>NC_137794.1:84054929-85254929 GCF_963383645.1 Muscardinus avellanarius
AGACAGTGATCGGTGCCCTCTCCCCACCCCCGCTTCCCCTTCCCCCTCCCGACAATGAGTGTCCAGGTTGACCATGCTACATTCACACTTTTACACATGTTCGGATGTAGCTCCTCCATTAATCAACCTCAGCCTTCTTTCTCTCCTACCCTTCCATTCTAGCTTTGCTGAGGTATTGAAAGAACGATTGAGAAGTGTTTAGGCATCAACTTTTATCCTATATCATTCTTTGCATATGCTTAGATGGAAAATAAGCGCAAACTACCGTGGTTAGCCAAACTATGGAACCAACCTAGGTGTTCATCAACGGATGAATGGATTACAAATTTATAGGATTACTAAATTATTGGATTACAAAATTATAGGATATTATTGGAAAACATTATGTTATATAAGATAAGCCAGGGTCATATAAGATAAGCGAAGGGTCATATATCTTCTCTCATATGCAGAAGCTAGGGAATAATCAGGATACCAGAGGGCTCCCGGTAATGGAGCAGAAACCTCAGTGGAGTCAGGGAAGAGATCTAAGGCAAGGGGTGGGGGAAGAGTAAGGCTCATTGAAGGAATTACTACCATCAGCTACATGTGTGTATGAATATACCAACGTCAATCTCAGTATTCTGTATGGGGAAGAGGAAGGTGAGACGTCAGCAGGCGAGGGGGACACCAAGTGCTGTGTGCATGTGTGTCACTGTCAACATGATTTACAATCTGATGTGAGACTATAATGCACCAATAAAAGCATAGTAAAAAAAAAGGGGGGGGGTATTCCTGACATGGTTCCACATTCCTGGTCCATTTCTTTTGAGTCACTTTTTCTTTTAATCATTAGGATGTCTTTGTTTGTTTCGGTTTGTTTGTCTGTTTTTGCCGTACTGAGTATTGAACCCAGGGGCATGTTACACACCCAGCCCTATCTTTTATTCCTTATTTTGAAAGAGGGTCTCACTAAGTTAGCAGAGTAGCTGAGGCTGTTCTCAAACCTGTGATCCTCCTGTCTCAGCCTCCCAAGTATTGGGATTACAAGCATGCACCACCACTCCTGGCTCATTATGGTGTATTTGACTACAGTTTATCCATACATTCACAGATACAATGATGGTGTGTGTGTGTGTGTGTGTGTGTGTGTGTGTGTGTGTGTGTGTGTGTGTGTTTACTGGGAATTGAACCCAGGGGCATTATTACATCCAAGATACAAAATATAATATTTTTTGTTTGTTTTAAAACAGGGTCTCACTAGGTTGCTGAGAGTCTTATTACATTGCTGAGGCTGTCCTCAAACTTGCAATCCTCCTGTCTCAGCCTCCCAAATACCAGTATTACAAACATGCACCACCATGCCCTATAATAGTTTTTTTAAATGATAACAAATGATCACATTTTATACACATTTTAATTTGTATCTTTCCAGGTAATTTTCATTCAATAGCACTATTTAAATTCATTCAACAATTATTGTTGAATGAATCTAGGCTTTGTGCTAGGGAAATAGTATCTAAGCTTTGTGCTAGGGAAATGGTGCTGAATAAAAAGCAGGTAGAACACAGCTCTCCCAAGGAGCACGATCAGTTAGAGAACTTCCTAATGACACCATGATGGTTTGAATCTGGGGTGTCCCTGGTAGGCTTTTGTGTTGAAGGCTTGGTCTCCAAGGCAACAATGCTCAGGGTTGGGGCTTGGAAAGGTGCTTGGATCATGAGGGCTCTGGCCTGCGAGTGAAGTCTTAGCTGCTGGCGTTGTTGGGAGGTGGTGGACACTGTGGAGGCAGGGCCTATTGTAAGAAGTAGGTCACTGGCGTTTGCCCTCGAAGGGTGTTTCCCGCCCCTGGCTCTTTTCTTTCTCACTCTCTGTTTCCTGACTGCCTTGAGGTGAGCAGTTGTGCCTACCTGGCCCTTCTACCATGATGTTCTACCTCACCTTGGGGCTGAAGCACTGGCACCATGAGCCAAAAGAAAGGAACTATTCCTCCAATAGAAGACTAATATCTAGAATATACAGAGATCTCAAGAAACTCACAGGTAAGAAAACAAATAACCCAATCAAAAAATGGGCAAGTGAACTAAATAGACACTTCACAAAAGAAGAAATTAATATGCTCAATAAATGCATGAAAAAATGCTCAACATCATTAGCAGTCAGAGAGATGCAAATCAAAACTACCCCGAGATTTCACCTAACTCCAAGTAGAATGGCAATCATTCAAAACACAAACAACAACAAATGCTGGTGAGGATGTGGAGAAGTAGGAACTCTAATACATTGCTGGTGGGATTGCAAATTAGTAAAGCCACTTTGTAAAACAATACAGAGGATTTTCAGAAGAATGGAAAAGAACCTACCATATGATCCAGCAATACTACTTCTGTGTATCTATCCAAAAGAATGGAAATCAAACTACCAAACTAATTCATGCATTTCTATGTTCACAGATGTACAATTCACCATTGCCAAACTATGGAATCAGACAAGGTGTCCATCAATAGATGAATGGATTACAAAACTATGGGATATGCACAAAATGAAATTTTACTCAGCCATAAAGAAGAACAAAATTACATCATTTATAGAGAAATGGATGGAACTAGAGAACATTATGCTGAGATTAGTCAGCCACAAAAAGTAAGAAATTGGATGCTCTCCCTAATATGCAAAAGCTAGAAAGAAAAAGAGCCGTAGGGGATCTCTAGACAAGGAAGGAAAAACCATACATGAGCAAATGAGGCAACCTAACTGAGGGGGATGGTAGGTGAGAAGAGGGAAGAGGAAAATTCTCTTATGTGCATGATGTACATTCATAAACATAAAGGCAATCACTAAGCCAAACATGAGAAGAAAGGAAGGGGGAGGAAATGGGGGGGATTGGGGAAGGGCTAAATGAGTGTTGTGTACAGGTATGCCTCTACCATCTTGTACCCCTTAAGATATATGACTACGCCGGGAGTGGTGGTGCACGCTTGTAATCCCAGCGCTTGGAAGGCAGAGACAGGAGGATCGCGCTGGATCCGAGCCAGCCTTGCTGGCTTAAGAGACCCTGTTTCCAAATAAAAATAAAAAGATAGGTTTGGGAGTGTAGCCCGGATGTAGAAGGGCTTCCAGGAACCCCAGTACCAAAAAAAAAAAAAAAAGATATATGACTACAATGCACCAATAAAAAATAAATTAAGTAAATAAATAAATATAGAAAAATAAATCTTTCCTCCTTTAGGTCATGTATATCAGGAATTTTGGTCAAAGCAATGAAAATCTAACATGCATTTTATTAAAATCCATCTTTTGATTTTTGTTTTTTCTATAATATGCAATATATGATAATATCCTAATTAGATTGTCTCTTTATAAACCCTTAAGTAAATTTTCTGGAAGCAACATTTCTGCATCAAGCAGCTTGCATGTATTTAAGGCTTTGAGACATGTTGCCCATGTACCCTTTGGAAACTTGCAGCAATGTATGTTCTTTTTATCAACATCCCCAACATATGCCTGTTTCCCTACAACTTTTCTACCCTGAGTTTCATCATTCTTTTTTATCTTGGCTAATTAAGAGGTAAATACCAGTATTTTGTTATTATACATTGTATCTTGACTACTAGTGAGACTAAGTATATTTTTATATTTATTAGCTACATATATTATACAATATTCCTATTATATATAAATATATGGCTTTCACATACATTCCATTTTTGTTAGTCATTTATCTATTAAAATATGTTTATATATTTACTTGTTCTATTTGCCTATATGTCTCTTAGTATATTTGATTCTAATGATTTTTAAGCAGTCATTTCCCCCTTTGAGTTCCAATGTTAGTGTTGTTTTGTAAACGTACAGAAATTCAAACCATAATCTTTAGTAGAACTTTATATCAGCATAGTTTCCTATAATAAAGTTTGATTTATTAACCTATCTATGAAAGTGTGTATCTAATGTACTCAAAGCATAGCATTAGTATTATTTTTAACTATTTGAATCCATTTTAATAAACCTGAAGATATCTTATGTAAACAGCAAAATAAGATGTGCAGTTACCATAGAAACAGAAACTAATATTATTAAAAGGAATAAGCCAGGCAAGAACATTTCCCTTGGGGACCCTCATTTGCAACCAGACCCTTGAATAAGCTGTGTATGATAATTTTACTACCCAATGCCAGTTAATATTGATGATGCCCAGGAAAGATTTCACTGGGCATCTATCTGATCATCATGAGGGAAAGTTTGGTGTAAATTGCATAATCTAACTAATTTGGATTTTTTTTTAGAAACTGGAGATTAAACCCAGAGGCATTTCATCTCCGAGATATATCCCCAGCCCTATATTTTATTCTTTATTTTGAAACAGGGTCTCACTAAGTTGTAGAGGTTGGCCACAAACCTGCGATCCTTCTGACTCAGCATCCCAAGTACTGGGATTATAAGCACATGCCACCATGCCCAGCTGGGTTTTTATTTTAAAGCAAAACCATTTCATTTTGACTTTCTAGGGAAAGTTGTTTATTTCCATGCTAAAACTGAAATAAGAACAAATAAAACAGGTATGTGGTTTTACTTTCAACTTTGAAATTTTGGATTCTAAAGCAAATTTTTTTCTATCAAGTCAATTTTCTTATTGACTTCTATGATCAAAAAGGAAAATGCTTCTTAAGAAAATAGGGCTGAGAAAATAAATTTTATACATAAAAAGCACTTAAGCCCTTCTTGGAAGTATCTTAAATAATTATAAAACCCAGGCTTTCAGAGTTTATAATTACCACTCAGAAATGAAAACTTTTATATTCTTAAGAGCATTCCCTCAGATCCAAATCATGAACTGCAGGATGTCTTACTTATGTTACCGATGTCCACAAATAAAATCTGTAATTTGGTTTTAATTCAAATTCCTTTTTAAGGCTGTTACCTTTCCCATATATTCTAAAATGTCACATTTGCCTGTGAAACAGCTCAACTTAGTTCTGGCTGTGAGTTTCCGTATATATACTCTTCTTTCTTGAGGTAGAAAGAAAATTTATTTCCCTTTCTGTCAAACAGCAGGTGGAATGACATAAAATATTGTGAATGTAAAATTCTTTTCACGTTCATAATAATTATTCCTTCACTTACAAACATAAAATTTGTCAGATACGAAGGTTCAGGTCTGCAATCCCAGTACTTGGGAGGCTGAGACAAGAGGATCACGGGCCTTGGCAACCTAATGAAACTCCTAGGAACTGGGTGAGACCCTGTTTCAAAATTTAAATATAAAAAAGGGCTGGGGTGTAGTTCAAAGGTAGATGTCCCTGGGTTCCATCCCCAATGCCAAAAATGAAAAGAAAAGGAGGAGGAAAGGAAGGAAGGGAAGGAGAGAGATAGGGGAGAAAGGAAAAAAGAAAAGAAGGAAGGAAGCAAGGAAGGAAGGAAAGAAGGAAACCCACTGTATCATTTGATCTTTACCATTACCACAATGACTTGTATTATCACTTTATAGACGGAGAAACTAAGACTTAAAGCTGATAGCCTTGCAGAGGTCTCCAGCTAACAGGTAGAAGAGCTGGAGTTCAAATTCCTATCCTCAGCCCCTAAACCCTGAGATGTCTCGACTGAGTGACACCCTGACCTAGACATAAAGGATTCTTCCAAGAGCTGCTTGTAGGCAGGGACTGAACAGAACCGGTCATTCAGAGAAGCCATGACACCCTTCGTAGGCAAGTCGGTGAGTCAGCAAGTCCTCTCTGCAGCCACAGGTGTGCTGTGTGTCCCTGCTGCTGGGTCCTCATCTTTGGGGCTGGAGATGGAGAGGCAGGGGTGGTACCTGTGAGGTCATGTCTTCCAAAGCTATACAAATCCATCCTCTGACCTCACTGTATCTCACTCTCCTCTATGCTCACTATGCTCCACATAATGAACAGCTTTCAGCTTCCTTTTATCATTTCTCTTCCAGAACAAAGGGAAATAATATGAAGAAATCTCTAAGAGACGCCGTTCCTTCAAGCTTGGAATGCAGCGAAGGGGGTTGGATTCTATCAGGTGATTGCCCAGATCTGAATCCTGGCTTTGACACTTACCAGCTTTGTGACTTCGACCTAAATTAAATGAATCCCATGGTCAGCCTTTTGGTGCCTCCATTTTCTCATCTGCAAAATTGGTAAAACACTAATACCTACCTCATGGAGTGATGATTTCCTGAGGTCATCCCTAGGAAGCATGTACCTGGTAACAGAAAGGACTCTAAAACAGTATTCTGTAAACAATGTCTTTCTTAATAGTGAGGGGTTTTTTTCTTTTATTTTTGGTGGTACTGGGGATGGAACCCTTCTACATCTGGGCTACACTCCCAGACCTATTTTTTAATATATTTTTATTTGGAAACGGGGTTTCTTAAGCCAGTGAGACTGGCTTCAAACGCGCACGATCCTCCTGTCTCCGCCTCCCAAGCACGGAGATTACAAGCGTGCGCCACCATGCCTGGCAATAGTGAGGTGTTTGACCTAAGCAGTCAGTGTCAAAAGTGAGCAACATGGGAGAAGCCAGAGTGTTTGATAAAGGAAGTTTGGAGCCAAGCACAGAATGCTACACAATCTATGTTGTATTTAAATCTGTACTGTATGCATACGCAATGCATTTCATATGTTATACATGCAATATGTTTTAAGGGAAAGGGTTGATTTGGCTTGGCAGAGAGGAAGGCAAGGGCAAGGTAAAGAAAGATAATGAATTGGGGGATTGGTGGAAATGCACACAGCACTCAGGGCAGGAAGAAGAGGCTGAGCCCATTACACAAAAGGCTCTCGTAAACAGAGCGAGAGGTAATTAATGCTGGAGAGACCGGGTAGGGCCGAGTAAAGAACACTTTAAATTCCAGGTCAAGAATTTCATCATCCATTCAGTAGGTAATATCTTCAGTAGGAATCTATAATAGCCTCTTGAGCAGGCTTGCTGAACCTAACAGGGAAACTTGGCCTGCCTGGATGTCTTCCAACATTCTCTGAAGGAGACCGGTAAGAACTCTTTCATAAAAGCTCCTATTTGGTGCAGTCAATGTACCAGGAGCTGTCTATATATTTTCTCCTCTCATTTTAACAACTTTGTGAGCTAAATACTGTTTTCACATTTTCTCAGGAAGACTCAAAAAAGTTCAGTGTCCAAGACCATGAGTAATAAGTCGCAGAGCCAGGGCTCAAACACAGTCCCTTGGGTCTCCAAAGCCCGGTTCCTTCTGCTGTCTTATTGTGGTTAAGCTCAAAGGGAGGCACAGCTAGGGCAAATGAGAGAAGCAAAAGAAATTAGGAGAGATGGGCAAGGCCATAAAAGAATAAGCTCCACAGCATTTAAAGGACCCAAATACCACAGGGAGAAGCAGCATTCATGGGAAAAAGTAAAAAACAGCATTTCTCTGGAAGTGGCTTTTGAAATTACAGTAACATTCTGAGTGTAGAATAGGAAAGCTAGTCACCAAAAGTCCATCCTGCCTCGTATAAACAGAAAGTAATACTGGGTCACTCAGAAAAATCCCAAGTGGGCCAGAAAGGCCAATACATTCCAGACAGACACCCAAACACACGTGCAGAAGCAACACGCCAAAGCCACCCTCATTGTGCACACAGGACCTGGCGCTGGAGAACCCCGGGCCTTCACCACTAGGCTCACCAGGCATGTCTCCCTGCACAGGGCTGCCTTTACATCTGCTTACTGACAACCCAGGCCTCCGTGGATATGGTCTGACTAGTGGAACCTAACCTAGCCTGTCCCAAGCTATAAGGAAATCTAGGTTTGAAATTATTTATGTCCTTTTATTTTATTTATTTATTGGTAGTTAAAACTCATCATTGGAAAAATTCCCCAAAGATATGCTTTGGAGCAGCCACAATAAGAAATGTCCATTCTCATTAGGCAAAAGAGTATTGGGAAGTAAAGAATCCAGCATATGTGTCTAGCGGTCTTCAGGGAAGAGGTGTGCTGACTGACACGGGTATTTAGGTCTGCTTGACAGGTGCAGAGTGTTATTATAGAAAGGAAAGTGTGACTCACCCAATTTGATGCAAATGCCCAGGAAAGCTGCATAGCTCCCTGGGTTTAATTCATATTCACCCAGAAATTTTTGATGGCCATTAAATTTCCCAAGTATATTTTTACACTGGAATTAGAGCAAGCTTACCAACAACCAAGAAAAATATTCTGGTCTCTTATAGTTATATTTATATTGCATTGTGAATTAATAGTTTCAATCATTGGAGAATTTAACAGGTACTGTGCCTAGATATCAAATACCTAATGACAATGTAATCCCATCTTTGCTCTTAAGGAGTTCACAACCTGATGAGGAAAGTAAAGTAAGAGGACGATATGGTTAATGCAAACCTGATAGGGGTACAGTGAGTAGGAAGAGGAGGAGAGAAGACGCCTTTGTGAAGCTTCTTAGTAAGAGTCACCCATGGAGAGGTGGAGAGAGGTACTTTCTGCTGAGAAAAGGATTGAGGATAGGGAACGTCCGTGAATTGTGTTCAATTAACAAATATTTGCTGGGTGCCTACAATGTGAGCAAAGAGTTGAGATATGAGAATACGAGCGAAGGGTTGGGGAGAAACCCACAGTAGTGAGGCTGAAGAGTGAGGGCACAGATGGAATTAATTCAACAGGGACATCTATGCTGTGTCAGGTGTAGAATTTACCTGTGGTGGTTTTTTTAAAATATTAATTAATTTATTTATTTAGTGGTGTTGAAGACTGAACTCAGGACCTCACACATACTAGGCAAGCACTCTACCACCAAATGGCATCCCCACCCCTTTCTGCTTTGTTTTACTTTAGTCTTACTTAATCTAGAGACAGAGTCCTGCTAAGATTGGAGGTTGGCCTCCAACTTTCAATCCTCCTACATAGCTGGGATTACAGGCATGGGCTTTATATATTAAAAATGTCAGTGTCTGACTACATTCCTGAAAGTTTTGCATGAAATAACTGTCAGACATTATATGTGTATGTCAGTAAAAAGTTGAGAGCTGGTACTATGAGATCATTAATTTCCTTTTCTGTATGTAGGCCCCTGAAAATAAAGAACTTTAATTCAGGGATTAAATTACCTATCCAGAGAAGTGTGCAGCATGAAAGACAAGAGCATCATCATTTAATCGAACAGGTTCTCACTACAAAGTAACACACTGGTAACCTGGTTACCAAGCTCGCCTCTGATGAGTCCTTCCAGCGGAACCTAGCTTGCTCCTGAGTGAGTAAGCAATGGATTTTGAGGACTGGAGAGGCTGAGGTCAGAACTCAAGTGACCACAGGCAGCAGCCTGCATGCTTGTCTCTTGATTCTCTCTTGCCCCTCCCCTTATCAGCTTCCAAGAGTCAACAACTAGGAGCCTTGAGCATTCTTTTGTTGAGGAGATCTGCCTATTAGTTTAAATCAACTATTTGCATTGCACACAAATGTAATGCATTTTACATGTGGGGTCCTACTGTGTTGACCTTATGAAGTCTTTCACCCTGTCACGATTGCACAGTGAGTCTATTCCTCAGTTAATGTCCCTGCTATCATCTTTCTTCCCCTTGCTCTTTCAAGAGCCATAAAGCTTTTACTTGGATGAGAAGATCTAGCAAGCAGGACCATCTCTGTGCTCTGTGCAATAAACAAAAATAGAAAATACCAGGCCTCCCTAAATGAAAGCTTTCCCCTGTTGCATGCAGCTGGCAGGTGATGTGTTTCACAATGATGAATTACACCTAACCACAGTACTCAAATATACAAATGTGTGAGTTGTTTCTTTTGCTGTTGTCTCCATGCTCTTCTCTCTTCCTATTAAAGATACATGGGTTTACATCTAATTTTCCTCTGTCCAATTAATCTCCCACAGCATTTGTGCAAATGCCAATGCTTAACTACTGTTCATCTAGATGCATCCTCCATGGAGATCAACTCATTAAACCTTTTGCTACAGCCAAATTATTGTATTAGTTGTCCCCTGGACACACTTGGCCCTCCCCATCACCTCTACTCAGGCCATTCCAGTGGATGCCACCTTCATGTCACACTGCCTGCTGGGACCTGTGTTCCTTACAGACCCCGCTCAAGCCACTTTGCCCAGAACATCTTGCTTGGCTTTCCAGCTGAAATATTGCTCTCACTTCTCTGCCTAAAACATAACATCTCTAGGCCAGCGTGGTGGCGCACACATGTAATCCTCACGCTCGGGAGGCGGAGACAGGAGGATTGCGCTGGTTCAAAGTCAGCCTCACTGGCTTAAGAAACCCTGTTTCCAAATAAAAATATAAAAGAGGTCTGGGAGTGTAGCCCAGAAGTAGAAGGGTTTTCAGGAACCCCAGTACCACACACACACACACACACACACACACACACACACACACACACAAAGAGACCCTGTTTCCAAACTTTTTTTAAAAAAGTATAAAAATAGGTCTGGGAGTGTAGCCCAGAGGGAAGGGTTTCCAGGAACCCCAGTACCACTAAAACATAACATCTCTATATAAATTTTTATCCTTTTCTCTGTTGTACCTGAATCCCACTGATTCTTCAAGACACAGCTTCTCTGTCACCTGTTCAGTGAGTCCTTCACTAACTCCCAGGATCTCCAGGTCCTCTAGGCCTCTAAAGACATGCTAGGAGTCCTCCAACATCTTCCCATAGAGACTAAAGCCCCTCAAAGAAATAAATATGCTCTATTATTTTTTATTTTCTCTAGCTATCCAAATCACTCATTAAGATATAATGAGAGATTTAAAAATACTTGTTGGCTATCCTATAATCAGGTTTGTACCTAGACATACACAGAAGAAAGTTCACTTTAGCTCTGCTTATAATGGTAACAAATAGAAACAAATGTCTATCCTCATCCATTTGTACTGATTTTTAAAATGCCACTGACAGGGTAATTTATAAATAATAGAAATGTATTTCTCACAATTCTGAAGGCTGAACGGCCTTAGATTACGGTGTTGGCAGATTCAGACTCAACTGAGAGTCGCTGCCTCTGTTTCCAAGGTGGCTCCTGTTGCTGCATCCTCTGGAAGGAACTCTGGGTCGTTACACAGCAGCAAGTATGAAAGAAAAGGGCCTCAGTGGTCCCTTGCAGCTCTTCTGTAAAGTACTTCTAATCCACATGTGAGGCAGAGCCTTCCAGACTTAAGACTTGAAGTTCTTCTTCATACCAACACAATAGGGATTAAGTTTCAACGTGAATTTTGAAGAAACGTAAGCATTCAAACCATAGCAATGTCCATTAACAGAGAACTGTGATTCAATCACACTTTGGAACATATTGTGGTAAGATAAAAATAAAAGCCCAAAAAACTAAAGAGGAAGTAAACAGATCTATTTAATCTATATTAAAATGTATTCAAGATATATTCCTGGCCGGGTGTGGTAGCGCACATTTGTAATCCCAGCATTTGGGAGGCAGAGACCGGAGGATCGCAGTTCGTGGACAGCCTCAGCTACATACCAAGGCCCTTCACAACTCAGTGAGACACTATTTCAAAAAATAAAAAGACTAGAGCTGGGCGTGGTGCCGCACGCTTATAATCCCAGCATTTGGGAGGCTGAGTCAGGAGGATCATGGTTCGCGAACAGCCTCAGCTACTTACTGAGGCCCTCTGCAACTCAATGAGACCCTGTTTCAAAATAAAGAATAAAAAATAGGGCAGGAGGTGTAGCTCGGAGGTTGAATGCCCCTGGGTTCCATCCCCAGACCCACAATAAATAAATAAATAAATATAAATAAATAAATATAAATATAAATAAATAAATAAAAAGACTAAAAAATAAGGCTAGGGGTGTAGCTCAGAAGTACAATTCCCCTGGGTTCCATCCCCAGTATCTCAAAAAAAAAAAGATATATTTGTGTGTGTGTGTGTGTGTAAGAGAGAATGTGTGTATTACTGGGGATTGAACCCAGAGACTTTCTCCCTCTGAGCTACATCCCTCCCAAACCTACTTTATGTTTTATTTTGAAACAGGGTCTCACTAAATTGCTGAGGCTGGCCTCAAACCTGTAATTCTTCTATATCAGCCACCCAAGTACTGGGATTACAGGCTTATGCCACCATGTCCAGTAATATATTCCTAAATTTTAAAATTTGCTTGTAGAATAATACATTTAGTATGTTTCAGTGATGTATAATTATATTTTTCTCTATGTATGCTTATGTGGATGTTATTACATAGAAAAAAGTGAGTGGATTCATAAAAATGGTTCATAGTGATTACCTTTAGAGAAAGGAAAATATTGATAGGGATTGAAATAAAGAGAGCACTTTATTCAACAAAAATGAAGAGGCTATTTCTGTCCTAGGAGCTGGACTTAAATCAATATTACAGAAGTTCAAATTTGGATGAAAAAGCAGTTATTAAAAGCTGTTCAAATTGGCATAAAAAGCACTCATTAAAACAGAAACACTTTCCTCCGTAAAGTGTAGAGAATATTTTAAAGTGATCAAGTTTCTACAAAATTTGAAGTTTCATACAACATATGTTAAAATTTAGACCCCTTCTTCGGCAGATTTTCTTTTCATTCCTAAAAAATATTAATTTTTTAGCAGTTTATAAGTTACCATTTTAGAATGTTAAAGTAGTCTTTTCCCTCAGTGCAAATATCTTTAGGAACCTGCATTCTGTTGATGACTAGCATGCTGTAGGCTTAGCTATGTATCTTGAAAAAGAGGCTAATGATACTGAAGGATCAGATGAGTCAGAAAGACTGTGTGGCTGGGAATAAGGCAGTGTCAAAAGACAGGGTGCTACCATCTTACTGGTCCCTCACTCCAACTGCAGGGGTCTGTAACACCCGGATGGAGTCCTTCAGCTCTTTTCAAAGAACTTTCAAATTTTAGAAGGAAGGTGTTACAGGCAGGGGATTCAGAAAGAGATATACACAAAGAATTTTGTGTTAGAAAACATCTAAATAATTCATTGACTTGGGAAGCCAAAAGCACTGCTTGTTTTGCTCTCTCTGCTTCTGAATCTCCACCAAAAGTCACCTGTCAGCTTGGAACAGTCTTTCAAGAGAAGATTAATCAAATTTGACTTTCCCATCTGTAACAGGCTGGAGAGGTAAATGTTATATATATATATATATTCACAAGATTTGTTTTATCACCAGCACAATTCTGCTCTGTACAATAGCATTGCATTTTTAAAAAAAAAAATAACTTTGATCATGGGTGAAAATTGAAGTTTTCTTCTTATTCTAAGATGAAACATCCTAAAAAATTCTTCATGAGTATCTAGTGCTTAAAATAAATTCAAATAATGGCTATATTACTTTTCAGAAAGGTTACAAGAAGAAAGCTTCATAAATTGCTCCTGATATGATCAAACTCAGCTTTAAAGTAATACCAAACAGTAAGAGCCCTTTGATATTTATGCCAGGATTAAAAGAAGTGGGTGTGAGGTTGAGATCTGGTTTCATTAAATAACATATTTATAAAAAGAAAAAATCCTAACTTAAGAGTTAACAAAAATTATCAAATCAGGTTTAATTTTTTTTTTTTGAGAATTTAGTATAGACCATATGCGCTTTACATCTTCTTTGGAGAAATTCGATTCTAACCCTTTCCCCATTTTCTATATTGGGGTTTTGTTTTGGTTTTGGTTTGGTTTTTATTTTTTTATTTTTTCCTATTGAGTTGTTTGGCTCCCTTGTATATTTGGGTTATTAACCATCTATTAGGTATATTATTGCAAATATTTTCATCTCTTCTGTAGGTTGCCTCTCAGTCTGTTTAGTGTTTCCTTTGCTGTAAAGAAGCTTTTAATTAGTAGAATTCCCCTTGTCTTTTAACTTTTGTTGGTTATGCTTTTGTCATGTTAGCCAAGAAATTATTTCCAAGACCAGTGTCATGGAACTTTTCCTCTGGTTTCTTCTAGTGTCTTTAGTTTTAGGTCTTACATTTAGTCTTGTCTATCTTAAGTTTTGTGCGTATTGTAAAAATTAGCATCAGTTTCATTCTTTTGCATATTAATATCCAGTTTTCACAATGCCAATTTTTGAAGAGAATTTTTGCTATTATGATTCTTTGCACCCTCATTGAAATCAGTTGACTGTACATCTATGGGTTTGTTTGGGCTTTCTATTCTGTAGAGACACTTTACCTCTGAGCTACATACCCAGTCAATTTTTTATTTTGAAACAGGGTCTCACTAGGTTGCTAGGGGTGGTCTTGAATCTACTATCCTTCAGTCTCAGCATCCCAAGTACTGAGATCACAGGCACGAAACACTATGCCTCACTTGTATGTCTGTTTTTATGCCAGTGCCATGCTCTCTTGATTATGGTGGCTTTGTAATATATTTTGAAATCAAGAAGTATAATGTCTCTAGTTTTGTCTTTTTTGCTCAAAATTTCTTAAGCTATGTGGGATCTTTCATGTCTCTAAATGAATTCTAGATTATTTTTTCCACAAAAAATGTAATTGATATTTTGAGAAAGACGGCACTGACTCTGTAAATCATTTTGGATAGAATGAACATTTTTACATTTTACTCATCCTTCCAATTCATGAGCAAAGGATATCTTTACTTGTTTCTATTAAAATGCTTTATAATTGTCAGCACATTAAGTCTTTAATTTCTTTGGCTAACTTTATTCTTAAGAATTTTGTTTTGTTGCTATTGTAAATGATTATTTTCTTAAATTTTGTAATTACTCTGTGGTGGTTTGGATTACAAACAGATATTAATACTGACTATAAAAATATCTCTATGCTAACTTTCAAATGTGTTTCTCAGGTATCCTTCGAAAGAGACAAACAGCACTTTTATGTGGTTCTCAAAGAAATAGCTAGTTCATTTCACATTCTAAGCCAATCTTAAGTCTAGAACACTTAGACTATAAATACTACAATTTCTATACTCCTCTCAACTGAAAATTTACAAAAACAAACAAACAAAAAAAAAAACACCCTATGTTCAGCCAGGAATGGTGGCACAGACCTGTAATCCCACTACTTAGGAGGCTGAGACAAGAGGATGGCAGATTCAAGGATGCGCTCCACAACTTAGTGAGACCCTATTTTTTTGTTTGTTTGTTTGTTTTGTTTTGTTTTGTTTTGTTGGTGGTGGTACTGGGATTCCTGGAAGCCCTTCTACCTCCGGGCTACACTCCCAGACCTATTTTATACTTTTTTTTTTTTTAACAGGGTCTCTTAAACCAGCGGGGCTGGCTTCAAAACAACATGATCCTCCTGTCTCCACCTCCCAAATACGGGGATTACAAGTGTGCGCTACCACGCCCAGCATGAGACCCTGTTTTATAATAAAAAATAAAATAGAGCTGGGAGTATAGCTTGGAAGTAGAATTACTGGGGTCCAATCCCCAGTACTACAAAACAACAACATAATGTTCTTACTTTCAGTCTTCTCCTAAATAGGGCACATTCAGAGTTCTCTAAGTTGTTTGTTGTTGTTGTTACTGCTGCTGCTTCTATGAAGGTAATAAGCAAAAGAATACTTGCATCCAATTAATTTTTCATGACCAACAAGTTGCCAAGCAAGAATGATGAGTCTACTGCTAGAACAGAAAGAAAAAAAACTTTCTCCTGTTGGTAGAATAAGCTGGCACTCTGCTGGGAGAAGCTCCTTAACTGCCAAAAGAATAATGAAAGCTTCTCAGAGGGTCTTCAAAGGATTTAGCATCTCTAAATGATGCTATCTACAAGACAGTAGAGGAAATAAACAAGGATATGCACATTTTTAGGTAAGTTCTAAATCCTAATGCTTAATCAATTGTAGCTGCTAGTGTTCAAATGCTTTTTAAGAAATGGTTCACAGCAAGTTTTACTAATTAATATAAAATATTTAAAAGTAATTGAAAGCTGGGCATGGTGGTGTACACCTGTCATCTCAGGACTTGGAAGGCTGAGCCAGGAGGATCACAGATTCAAGACCAGCCTTAGAAATGTAGCAAAATTATCAGCAACCTAAGGAGTCCAGGTAATCAGCAGAAGCATCAATAAAAATAAATATTATTCTGCCCCTTTAAGACTAAAGCTACATTGAGACAGTAGTATTAAATTGACCCAAACATTATATCTGCACAGCACTTCCTATCTGCTTAAAAGTTGCTGGTTATACCCTCAGCACCACAAAAATACATACATATGGACGTATATATATACATACATATATGCATGCAAGCATGAAAACATGCATATATAAGTGACCAGGTAATTAAGTATGCACTCCACTTGTATCCAAATATTAGAATCTTTCCATGCCTGAGGTATATTTTGTTTGCTATAGTGTAATGATTTCTACCAGTCACCTGGGAAATAAAATGTGAAAGAAAATCCTCCACTAAGTGGCTCTACCATCACCTGCCTGAGAATACCTCCTGGTCTTCTTCCATCTATACAACAGGCAGTGTATGGCCCTGGCTGGGGATGGCATGAGGTTGGGACTTGGCCTTACATTGATGATTCTGAGTAACATCAATGTAATTACACAAAAATGTCCTCTTTAATGATGTTCATCCAGAATATGCCTGGAACTACGAAATTCCTGTTAAATTAATTTCTAGAGAAAAACATAATTAAGAATACAAACAAATCAGTGTCTTTCTTACAAATTCAAAATAGTTTTGAGAATCTCACCACCACATATTTGATTATAAGGTCAAAAAGTAAAAACATTTTTTCAAATGCTTAAGGCAACCAGACACTATTCATTTGTGAAAAGCCAGAAGTCATTGTATAAATAGCAGCGCATCAGTCCTGAACTTGAACCAGATATTGGCATCCTGAGTGAGTCATGACTCTTAGCCCCTCTCAGAGCACTTGCCCACTGGGCCTGTGATTAGACTTCAGAACTCAGGCAACAGCACTCACTTCTGAGGAGAAAATGTCACCAGAATGACGGTTCATATCAGTGACAGTGGCTTCTTCAGAAAATTAAGCTTCATTCCATGTCAACAAGCACAGTGACTGCTGACCCACCTCTGCGTTAGTTCAGCTTGCTCAGTAATAACTGAAGAGCTTCAGTCTAAAAATCAAGGACAACAGTAAAACAAGCCGAGACACAGGACTCTGGGCAGAGCACTTCATAACCACCCTCACAGTTATTGCTCTTCAAGGCTATTAGCACTTCCAAAAATGTGGAGAATATGAACATCATTTGATCCTTTAAAGTCTAAAACAGACTACCTCCATTTGCCTAGACTAATTTGCCTAGAACACTTTTTTTAATTTTTACTGTCAAGAGTTTAGCACTACATATGTATATGTGTGTGTGTGTGTGTGTGTGTGTGTATTTTTTTAAAATAAGCTCAAAGACCTGACTCTAGTGTCCAAATCTTATTTAAAAATACACCCAATATTGCCAGGCGTGGTGGCACACGCTTGTAATCCTCACACTTGGGAGGCGGAAACAGGAGGTCTCCTGTCTTAAGCCTCGCTGACTTAACAGACCCTGTTTCCAAAAGAAAAAACTATTAAGATAGGTCTGGGAGTGGAGCCCAGACGTAGAAGGGTTTCCAGGAACCCTAGTACCACCAAAAAAAAAAAAAAAAAGTACACCCAATATTAAACCATAGGAGTTTCAATAATTATACGTTAAGTTCTGATTTAATTTAAAGAGATGAATATTACTTATCTGATCTCTGCGACAATTCTTTAAACATGATAGCATTGAAAGGTATCACAAAGAAAAATATCTATTGACTTAATTTTATAAAAATATTAAATGTATGTGTGTAAAAAGAATCAGAATCATAAATAGGAAACAAAAACTGGGTAAAGGTTTGCAACAAATATTGCAAGGAGTTGTATCCTTAATTTAAATTGATAAACATCCACCAAAATATCATTATATAAAAGACATGGACAAATAATTTAGAAGTGAGTAAATATAAATAGCATAAACATGTAAAAAATGTTCAACTTGTCATATTGAAATCTTTCACTTAACAAATAAACACATTTTGTAAATATGTTATCATTCAGTTTTATTACTAGTATTTTCAGTATTCAAATTAGTAGGATTACAAAGTAGTCCAACTTTGCTATACAATGCTGTGTCATTTCTTTTAAAATACTTAAAATATACACATGGCTTAGGCCAGAAAATTTTTATGTTTAAAGATATCCATTGCAGCCAGGCGTGGTAGCGCAAAGCTTATAATCCCCTCTCTTGGGAGGCGGAGACAGGAGGATCACGCTGGTTCAGAGCCAGCCTCGCTGGCTTAAGAGACCCTGTTTCCAAATTTAAAATATTAAAAAAAAATAGGTCTGGAAGTGTAGCCCGGAGGTAGAAGGGCTTCCAGGAACCCCAGTACCAAAAAAAAAAAAAAAAAAAATGTCCCTTACTGTTGTTTATAAGTAAAATATCTAAAAACAACCTAGAAATTTGATAAAAAAAGAATACTTAAATTGCTTATAAAACATAAGATATACTAGATTGTGCACAATTATGCACAATTGTGCATAATTAAATTGTGCACAATTTAAAAGATGTTTGCAGAAGACTTTAAATATAATTGAAAATATTTATAGCATTACCAAAAATATATAAAATTTTTATGAAACAATCTAAAATATAAAAATATATGCATGGAAAAACACTGAAACTATATCAATATGCAAGTGGTAATTACCACCATTGTGGAAGAATTTCCCTTCTGTTTTTTTTTTTTTTTTTGGTGGTGGTACTGGGGTTTCTGGAAGCCCTTCTACCTCTGGGCTACACTCCCAGACCTATTTTTATATTTTTATTTGGAAACAGGGTCTCAAGCCAGTGCGGCTGGCTTCAACCTGCACCTCCCAAGCACGGGGATTACAAGTGTGCGCCACCACACCCAGCTGGAATTTCCCTTTTTTATACATTATTATTTTTTTAAATTCCTCACAAACCATGTGTTACTTCAGTATTCACGAAAAAAAATGAGCCCCATTTTAAATGTACAACTTATATGCTCACTTTAATCTTTAAAAGTATATGTTAATACCTGTGATATTTGCAAAAGTAGTGGCAGAAAATAAATATATGCCTTGAAAAACTAGTTGAATTCAAGAATAGCTTAACAATATCTGCTTATTTTACATAGTGAGCTGTTCATTACAAGGGTGGCTAAAGCCTGGAAAAGCAGATCTATCATCTATCATGCTTCACAATGTAACATCAATAATCTGTTTCTTGTGTATCATTTGTGTCTCCACACCAATAGTCATCATTGGAACATGTGGGTGGTGGATTAAAAAAAACCAGAACCCACTTTCCTTTGTAACTCCATGACTACTTGTGACTTAAAGATCCCATGAAGCATCATGAGAGGAGGAGAGAGATTTGATAAGATGAGGTTTTCTTTCTGGTAACCTCCCTTCCTGAGGGAGCAATTAAACACCATATCAACACCCTTACAGTGCTCAGTGAAGCATACAATTTCTATCTGTGATGTTGCCTTGAACATGACAGCTTCAATTATATAATAAGCTGCCTCAAAACTGTTTTAACAAGGCCATATATGCATACATCTTAATTAACCTTGTTGAACTCATGAAAAAAAATACTACTAAGGAAACGTTTCCATAAAATAATATCAAGTACACTGCTTTAAATAGCAAGACTTTTGAAAAACAGGTTAAAGGAAAGACAAATGTATCACGAAAGCCAGTCCTGAAATTTAAGACTCCCTGGATTTATTAGTTCAGGGGTCAGCACCTGAGATCCTGCACCTAGAATGTTTGAGTCCCACTTCTTCAGTTCTGACCGAGTTTGCTCAGGTTGATGATACTAGGAAAGTCAGAGATGAATACAATAATTTGTTAATGAAGGGGAGAATGTAACCATGCCTGGGAGGAGAAGCAGCTCACTGATTTCAATGGTTCAGACACAGTTCTGGGCTGAGTATAAAATTTGAATCCAGCTCTGATAGATGTTGGCCCAGGCTGAGCCAAGCTCAGCTGCAATACCTTAATTTAGTACTGTCTCTGATTAGGAATATTCTTTGTTTTAATTCCAGCTGTTATGCAAAACCACCTTCCAGGTGGGAGCATTTGGTCAATCAAAATGAAAGGAGTCCTAACTGATGGTTTAAAGAACTCCTTTCTGCCATCTTTTTTAAAATGCTTGAATCAAAGGCAAACCTCCCATCATGTACAAATCTCACTAGGCAAACACTGAGGTTATCTGAGACTTCACATCTATATTTAGATTCAAAGTGAGGAGAATTGCCAGGCATCTTCCACAAGGTAGTCTTACTAGGAAATATTGTATAATTTGTGGGGTTTTTTTGAAAAAAATCATAATAGCCAATTAAACTCTCAGCAGATATATTGCAAATTGATTTCTTGGTAGCTTTGGTTTTGAAACTTTTGCATCAAGTTCTCAGTGAACTAGAGTCTTATTCATACAGACTAGTATTTTTGTACATACACAAAATCATACATTTTGGTCTACGAGACTGAGATTCTAAGAAACAGATGCACAATCTTTCCCAGACCCCTGATATTAAACAAATTGTCAAGGAAAAAGGAGAAAGAGAAAAAGAAAAAAGGAGGTATTGAGAAAGAAAAGGATGGAGGGAAAAAACAGTGCATCCAAGGGAATTAATAGGAAATTATGACCAAGTTTAATACAGCTTAAATGAAGCCAAGTGTCAGTCTAAACTGGATGTATTTTATTAATCAGTTAATGATTTTTATGTGTGTGGTACTGGGGATTGAATCCAGGGGCATTCTACCTCCAAGCTACACCCCCAGCCCTATTTTATTTTTTATTTTGAATCAAGGCCTCACTAAGCTGCTAAGGTCTTTGCTAAGTTGCTGAGGCTCACCTGTCTCAGCCTCTCAAGTAGTATGATTACAGAAGGGGGCCACCATGCCCAGGTAGTCAAACATATTTTAGACATTTGTTCCCCCCTAATACCTCGGTTAATTGTACAGGCTTATAAATATTTGAGTTTACTTCAATAAGCCAAAGAAATATTTTGTAAATTGTACTTTATTGCCATGTGGCTCATGCCTATATTACCAATACCTAAGAGGCTGAGACAGGAGGATCCCAAGTTTATGGCCAGCCTCAGCAACTTATGGCAGCCTTCCACAACTTAGACCCTGTTTCAAAACAAAAAAATAAATTAAGGCTAGGGGTATACCTTAGGTAGAACACCCCTGGTTCAATACCCAATCTCACACACACACACACACACACACACACACGTACTTGATTTGCAAATATACAATGTCTATTAATATTGCAACTTAAAATTTGTTCCTTTGAACCAAATAAATTCACTATAAAAATTCTTATTCAAAAGTATATTTTGTACAGAAATGTCTTAAAATATATTGTTGTTTTAACATTACAGATTAGAATTCGAAAGAACATCGAATCCTAGATTCCTTAGTACTGTAATTATTGCTTTAACATATAATTTCATCATGCCTTCTTGGTATAGATAATTAAGATCTCTACACTAACATATGGTAACATTCCCTTATCGCTAAAGTGTAATTATGTTCTAAATGATAGTAATAATTTCTTAATATAACCAAACACTGTTAACCAAGTAAAAGCTTGTTTTGATTAGATTAATATGGGGGGAGATACAAAATGGCAACTGCAGGATACAGCACATCTTAGTAGCTAGAACAAATAAAGTTCAACTCTTGAGAATGCAGCATCTTGACAAAATAAAGCAGTGAAAGAACTCATGAGCCAAAACACAAATAGGAACCATGGCAGAAGGAAATCCAGTACTCTGAACATGATCTCTACTGCATAAAGCCCAAGTGCAAGACAGACCTGGTGTGGCAGCCGGCACCATCTCGAGCCACCTGCCTAATCTGTGATTGCTGGCTCTGGTGTTGCAGCCCCAAGAAATTGTCGGGGCCCACTCGGCTGGACCGAGATGGCACCCAGGCTTATTGCCAGCGTGGATTCAAGATGGCGCCTAGGCTTGCAGCCAAGTCATGAGACTCACAAGATGGACGTCTCCTTGAGCATGCGCAGTGTGCCATGCTACGTGCCTGCAGAATGATCAGTGACGCAAAGCCTCATGCTACCACCAGCCTGCCTATTAGAAAGTCAGAAGTGTGCATGCCCTAGCTGTGGAAGCTTGGGGTTGGTAGGGAATAGAAGGAGGGATTATGATGCTGATATATATTGTGCTTGTTGTACGCATTGTCAGACATATTAAGAGACATATTAGAAGAGACATATTGAGACATATTAAGGATCCATTAAAGAAGAATTCATATTTCAGCTGAAGAGGTGTCTGTGTCGTTCTCTAAGCCCCTGCGGGTCGGAGTCTTAGGGGATGATAGAAATCTTGGCAAATAATCCAAAAACTTGAAGTGCAGAAAGAGACAGCAGAGCTCCATTATTTTAAGTGACCAACACCATGCCTCAGGGACACAGAAAAAGATCCAAAATCTTGGGCGCTCATCGGAGGCAGCACACGCAGTGGCACACTGTGCCCTCCAGAGACCTGGAAAAGGTAGCCACATTGCATTGCTCATTACTAGGTGGAAAACCACCCAGAGCGGCCATGGGATCCCAGTGGGCTAAGACTTAGTGGCCCACCCCAGAGGTAGACGAGTTAGAAACTTCAGAGACACAGGAAAGGCATAGTGCTCAAGGTGCAGTGCTTGCACAGGGTCACAGGGGGTCGCTCCAAGACTACACTAGGCGCTATCTGCCAGTGTGGGTAGGAAGGCCCAAGCCCAGATGGGGAAAGTACAGAGCACAAGGCCTGAGATCGCAGAGCCCAGGGTGGAAAGCGCAAAGTCAGGGATGGAGAGCACAGAGCCCAGGGACAGAGAGAGTGGAGCCCAGGTCCAAAAGAGGCAGAGCACAGGGGTAGAAAGCGCAGAGCCCAGGGTGGGGAAACAGAGAAACTTGAGCTTAGAGGTAATTAATTAACAGTTACACTCAAAGCCCTGACACCTAAACACAAAGCTGTCAGAGGCGATAGACGGATGCAAACACTCATAAAGTGGGTCCAAAAGCTGACAATAGGTTACAGAGAAAATTAGAAACATTGGAATATACTCCAGAATCTACCACAGTGAAAAAATATACAAATATTATATAGGCCCAAGCCCTATATATGTAAATTAGCAGGACTGCTGTTTTGGGGGTATTTTTGTTGTTTTTTCTCTCATGCTGTTGCTAGTTTTTTTTTTTAATTTTTTATATTTTTGTTCTTACATTTTTTGTTTTTTTTTGTCTTTGATTTATAATTGTTAGATTGTATAACTTATTTTGTTACTTTATGTATATTTGTTTGCTCCTTCCCCTATTCCTTTTGCAAACCTCCTCACTCTACCCTATCTACTCTCTTCTCTCAAAACTTTTTTTCCCTTACTATATTTCTTTTTTTTTTTTTTTTTTTGGTGGTGGTGGTGGTACTGGGTTTCCTGGAAGCCCTTCTATATCTGGGCTACACTCCCAGGCCTATTTTTTTATTTTTGGAAACAGGGTCTCTTAAGCCAGCATGGCTGACTTCGAACCTGCGCATTCCTCCTGTCTCCACCTCCCAAGTGCGGGGATTACAAGCGTGTGCCACCACGCCCGGCCTCTATATTTCATTTTATATTCAAACTATTTCATATATCATACCTAAATACTCTGACTCCTGTATATATCACCCCAGCTCCTCCCCCCTAACCCAACCCTCACCATTTAAAAAACCCTGCTTACCAGTACACAAACCTGCTGACACCTCTAAATTCTGACTGCTAAGATGTGATCAGACAGATTACCCACAGATTCACACATAAAAAAGATGCCAAGACATCAGAAAAACAAGCCCGAGAACCCTGAAAATATGAGAACTAGGAACAGTTAGGAAATAAGGGAAATCATGAATACTAACCTACAAGAAATGCAAGAAAGAGAATTCCAAATCCTGATCTTCAATATGATGAAAGGCCTTACAGCAAGTGTAATAAAAGAGGAAATGGAGACATTAAGATAGAATCAGAAAGAGGTCTGAAATGAAATGAAAGAGTCAATAAATGAAATGAAGATAGCAACAGAAAGAAATTCTGGAAGATTAGATGAAATGAAAAATTGAATATCACTGTAAGAAGACAGTTTCTTCAAAATCAAAAGCACAGTCCACAGCATCCAGAAGTCATTACAGCAATAAAACCTAAACATCCAAAACTATGAGACAACATGAAATTTACTAACTTACAGATAAAAGCTAATGAAGAAGGGATAGCAGTACAGATCAAGGGAATTCATCTTCAGAGAAATAATTTCAGGGAGTTTTCCAAACATGGAGAAACACTTTGATATACATGTACAGAAGCCATACAGAACACTGTTAAGATAATATCAAAGAAGGACCTCCCCCATACCATGTAATAATCAAAATGATCAACATAAAGGCTAAGGAAAGAATCTTAAAAGCAGTGAAAACAAAAGAAAGGGGGGTATACAGGGGCAAAACAATAAAAATCACCACAGATTTTATAACCCAAGTCATGAATGCCAGGTGAGACTGATATAATGTAATCCAGACCCTAGAAGAAAACAATTTCCAACCCAAACTGCTATAACCAGCAAGTTTATTATTCAAAACTGATGGAGAATCAAGTGTTTCAAGATAAGCAGAATCTCAAAAAATTCATGAGTAAAAGCCAAAATTAGAGAAAATACTTAAAGAAATAAACAATAAAGAAGAAAAAAAGCACCAAATTTAGAACCAGAGATTAATTTTATTAGCAGGGCAACTAAGCAAAGAAGAAATAACATTAAATCAAACAGAAGATAGAACACAAAATGGCATGAAACAAAAATCATGTTTCAATAATAACACTGAACATCAAAAAATGTAACTAATTAAAAGACATATACTGGCAATGTGGATTAAATATCATAATTTAAATATATGCTGCTTGCAAAAAACTCACTTTACAGCCAAAGATATCCATAGGCTGAAAGTGAAAAGATGGAAAAAGATATAACATGCTAATGGAGACCAAAAACAGGATGAGGAGCAACGGTGATATTCAACAAAACAGACTTTAAGCTAAAACATATCAAAAGAGACAAAGCAGGGCACTTCCTTTTGTTAAAAGGACAATTCACCCAGAAGATATAATAATAGTAAATGTTTATGCCCCAGATGTGGATGCGCCCACATTTGTAAAACAAACTTTTCAGGACATCAGATCTCAAACAACCCAAGTACAATAATGTTGGGAGACTTCAACACACCACTCACACCACTAGGTTGATCTTCAAGGCAAAAGATAAAGACTCTTCAGAACTAAAGAGAACTATAAACCAAATGGACCTAAAAAACATATACAGAATATTTCAAACAGGAATAGCAGAATACACATTCTTCTCAGCAGCCCATGGAACCTTCTCCAAAATAGATCACATCTTAGGCCACAAAGCAAGCACAAGCAAATTCAAATTATATACCTCCCTGCATCTTTTCAGACCACAAGTGAATAAAAGTAGAAATTAACAATAGTAAGACCAAAAGAAATTATTTAAATACATGGAGATTGAATGATACACTATTAAATAATGAGTGGGTAAGATCAGAAATAAGGGGAGATATAAAGAATTTTCTGGAATTAAATGAAAATAGAGACACAATATACAAAAATCAATGGGAGACTTTGAAGTCAGTGTTAAGAGGAAAGTTTATAGCATTGAGTGCCCACATAAAAAGAACAGACACCAAGTAAACAACCTAATGACACATCTCAAGGACCTAGAAAAATTGTAGCAGTCGAATCCCAAAACCAGCAGAAGGGAGGAAATAATTAAAATCAGAGCAGAAATATATGAAATAGAGAATAAAAAATAATTCAAAGAATCATCAAAACAAAAAAATGGTACTTTGAAAACATTAATAATATTAACAAACCCCTGGCAAACCTAACCAAAAGATAGAATCAACTCAAATCATTAAAAGCAGAAATGAAAAAGGAGACATCACCACAGACAGTGGGGAAATTAAAGGAATTATCAAAAACTATTTAAAAAATTTATACTCCAATAGACTGGAAAACATAAAAGAAATTGATACATTTCTAAGAACATGTAACCTACCTAAAATGAATCAAGAAGACATAGCAAGCCTAAACCAACCATAGCAATCAAAGACATAGAAAAAGCAATAAAAATTCTGCCATTAAAGAAAAGCCCAGACCCTCATAGGTTTCCAGCTGAATTTTACAAAACTTTCAGTGAAGAATTAATCCCAATACTTTACAACTTGTTTAGGGAAATCAAAAGAGATGGAATTTTCACAAACTTCTTCTATGAGGCCAGTATCACATTAACACCAAAACCAAAGATATCTCAAAAGAAAAATACAGACCAATATCCTTGATGAACTTAGATGCAAAAATTCTAAACAAAATACTCTGTATACATATTAAAAAGCATATCAAGAGAATTGTATGCCATGACCACGTTGGTTTCATCCCAGAAAAGCAAGGCTGGTCAACATTTGCAAATTAATACACATTATTCACCACATAACAGAACTGAAAACAAAAACCACATGATCATATCAATAGGTGCTGAAAAACATTTGACAAAATCCAACACCCACTGATGTTTAAAACAATGCAAAATATTGGAACTTATTTCAACAGCATTAAGGTAATATACAATAAATCCAAAGCCAACATCATATTGAATGGGGAAAAACTGCAAGAATTTTCTCTAAAATCAGGAACAAGACAAGGATGCCCACTATCACCACTCCTTGTCCAATATAGTCCTTGAGAATCTTGCCACAGCAATAAGACAAGAGGAGGATATCACTGGAATTCAAATAGGAAAAGAGGAATTAAAAGTATCCTTGTTTGCAAATGACCCAAAGAACTCAACCAAAAGACTACTGAATCTGAGTAAGCAATTCAGCAAAGTTGCGGGATAAAAAAATCAACCTAAAGAAATCAGTTGCTTTTCTATATGGCAATAATGAACCCATAATGAAAGATATAAAGAAAATAATTCTATTCACAATAACCTCAAAACCAATAAAATACCTAGGAATAAACCCAGCCAAAGACATAAAAGACCTCTACAATGAAAACTATAAAGCATTAGAGAAAGAAATTGAAAAAGACCTTGGAAGATAAAAAATATCTCCCTTGCTCATGGATAGGCAGAATAAATATCATCAAAATGGCCATTCTGCCAAAAGTGATCTACAGATTCAATGCAATTCTCATCAAAATTCCAACAAAATTCATAGACCTAAAAAAATCAGTCATGAATTTTATATGGAGAAAGAAAAGACCTAGAATAGCTAAAAAGCAATCCTCAGCAGTAAGAACCATGCAGAAGGCATCACAATCCCTGACTTCAAATTATACTACAGAGCAAAAGTAGTAAAAACAACATGGTACTGGCATAACAACAGGCACACAGACCAATGGAATAGAATAGAAGATGCAGAAACAAACCCACAAACTTATAGTCAATTGATTTTTTACAAAGGAGCCAAACCCATATTGGAGAATAGATAGCCTTTTCAACAAATGGTGCTGGGAGAACTGGCTATCCATTTGTAGAAAAATGGAAGTAAATCCTTACCTTTCACTGTGCAGAGGAATCAACTCTAGATGAATCAAAGACTTAGAAATTAGACCAGAGACTGTGAAGTTATTAGAGGCTGGCATAGGCCCAACACGCCAACATATAGGCATAGGTAGTAACTTTCTCAATAAGACCTCCAAAGCACAGGAAATTAAAACAAGAATTAACAAGTGGGATGGCATCAAACTAAGAAGTTTCTGCTCATCAAAGGAAACCATTAAGAATCTAAAGAGGAAGCCTACAGAATGGGAGGAGATCTTTGCCAGCCACTACTCTGACAAAGGGCTAATATCCAGAATATACAAAGAGCTCAAAAGACTCTATACTAGCAAAATAAACAACCCAATCAGGAAATGGGCAACTGAATTGAATAGACACTTCACAAAAGAGATACAAAGGGCCAATAGATATATGAAAAAATGTTCAACATCATTAGCCATTAGGGAGATGCAAATCAAAACTATGCTGAGATTTCATCTAACCCCAATCAGAGTGACAAATATAAAGAAGTAAAATAACAACAAATGCTGGCAAGTATGTGGGTTAGAGAAACTCTTTTAAACTGTTGGTGGGAGTGCAAACCAGTTCAGCCACTGTGGAGATCAGTGTGGAGATTCCTTAAAAAACTGGAAATGGATTTACCATATGATCCAGCTATACCACTCCTGGGTATCTTTCCATAGGGGTTGAAATCAGAGAACTACAGTAGCATGTGTATACCCATCTTCATAGGAGCACAATTCATCATAACAAAAATATGGAACCAACCTAAGTCTCTATCAACAGAGTAATAGATGGCGAAATTATGGGAAATACACACAATGGATTCTACCCAGCAATAAAGAACAAAATCACGTCATTCTCAAGGAGACAGAAAGACCTGAAGAACATTATGTTAAGTGAGATCAGCCAAACACAGAAAGATAAAGGACATATTTTATTTCTAATATGCCCAAACTACGGAGTATTAGGGATACCAGAGGGTATCCAGATAATGGAAGGGAAACCTCAGCAAAGCTAAAAAAGTTAGGGTTCTGGTAAGAAGGCTGAGTTGATTAATAGAGGAGCTACATTTGAATATGTGTATAAGTGTGAATGTAGCATGGTCAACCTGGACACTCATTGTTGGGAGGAGGGGAAGGAGAAACGGGGAGAGGGAGAGGGGGAAGAAACCACACACTGTGTGAATGTATGGCATTTTCAGTATGATCCACATAAAAATAATAAAAAAGAAATGAATAAAAGTTTGAAACTTCAAAAATGAATAGATTAATGTGTTAAAAGTAATGAAATTGGCCAGGCGTGGTGGCACAGGCTTGTAATCCCCACGCTTGGGAGGCGGAGACGGGAGGATCGTGCAGGTTCTGGCTTAAGAGACCCTGTTTCCAAATAAAAAGTATAAAAATAGGTCTGTGAGTGTAGCCCGAAGGTAGAAGGGTTTCCAGGAACCCCAGTACTACCAAAAAAAAAGTAATGAAATTGTATCTTTTAACTGAATATTGCTTTAAACTATAAACGTACTTCTTGCTTTACATAAATAACATAATTAGGTTTGCAATAACCACATTGTTCTTCATGCATTAAATGTTTGCCTGATCAACATAGGTACAGCAGTTTCATTATTCCATCTGTCATCATAGCCCTTATACCTGATCTTTATTTGATAAGCACATATCTGTAAAGACTGAATTAAAAAGATTTAGCCAGGCGTGGTGATGCACACTTGTAATCTCAGCATTCAGGAGGCTGAGTCAGGAGGATTGTGGTTTGCGGACAGCCTCAGCTACTTAGTGAGGCCCTCCGCAATTCAGTGAGACCCTGTTTCAAAATAAAGAATTAAAAAAAATAAGGCAGGGATGTAGCTCAGAAGTCAAATGCCCTTTGGTTCCATCCCCAGGCCTGCAAAGAAGGAGAAGGAGAAGGAGAAGGAGAAGGAGAAGGAGAAGGAGAAGGAGAAGGAGAAGGAGAAGGAGAAGGAGAAGAAGGAGAAGGAGAAAGACAAGAACAAGAACAAGAAGAACAAGATGATGATGATGATGATGATGATGATGATTTCATCTAAAACAATTGGCATGAAACTTTATTATCTTAACAATCCACGTGTTAAGAAGAATAGATTCGCATATTAGGTGCCTATTTTATTTGTTCACATTTTACTTCTATATTCTTTACAGAAAGAATCTGATGAGTAGGCCTGCCTGCTTCAAGAATCACCTCCAAGCAATGCTAGAAATAGGATTTTTAACTATTGACTTTCAAAAGCAATACAAAAGTTGCTTTTTGAAAGTCTCAAAATAAAATGGCTACTAAAAATCAGAACATTATAGAATGACCTGTGTAGAACTCATAAGGTGGCCAGTGTTTGCAAATACAAGAAAAAATCTGTACAACTACAGATGATAGGGAAGGAAATGGTGCTTTTTGTTTGTTTCATAGACTAGCAATTCCTGCCTTCCAGAATTCTGTTTCTTCTCGGAAGGGCCTCACTGTTTCATTTTCTGCTGAGCTCAGTTTGCTCCATCCCTGATCCATTTCTGCATTCCAGGCACAGGAACTGCAATGCACAGTGGGCCAGTCCTTCCTTGAAATGCCCTGACTGCAGTGCTCACTGGGCACCGTGCTCCGGCAGCTTCCACTGACTGCCCACTGTCACACGGAGCTACCCACAGTGGGTATCTGCCGAGCAGTGTCCAGTCCCTGTGCTCTAAGGAGGCTCTCCTGCCATGCAGGGTTCTGCTCTGTGAACATTGTGAGCTTTCCTATCTGTGAAGAGAAATGGAAATACCCCCCCCTAACTAGAACCCTTTACTTCATCCATTCTCCACTCCCACGCCTCCCCGTGAGGTTCAAACTGTCCCTGAAGGGCTAACATGTTGTTTCTTGAGCTGGATGACAGATAGAAAGTTGTTTTTACTTTATGAAACTCATTAAACTATATACTTGTGATTGCTGGACATTTTTAAACTTATTTTCAGTAAAAAGCTAAAAAAAAGAAACATGCCAGGATTTTTCTGGATACTATATATGTGTGTGTATGTGTGTAGCAGAGAAATAGTTTTTAGGACATTCACATGTTTCTGCTCCCAGACATTAACAGACATAAGTGAGATTCACAGTCAACTTTAGAGACATACATTTTATATCCTTTAAATTTGCCATAAATTATCTTATTCAGAGTAAATGAGTGGGTTGTGGATATAGCTCAGTGGTAGAGCTTTTGATTAGCACGTGCGAGGTTCTGAGTTCCATCCCCAGCACAGAATGAGTAATGTTACCAATATATCTGTACAAGGCATTGGAGGATGCAATGTGTTTTCACTCTCACCCTCTGCCATCACTCAAATTCACACTTCCTTGAATGTCTGTGTGCATTTTAGCCCATCTCAGCAATGGATAACAGGCGTTTCCACATTATATAACAACTTCACTAATGGCTGCCATGGACGGTGGAGCCAATGTCCTGTTGCCTAGTGACTGTGACCCAAGGCAATCAGAGCAAACAGTGAACACTGCCGATATCTGTGAACAGTTGCTTGTTGACCCAGATGCAATATTAATATGGCTTACTAGTTTCTCAGACACAATAGGGCTCTGTCATATGCTACAGAATGAAAATTTGTTATTTCTTAATTATTCAATAGTATTCCTAGAAACATTTTTTTAAATTTTTAATGAAGAAGCCTTGGAAAAGGAATGATAATAAGTTCCCAATAGGAAATCTAAAAGTCCCTCAAGTTTTATTTTTAACTCAGATGTAATGGAAATCTTTCCTGCACACGTGTGTGTGAATTCCTAGTAACTCCTGAATTTTGTAACATTGCTTCCTTTCTCCTACAGTACTTACAGGTGACATTTATTTAATAGCCAGAAATATTGTAATTCAGGATACAAGCAAATTCACTTTCGTCTCGGCAGGTCACTAAATTGTGGACTTGGTACTCTCGACAGATTACCCTCAGTATCCCCTAAGACTCAGCCATGGCTTACTGCCCTAACACCCCTGGACACAGCTCCGCCCCCCCCCAGGGGACCTTGTCCAGTTGATTGTTGAATGAATGTGAAGCTTTATTATAGCTGTTTACACATTGTGTTGTAGGAACTGGTTTATATCCCTGTTGCCTGAAAGATTAGAAGCTACTCATCAGAAGGACACGGTCCCAACCTCCACTACTTAGTGAGGCCCTTCACAACTTAGTGAGATTCTGTTTCCAAATAAAAAATAAAAAAATAGGGCTGGAAGCCGGGCGTGCTAGTACACACATAATCCCAGCATTTGGGAGGCAGAGAAAGGAGGATCATGGTTTGCCGACAGCCTCAGCTACCACATAATGAGGCCTTTTGCAACTCAGTGAGATCCTGTTTCAAAGAATGAAAAATAGGGCTGGAGGTGTAGCTTGGAGGTAGAATGCCCCTGGGTTCCATCCTCAGTAACACACACACACACACACACACACACACACACACACACACACATACACAAAGTGGGCCTGGGATATAGCTTAGGGGTAGAATGTCCCTGAGTTCAATTCCTAGTACTACAAAAAAAAAAAAAAAAAATACTGACATGGTCCATTCATCTTTGGAGCATCTTAACTAAAATAGAGTATATGCTAAAAAGATTTTGAAGGAAATGCAATAAGGTCTTTAAATATGATCTGATGGCTTAATTTAATGTCTTTTGAAAATTGTTATGGATTGGATGTGCTCCTCCAAATTTGTATGTTGAAGCCCTAATCCTCAATATGATGGGTTTGGAGGTGGCACCTCATTTAATCAGCTTTAAATGAGGTCATGGGGGTAAAGATCACATGCGGGGATTATTGCTGTTATAAGAAGAGGAAGAGACCAGTTTGCTCTCTCTCTCTCTCAGAGTGAGAAGACAGCTGTCTGCTGGCTAAGAGCAGAGCCCTCATTAAATTCAACCAGGAACTCAGCCTTCCTGGTCTCAGACTTCTAGCATAAGGAACTATGGGAAATAATTTTCTGCTATTTAAGCCACCCACACTATGGTGTTTTGTTATGGCAATTCAAGCTAAGACAAAAAAAAAAAACAAGTTTTTAACTGTGGAGGTCAAACTATTTATCTCAAAATTTGATAGTGTTTTTCTTTTAAAAATGTTTTTAAAAAAGATGGCTTATTCAATAAATTGTGTAGGACTACTGGTTAGTTACTTAAAGAAAAACATTAAAACTTTACTCCTTATGCCAAATAAATTTTGAATGAGACAAATATTTAAATATTAGGATGAAATAAAAGAGAGAAGAAGGTAAAGAGGGAGGGTAGAAGGAAAGTAAAGAACCAGGCTGCCAGAGACCCAGAGGTCATAGTGGAAGAAGTGTTTATAGTTTTTTGAATGGGAGAAGGACATTTAGGTATGATACAAACCCAAGAAACTATAAAGAAAGATCTGACCATGTAAAAACCTGTTGGAAATTTATTCCAGGAATAGATATGCACGAGATTGTTAAAGATTGCAATTTAACAAGAAAATGGGAATAATTGTGACAAAGATCTAATCACTAGCATTTCAATTTGGAAATGACTGAAAAGAAAGTAGAAAAGTAATAAAAGCCTATAAAATGTATTTTATAGGGAAGGAAATACATATAATCAATAATCATATCAAAAGATGTTTAATGTCACTAAAATTTAAACAAAAATTAAAATCAGAATATACTATTTTTATGTACCAGACTGATTGTTCATACGGCTTAATTTTAGAAAATGAAAAAGCAACTCTTTCATAAAATTTTGAGGGAGTATAAATTAATAATAAGAGGTCATCTGTCAATATCTTTTAGACTTTTAAATGTACTTTGACACTGCAATTCTACTGCTAGGAATTTGCATTTATTTACATGTATGCCCATTAATGTATGCCCGTTAATAGAAAATAGGCAGACAGGCGTGGTGGCACTTGCTTCTAATCTCAGCATTCAGGACGCTGAGACCGGAGGATCACAGTTCGTGGACAGCCTCAGCTATGTGAGGCCCTCTGCAACTTAGTGAGACCCTGTTTCAAAATAAAGTATAAAAACTAGAGCAGGGGGTGTAGCTTGGAGATCGAATGCCCCTGGGTTTCATCTCCAGACCCGCAAAAAAAAAAAAAAAAAAAAAAAGAAAATTAGGCTACTAAATCATGGTTCTAAAAATGATCTGAGTATGTTTGTTTTAATATAAATGGAAATTTACAAACACTAACCCCGATTAAGAGAATTTCGTGTAGAGATGTGAAATTTTACTTTATAAATTCTGGTACCAGTTAAATTTTTAGAAAGCCATAAACTTTACTTTTACAATTTCAAGAAATTAGTTAAAAGTACATAGAAACATTGCTTATTTATAAACTTGTAGAAATTAATACAATTACGCAGTTACACGAAAAATAAAAATGTTTTTAAAGAATAATATAAAATGAAATAATTTCTAAACGAAAAATAAGACTTTAACCTTAAACCTTAAACAGGTTAAAGTTTTCCAGCCACAAATAGAACATGTGTCAGGTAGCTGACAAGCCCCTTCTACAAAGCCAGCAGAGAGCCTGGAAGCCTGGGTCACACCTGCCTTCAACCCCCTGTCAATCATAGAAAGGCTGGCGGGGAAGGAGAACAGATGAACAAGTATGCCAATCAATGTAAGAGGAAAGAGAAGTATTTCTTAAAGGCAGGGGGCCTTTGGGGAAAAAAGGTTTCAGAAAGGAAAAAAAAATCATTTCTGACTGGTTTAAATGAGATAAAGAACAGGGTATGACCTTCAGTAAAGACTTTTAAAAATAGATTTTCTTCCCCAAGGAAGCATCAAACAAAACTCTCTATGTTTCTTTATTTTTAATTTAGTCTCCATAAATAAGTGACAAGTATATTTACGCTGTGTGTCCTCAAGTAGACAAGAATGGGTTGGGATGCTGAACTTGAGCAAATACCCCAAGTGGAATTTTTCACACCAGGTGTAGAACTGTAGCATTTCACAAGGCCACACAGACTGTCTTCAGTGCGGGCATTTTTCCCATAAGTAAAGGTCATTTGTTCCAAGGGGAAAAGTATATTTTATTTGAAACCATAATGTGTCCCGTGAGAAAAAGAGTTGTACGCCAGGCATATTTGCCTGAGGTCGATCTCCACTTCTATAAAATGAAAGTGCCCTCTAAATATCGATCCCTTAAGAAGAAAAGAAAGAAAATGGTTCCCTCTATTTGGCACCTTTGCTGAGAGAGGAGAAATATGAAAAATTATAGCTTTCTGGTCTTTGTGGACCAGATGCAACTAGAAATGGCTGGTACTGTTTGAAGTGAACCAAACTCAAGGTCAGACTCAAGTTCTTCCTGATTAGAGGTGAATGCAAATCAAGTGCATGGTAATTCATGAAGTTACGTGCTTTGATTCTTTCTCCTTTCCTTCTTTCTCACCTCACCTGGAGATCCTTCTCTTTATATATTGCATCATACACACACGTACATATAATAAAATACTTAGAAAAATATGCATTGAGGCTTTGTGATTTTTGAGAACTTGCCACTGATTATGAAAATAGTGCCCCTCTAATAATAACTAAAGTAATAACGTGTCTGGGTAGGTTTACTATATAAAATCAGTTGTTGGTTTTGGCCTCTGCAGAGGGACTTGTGGATCTAGAGCATTAATGATTTCCACGGACTGTATAATTCAGTAATGCCCAACTTTTTCACCATCCTTCTCTGAGTGACAAGAACTAATACATCAAAACACAAAATAAGAGCTGGGCGTGGTGGTGCACGCTTGTAATCACAGTACTTGAGAGGCTGAGACAGGAGGATCGCGGTTTGTGGACAGCCTCAGCCACTTAGTGAGGCCCTTTGCAACTCAGTGAGACCCTGTTTCAAAATAAAGAATAAAAAATATGGTTGGGGGTGTTACTCGGAGGTAGAAAGCCCCTGGGTTCAATCCCCAGTACTTCAAAAACAAAACAAAACAAAACAAAACACAAAACAAGGAACTTGCCATGTTCTAGATCCATATATAGAAACAATTATTCCTGACCTAAATAGCTTCACTGCTACACGTGGCACAGTTACCTAAAGACCAGATACATAAGTATGTGGTACAGTAACATTATTTTGCCATATCTAGTGGTGTTTTATATTAACAGCTTTAAAGTGATTTTCTCAGCTGTGCATGCTGAAAGGCGCCTGTAGTTCCAGCTACTCGGGAAGCTAAGACAAGGAAGATATATTAAGCCCAGGAGTTAGAGGCTAGCCGGAATGCCCGAACAACATAGAAAAATCTCATATCAATAAATTTAATTTAATTTAATATCTTCTTCTACTGACCTAAAGGAACTGTTTAGCCACTTTCTTTACCACAAACCTCCTTTGCTTCCTGCTTAAAATCATTTTCACTTTTACTGTTCGTTTGTTCATTGTCAGAAGGGCTTCAGTACTGGCTCTTCTATTGAGTCAAGTAAAATCACATAAAAAATAATTTTGTTCAAGGAGACGATTAACTCCAGGAATTTAACCACTAAACCATGGGGTGGCTCATCTACGGGACCTGCTGTGGGATCGGAGAATACGGACTTTGCTTTCATTTGCCATTCAGTGCCTGGAGCATGCTGCTCTCCTGGTTGATCACCTGAGAAGTTTTAAGAAGCAGGCAGTATTCAAATAGTTAACAACAATGTTATTGTTAATAAATAATAAGCCATTATCCTTTCAATCAAAACAATGGTGTAAGTACTTACATGCAAGTAAGTGTACATGAATAGATACCAGAGAATTTGAAAGGATGTATACTAAAAACATGATATCTAAGCGATAGGTTTTGTTTGGGATTTTTTTTGTTGTGGTTGTATTGAGGTTTTGTTTGTTTTTGTTTTTTTGTATTTATCTAGTCTCTAGTTTCTCTGCAGACTTGCTTTATTTGCATAGCAATAACAAACCTCCTTTGCTTCCTGCTTAAAAACAACCCAATTGAACTTCTGAGGATTTTTTAAATCACCCTGGTGGAGGTTTTAGATGCTTTGAATTTTTATTTCTATTAGTTTCATTCATTGAGTGATGACATTTATTATATTTTCTAAGATGTAATACTGAACTTCTATAAAGGACATTTTAGCTTAAATTTTTCTCCAGTTAGCTTCTTAAAAAGATTTTAATAGTATGATCTGAATATAGGAAAATGTATAAAATTGGAAAGCTATGGATCTTAAAGATTCAAGTGGTGAGCCCGAGCGAGGTGGCACATGCCTGTAATCCCAATACATGGGAGGCTAAGACAGGAGGATCACACACATTGCAGACCAGCCTCAGACAATTAGTAAGACCCTCAGAAACTTGGTGAAACTGTTAAAATTAAAAAATAAATGTAAATAGGGCTGGGAATGTAGCTCAGAGGTAGAATATTTGCAGTATTCCCAAAAATGCAAATGGTGGAAGTAAAAGCATAGGCTATTACTTCCATTTACACGCACACACACACACACACACACACACACACACACACACACACACATACAGAGAGAGAGAGAGACAGAGAGAGAGAGAGAGAGAGAGAGAGAGAAACACCTCACAGTTTGTAAGTACTTAGAATATAATAGTAAAAGATGATAAGCAAATTTGCATGTGAAATGGCATGAGCAAAACCAAAAGTTCTCCCTTTAAAAGGAAATTGAAACAGGTTTGGATACAGTGAAATCAAAAGAATAAGTTACAAGAAAAAAGAATAAGATGTAAACTATGCCATATTTTTTTCTCTTGGGTGCGCTAATTGAATTGTTTGATCTTTAATTGAGATATATAAAGTCCAACGACTCTATAACTTATATTCACCATCCGCTGGCATAACTGTCTGTTGGCGGTAAGTAGTGGTCTCATTGTGTCACCGTGGTAGACGAGCCAAGGAGCAAAAGCAGCCCGTTGGCATGTACTCAGTGAGGCTCCAAGATTGGAGGGAATGAGGCCAGGAAATAAACCTGAGCTAGGCAAAGTCACTCCACCAAATTAATCACTTTTTCACAGCCGTGGCATTAGTTTGATGCTCCCACTGAAAACTGTGGTTTATTTGGAGCACAGAAACACATGCATTTTGCTTTGCATGGGGTTTTGTTTTCAGTGATTCTAGGAAACACATTGGGGAAACTGATTAGACGCTGCCTCTCGGTAACCACGCTTCGCATGCTGATAGTTAGACCAATGGAAACACCAAAGCCTGAGCAGGAAGGAGTACTGCCAGACTTCTACAGAGTAGTTGAAACATATTAAAAACTAAATCACAAGTTGTCTCCGATGCTCAGCTTTCTCCAGTTAACTTTTCACTGGGAAGTAAAACACTCATACAAAAATATATACAACAAAGTTGTTTACAATTCTTTGATTTATCAGACAGCAAACATTCAAATAATCTTTTGAAGAAATTGAGGATTACTTGACATTCAGAAACCCAGGCATGATTCCACCGAACTACTTTCTCTCCTTTTCCTCCTCCTCATAGATAACCACTATCTTGACATTTAAGTTAATCATTTACGTCCCTTTCAAAAGTATTATTTTATACCTCAGCATATATCTATAAACACTACTGTTTAGTCTTGCCTGTCTCAGAATTTCATAGAAATACAGTTGAAGGGATCTTACAAGTTTCTTTTTGTATCTAGATCCTTCAATATTCAACAAATGATACCCATGTAATTGCATGTAGTTACAGTTCTTTTGGTTTTATAGATGTTTCGTATTTCGTTTTATGGATATTCTTTAATTTAGTTTTCCACTCAGTTGTTGGTGAACTTTAAAAACCACATCATTAGCCGGGCGTGGTGGCGCACCCTTGTAATCCCCTTACTTGGGAGGCAGAGACAGGAGGATCATGCAGGTTTGAAGCCAGCCGTGCTGGCTTAAGAGACCCTGTTTCCAAATTTTAAAAAAGTATAAAAATTAGGTCTGGGAGTGTAGCCCGGAAGTAGAAGGGTTTCCAGGAACCCCAGTACCACCAAAAAAAAACAAAAACAAAAACAAAAAGATACATCATTAGGAACATTCTTGTAGGTGTGTCTGCTATACATCAGTACTCATTTCAAAAAGTGAAAAGCTGGTCATGTACACATCTACAAGCATAATTCATCATGCCAAACTGTTTTCCAAAGCAGTTTTCCAATTTACATGCCTAAGGGAAGCATGTGGATGTCCTCACAGCTCACATCCTTATTCAGGACTGATACTGCCCTATCTACAGCTTTTCAACTGTTCTGAATAACAGTATTTTGTTGGTTATATGTGTTGATTTTTTACTCAATAATGCCTTTTGAAAAACCAAATATCTTAATTTTATTGTAGTAAGAAGGTATATCAGTTATTTTCTTTATGGTTAGTATCTTTTGTGCCCTGTTCAAATAATATAGTCCTACCCCTGTGTAATAGATTCACCATTTATTGTATTGTAGAAAGTTGGTTTATTATTTTGCTTTTCATATTAAGGTCTACAATTGGCATTAAATTCATATTTTGTGTATGATTTAAAAGAGGATCAACTTTCTCTTATTCCATGTTAATATATATTTAACCCAGAACTATCTTTTGAAAAGATAGTTCACTCTCCACTTTCCACAATATCACCTGATTAGGTCCCTAGGGCTGCTGGAACAACACACCACTAACTGAATGGCTTTAGGCAGCAGAAACTTACTTTCTCACGGTTCTGGAAACTGGAAGTGTGCAGTCGTGTGTTGGCAGGCACATAGTTTCTCCCAAGGTTCTAGGGTTCATGGAAAGTTCATGGCCACCCTCAGCTACTTAGTAAGGCACTCCACAACTTAGGGAGACCCTGTTTCAAAATAAAGAATGAAAATTGTGGATTTAGCTCAGAGTAGAACGCCCATGTGTTTAATTCCCAGTACTGTAAAATAAAATAAAATAAGTTTTTCATTTCATATAAGCTCATCTTCTACCTTTAAAGATAAATGCATTAAGTGTGAAATTTTTAGTATAAATTATTTTAGAATATTTTTAGTATTTTAACAGTTTCATTAAATATGTAGAAATAGCTGGGCATGGTGGTGCATACTTGTAATCCCAGCACTTGAGAGGCTGAGACAGGAGGATTGCACAGGTTCGAAGCCAGCCTCAGCTACTTAGTGAGTCTCTCAGCAACTTAGTGAAACCCTGTTTCCAAATAAAGTATAAAATATGTCTGCAAGTATAGCCCAGAGGTAGAAAAGCCCCTGGGTTCTACCCCCAGTACCACAAAAAAAAGTGTAGAAATATCAGTTTTTTTTAGATAATGCACATTTAAATTTATTTTCATATAAAAGATAAAACTAAATCATTATTCACATACATCCATACAGAAATCATCTTTCTAGATTAATGAATTCCTCAGAATGTATAGAATAATTTAAAATTTGAAGTAGAAAAGAATGCTAGAAATTAAACTTCAACCTTTTCAATATAGAACCAGAGAAAGACCCAGGAGATGATTTGCCCATGGTCACACAACTAGTAGCAGAATCAGAATGGGACCTAGGACTCCACACTCCACAGGCAAGGGTAAGCATGCCAACTCACAATATGCAGTGAGTAGCTTTTCTGGCCATGCAGAATATTTGACGAAGCCAGATGTGGTGGTGCACACCTTAATCCCAGTACTTGGGAGGCTAAGACAGGGGAATCACAAGTTCAAGGACAGCCTCAGCAATTTAGCAAGGCTTTCAGCAATCTACTGAGATCCTGTCTAAAATAAAAAATGCTGGTGAGGATGTAGAGAATTGGGAACTCTAAAATATTTTTGGTGGGATTGCAAATTAGTGCAACCACTTTTGAAAACAGTATGGAGGATTCTCAGAAGAATGGGAACTAATTTACCATTTGACCCAGCAATACCACTTCTGTGTATCTATCCAAAAGAAAGCAAACCAAACTACCAAACTAATCCATGTGTATCTATGTTCATAGCTGCACAATTCACCATTGCCAAACTATGGAACCAGCCAAGATGTCCATCAACAGATGAATGGATTACAAAACTATGGGATATGTACACAATAGAATTTTACTCAGCCATAATAAAAAGCAAAATTACATCATTTTCAGGGAAATGGATGGAACTGGAGGACATTCTGCTAAGCGAGGTTAGTCAGTCGCAAAAAGTAAGAAAATGGATGCTTTCACTAATATGTGAAAGCTAAGGTGAAATGGGTCATAAGAGGACCTCCAGGTGAAAAAGGAGATCCTATAGAGGAGCAAACAAGGCAACCTAACTGAGGGGATGGGAGGGGGAAGAAGGAAACTCTCTAAAGCACATGATGTACATTAAAAAAAACATTATCGATGTCAACCACTAAGCCAAGCATGGGGCGGAGGGAAGGGGAGGGAATGGGATGAGGAAGGGGTAGGTTTTAACGGGGTAATGTGTGCATGTAGATGTACACAAGATTTTTATCCCATTAAGATGTATGAATTCAATGCACCAGTAAAATATATAGATAGATAGATAGATATATCTAGAAGTATAGCCCAGAGGTAGAAAAGCCCCCGAGTTCCAACCCCTGTACCATAAATATAATAAATAAATAAATAAATAAATAAATAAATAAATAAATAATAAAAAGGTCTAGGGATGTAGATTAGAGGTAGAATACCCCTGGGTTCAATTCCCAGTAACACACACACACACACACACACACACACACACACACACACACACACAATATTTGATTAAAAAAAACTGCTACTGGTGAATAATTTCTTGTTTGATTTTTTTTAGTATTTGAGATTGAACCCAGGGGCAGTCCAAACTACAACCCTTTTTTATTTTTTATTTTATTTTGAAACATTGTCTTGCTGAGCTGTTTAGGGTCTTGCAAAATTGTTGAGGCTGACCTCAAACCTGAGATCCTCTTGTCTCAGTTTCCCAAGTACTGGGTTTACAGGCCTGAGACACCACACTTGACTCTATATTTATTTTAGTGAATAGTCTAATAGCCTATCAATAGTATTTTCTATGAGCAAAATATTTCATTGACCAGTTTATGTTCATCTTCCCCCAGAACAAAATACCTCACATGACAATTCTTAACTCCTATTACCCTGACAACTACTCCCTCCTTCCTCAGTAAAGAAAAATAATGGCACAGATTGTGTCTTTGGCTGTTAATATTCTCATTCGTGCTGAAATTTATCATTTTGAAAAGGCAGTGGAAAAGCTTCGGCTTAAAAAGGCAAATGAATTGGAATATGCGTCCATCCTCAGATTTCGACGTACACACCTTCAGAGCATCTGTAGAGCAGTCTGCCATCCTGTTTTGGTAATAGGCTCCACTCCTACTAAGCAACGCCCATGTTCACTGCTGAGCAGTGAATAAAATGTCCTGTTGTCAGAGGCTCTGAGCACAGCTGGGTTTGACTTGCCTAGCAACGGGGCTCTAAAGCGACTTTTTTATTTTGTGAAACTCAGGCCTCTAAAATACTTCATGACTTTTGGAAGCCTCGTGTGTGTCTTACTGTGTACCATATGATCCACACCATATGATGACAGGTGAGAACAAAAGCCACTGTGAACTGGAGAACATTTATTTTAGAATAAAACCAACATAGAATAGTGTTCATTTTCTACTATCACAGGTAGATAATAATTTGAGTAATATTTGCCCATAGAAGAGTAGAAGATTACAAATGTTCTGTTATGCTCACCATAAAAGAAGTAGAAATATATGCCAACCATGAATCCATGGAGAAAAAAATATAGAAAACAACTCCATTCACAATAACCTGAAAATCAATACAATACCAAGAAATAACCCTAACCAAAGAGTTATTAAAGACCTCTACAATGAAAATTATAAAACACTAAAAACAGGAATTGAGGAAGATCTTGGAAGATAGAAAGATCCCCCTTGCTCTTGGAGAGGCAGAATAAATATTATCAAAAAGTCATTCTACTAAAACTGATCTACAGAGGCAATGCAATCCTTATCAAAATACCAATGACATTAAAAAATCCTATTCTTCATGACCTAAAAAAAAGACAGTCATAAGTTTCATATGGAGAAACAAAAGACCCAAAATAGCCACAGCAATTCTTAGCAATAAGAACCATGCAGGAGCCGGGCATGGTGGCACACACTTGTAATCCCCACACTTGGGAGGCAGAGACAGGAGGATCGCACAGGTTCGAAGCCAGCCTTGCTGGCTTAAGAGACCCTGTTTCCAAATATAAATATAAAATAGGTCTGGGAGTGTAGCCTGGAGAAGGGTTCTATCCCAAGTACCACAAAAAAAAAAAAAAAAAAAAAACCATCCAGGAGAACTAGCTGTGGTAGCACACACTTGTAATCCCACTACTAGGAGGCTGAGACAAGAGGATCTCACAGGATCAAAGCCAGCCTCAGCTACTTAGTAAGGCTCTCAGCAACTTAGTGAGACCCTGTTTCTAAACAAAGTATAAAATAGATTGGGTGTGTAGCCCAGAGGTAGAAAGAAAACCCCTGCCTTCCATCCCCAGTAACACACACACACACACACACACACACACACACACACACACACACACTCAAAAGAACCATGTAGGAAGCATCACAATTCCTGACTTCAAATGATAGCACAGAGCTATAGTACTAAGAACATCATTGTATTGGCACAAAAACTGACAATATAGACCAATGAAACAGAATAGAAAATAAAAAAATAAATTCACACACTTATAGCCAGTTTTTTTTTTTTACAAAGGTTTTAAACACATACTCTGGAGAAAAGACAGCCTTTTCAACAAATGGTGTTGGAAAAACTGGTTACTCATTTGTAGAAAAGTGAAACTATATCCTTATCTCTCACCTGCACAGGAATCACAATGGCAATCATTAAGAAGTCAATTAACAATAAGTGCTGATGAGGATATGGGGAAATAGGAACTCTTCTACACTGCTGGTGGGATTACAAACTACTTCAACCACTATGGAGATCAGTGTGGAGATTCCTTAGAAAACTGGGAATGAATCTACCATATGATCCAGCTACAGCACTCCTAGGCATCTTTCTAAAGGGGTTGAAACCAGAGAACCACAGTCACATACACACACCCATGTTCATAGAAGCACAATTCACAATAGCCAAATTATGGAACTAACCTAGGTATCTATCAACAGATGAGTAGATTACAAAATTATGGGAAATGTACACAATAGAATTCTACCCAGCAATAAAGAGAAAAAATATAGATATAATTTGCAAGAAAATAAAAGGACCTGGAGAACATTATGTTAAGGGAGATTAGTAGTCACAGAAAGTGACGAGTAATACGTACAGGCTAGGGAGTAACTGGGATACAAGAGAGACTCCAAACAATGGGGGAGAAATCTCAGTGGAGCCAGAGAGGAGGTCTAAGGGAAGGGGAGGAGGAAGACTGAGGTTCATTAATAGAAATACTACCATTAACTATGGGTACATATGTGAATACACCAACATCAATCTCTCCATTTTCAGTTATAGCCAGCCCCCTTAGCCTGTGCTTCTTGGTGGGACTCTGATTAGTCCACCAGACATTTAACTTTGTTCTATAATCTCAGGTCATAGCCCTTAAAATGCTAGCTTGATGAGGTACAAATGAGCAGCAAGATGAAGAGTCTTGCCAGGCGTGGTGGCGCACGCTTGTAATCTCCATGCTTGGGAGGCGGAGACAGGAGGATCGTGCAGGTTCGAAGCCAGCCCCGCTGGCTTAAGAGACCCTGTTTCCAAATAATATATAAAATAGGTCTGGGAGTGTAGCCTGGAGAAGCGTTCCATCCACAGTACCACCAAAAAAATAAATAAATAAATAAATAAATAGTCTTGCCATTCAGTATCTTTATACCTTTATATCAATAGTAATTTCAAAATTATTGGTCTTTCTCTGTTTTTTTAATGCCTCAGAGGGAGGAGCATATCCATGAATATTTCTCAAAAATCTGTATTTTGATCACAGTTCATTCTGTTTCCTCTGCCTCTCTCCTTAAGATTTAGTATTTTTATATTCATTATTTCTTGAAATGATCTGGCTCAAGATATAGGATCTATTTGAGAAGAAGCCCAGAAACTTAGCCCAAGTCATTTGGGTTTCATTCCTTCCTGTACCTCCTTCTCCACTATAGAAATTATTATTATTATTATTATTATTATTATTATTATTACTCATTCAGCTTTGTCAATTTGAGATGGAATGCAAATAATTAATAAGAAGCGAGCCAAGTATCTGGTGTTTGTAAAGTGCCAGGCACTGTTCTAAGCCTCAGAAACCTATGAGGTTGGCAGAAACTGTGGGAAAAGGAGTTCAAGAGCATGCTGAAGGGTAGACAGCAAACAAACATGCATTGTACACGTGCCCTCTGGTCCCATAAGCAGTCTGCAGAGCCATCACATTAAACTGTGTGACATAGGAAGAAGCAGAAATTTTTTATTCTATCAACCTGATATCCAAACCCAAAGACCCACCTCCAGCAAAAGATCTTAAATAGGAAACAGACAACAAAGACTCATGAAAGAATATTAGAGCCCTAAGTTAGGGGCCAAGCTTTAACCAGCACAACAATCTCCAATAGCAATGAAAAGGAAAGACCTTTGTCAAGGAATATCCCCAATGGCTCTTGGGCCCTGTTGTACAGTAACTAAGGAGGCAACATGAGATTGTTGCATGATCTTTGAGGGTTGCAGAAGTCACAGAAAAGAAATCACAGTCCCTAGGTGGTGGGGCATCACTTGGTGATGCTCAAAGGAGAAGTCTACTGAGCACACATGGGGGGATCTCAGAGGGCAAGGATCAGGCTGAGATGGCATTTCAGTGAATGGACCCAGAAACTATGGAAAAAGAAGAGGCAAAATAAGAGTCAAAGCAGTTTCTCATCCCTGTGTATACTAGGTCTCTGTGTCCTCTCCTCTTCTTATTTTTTTTCTTTTAAATTTTTTTATTGGTGCATTATATTCATACAACATATTGGGGTAAAAAACGTGTGTACAAACATGTACTCATCGCTGATTTAACCCCTACCCAATTCCCACCCCATTCCCTCCCCGTCCCTCCCTCCCTCTCCTCTTCTTATATGGACACCGGTTATTGGATTTGGAACTCATTCTAATTCAGTATAGCCTCATATTAACTAATTACATTCACAAAGAACCTATTTCTAAATAAGGTCATTTTCTGAGGTTCCAGGTGAACCTGAATTTTAAGGACTAACGCATTAATAGTTATTCTTAGTTTGCCACAAACAACAAAAGGAAGGGTCCTGATCTGAATTTTATATTGGAAATTCAGAATATAAGTGTATGCTTCATCTTCCAATAAGAGAGTACAAAAGACATTACCACGGTGCCTTTTGAGAGATACAAAATAGTTTTGTATGCAAATATGGAAGCTATAAATGTTTCTCTTTTGGCTCCCAGCAAAATCATGTGTTAAATAGGAAGCTGAAATGGTCACCTAATGTTCTTCAATTGAAGTAGCCGGCTATATTGAGAATAAATGCTGCACCAGCTAAACATGCAGTGGAATACATTTGGAGCATCCAGACTCAGCTCTATAATGATTATAGTTTTTCTCTCCTCATAGTGCGGACATGATTGTGTGCTGCTTGATTTGGTTCTCAAAGAGTACCTTTAGACTCTTTATACATTTATAATGGCAGGTGACCTGGCTGATTTCTGTGAGTAGTTCATTTACTCAATTAAACTAGGATATCACTGAGTCGAAGACTCACCTAATTAGCCGGCATAATATATCAAACACAACTAATTTGGTTGTTCTCAATACCACAGCACTTTTTTAAGGTCACTATCAAGGTGTGTGCAATTAGCAGCTTGTCTCCCTGAAGGAATCGTCTGGCCAGACTAAATTGTTCCATGGTGGGAGAAGTAATTTGGCAACAACCTGCTGTGTTGTTATAATAAACAGCCTCACTGTTATTGTTAGCCTCCATATTTTTGCTGACTAAATTACCCTTTCTTCCTCTATTTTCTCTTTTTCAAAAATTGTGCTTGTTTTTAAACTAGTTCTTTGATTTAAGAAATGTCTTTTTTTACCCAATGTACTTTAGTTATGTATTTGAAACGTTAATAAAAAGTGTATCTTCAAATGCATTTCTTTAAATATGACTTATTTAGATCACAGCTTTATATTTGTTTGGTTTTTCAACCTTTATGTTCTTCTATGTGAGCTGGTTTTTGGAGGAACCTAATTTAAACCCCAAAATGATCTCAGGGTCCATGAAGCCTTTAGTCTTCAATAAAGGCAATAATATTTTCACCCCCACTACAGAGAAACTCCTTTGGAAATTTGCTTCTTTCATCCCAAGACATCCTCTGCCTGGTTCTTTGACTGCCTCTCCTCTGACCACTCTTCCAAAATCTTCATAAGCCTCCTTAGCTTCTTTCCTTCCTTTTCCAGATTCCATCCCCAGTTTTTCATAGTCTTTCTCACCAAATTGTCCTCAAGGGACAGCATCCAATCCTAGAGTCACTCACAGGTGACTCACAAATCAGTATGGGAGGGACACATCCTTCCATTGTCTACAAGAAACAGACCCTTCTCATGAAAAGCTGAACGGGACAGAAGCAGGTCAACACATGAGAAGAGTTTCCTTAGAGGTGCTCAGGAAAGGGAGGCCTTCTTTGCAGGCTGAAGTTCCTGGAAAGAGCCATGGGAAGAAAGATGGTGCTAAGTAGGCTTCATGAGCTGGGTATGGTGGTAGACAGCTGTAATTCTAGTACTGGGGAGGCTGAGATAGGAGAATCACAGGTTTGAGTCCAGCCTCAGCAACTTAGCAAGGCCTCAGCAACTTAACAAGAGCCTATTTTAAAAATAAAACAAAACAAATAGACAAACAACATGTATGTAAATATGGGGGGTGTAGCTCGGAAGTACAATGTCCGTGAGTTTAGTCTCCAGTACCAAAAAGAAAAAAGATAGGCTTCATGAGCTGACGTGACTTCGCAGGTAGGATCTGAGAAAGGACATTTCAGCCCCTGAGAATGGTGTGGAGAGTGGAGGAGAGGGGGAATGAGAGGCAGCATGGGGGAGCTGGCAGGGCGGTCATCCCAGCAGGCATGGAGAGCGTGCATGAGGCCTCAGGAGGTGAATGTAGAGAGATACAGATCAGACTGTACAGGGGGGTGAGAACTTTGAAGACATCCATGGAAGGTTCTGGAAGTCCTGGTGAGGGATGACCAGCCTGGGGTTAGGACGTGAGGTGAACAGTGCTGAGGAGAACTAGGTACAAAGCAGCAGTGGCAATAAAGGTGTGGAATGAAGAAGATGAGGGAGTGAGTAAAGAAAGAATAAAGATGGATCAGCATGTCCCTATGGCAGATGTTTGCTTGTTTGTTTGTTTGTTTGTTTGTTTGTTTGTTTGTTTTTAGCAGTCTGGGGATTGAACCCAGAGGCAGTCTACCTCTGAGCTATATCCCCAGCCCTATTTTTTATCCTTTATTTTTAAACAGGGTCTCACTGAGTTGCAAAGGGCCTCACGAAATAGCTAAGACTGTCCGTGAACCGTGATCCTCCTGCTTCAGCCTCCTGAATGTTGGGATTACAAATGTGAGCCAACACGCCCGGCTCCTATGGCAGAGTTAACGGAGTGAGAGATGGATGAGCAAGGGAAAAGCAAAGCAGCGGTGTGGTGGAGGAGGAAGTGCAGAAGCCAGGGAGGGCTGTGGCCAGCCCTGCCACTGGAGAGAACATGAGCCTGGTGAGTGCCTCAGCCCTCCTGAGCTCCATAGTGTGCAGGAGGTAGAATGGACGGCCATGAGGGCTCCTCCTCACCCTGACTATAATGCTTATTTGGGTCCAATGGCAGGCTTAAATTGAAGCTTAGGTTTATCATGGCTTTTTCTGATGGTGTGGTCATTTGTGGTAAACTATCATATTTTCCTTATCAGAGTATGAATAGTTTTGTTAATTTTGAAATAAAATGCTAGCTGAGTGATTTAGTTTAAGAAGTTATAAATACTTTTCTGTGTCCTGTATTTATCTTCTGTTCAGTAACTATGGTGTTTTAATGATGAGTAAGAGGAGGATAAGGAAAAAACTATATACTTCAAATATATTCTTTTTTTTTCTTTGTGGTACTGGGGATCGAACCTAGGTGTCTGAGAGTGTACCCCAGAAGTAGAAGGGTTTCCAGGAACCACAGTACCACCAAAAAAGAAAAAAAGCCTACCATCAAACAAAATCCCAGAACCAGATATTTTCCCAACTGAATTTTATAAAGGCCTTATAGAAGAGTTAATCTCAATACTCCTGAATCTATTCCATGAATTAGAAAGAAATAGGATTCTCCCAAATACATTCTATGAAGCCAACATCACATTAATATCAAAACCAAATAAAGACACTCAAGGAAAGAAAACTACATAATCTTTGATGAACTTGGATCCAAAACTGCTAAACAAAATACTAGCAACATGCATTCAAATCCACATTAAGAAAATCATACACCATGACCAAGTAGGGTTCATCCCAGAGATGCAAAGTTGGTTCAACATACAAAAATCAATTCACGTACTTCATCACATAAACAGAACCAAAGACAAAATCATATTATCATTTGAGTAGATGCTGAAAAAGCATTTGACAAAATCCAACATCCATTTATACTAAAAGCACTGCAAGATAATTGGAATAGAAGGAACATACTTCAACATCATAAAGGCAATCTACAATAGGCCCATAGCCAACATCATATTAAATGGGGAAATACTTTGAGAATTCCCCCTAAAAAGAGGAAAAAGACAAGGATGTCCATTATCACTACTTCTCTTCAATATAGTACTTGAGACTCTAGCCAGAGCAATAAGGCAAGAAACGAAAATCAAAGGAGAATAAATAGAAAAAAATGAACTCAAACTTTCACTATTTTGAAGATGGCATAATACTAGACTTAGAATACCCCAAAAACTCAAACAAAAGGCTTATAGAACTAATCAACAAATTCAGCAGTGTCTGCACACAAAATCAATCTTAAAAAATTAGAAACTTTTCTGTATACCAACCATAAATTCACTGAAAAAGAAATCCAGAAAGCACTAATACTTAGGAATTAACTTAATCAAGGAGGTAAAAGACCTCTACAAAGAAAATTATAAAACTTTGTAAAAAAAAAATTGAAGAAGACCTTAGAAGATGGAAAGCTCTTCCATATTCATGAATAGGCAGAATAAATATCATCAAAATGGCCATACTTCCAAAAGTGATCTGCATATTCAATGAAATACCCTTTAAGTTGCCAAGATCATTCCTTATATGCATAGAAAAATCAGTTTTTAAATTCATTTGGAACAACAACAACAACAAAAAAAAAACAATAGCCAATAGTACTCAGCAACAAAAACCATGCAGGAGAAATGAATACATGACTTTAAACTGTACTACAAGCTGGGCATGGTGGCACATGCTTGTAATCCCAGCACTTAGGAGGCTGAAACAGGAGGATCGCGCAGGTTAGAAGCCAGCCTCAGCTACTCAGTGAGGCTTTCAGCAATTTAGTGAGACCCTGTTTCCAAATAAAATATAAAATAGGTCTTGGAGTATAGCCCAAGGTAGAAGACCCCTGGGTTTCATCCTCAGTACCATAAAAAATACTATACTACAAAGCCATAGTAATAAAAACAGCATGGTACTGGCACAAAAACAAATGCATAGACTAATTGATCTGAATAGAAGACTCAAAAACAAATCTGCACACTTACAGTCAATTGATTTTTGACAAAGGGGTCAAAAAATACACTGAAGAAAAAGATAGCCTGTTCAATAAATGGTATTGGAAAAATTAGTTAATCATAGGCAGAAAAGTGGAAATAACCCCCACTTTTTCACCCTGCACAAGAGTCAATTCAAGATGGATCAAAGGCTTGGAAATTAGACGAGAGATCTTGAAGCTTCTTGAAGAGGGCATAGATCCAACACTGCAACACATAGGCATAGCCAAAAACTTTCTCAACCAGGCTCCATAGGTACAAGGTACAATTAAAATGCAGATCAGTACATGGAACTGCATTAAACTAAGGGGTTTTGTATAGAAAAAGAAACTGTCAAAAACCTCAACTAAGATCCAGCAGAATGGAAAACTTTTGCCACCTACTCATCTGATAGAGGACTAATATCTAGAATATACAGAGAACTCAAGAAGATCAGCACAAAGAAAACAAATAACCAATCAAAAATGGGCACGTGAACTAAATAGACATTTCACAAAGGAAGAAATTCAAATGGCCAATAAATGTATGAAAAATCCTCAACATCATTAGTAATCAGAAAGATGCAAACCAAAACTACCCTGAGATTTCACTTAACTCCAACTAAAATGGCAATCATTCAAAACACAAACAACAAATGCTGGTGAGGATGTGAAGAAGTGGGAACTCTGATACATTGTTGGTGGGCTTGCAAATTAGTCCAACCACTTTGGAAAACAGTATGGAGGATCCTTAGAAGACTGGGAATGAACTTACCATATGATCCAGCAATACCACTTCTGGGTATCTACCCAAAAGAATGGAAATCAAACTTCCAAACTAATGCATGCATATCTATGTTCATAGCTGTACAACTCACAATTTCCAAACTATGGAACCAGCCAAGATATCCATCAACAGATGAATGGATTACAAAATTATGAGATATGTACACAATGGAATTTTTCTCAGCCATAAAGAAGAACACAATTATGTCATTTACAGGAAAATGGATGGAACTGGAGGACATCATGGTAAGTGAGACTAGTCAGTCACAAAAAAATAAGAAATCAAATTCTCTCACTAATACATGGGAGCTAGGGAGAAAAGGGGTCACAAGAGGAACTCTAAATGAGGAAGAAAAAAACATAGATGGGCAAATAAGGTGACTTAAGTGAGGAGAATGGGAGGGGGGAAGAGAAAAATTCTCTAATGTACATGATGCACATTCACAAACATATCAAAGTCAATCACTAAGCCAAAATGAAAAGGAGGGAGAGGGCAGGAAATGAGGTGGGAACTGGATAAGGGCTAATTGGGTGATGAGTGCATGTATGCCTCTACCATCTTCTACTTCATGAAGATGTACAACTATACTGCACCAATAAGAAATTGTTTAAATAAAAAATAAAATTAAAATAAAACACATCCTAGAGAAGGGCATAGGTTCAGTAATCCAACATATAGGCACAGGTAGAAACTTCCTCAACAAGACACCCAAAGCTCAGGGAATTAAAATAAGAATGAGTGGGATGGCACTAAACTAAAAAGTTTCTGCACATCAAAGGAAATCATCAAAGAGACAAGATAGAAAGCCCATGGAATGGGAGATCTTTGCCAGCTATCCCTCTGACAGAGAACTAATATCTAGAATATACAAAAAACTTAAAAGACTTTACACTAAAAAAACAAATAGGCCAATCAAGAAATGGGCAACTGAATTGGATAGAAACTTCACAAAATGGCCGATATATGAAAAAAATGTTCAACATCATTAGCAATGATATATGAAAAAAATTTCAACATCATTAGCAATCAGGGAGATGCAAATAAAACTACACTGAGATTCCATCAAATTCCAATCAGAATGGCACTCATCAAGAAGTTAAATAACAACAAATGCTGGTGAAGATGTGGGGAAACAGGAACTCTTCTACACGGTTGGTGAGAGTGCAAACTAGTTCAGCCACTATGGAGATCAGTATGGAGAAAACTGGGATTGGATCCACCATATGATTCAGCTATATCACTCCTGGCTATCTTTCTAAAGGAGTTGAAACCAGAAAACTACAGTAATATATGCATATCCATGTTCATAGCAGTACAATTCACAATAGCCTAATGATGGATCCAAAAGATGAATGGATTACAAAATTATGGTAAATACACACAATGGAATTCTACTAAGTAATAAACAACAAAATGATGTAACTTGTAAGAAAATGGAAAAACCTGGAGGATATTTCAAGAGAGATTAGTCACAGAAAGTGAATTTTCTCCTAATATGTACAAGCTAGAGAGTAATTTGGATACAAGAGAGACTCCAGATATTGGAGGAGAAACCTCAGTGGAGACAGGGAGGTGGTATACGAGGGGAAGAGAAATACTGAGGTCAGTTAATAGAAATACTACCATCAACTATGTGTATATATGTGAATATTTCAACATCAATCCCAGTACTCTCTATTGGGAAGGGAGGAATGGGGCAGTGGGGTGGGGAAACCAAGTGCTGTATGCATTTACATCATTGTCAACATGATTTACATTATGATGTGAGACTATAATGCACCAGTAAAAGCACATTATATAAAGAGAAAAATAAAAGTAAAAAACTAAACTAAAATAAAGATGTGTAGTTTTATACACACACATATATATAAATAAAATAAAATACATCCTAAATGAACACATGCAGCTCTATAGGTCAGAAGTTTGACTTGGGTCTCAATGCACTCAAGTTGGGGTGTTGCTGGGGCTGTGTCTCCTCATATGCTGTAGGGGAGAATACATTTCCTTGCCTCCAGGTTCTAGAGAGGACTCCTGCCCTCCATCTTTAAAGCCAGAACTATTATATCTCTGAACTTTCCTGAGTCATTGCCCTCTCTGTCCAAACCTGGGGAAGGTTCACTCCTTTTAAGGGCCCACATGATTAGATTGGGCCTACCTGGATAATCCAGAATACTCTCCCCATCTCAAAGCATTGAACTTAATCACATCTACAAAGTCCCTTTTTTGTGCAAGGCAGCATATTTACAGGTCTCAGAGACATAATTCTACCTATCACAGGGACATAAAATATGCAACTATGAGCCACTGGCCATGGTCATACATTCATTTTAAAAGAAGTTTATGTGGCAAAACTAGGCAGCAAGCAAGAGAGAGTATACCCCCCAAAATAATTAAGTTACAAATCACTTGTATGTATTGGCACAGCCTAACAAGTTTTGCTATGATCAGCTTTGCCAACAGTAACATAAGTCACCATAGTCACACAAAATATTAAAAAGTATAAGAAACTGATGCATATATGCATGTGCATATACACACACATTTATTTTAAAAAGCCAAGGCCTAACAAATATCCTCTTATATATTCACATGTTCAATATCCCAAATATAGGACTCATTCAGAGATGCTTACTATGATTAATAAATTCTTGGTAAAGAAAAAAGCTTCTTTCTCCTCTTTAGAGTTTTCAACACATACTCAGGCATGATAATTCCTGTTCTGGGGAGGCTGAGGCAGAAATGAAGATTCAAGACGAGCCTCAGCAACAAAGAAAAATCTTGGCAACCTAGAGAACTTGTTTCAAAGAACAAAAAATAAAAAGCACTAAGGGTATAACTCAGAAGAAGAATACCCCTGACTTCAACCCTGGTAGCACAAAAAAAAAAAGGAGAATTCCCACCACATTTATATTTTGTCTTCAGATTGTATTTTGAAACTTCGGGGAAATTTTTAGATTATATTTTAATCTTCTGATTCTAACAAAATCTGAAAATATTGCTGATGTTTAAATGCAATTTTAACCACATTTAGGAATATTGTAAGAGATCAATGTGTACCAGGCCAAATAATCTGAAGCATTATCCTCAAACAGACAGAGGCTTACTTTCTGCCACAATTGGCAACTTTATTTGGGATGTGGAAGGAAATGGGGCATTGGGGATGCATTATCATAAGACCTTTGAAGATGTGAAATAAGCCCTTCTTTTGACTCAACTTAGACACTTTAACGAAACTCTCTCATGACCCCAGCATCCTTTTCATTTTACTTTTCAATTTGTTTTCAACTTATGAAATGCTAAGGGAATCTGTGTGCTTCTGTTTCTTTCCATTTGTAACTTGATTGCATATATTTTCTCTATAGGAGAGAAGAAGCCTCTTTGGTTATGCAATTGCATTGCATAATGCACTGACTTTTGCTAAATATCTAATAGCGGTGGGTGCAGAGCTTTTGAAAACATGTTCAGTTCAAACTAATCATTGCAGTGCACTCATACTGCTAGCAGAGTGCATGAAGCAATGGCTCTCTGACTTCTCTCTATGATCTTTGTACTGCACAGGCTTTTTATTTTTGGCAACTATTTGGGGGAAGTTGGATAAATGCTCACTAGTTTGTAGAAATAGGGACTGAGAAAAAAGAAAGTTTCTCAAATTCAACCTGAAGCTGTTGACACTGCGGAGGTGTGGGCACTCGTATTATATTCTTGAAACCATTAGCAAAATCTGTTGCCTACTAAAAGTCTTTTGGGGTACTGAGGATGTATTTCATTTTATTGTGGAAATTGTGAACACTTCACCTGTTCTTTGAACTATGTTACAGGGCAGAAAATAAACTGAACTATTTCAGCAGAAGCTTAAACTCTTGAGAGTGATGTGACCATGAAAGGTGATTGAGATTAACCCAGGGACTAAGAGTTAGAGGAGGGTTTGAACGGCTCTTCCATATATTTTGACAATTGGTGGGTCTGAGTTTACATATGCATTAAAGAAAAATACAAATACTAATTTTTAACAACATTTTATTGAGGTATGATTCACACACACATACACACACACACACACACACACACACACACACACGCACACTTCATAAGCCAAGTGTGGTGGTACATGCCTATAATCCTAGAACTTGGGATGCTGAAACAGAAGGATCACAGGTTCAAGGACAGCCCCAGTAAATAGTGATACTCTCATCAATCTAGCAAGACCCTGTTTCAAAAATTAAAAACAAATAGGGCTGAGAATGTAGCTCAAAGGTAGAATGCCCCAGAGTTCAATTCCCAGTATCACAAGAAAAAAAAATTTCTTCATATATTTAATGTATACAACTTACATTTGGAAATATATACACAAAATATTATTATCATTGAGGCCATAAAAATATACAATTTCATTCCAAAAGTTTCTCAAAATGTATCTCTGTCTAGCTTCTGACCAACTTGCAAAGCCATTTTTAATACAAAATATTTTAAGTCAAAATATACTTGGTATATAACAGCTAAGCACATACTGACATGTTTCTCTTTCATAAAAAAAGAATATTAGTTGAGTGCAGTGGCATGCACCTGTAATCCTAGTTACTTGAGGCAGAGGCAGGAGGATTGAAAGTTGGAAGCCAGTCTGCACAATCTCAAGATTCTGTTTCAAAATAACAAAATAAAAAGTATAAGGGGTATAGCTTAGTGGCAAGATTCTTGCCTAGAACATACAAGGCCCTGGATATAATCACCAGTACTAAAAAAGAAAGAAAAGAAAAAGAATACCATAAAATATGTATGTGTCATTTAAAATGTATGTAGGAAAATGTTCATACAATGTCAACAACTGCTTATAATTGTATATTAAACACACCCATAAAATTTGGGGAAATCATAAATACTACAGAACTTTAAAAACTTCTCCTGTAGTTCTATACGCTACATATAGCTGACTTTGATTTATTCCTATTTTATCTCTTATTTCCATTTGCAAATTAGTACAACCACTATGGAGATTGGTGTGGAGATTCCTTAGACAATCAGCAATGATTCTATCAAATGATCCAGCTATACCACTCCTGGGTATCTCCCCAAAGGGGCTGAAATAAAAAAATTACAGTAACATATTCATATCCATGTTTATAGCACCACAATTCACAATAGCCAAATTATGGAACCAACCTACATGTCCATCAACAGATGAGTGATTTACAAAATTATGAGGTATACACACAACGGGATTCGACTCAGCAATCAAGAAAAACAAAAATAATGTCATTCGCAGGTAAATGGATGGACCTGGAGAACATCATACTAAGTGAGATTAGCCATTCACAGAAAGTGAAGGGTCATATGTTTTCTCTCATATGCAGAAGTTAGGGAGTAATTGAGGTACCAGAGAAACTTTAGATAATGGAGGAGAAATGTCAATGGAGCCCGGGAGGGGGGAAAAGGAGCAGTAGAGAGAGAGCTAGAGAAAGTCCACCTAGTGCTAGCACTATCACTAGAAAAAACACTATGATGTGAAACAAAAATGCACCAAAAATATTTTTAAAACCAAAGTGCTATGCCTGAAGTGTTCTATTTCCACTCCCTATTTTCCTCTGTTTATTTTTATGTTTGCACAACCTGTTGTTTATGTTCATCATTCCCTTACTGTTGCTCTCTTTACTGTAGCCAATAACATCCTCAGGGTCAAATCTCTCACTTTCTTTTAGAGTTTTCTCATCTACTTTTTAGCACTTTGACCGTGTGTGTGTGTGTGTGTGTGGTGTGTGTGTGTGTGTGTGTGTGTGTGTGTGTGTGTTATTAAGGACTGGACTCAGGGTCATACTACCTCTGAGCTACACCCGCAGTCCAAACAGGGCCTCACTAAGTTGCAGAGGGCCTCACAAGGCTGCTGAGGCTGGCTACAAATCTGTGATCCTCCTGGTTCAGCCTCCCAAGTACTGGGATTACAAGTATGTACCACCACAACCACTGACCATAAAATTTTCTTACTCATCTGACTAGCATCAGCGACACAGATATTCTATATCATCAGTGTTTACCATGGCTTTTAGGAAAGGGCCTTTTGTGTTTCATTTGCCTACTCCTGCTTTGCACTCTATTTCTTGTTTTCTTTTAAAAATCCCAACTGCATAATAAACACTTCATTATTTTGTTCATTAAGCCTTGTGTTTGTGTTACTACCTCAGGTAAGTGACCTCAACCACCTTTTACTCACTCTCCAGTTCAATGATGCTGATAAAGTGCACCCTCAATATTTGTGTCCTAGTTTCATCTCTAAAAAAAAAAAGAATTATCTCTGAACAACCTATTATGCTTTCAAATCCCCCATATATGAGCAATTTCGAGGCCTATTTCAGTGTCTGGTATTCCAAATTTAACATTTATATTACAGAGTCTGAGCACTTCCCTAGTTCCCAGAGATTTCTCACAGGGGAAGCATAGAAACTGAGCTATTTCAGCAGAAGCTGATGATATAACCAAAGGAAGATGATCAGGACTAGCAGGGACAAAATGGAAAAGATATGAACTGATATATACATATTTATATTTTATATACATAAAATACTTGTATAATGGATGTTTTAGAAAGTTATTTAAGAGAAAACTTTCTAGAAAGACTGAGAAGTCAATTCTAAGAGCACTTGAAGAGCAGAGGAATTGATGGAAATATTTTTTTATTCTTATTTATTCAGTTTACAACAAATATTTCTTGCCTGACTGTTTTGGACAGGATACTATACCAGGCAGGAGAAGGGACTAACAAAAAATGTAAAACATCTGTACCTGCAATAGTTTATTGTCCAGACCACTAATGATTAATTCAATCCTAATTTTTATCAATTTCAGAATGTACAATAAAATATGATAAAATGTGTAAAGTTCCATAAGTTCCCATTCTAGTGAGGGAGAAGCTTCTTCACACTAGGCCACGGAGAGTTTTTGAAAAGAGTTTCTCAGAGGAGAGTGGGATCACTGCATCTCTTTTATCTTAGACAAAACCTAGTACTCAAAAGTAAAGTTAAAATATTGAATTTATATATGGATGGCTAGATGGCTATTAGGTGGATAGGTATAAAATTTAAGTCAAACTATAATGAAAGGAAATAAATTCAGCAAAGACTATGAGAAAAAGATGTTTTACTCTATTTTAAAATTTTTACTGGTACACCAAAATTACACAAAATAATAAGATTCATTGTGACATGTTTTTATATTTTTACATACATATAATTTCATTCCCCCGGACCTCCCCCTTTCCTATCTTTCTTCCTCTCTCTGATCCTTTTGCTCTATCATACTGGTCTCCATTCTATTTTCATGAGATTCCTTCATTTCCTTTGTTCTCTCTAGATTTTAATATGAGAGAAAACATATGGTCCTTGACTTTCTGGCTTATTTTGCTTAATATGCTCTCCAGTTCCACTCATTTTCCTGCAAATGACATATGTTTTTTCTTTATGGCTCAATAAAACTTCAGTGTGTGTGTGTGTGTGTGTGTGTGTGTGTGTGTGTGTGTGTATCACATTGTCCAGGTTTGAAGCCAACCTAGACAACTTAGCTAGGCCCTCCACAACTTAGTGAGACCCTGTTTCCAAATAAAAAATAAAATCGGGCTGGGGGTTTAATTCAGAGGTAGAGTGCCTCTGGGTTCAATGCCCAGTGCCACACACTAAATAGACACTTCATAAAAGAAAAAACACAAATGGCCAATAAATGTATGAAAAAATGCTCAACATCATTAGCAAAGAGAGAGATGCAAATTAAAACTACCCTGAGATTTCACCTAATCCCAATTAAAATGAAAATGGTAATCATTAAAAAGACAAACAACAACAAATGCTGGTGAGGAAGTGAAAAAGAACTGTAAATACATTGTTAGTGGGATTGCAAATTAGTGCAACACTTTGGAAAACAGTATAAAGGATCATCAGAAGAATGGGAATGAACCTACCATATGATCCAACAACACTACTTCTGGGTATCTACCCAAAAGAATGGAAGCAAAACTACCAAACGAATACATGCATATCTATGTTTATAGGTGCACAATTCACAACTGCCAAACTATGGAATCAGTCAAGATGGTTATCAACAGATGAACAGATTACAAAACTATGAAATATGTACACAATATATTTTACTCAGCCATAAAGAAAAACAAAATTGCCGGGCATGGTGGCACACGCTTGTAAACTCCGCGTTTAGGAGGCAGAGACAGGAGGATCACGCAGGTTCAAGGCCAGCCTCTCTGGCTTAAGAGACTCTGTTTCCAAATAAAAATATAAAAAATAGGTGTCTGGGAGTGTAGCCCAGGGGTAGAAGGGCTTCCAGGAACTCCAGTATCACCAAAAAAGGAAAAAGAAAAACAAAATTATGTCATTTACAGGGAAATGGATGGAACTGGAGGACATTATGCTAAATGAGATTAGTCAGTCACAAAACTTGAAAAGCCAGATGTTCACCCTAATATGCAGAAGCCAGGGAGAAAGTAGAACATAGGAAAGACTCCAGAGAAATGAGAACCTTAGATGAGTGAAGAAGGTGAACTAACTGAGAGAGGAAGCAGGGAGGAAGAAAATACCTCAATGGACATGATATACATACACAAATTTATCAAAGACAATCACTATGCTGAGTATAGAAAGGAGGGGAGGGGGAAGGAATAGGGCGAGAACTGGTAGAGAACTAAATGAGTACTGTGGGCATGTATGCCTCTACCACCCTGAACTTCATCAAGATGTATGATTACAGTGTAACAATAAAATAAAAAGTAAAAAAATACATGGACTATTTTGATAAAATTTTAATGAGAAGCTGGCAAGAAAGTGTATTCAGCTATTACTGGATGAAATATTCTATAGATGTCTGTCAAGAACATTTTATTTGTAGTTTTTAAGTCTGAATCGTCTTTGTTTATGATAGGTCTGGATGATCTAGCTTTTGGTGAAAAAGGTGCTTTGAAATTACCTAGTATTGGGGAGGAAAAATGATGACTGTGGGACACAGCACATCTTGATAGCTGTAACAAACAAAAATTAACTACCAAGAAGGCAGTGCCTTGAACAAAAACACAAAGAAGTGGAAGATATTTATGAACAAAAGCACAAAAAAAGGGAATCACAGTGGAAGAAAATCCAACACTCTGAACATGAGATCCACTGCAAAGAGCCCAAGTATACGACTGACCTGGTGTGGCAGCCAGCACAAATCTTAGGCTGCCAGCCCAAACCATAACTGCCAGCTCCTCAGCCCCAAGAAATCTGACAAATAATCCAAGAACCTGAAGTGCAGAAAGTGGCAGCAGAGCTCTAAATTTCTTAAGCAACCAGCACCATGCTTCAGGGATGGAAAAGATTCAAAAGCCTGCTCACTCACCAGAACCTGGCAACTGTGTTGCATTACTGGGCAGACAAACTCCCAGAGCAACCATGGGGACCCAGGCAAGCTAAGATCTGGTAGCCCATCCCTGAGGTAGTCCAGTTAGAACCTCCAGAAAGACAGAAAAGATCCATAGTGCCCAGGGTGTGGTACCAGCACAGGGTCAAGAAGGGTCACTGCAAGACTACACTGGGTGCCCTCCACTGGTGCAGGTAGGGAGCTGCAGGCCCAGGGCAGAAAGACTCAGAGCTCATGCCTGGAAAAGCACAGAGTTGAGGGCCTGAAAGCACAGAGCACAGGATCAGAAGTGTAGAGTTGAGGACCTGAAAGTGCAAAGCACAGGGCCAGATATCACAGAGCCCATGGCAGAGAGTAAAGAGCCCAGGGCCAGAGGGCGCAAAGCTCAGGCTGGAGAGCATGGAGCCAAGGTCAGAGGGCACAGAGCCCAAAACCAGAGGCTGCATATCCCAGGTCTGGAGGGGGTAGATCACAAAAACCTAAGCTGCAGAGCTCAGGACCACAAGGAGCAGAGCACAGGACCAGAGAGAACAGAGCCTAAGGGCAAAGAGTACAGAGCCTAGGGCTAGAAAGCACAGATCCCAGGGTGGGAAAATGCAGAACCCTGTGATTACATGTAACTCATTTACAGTAACACCTAATACCCTGACACCTGGGAACAAAGCTGTCAGAAGGGAGAGAGGGGCACAAACACTCATAAAGTGGGTCTAAAAGCTGACAATAGATTACAGAGCAAATGAGAGAAATTGGAATATACTCTAGGATCTACTGCAGTGAACAGACATACAGACATTATTCAGGCTGTATCATATACATATGATATTAATATACATATATTAGTAGGACTGCTATTTTTTCTTTTTTCTTTCTTTCTTACTGTCACTAATTGTTTTTCTTTTTTTTCTTTTGGTTGGTTTTTTGTCTTTGATTTATAACTGTTAGTTTTTGTTACTTGTTACTTATCACTTTATACATGTTTATTTGCTCCATCTCCAATTCCTTTTACAAGCTTCATCCTTCTAACCTATCTACTCTCCTCTCTCAAAACCTGTTTTCCCTTACTGTATCTCTCTATTTTATATTCAAGCTATTTCGTATTCCCATGCCTAAATACTAACTACACGAATTCTATCTTACCTTCACTTATTCTCACCTAGAGACTAACTTATAATACTTAAATTCTTATTCAACTTAATCATATCCTCTACTTTACCTGAATCCTGTACCCATCACCCCAGATCCTCCCTCCTTACCCAACCTTCATCACTGAAAAAAATTAAAAACACTGCTTACCCATGCATAAACCTGCTGACGCCTCTAAGTCCCTACTGCTAAGATTGGATCAGACAGATTATCCACAGACTCAAACACAAAAAGTAAGAAGGTGCCAAGACATCAGAAAAACAAACCCAAGAACTCTGAAAATATGAGAACAAGAAACAGTGAGGAAATAAAAGAAATCACAAATATTGACCTATAAGAAATACTAGGAGAATTCCAAATCCTGATTTTCAATATGATGGAAGGCATCACAGTAAGTGTATAGAAAATGAAAGAGGAAATGGAGACATTAAGAATGAATCAGAAAGAGGCCTGGAATGTAATGAGAGAAATCAAAGAACAAATGAAGCAGCAATAGAAATTCTGGAAGATTCGATGAAATAGAAAACAGAATATCATTGTTTGAAGATAGTTCATTCAAAACTGAACACAAAGTCAACAGCATATAGAAGACATTATAACAACAGAACCTAAATAACCAACAACTATGAGACAATATGAAACTTCCTAATTTATGGATAAAAAGCATTAAAGAAGGGATAGAGACACAAACCAAAGGTATTCATAATTTGTTCAGAGAAATAATTTCAAAAAAATTTCCAAAAATGGAAAGAGACTTGGACTTCCACGACAGGACACATAAAGAATACTATTAAGACAAAATTAAAGAAGGACCTCCCCATGCCATGTAATAATCAAAATGACCAACATAAAGGCTAAGGAAATAATCCTAAAAGCACTGAGAACTAAGAATGGGTGAAATACAGAGGCAAAACAATAAAAATCACTCTAGACTTTAAAACCCAAGTCATAAATGCCAGGAGAGACTGGAATGATATAATCCATAACATGGAAAAAAAACTTCTAACTCAAACTGCTATATCCAGCAGTTATTATTCAAAATTGATGGAGAAACAAAAGTGTTTCAAGTTAAGCAGTATCTCAAAAAAATCATAAATACAAAGCCAACACTAGAGAAAATACATAAAGAAATAAACCATAAAGGAGAAAAAAGAAGCAAATTTTAGAACCAGAGAAGAGATTAATTTGATCAGCGGGGCAACTAAGCAAAGAAGAAATAACATTAAATCAAATAGAAGATAAAACAAAAAATGGAAGGAAACAAAATTATATTTCAATAATAACACTGACCATAAAAGACATAGACTGGCAATGTGAATTAAATAACATAATCCATATATACATATGCTGCTTGTAAGAAACTCACCTTATAGACATTCATAGGCTGAAAGTGAAAGGATTAGAAAAAACTATATATATATATATATATATATATGTGTGTGTGTGTGTGTGTGTGTGTGTGTGTGTGTATACTGCCAATGGAGACCAAACAGGCAGGGGTAGCAATGATGATATCCAACAAAACAGATTTTAAGCTAAAACACATCAGGAAAAACAAAGCAGGGTACTTCCTTTTATTAAAAGCAACAATTCACCAAAAGATATAATGACAATAAATGTTTATGCCCCAAATGTGGGTGCACCCACATTTGTAAAAAAAAAAAAAAAACCTTCAGGACATCAGATCTCAAATAGACACAAATACAATAATATTGGGAGACTTTAACACACCACTCATGTCACTAGATCAATCATCAAGGCAAAAGATGAATAAAGACTCTTTAGAACTAAAGAAAACTATAAACCAAATGGACCTAATAGACATATACAAAATATTTCAAACAGTAACAGCAGAATACACATTCTTCTCAGCAGCCTATGGAACCTTCTCCAAAATAGACCACACCCTAGGCCACCAAGCAAGCACCAGAAAATTAAAAAGATGTAATATAATTTCCTGCATCTTTTCAGACCACAATGGTATGAAAGTAGAAATCAACAACAGAAAGACCAAAAGAAACTATTTAAATACATGGAGAATGAATGATACACTATTGAATGAGGAGTGGTTAAGATCAGAAATAAGGGAAGAAATAAAGAAATTCCTGGAATTAAATGAAAATATAGACACAACCTACCAAAATCTATGGGACACTTTGAAGGCAGTGTTAAGAGGAAAGTTTATAGCATTTAATGCCCACATAAGAAAAACTGAGAGTAATCAAGTAACAATCTAATGACACATCTCAAGGACCTAGAAAAACTGCAACAGTATAATCCCAAAGCCAGAAGAAGGCAGAAAATAATTAAAATCAAAGCAGAAATAAAATGAAATAGAGTATAAAAAACAAAAGATCAACAAAACAAAAAGCTGGTTCTTTGAAAAGATTAATAATATTGACAAACCCCTGACCAACCTAACCAAAAGAAAGAATCAACTCACATCATTAAAATCAGATATGAAAAAGGAGATATTACCACAGACAGTGAGGAAATTAAAAAAAATTATCAGAAACTATTTTGAAAATTTATACTCCAATAGACTAGAAAGCATAGAAGAAATTGATCAATTTCCAAGCACTTAAAACCTGCCTAAATTAAACCAAGAGGACATAGCAAGCCTAAACTCACCAATAGCAAGCAAAGAAATAGAAACAGCAATAAAAATTCTGCTAAAAAAAAAAAAAAAAAAGCCCAGGCACGGACAGGCTTCCAGCTGAGTTCTACAAAACTTTCAAAGAACTAATCCCAATACTTCACAACTTGTTCCAGGAAATTGAAAGAAATCTAATTCTCCCAAACTCTTTATACAAGGCCAATATCACATTAATAGCAAAACCAAATAAAGGTACCTCAAAAACCAATATCTTTAATGAACATAGATGCAAAAATTCTAAACAAAACGCAGGCTATATGCATTCAAAACTATATCAAGAGAATTGTACACTATGACCAAGGTGGTTTCATTCTAGAAAAATAAGGCTGGTTCAACACACACAAATCAATACATGTTATTCACCACATAAATAGAACTGAGAACAAAAAACATATCATTATATCAATAGATGCTGAAAAAGCATTTGACAAAATCCAACACCCACTGATGTTTAAAACAATGCAAAATATTGGAATAGAAAGAGAATATCTCAACATCATAAAGGCAATATACAATAAACCCAAAGCCAACATCATATTGAATGGGGAAAAACTGTAAGAATTTTCTCTAAAATCAGGAACAAGACAAGGATGCCCACTATCACCACTCCTTTTCAATATAGTCCTTGAGACTCTTACCACAGCAGTAAGACAAGAGAAAGATAACACTGGAATTCAAATAGGAAAAGAGGAATTAAAATTATCCTTGTTTGCAGATGACATGATCCTTTATCTAGATGACCCAAAGAACTCAACCAAAAGACTACTGGAGCTTATTAACCAATTTAGCAAAGTTGTAGGATACAAAATCAACCTAAAGAAAGCAGTTGCTTTTCTATATGGCAATAATGAATCCATAATGAAAGATATAAAGAAAATAATTCTTTTCACAATAACCGCAAAACTAATAAAATACCTAGGAATAAACCCAACCAAAGACATAAAAGACCTCTAAAATGAAAACTATAAAATATTAAAGAAAGAAATTGAAGAAGACCTTGGAAGATGAAAAAATCTCCCTTGCTCATGGATAGGCAGAATAAATATAATCAAAATGACCATTCTATCAAAAGTGATCGACAGATACAATGCAATCCCTATCAAAATACCAACGACATTCTTCATAGACCTAGGAAAATCAGTCATTAAGTTTATATGGAGAAAGAAAAGGCCCAGTATAACCAAAGCAATTCTTACCAATAATAACCATGTAGAAAGCATCACAATTCCTGACTTCAAATTATACTATAGAGCAGTAGTAGTAAAAACAGCATGGTATTGGCACAACAACAAGCATGCAAAACAATGGTACAGAATAGAAGTTACAGAAATAAATCTGCATACCTATATTCAGTTGATCTTTGACAAAGGGGTCAAATTCATACACTGGAGGGGGAAAAAAGACAGCCTTTTTAACAAATGGTGCTGGGAAAACTAGTAAGTCATTACCTCTCACTGTGCACAGAAATCAATTCAAGATGGATTAAAGACTTGGAAATTAGACCAAAGACATTGAAGCTATTAGAGGAGGGCATAGAGTCAACATTCCAACATATAGGCACTGGTAGTAACTTTCTCAACAAGACCTCCAATGAGCAGGAAATAAAAACAAGAATTAATAAGTGGTATAGCATCAAACTGAAAAGTTTTTTCTCATCAAAGAAACCATCAAGAATCTAAACAGAAAACCTACAGAATGGGAGATCTTTACCAACCACCATTTTGATAGAGGGATAATATCCAGAATATGCAAAGAGCTCAAAAGACTCTAAACTAGCAAAACACATAGCTTAATTAAGAAAGAGGCAACTGAACTGAAAGACACTTCACAGAAGAAGAGATAAAATGGCCAATAGATACCTGAAAAAATGTTCAACATAATTAGCCATCAGGGAGATGCAAATCAAAACTACACTGAGATTCCATCTAACCCCAATCAGAGTGGCAAGCATAAAGAAGTCAAATAACAACAAATGCTGGTGAGGATATAGGAAAATAGGGACACTTTTACACTGTTGGTGGGAGTGAAAACTAGTTCAGCCACTATGGAGATCATTGTGGAAAATCCTTAGAAAACTGGGAATGAATCCATCACATGATCTGGCTATACCACTCCTGGATATCCTTCCAAAGGGGTTGAAAACAGAGAACTACAGTAATTTATGCATATTCATCTTTATAGCAACACAATTCACAATAGCAAAAATATGGAACCAACCTAGGTTTACATCAACAGATAAATGAATGAATTGCAAAATTACGGAAAATACAATCGAATTCTACTCAGCAATAAAGAAGAACAAAATCATGTCATTGGCAAGAAAATGGAAAGGCCCAAAGAACATTATGTTAAGTGAGATCAGCCAAGCACAGAAAGAGAAGGAATATATGTTTTCTCTAATATGCCCAAACTAGGGAGTATTAGAGATACTAGAGGGACTCAAGATAATGGAGGGAAAACTTTATCACAGCTAAAAAGGAAGGGTAGGGAAGGAAGAAGGCTGAGGTTGATTAATGGAGGAGCTACATTCAAATATATATGCCAGTGTGAATGTAGCATGGTTTCTGGACCATCGTTAACTCAGTGTTGGAGAAGAATTGGGGGGGAACTTACTTAGTGAATGTATACTATGTGAATGTATACCATTGTCAATATGATTCACATTATGATGTGAGACTATATAGTGTACCAATAAAATATTTTTTAAGAAGTAAATTTTTTCACAATGACTGGGTTGAATAAAAGAGAATCAACCCTAAAAAAAAAGGAAATTATCTAGTATTGTTATATTGGTATCTATTTGAGCTTTTATGTTGAGTAAAATTTGTTTTATCTGTTTATTTGCTTGTTTGTTTATACAATTAAGTACACCAACATTTGGGACATAAATATTTACTATTATAGCTTTCTGTTGGATTGTTCCTTTTACGAGAATGAAGTAACTTTCCTTGTCCCTTCTGTTTATTTGGCTTGAAGTCAGCTTTGTTGGATACTGACTATTTGCTACTGCTATTTGCTTTTGGGTTCCATTTGCATGAATATGATTTCTCATATGTTCACTTTCAGCCTGTCAATATCTTTGTTTGTAAAGTGTATCTCTTACAGACAATATAAAATTGAGTTTTATTTTTTAATTAACTTTGCCAGTCTATATCTTTTAATTAGAGATTGGAGGCTCCAATTATACCCATTATTATTATAGAGAATTTGTTATTTCCTGCTAGTTTGGTTCATTTCTAATGCTTAATTCAATCCTAATTTTCATTTGCTTGATAATTCTCTTGGGATTTATTATTTCCCAAGCTTTGCTGTATGTTTTTGTCTTCTTCTGAGTGTAGTTTCCATAAGTACCTTCTATAATGCTGACAGAGTAGTCATGAAACATCTTAGTAGATGCTTATCTCAAAAGGTTTTTATTTCTTCTTTGATCCTGAAGAATAGCTTTTCTGTATATAGAAATCTACATTGGCAGAGGGGGTTTTTTTGGCGGGGGGAGAAGAGATTCTTTCAGAGCTTTAAACACATTATAATCTTTCCTGGACTTTAGGGGTTCTGTTGAGAAATGAGATGTTATTCTGATTGGTTTACCTCAAAATATGACTTGATATTTCTTTTCTGTCTTTCAAAATTCCACCCTTATTCTTTATCTTTAGCATTTTAATAAAGATACAAAATCATCTCAATAAAGAGATAAAAATTCTGATATATTTGTAATTCTGATATATTCTGTATATCTGGCAATTTATATTGTGTCATAGAGAAGTTATTTTTGGTATTATTTCTTGGGGCTCTAAATGCCTCCCATATCTGGATTTTCATCTCATTCCCAAAAGGCTTGGAAATATTTTTGCTATTATTTCTCTGAAAAGGTAGATGCTATAAGCCAATATTTCTGTTCTTCCCCAATGTTAGTAAGTCTTGTTTGGTTTCTTAATGTCTCAGAGTTCTTGTATATTCTGAATGTAGGATATTTGTTTGTCTTTCCCTTTTTCCTTCTTTCTTTCTTTTCTTTCTTTCCTTTTTTCTTTTATACTTTCCAAATACTCAAGGCTGGCCATCTTGCATGTAAGCTCTGAGATTCTGTCTTCTATTTGATATAATATATTAGTGAGACTTTCAACTGAATTTTTAGTTTGATTTATTGAGTCTTTCATTTCTGAGATTTCTGTGTGGTTCTTTCAGAATTTTTATCTCTTTATTGAAATGCTCCTTCATCTTCTGTATTTTCCATCAGTTCATTCCTAGATCTTCAATTTATTAATCATCTAAATAATTAGCTTTTGGAATTTTTGTTTAGAAGTTCTTTCACTTTAATTAAACTGTAGTTTCAATTATTGTGGGGTTATAAACGTGGAGGTGTTTTATTAGCCTGTTTCCTCATGTATTCTGAGGCCCTGTATTTGCAAAACTGCTGAGATGAATTCCTCTTTCTCTTTGATATGTGTGTCCTTCAGTGAGTAACTATCTCCTTATAATAATCCCCAGGCTGAGAGCATATCTTAGCATCAATACATATGATCAGTATAATCAAAGTGCTAAATTCATCACCAGTACACTTTAAGAGAGTAACTACCAGTAAGAGTGATCATTTAGCAAATTATATTTCAATGTATGCTTAAAAAGTTATTTTTAATGATCTCTACAATTTACTTAAAGAAAAAAGTGAGAAATATAATATGATATAGGCTAAAATATTATATATTAATGATAGTATACTATATTGAATTGGAAAAAGAGATAAAAATAAACAAAAGAGAAAATGAGGAAAAAAATATTGAGGAAAGAAGGAAAACAGATGATAAAATGAGCAGAGAAAAAAGGAGGGAGAGGAGAAAAAACTGATATTAAAAATAAAAAATATAGGCAGATAGGATCCAATTAGTTGATAAAATACATAAAATTAGAACCTTGAACACAAAATGTGAAGAGGCAATAGAAATCAGTTTACATTGCATAACTCATAGAACAATTCATAAAAAGTTTAATTTTCTTCTTTTTGAGGTTTCAGAAAAGGGGGAGACATGTCTTTCCAAGATTTTGATTTTAGACTCTCCTACTTATAAAGAAGTTTGTGTGACACAAATATCATGCCATTTGTTCTCAGTTCTGACTCAAACCAGCCAAACCTGTTAGGGGAGCTGTATGTTGAGCTCTGCCCACTCCTTATCTGGCAGCCATTACTAGGGAAACACTGTTCATTTGAGAGCAGAATTCACCCTCAAATGGTTTTGTTATTGTGACCGAGAATAGGAATGTAATTGTAACTGTGGTAGGGCCACTGGCCAGCATTCTCAGCTGGACAGCCTGTGGTGTGATCAACCTGTGATGCACCCCTCACTCCAAGAGCCTCCATCTGTGTGGTGAGGGGAGGAATGTAAGTTAGGTCAGTATATTCTCCAGACCCTGGATAGGTGATAAAGTAGGCTGTCATGGGGTCAATGATTTCCACCCAAACCTGATCCTTTCCAGTCCCATGCCCTGTCAGTTATGTCCCTTATCTCAGAAATCAGACTGTCAGTATCAAAAAGTATGAAAGCTCCCTTTTCTCTTCTCGTTCTGCAGATGGATAGACCAGCAGTTGGGCCTCCTGCCACCACTCAGAGTTTCCCCTAAATTTTTATTACAGTCTCATTCTGATGCCCAAATTGGCTCCCATCTTGGGCACCCACCAATACAGTAAAAAGAAATAACTAGGTGGCAATTGGGTCTTGAGAACTCAAAAATCAAGTATAACAAGAACAAGACAAAACATTGTTGTTTTTTATTTTAGCAAAAATATTTATTAATAAATTTAATTTAGTAGCCACAAAATCAATGCAATGCTTGAAGAAGCAGAGTTTAGGTGAGAAGGTAGCAAACTATGGTCTGCATTTCAAACCCATTCCTGCTACCTATTCTTACAAATGAAATTATATTAGGATACCACCATGTCCATTTTTATTTTTCTTAATTTTTTTATTGGTGCATTGTAGTCATACATCTTAACGGAGTACAAGATGGTAGAGGAATATCTACACACACCATCCAATTAGCCCTTACCCAATTCCTGCCCCATTCCTTCCCCCTCCCTCCTTCTCATGTTTGGCTTAGTGATTGACTTTGATATGCTTGTTAATGTACATCATAAAAATTAGAGAATTTCCCTCTAAAAATCAAAAACAAAGATAATTTGCAGAATTTTCTAGTCTTTTGTTCATGAGGTTCAAACAAAGAGTCCTTTTAGTTGTTGCAGCTTCCCCAATTACAATAAATCCCTTAGAGAACACCTGGACTCTTCCATGCTGGTTTGATTTGCCATATCTGAGTAGATTTTCTGCTCAGGTTACAAAGGTGCTGGGCAGTGAAGCCTGATTTTCTTAAACTCACTAGGAATTTCTATTGGCTTTTTGGAGGGAAGCTTCCCTCTCCTGTTCAGCCACATAGCATGTTCATAGCAGCAGCAGTGCTACTGCTATGAATTGCATTTATTAATTCTCTTTCTAGTCTAGATACTAGTATTTCTAGTATTCACTAGTTAGCTCTTCAAGTTGCCTACCAGGGTTTTCCCACAGCCTTCCTATCTCAATATATCATTGCCAGAACTTTTGTTTTTATTCATTCTTAGGAAGCAGCTATGACATGGGAGGTTCCTCTAATATGCCATTTTTTGTTCCAAGAAATATATTTTAAATAGAGAGAAATCTAGGAAAAGAGACTGTAAGGTTGGAAATAAAGCAAAATGTTTAGAACAGAATGTGTAGTTGGTTTAAAGTATATGAGAAGAAACAGGAATGTAAATCTATCAAGGTAATTCAGGGCCTCAAATCCATACGGTGGTAGCAGATAATGAAATCTTTGGTATTAGTAAGTAACTTAATAACTGTCACACGCAATATTAATTAACAATAAAATTTCAATAGAAATACATTAGTTCAAACTAAGAGTTGAAGGTTGTTATACTGACCATTTGTAGTGAGCCTCCTATTGCACACTGCAATATTTGAGAAACATCCCCAACATGTTGTCTGTCCAGCCAATATCATCAGCCTGTGTAGCTTCCTACATGTTTTTCAAGACACTCTGGCCACCAGGGAAATTACCAGTTTACCATCATTTTCAATAATTCTGTTGCTGCTTCCAAATGGTTTACTTTTTCCTTGAGTTACTGCCAATGCCTTGTAATTATTTTTGTATAGGTCATACATGTCTTAATATTTATATGTTTATATAAATTACTACTTTTAAAAACTTTAGGAGTAAAAAAAAGTATAGATATACTTAAAACTAATTTTTTTTTATCCTAAGTGTGCTCTTCTGAACATGTATCAGAAGAAAAAAATGAGCTTTATAATGATTTCAATCTGGGTTATATACTGATTTGGTCCAAAAAATTAGAATAACAAAAATTTCCTATAATATAGAATAAGAGTCAGTAAACAATACAACAGATAATACACATTACTGAAGTGAGAAAAATTATTATTTCAATGAAAATATGAGATTATTGTTATTATTGACATTAGCAAACACTGGGTGAAATTATGCTCCAAATTATATCATTCAAAACTAAATTTAATCCACATTTGTATATTACATAAAAATGACAGTCATATCCTTTTAAAGATCATGGATCTGATGAAGAAAAGTTTAAATTATAATACTATTATAACTGGGCATGGTGGCACATGCTTGTAATCCCAGCATTTGGGAGGTAGAGTCAGGAGGATTGCGGTTCAAGGACAGCTTCAGCTACTTAGTGAGACTCTTTGCAACTCAGTGAGACCCTGTAGCTCAAAGGTAGAATGCCCCAGGTTCTATCCCCAGTACTTCAAAAAATTTTTTAAATTATAATACTATTATATAGTTAGAATAATCTGGCATGTTTAGATTTACTAGAACTTTTTAAAAGTGAGCAATGGGAAAGAATTTTCAAAAAGGCTTCTATCAAAGAAAATCCCAGGGCCAGATGTATTTCCAGCTGAATTCTACAGAAGCTATATAGAAAAACTATACCCAAACCTTCACAAATTATTCTGTGAAGCAGAAAGATATAGGATTGTTCCAAACTCCTTCTATGAAGCAAATATCACTGTAATACCAAAACCAAATAAGGATACTTGATTCAAAAACACAGAATTACAAACCAATATTCATAATGAACATAGATGAAAATATTCTAAACAAAATGTTAATAATATGCATTCAAACCCTATCAAGAAATTGTATGATATGACCAAGTTGGTTTTATTCCAGGGATGCAGGGCTGGTTCAACATATGCAAATCAATACACATGATTCATCACACAAATATAACTAAGGACAAAAATCACACGATCATCCCAATACATGCTGAAAAAGCATTTGAGAAAATCTAACACAGATTCATGTTAAAAACATTGCAGACAATAAGAGTAGGAAGAACTTACCTCAACATCTAAGAGCAATATATAATAAATCCAAAGCCAACATCATACTGAATGGGGAAAAACTGCAAGAATTCCCTTTAAAATTAAGAAAAGACAAAGATGTCCACTATCATCATTTCTTTTCAATATGCTACTTGAAACTTGTCACAGAAATAAAGCAAGAGAATGAAATTAAAGGAATGCAGATAGAAAAGAACTGAAATTATCTCTATTTGCAGATGGCATGATATATAAAAAACCCAAACAAAAGACTTCTGGAGCTGATTAAAAAATTTAGCAAACTAGTAGGATACAAAATCAATCTAAAAATAATCAGTAACTTTTCTATATACCAAATATGAACCCACTGGGGAAAAAATTCAGAAAACAATTCCATTCACAATAATTTCAGAAAGTAAAGTACCTAGGAATAAATCAAGGAGGTAAAATATCTCTGCAATAAAATTTATAAAATACTAAAGAAACAAATTGAAGATCTTAGAAGATGGAAAGATCTTCCATTCTTTGGGATAGGCAGAAGAAATGTTATCAAAATGGCCATTCTCCCAAAAGTGACCTACAGATTAAATGAAATCCCTATTAAAATACCAATGTTATTTTTTCCCAGAGCTAGAAAAACCAGTCCTAAATTTCATATGGAAAAACAAAAGGCTAAGAATAGTCAAAGCATTCTTAGCAATAAGTCATGCAGGACACATCACAATTCCTGACTTCAAACTATACTACAGCACTACAGTAATAAAGACAACATGATATTGCGCAAAAATAGATTTATAGACCAATGGGAAAGAATAGAAGATATAGAAAAAAATCCACTTACTTATAGCCAATTGATTTTGGGGGAAAAACAACAAAAAAAATATGCTGGTGAAAAAACAGCTTTTTCAACAAATGGTGTTGGGAAACTGGTTATTCATTTGCATACAAAATAAGTTAAATCCCAACCTCTCAGCCTGTACAAAAGTGAACTAAAAATAGATCAAAGATCTAGAAATTAGACCAGACACTTTGAAATTACTAGAGGAGAGCATAGGACCAACATTCCAATATACAGACACTGGTAGAACCTTCCTCAATAAGATCCCCAAAGCTCAGGAAATTTAAACAAGAATGAATAAATGGGATGGCATTAACTTAAAAAGTTTCTGTTCAGCAAAAGAAACCTTCAAACATATAAAGAGAGAGCCTAAAGAAGGGGAGAAGAACTTTGCCAGCTATTCTCTGACAGAGGACTAATATCTAGAATATATAAAGAACTTAAAAGACTTAACGGGAAAAAAAATAACCCAATCAGGAAATAGGCAATTGAACTATGTAGACACTTCATAAAAGAAGAAATACAAATGGTCAGTAAATATATTTAAAATTTTTTTAAATTATTGTTAATAATCAGGAAAACACAAATAAAAACAATACTGAGATTCCATATAACCCCTATGAGAATGACAATCATCAAGAATTCAAGCAACAATAAGTGCTGGAAAGGATGTTGGGAAATTGAAACTCTTATACACTATTGATGGGATTGCAAGTTAGTGCATTTACTATGGAGATCAGTGTGAAGATTTCTTAGAAACTTGGAATAGATTTACCATCTGATCTAGCTATACTGAAATCAGAATATTATAGTGATATTGCATATCCATGTTTATCGCAACAAAATTCACGATAGCCAAATTATGTAACCAATTTACATGTCCATCAACAGATGAATGGATACAAAATTATGGTATATGCACACAATGGAATTCTGCTTAGCAATAAAGAAGAACAGAATTATGTTATTTACAGGAAAAAAGAAGAACTTAGAAAACATATTAAGTGAGACTAGCCAGTCACAGAAAGTCAAGGGTCATAATATATTCTCTGATATGTGGAAGCTAGAAATTAATCAGGATGACAGTGGAGCAATGGAGGGTGTGAAGGGGAGGGAAAGGGGTAGAAATAATTAATGAAGAAAAGACTTCCATTGATGATATGTACATATATGAAATTACCAATGCCACCTCAATATCCTGTATGGGGAAGAAGGAATGTGGAGAGAACCAGGGGGAAGCTCACCAAGTGCTATGTACATGTATGTCACTATCACTATGAACTTCATTATACTGTTAGACAACAATGCACCAAATAAAAGTATAAAAAGTAATATGGATATATCATTGCAAACTTGGTCAATGGCATATATGTGTATGTGTACACTTGTTCATGTGTGTACACTAAACATATGGTTAGAGCTTAGGAAAAATGGCCTCAATGAAAGATTATTTTGTTTTGTGGAAACTTCATTGAATTTTGTGGGATGTGCCCATGGAGAGAAAATCTGGAGTTTTATCACAGGTTTTATAAAATATCATAGTTGTTCTAATTTAGCTCTTCATTCTCTGAATGATGCAGTAAAAGATGTAAATCCTTTTCTTAAAAGTGAATTAAACATCACAGTGAATTAAATCATATGAGAGCTGGAAAAATCCAGCAAGAGGAAATGATGACAGTCAACATTTGTGCCCCAAACATATGTGCAGCTACTTTCATAAAACAAACTCTTTGTGACATTAAGTCACACATAAGTCCCAAAACAATAATACTGGGAGACTTCAACACTCCTCTCACACCATTAGACTGATCTTCTAAGTAAAAGGTCAGTAAGATGCCTCAGATCTAAAGAATACCATCAACCAAATGGATCTGTTAGACACATATAGAATATTCCACCCAACAACAGCAGAGCTCACGTTTTTCTTAGCTATTCATGGAACCCTCTCCAAAATAGTTCACATCCTGGGCCATAAGTGAGCACTAGAAAATTTAAAAAAATGTAACATACTTCCCTGTGTCTTTCCAGACCATAATAGCTGAAACTAGAAATCAACTACAAGAAGACCCAGAGAAACCACATAATCATGTGAAGACTGAAAAATCACACTGCAGAATGAAGAATGGATCATAGAAGAAATAAGGGGTAAAATTAAGAAATTTCTAGAAACAAATGAAAATAGAGATATAATATATCAAAATCTCTGGGACACTTTGAAGGCAGAATTAAGAGGAAAATTCATACCACTGAGTGCCCACATAAGAACAGAAAATCACCAAATAAATAACCTAATGACATACCTCAAAGCCCTTAGAAAACAGGAAAAATTGAATCCCAAAGCCAGTAGAAGACAGAAAATTATGAAAATCAGAGCAGAAATCAATGAAGTAGAGAATTTAAAAATATAGAAAATCAACAAAACCAAAAGCTGGTTTCTCAAAAAAATTAACAAGATAGATAAATCACTAGCCAACCTAACCAAAGAGAGAGAGAGAGAGAGAGAGAGAGAGAGAGAGAGAGAGAGAGAGAGAGAGAGAGAAGAGAGAGAGAGAGAGAGAGAGAGAGAGAGAGAGAGAATATCAACCCAAATTATGAAGAAAAGAGATGAAAAAGGAGATATTACTACTGACAGTGTAGAAACCCAGAGGATTATCAGAAACCACTTTGAAAAACTATATTCCAACAAAATGAAAAATCTGAAAGAAATTGAAAAGTTTCTAGATAAATACAACCTGCCTAAACTGAGTCAAGAAGATATAGAAAATTTAAACCAACCAATAGCAATCAAAGAGAATAAAACAGCAATAAAGAGCCTACCATTAAACAAAAGCCCAGGACCAGAAGGTTTCCCGAGTGAATTTTATAAAACTTTTACAGAAGAGCTAATCCCAATACTTCTCAATCTACTTCATGAAAGAGGGGGGAAAAAAACAAGACTCTCCCAAATACATTCTATGAAGCCAACATCACATTAATATCAAAACCAAATAAAGACAGCTCAAGGAAGGAAAACTACAGGTCTATATCTTTGATGAACTTGGATGCAACAATGCTAAACAAAATACTAGTAATATGCATTTAAAATCACATCAATAAAATCATACACCATGACCCAGGGATGCAAGGCTGGTTCAACATATGAAAATCAATCCATTTAATTCAACACATAAACAGAACCAAAGACAAAATCACATGATCATTTCGATAGATGCTGAAAAATATTTGACAAAATCCAGCACCTGTTTATGCTAAAAGCACTGCAGAGAATCCGAATAGAAGAAACAAACCTCAACATCATAAAGGCAATCTATAATAGACCCACAGCTAACATCATATTAAATGGGGAAAAACTTGGGAAAATTTCCCCTAAAAACAGGAACAAGACAAGGATGTCTGTTATCACCACTTCTTTCAATATAGTACTTGAGACTCTAGCGAAAGCAATAAAGAAAGAAAAGAAAATCAAAAGACTACAAATAGAAAAAGAAGAACTCAAACTTTCACTATTTGCAGATGTCACGATAAATACTTAGAAGACAAAACAAACTCAACCAAAAGGCTTATAGAACTGATCAATAAATTCAGAAAAGTGTCTGGATACAAAATCAATCTTAAAAAATCAGAAGCTTTTCTGTATAACAACCATAAATTCATTAAAAAAGAAATTCAGAAAACACTTCCACTTAGGACCTCCCACAAAAAAAATACTTTGGAATAAACTTAACCATGGAGGTAAAATAACTCTACAAAGAAAATTATGCAACATTGAAAAAAAAATCAAAGAAGACCTTAGAAATAGAAAGTTCTTCCATGTTCATGGATAGGCAGAATAAATATCATCAAAATGATCATACTTCTAAAAGTGATCTACAGATTCAATGCAATACCCATTAAATTACCAAGATTATTCCTTACAGAATTAGAAAAATCAGTCCTTAAATTCATTTGGAACAACGAAAAATTCAGACTAGCCAAAGTAGTTCTCAGCAATAAAAAACATTCAGGAGGCATCACAATACCTGGCTTTAAACTATATTACCAAGATATAGTGATAAAAACAGCATGGTACTGGCACAAAAATAGATATACAGACCAGTGGAGTAGAATAGAAGACTCAGAAACAAATCCCCATACTTATAGCCAATAAATTTTTGACAAAGGGGCCAAAAAAATGCACTGGAAAAAAAGATAGTCTATTCAACAAAAGGTGTTGGAAAAACTGGTTAACCATATGCAGAAATATGGAAATAAATTCCACTATTTCACCCTGCACAAGAGTCAATTCAAGATGGATCAAAGACTTATAAATTAAGCCGGGCGTGGTGGCGCACACTTGTAATCCCCGCACTTGGGAGGCGGAGACAGGAGGATCGCGCAGGTTTGAAGCCAGCCGCGCTGGCGTAAGAGACCCTGTTTCAAAAATATAAAATAGGTCTGGGAGTGTAGCCCGGAGGTAGAAGGGCTTCCAGGAACCCCAGTACCACCAAAAAAAAAAAAAAAAAAGACTTGTAAATTAGATGAGAGACCTTGAGGTTCCTTGAAGAAGGCATAGGTCCAAAACTGTAATACATAGGCACAGATAAAAACTTCCTCAACAAGACCCCAAAGGCACAAGAAACTAAAAAGCAAATCAATACATGGGATTGCATGAAACTGAAGAGCTTCTGTACAGCAAAAGGACACCACCAAGAACCTCAACCAAGAGCCTCTGATAGAGGACTAATATCTAGAATACACAGCGAACTCAAGAAACTCAACACTAAGAAAACAAATAACCCGTTAAAAAAAATGGGCAAGTGAATTAGACACTTCACAAAGGAACAAATTCAAATGGCCAATAAATACATGAAAAAATTCTCAACATCATTAGCAATCAGAGAGATGCAAATCAAAACTACCCTGAGATTTCACCTAACTCCAACTAGAATGGGAATCATTCAAAACACATACAACAGCAAATGCTGGTGAGGATGTGGAGAAGTGGGAACTCTAATACATTGTTGGTGGGATTGCAAATTAGTGCAATCACTTTGAAAAACAGTATGGAGGATCCTCAGAAGAATGAGAGCGAACTTATCATATGGTCCAGAAATGCCATTTCTGGGTATCTACCTAAAAGAAAGGAAACCAAACTACCAAACTAATGCATCTAATGTATCTATTTTCATAGCTGCACAATTCACCATTGTTAAACTATGGAACCAGCCAAGATGTCCATCAACAGATGAGTGGATTACAAAACCATGCTATATATACACAATGGAATTTTACTCAGCAATAAAGAAAAACACAATTATATCATTTACAGGGAAATAGATGGAACTGGAGGACATTATGCTGAGATCAGTCAGTCACAAAAAACAAAAAATTGGCTGTGCTCCCTCATATGCAGAAGCAAGGGAGAATGGGTCATAGGAGGAACTCTAGACAAAGAAGGAGATTCTGTAGATGAGCATATAAGGTGATCTAACTGAGGGGATGCTAGTGGGGTAAGAGGTAAATTCTCTAATGCACATGATGTACTTTAACAAACATATAAATGTCAATCACTAAGCCATACATGAGAAGGAGGGAGTGGGAAGAAATAGGGTGGAAACTGGTTAAGGGCTAATTGGGTGATGTGTGTATGTATGTCTCCACCATCTTGTATCCTATTAAGATATGAATATAATGCACCAATAAAATAATTTAAAATAATATGAGAACTGATATTTGAAGTAAACACAAGAAGATTACTTGTATCTGATGATCACTTTCTTATGTTAGAACTGAAAAAGCAATTAGGACACTGAGCACAGAATATCCATTTTTATAGAAGTTGTGAAAATTCCTAGTGGGAAGCTGGGAAGGCTTTTTCTTAACCTGGTTGGTGCAAAGACTGATTTAATTTAACATAAGCTCCATGGGAGTCACCCTTCTCTGTCTTACTCACCACTTATTCTCAAGGTCTGGAAGAGGTGAGTGAGTGAGCAAGTGAGTGAGTGAGCAAGTGAATTTTAGGAAAAGAAGCAAAAACACTAAATAGACACTTGGAGAATCACATTTTTAGATACATGACTTTAATAAATGCATTAGTGATTACAATGCTTTCTTCCTAAACTTAAACAAATGTTTTAATTATTAAAGGTGATGTTTTCAATAACTCAATTAAGAATATACAAATCTAAGTAAAAGAACCTATTAAGGGAGAATTGTAGATTCTACTTTTAAGATAAAATATAATAAATCATATAAAATAACAACTTCAAGAGTAAAACCATTAGATGGTATTATACTATAAAATATTATACTATGTGATTACAAAATAAAATAGAAATAATGTTAAATTCTTTACAATTATTAAATTCTCAATATTATATACTTTCAAATAAATTTTCACACGTTTTACAGTATATAAAACTCAGACACTATGTAGTCTAAAAATTTGGAATGTGATTGACATTGGCTCAACAGAAGTTGAGAGGAGATTCAACACTGTAAATTGTATAATTGATGACAGAAGAAATTTTCTACTTACTAAGACCTTAATCACAGTATAAGAAATTTTTAAATTAGTTGATATAATATCATGTTTCAGATAAAATTATTCTTTATCTAGTGATAATCATTTGCAAATAAAAAACCATACCCATAATTTCATAAACTTATCAAGTGACTTGGTAATTATTATAATATTTGATGAATAATCTACCCTATAAATTATTACTTAGGTCAGTAGATAAACTCTATATTTATGTCTATGTACATATATAGAGGGTAAATAGGGACAAAAAGAGGTACAATGATAAGTAGATAGATGATAGATAAGCCAGCCAGCATATACTATATCTTAAATACTTTAAATATCATCAGCTTCATCCAAGAGTTCAATCCTCTGAGCAGCTTAACAGAGAAGAGCAGATGGATGAATATAAATTGGAAACAGACCTGGGTTCAAGGGCAAGTCAGTCATTTATCGGTTTTCAAGTTATACATGAATAATTCACCTATTTAACAGGGCCATAGTAACATCTCATGAATGGGGCACACAGATGATGCTTAATAATGCACTAACCATGTTCATATGTTCATTGGGCACAGTCTTGGTGCTCTTCCTCACACTGAATTCACCAGCCAGGCTAATGCTAACTTCTGATTCTAAAACAGTGTTTTTCCTACCCCATACTGCATTTTTTAAGCAAGAAAGGTTAAAATCATGACCTTGCAGGAGTGTAGTTGAAAAATGTGTGACATCTACTAGAGGGTTGTTTTTCCTATGACTCCTGGTTGGTGACAATGCTCACTTAATGGAATATAAGCACCACGAGAGTTGCTCACTGTGCACAGCACAGTGCCTGGTCCGTAAGAGTACAAAACAGTTTTTTAATGAAGGAATAACACAATTCATAAATCCCAGAGGAAAATGAGAAGCACTGAGTGACTCGGAAGATGGGGTCATGAAATTTGACTCACATTAGAACTTGAGTGTGTTATAAGTATCAATTTTCTTTCCTTGATCATTATTTTTTTTCCTATACTTATTTAGGAATTGCCTCTCAGATTCCACAGAACAGTTAGCAGGAAAATGATCTGAAAGTCAAATATGAATTATAGCTTCAAGCAAGCCAAAATTTAAATGAGAACTTTTAAACTGAGAAGCAAAACACATTAGTTGGTCATGATCCTTAGGTTAGAGGGTTATCACCATCATTTTTTAAAAAGAAAGAATATCATAAAATAGAACATATCAGATTGTTCTACACATACAGTCAGCATTACACATACAGTCAGCATTATTTGATGAAATGTGTTTCAGGGGTGTGTGTCTGTGTGTGTGTTGATACCGCAAAATTGTTTTACAGAGTTACTGAAAAAATCAGAATATATGAACAGTAGTGGATAGTATAATTGTTCTTTGTTGCTACCAGATGAAAACACCCCATTTCTGCCTCTTTGACCCCTGGTCTTCTTCCAAAGATGCTGGACTTAGGGTATGTGGTGAGGAGAGAATGTTGAGGGCATGGGTCTTCAGATATTGTTGTGAATGTGACCAACTGGGCATCCAAAAAACTTGACCGATTTCCTCTCTCAATAATACCTACCCTTCAAAGCCTGTTGTTTCCCTGCAAAATCCTAGTAGTGTGAATGTCATCATTTTTATTCTTTGTATCCCTATGGTGAAACATTAAATCTTCTTCACCTTCCCCTCCACTTACCCTAGGAAGAATGAATTTGAGGCACTTTACAATGTCTCTATCCTATCAACATTTGGAGAAATAAAAGAGTCAATATTTCTCCCAAAGAACTTGAGGACATAGGTGCCCATAGCCAAAGACTGAGCTCTTCCCCTGCCAGGTTTAGCATGGTATGGGGGTGGAAGAGACCAGTAGCCCAGAGCATATTCAGGAATTCTCTGAGAAGCCTTTAAAACTGTACAAACCACCCTGTAGCTGAAAGATTTGGCAAGCAAAGGAGGAGAGAGAACAAACTAAAATGATCTGACACCCATCCCTCCCGCACCACCTCCACCATCGTTTGAGAGCAGCATCATTTCTCTTTTTCATTTGGATTCCTTAGACCAGCTTGTCTACTAGAAGAGGTTATTTCCATAATTAATAAATAGAAATCAGCTTTGTTTTAATCTTATTACACATGCCACTTATTGTTTAGGGATCTAGTAATCTCTGTAAAGCTAGAAGGCTATATCCCAACGTTCAGAAAGTTAGCAGTAAACTCCAAGACTTTTAAGAGACTGGATATACAAATGGACAATGCCAGACTACATATATATGTGGAGAGAGAGAGAGAGAAAGAGAGACAGACAGACAGACAGACAGACAGACAGACAGACAGACAAAGAGACAGAGACAGAAGAGAGAATTCAGACCCAAACAAAACCTGTAGCAGGAAACCAAGAAACCAAGAATTATCTAAAATAACAGCCCAAGAAGCCAGCCAGTTATAGATCAGGCATGCAGGAAGCCAGGGCTATGGTTTAGATATGGTTGAGTATACTCCCAATAGTTCATGTGTTGCAAGTATGGTCCTTGGTGTAGCAGTTTTGGGGACCAAGAGAACTTTTAAGAGGCAGAGCCTAGTGGAAAGTAATTAGATATCAAGGGCACTACCCTTGGAAGAGGTTGATGTTGGTCTCCCACAGGGTTAGTTGCTCTCATCAGAAAAAGCTGTTTTAAAAAAGTGCAAGCCTGCCCCTGAGTTGCCCTCCAGCTCTGTGTCTCACTGAGTTAACTTCCCCCAAACCCCGGTCACATTAGTTCCCACTATTGTCATGCCATCCACATTGATGTGGCAACACCAAAGCCCTCACCAAAACTGATAGGACTGCCTGATCTTGGAATATCAGCCTCCCAAACTGTGAGCCAAATAAACTTCTTCTCTTCATTAAAGCACTCATCCTTGGGTATTTTATTATAGCAATGGAACACTGACTAATACAGCTAGATTGCTATTTCTTGTAATAATCCAGAAAGCTAAACAATAATTTACATAAATAATTGGCCCCAAGTGTCCAGGACTTTATTAATCACTGACAACTCCCCTAATTTTTTCTTGTTTCCAGATTAGGACCAACCTGAGAAAGCCAAATGCGATCCCCAAATATAGAAAGTCTACTTCTTAAGAGCCCACCAACAGCCTCCACTCAGAGCATACAAGAAGACTTCCCTCTTTTCCCATCTAAAGCTTCCCATTCCTCTACCTGCTTTTGAGTCTCTGCAGAAACACACATGCTAGTGCCCAATTCCCTCCCTACTGCAAGCCTTTGCTTTTTTCATCTGGTTGACCTTCATTTATTTCCATTTTACAACCCACAATCTCCATTATTTTTATATTACATCATTAGTAACTTTTATTCTTATCTATCATCGTTTACTTTTAGAAGGATTTTTTTAAAATATTAGTTCATCAAAAACGTTAGAATAGGTCTTAAATGAAGTTATTCATCTATTTCTTATGGAAGATCTTTGGGTGGAATGCTGAAGCAGCACTGAAGTCTTCTCTCAGCTGAATCCCCATGGAGAAATAGGTTTGTTGTGTATCATTTTGCCATCATTTTAAAAATAGCCTACCCTTCAGCCCTTTGCACAGCTGAGATTATCGCTTAGAACTGCTACCCAGTGAAGACTTATGACAGAGCTTCCTATTGTTTTATTTTGTTTTGATGTATTCCATTTCTAGAATACCCTATTTGTCTCTCTCATGAATAGTCCTCCTGAATATAGATTAACTTGAAGTTGACATTTTTAGATATAAGCATTATTTAGGTTAGTATATAATTATTTATTTTAAGAGCCTTTTAGAGTTGTAAAAAGTGATAGCTTTGTATAGGTAGAAAGAAATTACATTATAAATCTAACCTGGCCTGTTCATGTTGCAGAACTAAACGTAATACTAAAATTAGTAAGTCCTTTTATTATACAATTAAAGCCCTTTAGGTTTATACTTGAATAAATGTGTCACATTTCAAAATGACAAGGTCATTATTATTTTCTCCTTTATAAATACAGAGTATTTCTTACCTTTATTTTTAGATACATTCTAAATGTCATCAAATGTGGAGGATATGCAAATAAAAGTTGTAAGTGTTTCTAATCAAAGAATTAATGTACTAGGCAATGTTCCCAAGGGCAAGAAGATCAAGAAAGATTAAAGGAATTAGAAATAACTTTGTTAAAGGAAGAAAAAAGGAAACAACCAAAGCCATATAATAGCACCCCCAAGCAGTCACCCATACCACATCAATGGATACCCACTGTAGATCGGGCTTTGAAACTGTCTTTCATTGTGGACTCTCAGGCCTCCACTGCTGGGGCTTGTTTCTAATGGAGGCAATAGGGCAAATAATTATAAAGCAAGTTAATGAGATAATTATAAGTATAATTGAAGAGCCCAGGGAATAGATTATACAGCCAACTAATACCCAGAACAATGGACACTCAAACACTCTGTGACATCACTGCAGGAATTTTATCCTGGAAAAAAAACTTTTACAGTATATATACTTCAGCCACTATCTTGAAAAAGTAAAGAAAGAAATAGCAAAAAGACTTGACAGAATATTTAACCTTGAGCAAAGTAGAAATACTTTTACTCATGGGTTTCTTAGAAGTATGTTATCAGCCTGCATTGAAAGCATTAGAGAAAATCGTTTTGTGACCCTCAGCCCTGAGTTTCTACAGAGATGCTGCTGAGGGTACCATCCACAAATTACTGCATGTCCTCTTTGTGCAGACCCAGGGGAGAAATTCCTCTTTGTTCTCAACACCAGGAATAGCCATTCCTGCCATTCCTGAGCAAATGCTCATTTGATCCTGTGCAAACTGAATGCCATAACTGATATTCTCATTTCCCTCCCTCCCTCCATCTCCCCCCATCTCTCTTGGCAAGGAAGGGATTGTACACCATGTATTTTGTATACTAAATTTAGTATAGCTTTTGTCTTGTTTTCCCTATCCCTAATTTTTCTGTCTTGATTTTCTCACCCACTTATTTTTTTATTTTGGTTTATTTTATTACAATGTATGTATTTTATAAATGACCTGAAATCCTTTCTGGAATCCTGTGGTCTATAAATGACTATCTAAGCAACTGAATACAATCAATTAAAGTTGAATAAATAATTACGTACCACTGTTTCAAAGTCCTATGCTCCATCCATACTATTCCTTTCTTGGAAAACACTCTGCTAACCCACCTAGAAAATATTCTTTCTTTCAGGCATAGCTGAAAAGCAGAATCGACTATGGATACCTCGTGGAAGAAAAGAGACAGAGAGAAGGATTGTTAAAGCAGCTGGAAAGAAAATATTCCAACTCAAAAGGGGAGAGCATTTGGATATGGCTCCACTTCTATTTGTAATCAACAGTCAGAGGACAGTTCTCCCCCCTTCCACATAATATTTTCTATTGCCCTGCTTTGTTGTTTTTTTTTTAACCCAGTTTTTCTTGTTTGTCTTCTGTATCCCTGCCTAACATCCATCAATCACCTGGCCTAAATTGAAGCATTCCAGAAAAGCCATCTAAAATATGACTGGACATGTTTAAAAGAGGAGAGGGCTATCATTTCACAGAGATGAGGTGACTTTTAATTTTTTTCCACGACACTTCCACTTGGTGATTTCTGATCAACACAACAATGTCTGAAGAATGAGGAAGACGGGCTGAAGATAACCATCCCTCTGATAAGAGGCCTTGAAATTCTTGATCAGAAATTCTAGTTTTACCTGAGAAAGTTTCAGGGGTACTGCTGGACTTGTGAGAAGACGAGTGACTTAATTAACAGCAAGGTCTGGATGAGGCCAGTGGGTGAGTGGGAAGAAGATGTGAGGTGGAGGTCGGCCAGAGGCTCACAGATAATCACACTCTCCAGGCAGAGAGCAGCGGCGTGATTAAGGCTGAAAGAATCTCTTTCTGTGGATTCAACGCTAAATTGCAATTTGTTGCTAAGGTCAGAAAGACCTTTCTCTTTTCCAAATTAGGTAATCAGTGACAGTTCAGACTTTCTTTTTGAAATTGTTCCAGAAAGTTCCTCTGTGAATTTGAAAGATAGCTCACCTCTCCTCCAGAGCCATCCTTATGAGGCCACAGAGCTGCTGGGGTGGGCAGGGTGGAGAGCTGCAGGGGCGAGCTGGTGCAGCCCAGGAACAGCCTACAGCACCAGTTTGAAATGGGTCATTTTCCTCTCTCCTTTTTCATCCAGATTTTCCCACTGCACCCTTAGTTTCTACTGAAAAAAAAAGTGCCCAACAAGACCTTGATTTCCATTTATCTTAAATCTCTAAACTGTCCTGTGTCCTTTGGTAGTAGACAGAATTCTGAGGAGCTCATACAAGATCTGCATGTCCTGGTGTGCACACCCTGGATAGTGCTGTCCCCTTCCATGTAATATAATGAATCTCACTCTGGGATTAGATTTCTTTACATGAAAAGGTATAGATCCCAAAACTGGCTTTGAATTACTCCTGGGTTTTTCTGACCTAATTAGGTGAACCCTGAAAATCATACTGGGCACTGTCTGCAAGAGAAGCTTGGAAGGGAAAGAATTTGCCTGCTCATTTTGATGAAATAAACTGCCATGTTTTGGAGACAACCACAAGTCAGGAAATCTCAGGCAGCTCCCAAAAGCTGAGGAGAGCTTCCAGATGACAATCAGCAAGAAAAAACAGACCTTAAAGGGGGTCATAGAGGGACACACCTGTAATCCCAATACTTAGGAAGCTGAGACAAGAGGATTGTAGGTTTGAGAAGTCTTAGCAGCATAGTGAGACTCTCAGCAACCTAGGGAGACTGTTTCAAAACATGAGTAGATAGATAGATAGATAGATGATAGATAGATAGATAGATGATAGATGATAGATAGATAGATAGATAGATGATAGATAGATAGATAGATGATAGATAGATAGATAGATGATAGATAGATAGATAGATGATAGATAGATGATAGATAGATAGATAGATGATAGATAGATAGATAGATAGATAGATAGATAGATGATAGATAGATAGATAGATGATAGATAGATAGATAGATAGATAGATGATAGATAGATGATAGATAGATAGATAGATAGATAGATGATAGATAGATAGATAGATAGATGATAGATAGATAGATAGATGATAGATAGATAGATAGATAGATAGATGATAGATAGATAGATAGATGATAGATAGATAGATAGATGATAGATAGATAGATGATAGATAGATGATAGATAGATGATAGATAGATAGATAGATAGATAGATAGATAGATGATAGATAGATGATAGATAGATAGATAGATGATAGATAGATAGATGATAGATGATAGATGATAGATAGATAGATAGATAGATGATAGATAGATAGATAGATAGATGATAGATAGATAGATAGATAGATAGATAGATAGATAGATGATAGATAGATGATAGATAGATAGATAGATGATAGATAGATAGATAGATAGATGATAGATAGATAGATAGATAGATAGATAGATAGATAGATAGATAGATAGGCTGGAGGTGTGGTTCAGAGGTAGAAAGAACCTGAGTTCAATCCCTAGTACCAAAAAAAATAAAGCAAGCTTTGGTGGAATATGCCTGTAATCTCAGCACATGGAAGCATGAGACAGGAATATTGCAGGCTGGAGGCCAGTTTCAACAACTTAGTGGTACCCTATTTCAAAATAAAAAGGTTGGGGGTATATCTCAGATGCAGAATGCTCCTGGGTTCATTCTCCAGTACTAAAAGTTTAAAAAACGAGGGACTTTATCTTATAACTGCATCATAGTATATTCTGCTAACAACCACATGAACTCAGAAGAGGATCCCCAGCCTCAGCTGAGACACAGCTAAGCTGAGACCTTCGTCTTGAGTCTTGCAAGGCCCCAAGCAGGGGACCTAGCCAGGCCACACCTGCGGTCCTCTGTGACCAGGAGGTCAACAAGTGGGTGATGTTTTCCACTGTTAGCTTGGGATATGTTAGCACAGTGATATAAAAGCAATGCAATTTTACACACCAGCTCTTACTGAATAACCCCCATAGCAGCTCTGAGATCTGCTGGAGAGTCACCTGTCAATCCTCTGCTCCAGCCTTCCATCCTTGGCCCACGAAGAGGGTACAAGAACTTCTCCTTTGTCAACCTACAACAGCAGCTCTCAAAACTCCAAGTCATTTTATGGGATCCACAGGACAAAGTTGTTTTCATACTAATGCTAACACATGATTTGTTTCTTTCATGGGGTTGCCATTTGCCCTGAAGATACACAGTAGTAGTGGGGAAAACTGCTAAGTGTCCATCATGATTCAAGGCAGTGGCACTGAAATGTGCCAGTTGTTACTGCAGTCACCTCCATGACACACACTCAGTGAAAAATATTAATTTTATTAAATCTTAGCTTTCAAGTATGCATCCTTTAATGCTCTGCATGGTAAAACGAGATGTAGTATAAAGCACATCCATTGGCTGCCTATGAAAGTCTGATAGTTGCCTTCAAGATTTACACATGAGTGAGTGAGGTGGTGAAACCTGGAATCCCAGTTCTTGGGAGGCTGAGACAGGAAAATCACAGGTTCACATCCAGCCTCAGCAACTTAGTAAGACCCTCCACAACTTAGTGATACCCTGTTCCAAAAAGTAAATAAAATAGGGATGGGTGTGTGGCTCAGAAGTAGAATGCCCCTGGGTTCAATACCCAGCACCACAAAAAAATAATAAAATAAATAAAAAATTTTAAAGTCTGAGAATATAGCTTGGAAGTAGAATACCTGAGTTCAATCCATAGTAACACACACACACACACACACACACACACACACACACACACAGAGAGAGAGAGAGAGATTTGCAGATGTCTGAGCCTGAGTTTTAGGCATAACTAGCAACTAACTTTTTTCATGAAATATAATTTTTACTTATAAGAATAAAAGCCAGACACACTACAGTACTTAGACTTGAGAAGTTGGCAGATATTTTCTCAAAATGGCAGAAAAAAAAATAAGCCAGGCATGGTGATATGCACATGTAATCCCAGTACTTGGGAGGTTGAGACAGGAGGATCACTGGTTCGAAAATAACTTAAAAAATTAGTGAGATGCTCAGCAACTTAGACCCTGTTTCAAAACAAAAAATGAAAATGGGCTAGGGAGTGTAGCTCAGAGATAGAATGCTTCTGGGCTCAATCTTCAGTACTACTACTGCTACTGCTGCTACTACTACTACTAATACTAATACTACTACTAATACTACTACTAATAATAATAACAATAAAAGCCCATTGTTTCAAGTAAAACAACTGGTAGTATTTGTTATCAGTGCTAAAATTTGAGCTTTTATTGCCAGGCTTGATGGCACACACTTATAATCCCAGCATTTGGGAGGCTGAGACCAGAAGATGGCAGTTCACAGACAGCCTCAGCTACTAAGTGAGACTCTTTGCAACTTATTGAGACCCTGTTTCAAAATAAAGAATAAAAATAAGTCAGGGAGTGTAGCTTGTAGGTAGAATGCCCCTGGGTTCCATCCCTAGTACCACACAAAAAAATAGTTGAGCCGGGCGTGGTGGCGCACGCTTGTAATCCCTGCACTTGGGAGACAGAGACAGGAGGATCACGCAGGTTCGAAGCCAGCCATGCACGCTGGCTTATGAGACCCTGTTTCCAAATAAAAATGTAAAAACAGGTCTGGGAGTGTAGCCCGGAGGTAGAAGGGCTTCCAGGAACCCTAGTACCACCAAAAAAAAAAAAAAAAATAGTTGAGCTTTTGAGGGAAAATTTTAATTTTAACAAGTATGTATACATAATTGTGAATTAGGCATATTCCCAGTCCTTATAGTGATTTCTAATTGATGGTTTTACTGACCTGTGATAATATTAATTAATAAATTTTAATATTGTATAATAAAACATGTAAATATCTACTAATTCTGTGTAACTCAGTAAAATGGTACCTTCCAAATGACTGATGCATTGTGATGCAAAAATCATACATGAGGAAAAGATCAGTTCCAAATTTAAACCACAACAATGGAGTTCCATACCTAACAGTAAAAAGGTCTGCTGATACAGTTTTGAATTCCATATTCAACAAATCTTTAAGTGACTACTACTTATTATACAACCCAATGGCAAAAATAACCCTGGACAGCCAACAAGGACATGAGAAGGTGCTCACCATCACTAGTCACTGGGAAATGCACATCAAAATCACAGTGAGATATCAACTCACCCTACATAGGACAGTCATTATCAGAAAGTCAAAAGATAGGGTGTTGTCAAAGATGAAGAGAAAACGGACCCGAGGCAAAATGTTGGTGTGAACATAAAGTAGTATAGCCATTTTGGGAAATAGTATGGAGGTTGCTTAAAAAATTAAAATTAACATTACCATATGATCCAGCAGTCTCATTACTGAGTTTATATCCAAGAAAATGAAATCAATATGTTAAAGAGGTAACTGCATCCTCATGCTCATTGTAGCACTATTCACAGTAGCCAAGTCATGGAAACAACCTTAAGTGTCTCTTGAGAGATGAATGGATAAAGAAAATGTGGTGTGTACATAGTATGGAGTATTATTTGTGACAATATGGTTGAATCTGGAGGTCATTATGCTAAGTTAAGTAAACTAGGCCCAGAAACACAAATACTATAAAAATCTCACTTAAGAGTAGAATCTAAAAAAGAAAATGCTTACAGATTAAAACAGTGGTTACCAGAATTGAAAAATGTTGGTCAAAGGATGCCAAGTTTCAGTCATAAGAAGAATAAGTTCCAGAGACCAAATGTACAGCATGGTAACTATAGATAATAATAAGGTAGACTAGAAATCACTGAATAGATCCCATTATCTTATTTTTATTAGCAAAAAAGTGGGAGAGCTGAGAAAAAAAATACTTATTGCATAATACATACAATTATCTGAAAGCCTATTAAAATACTCTTCCCCTTTGCAATCTCCTCTCTGCATGAAGCCAGAATTTCTTTATCTACTTCAAATGAACAAAAAACCTCATTGCAATGGATTGAATGTGGACACAGATATGAAAATCCAACTGTTTTCTACTATTTCATGTATTAAAGAGATTTCCAAAAGCACAAAACAATGCTATTCTTATCGCTTATTTTTAAAAAAGCTATTTTTCAAAGAATATGTTTTTATATTAACATGCAATGAGCTAATCATTTTAATTAGTATTTTCATATTTCTCCATTTTAATTTCTAATTGATAGGTGGATGATGTAGTTCATATAAGCAAAAGTATCTGTGTGTTTTTCTTTCGACTTGAGCTGTGAGTAACTGTGGAGACTAAGACTATTAATGTGACATTAGAGCCCAGGTACCAAGTACAGAATCTAGGATTTAGTAAGTGCTTAAACTTAAGAAACATTTACTACTGAGTTTAAAGCTGAATATAATATAATCTCTTCCTTCAAATAACCAACGTTGTCATTGGAAAACTGGGAATTATGCTCCCAAATAAAACTGTATTTTTTATTTAAGTGCCAGATAAATTTGTAAAGATAAAATACTTTAAATTTTTTTTTTTTTTGGTGGTACTGGGGTTCCTGGAAGCCCTTCTATCTCCGGGCTACACTCCCAGACCTATTTTTACATTTTTATTTGGAAACTGGGTCTCCTAAGCCAGCGCGCGCGGCTAGCTTCGAACCTGCGTGATCCTCCTGTCTCTGTCTCCCAAGCGCGGGGATTACAAGCGTGTGCCACCACGCCTGGCTAAAATACTTTAAATTTATGAAGGTAAAATATCTCATTTACTAATATTTGTAAGACAAACCTATTTGATTATTCTAAGAGTTTATACAAGTATTTTTAAAGTACTTAAAATTCCAACTCATTGGAAGAATTTAGTCTTTTTCATTTCTTTTTCATTTCTGTTCATACTTTTAATGCCAAGTATATATTATTTAAATTGTGAGAACTGAAACTATCCCCATTCAAACAGAAATACTAAAAATTTCCAACTAGGATCAAATTAAAGATATATTTCTATAGTGAAGTAATGAATTGAAATAAAAGAGAAATAATCATGATTTAAACTTATCTGTAAATACTGAGCTTAAAATGTTGCTAGAAGATCAACAAAAACAAACATCTATTTTTATAGTCCAAAGCATTTTATCCCCTAATATGTTTTTCTTAATTGTTGTAACTGCTTTACTAAGACATTTCATATTGAAGGCATGACTTGGAATCTGCACCTGAGCAGTAGACTCTTTTGTGCAGGAGAGTGAGTTCTGCTACATGAGTTCAGAGGCCAGCTAATGAAGTCTTCCATTGGCCTCGATAAGGTTTTATTGCTGATGGTAACTACTGAGTCCCTAAACTTATAACAGCTTGAACAAGTCCAGGAACCCCCAAAACAGTTGTTTTTCTGGCTACCAGCCAAAAATCACAGCGGGGTTACACTCAGAAACAAGAGAACAACAACCGGCGACTCAGCTCCACCAGCTGGCTCCTGGGAATGCAGCGCCCCAAATCCCCTCCTCTAGCTCAGAAATATCAAGGTTGTCCTGCACCTGCTGCTTCCCAGCTGCTGGATCTGGCTCCCACTTCCCTGACCTCCGTTCAAAGAGCCCTCTGCTGCAGGCAGCCACCCGGCTGTCCTCACCTTCGCCCAGGGAGGCCCCAGGAGTACTGGGACTCACAATGCCTCTCTTGTTCACGCTCTTTGATCTGGTCATGTTCCTCTTCTGTTTTCTATTGTTCCAAGTTGATATCTGAAGGCAGCTGTGCTTTCTATCACAAAAAATTTCAACCAGTCATAAGTTTTTTGCTGCTTACATAGCTGCTGTTGTTGTTGTTTTGTGCTTTTTAAAATAGCCTTACTCTTTTTAAGGATTTTGGCATTTGTACAAAGAGTACCAGACCTCCACACAATCCAGGGACAGAGCACAGTGTTCTTAAACAAAGGGAGGTTCCCTTTGTCCCATTAAAGTTGGTGGGCTCCTGAGATCCCCCATTGTTATGGACCATGTTGTATGTCCCAAAAATTCATATGTTGAAGCTTTAACCCCCAAGGTGACTATATTTAAAGATAGACTGTTTTAGGAATTAAATAAGGTTAAATGAGGTCATAAGGACAGGATCCTAATCCCATAGGCCTGATGTCCTTGGAAGAAAAGGAAGAGATAACAGGAACACACACACACAGAGGAAAGGACCTGTGAGTACACTGTGAGAAGGTGACTGTCTGCCAAGCCACAGAGGGAGACCTCACCAGAAACGAACCCTACCAACTCCTTCAGCTTGGACTTCTAGCCTCCAAACCTGTGAGAAAATAAATGTCTGTTGTTTAAGTCACACAATCTGTGACTTTGTTATGACAGCCCCAACCTACATATCCACTGAAATAAATGTACAAAAAGACAAGGCCAAGACAGCAGAGGTTCAAAACTCCAGAAATCAGAGAAGTGTATGGAAAACTAGAGATGGATAAAATCTTATGGACTGGTGAAACATCCAGAGAGTACCACCCCAAACTTCGAGAAAGCAACAGGGAGGGTGAGAAGCAATCTGCTAGGATGATCCTGGATGATGAACTTGAGAAGTGACTCTTGCATCCTCCTCCACAACCCAACCTAAAGAGACCCAGTCAGCATTTGTCCTTACAGCCAGAATAAAGGATCTGAGGAGAACTAAGTATTCTCATTTAGGTGATGTTGTGGTTCAGAATGTACATTTTAGCACAAGAGCATCTACTGTCCAACACACTTACCCAATGACATGTACAGTCTTACACACTTACCCCATGACAAATATCATCAGCACCACACAGTTTCTAGTCACAATACATACTCAGAAGTTTAGAGGTGGTAAATCTTAAAAGCTCAAATATATATGGTACCTCTGACTTTTAAAAATATGGATAACTAGGCATTGAGATGATACCATGGATGAAAGTGAATGAAATTTTTTAAAAACTGACACTGGAGGAAATAGCGATAATTAGAAAAAATTACTTAAATACTTAAGTATCTATGCTTAAGGAAAGATTAGCCCTGAAATAAGAACAGGGTGCAATGAAGAAAGTACAAAAGGCTATTGTTGTATTAGTTAGCTATTGTTGCATGACAAATGGCCACACCTGGCAGCTTAAAACAATACCCATTTCCTATTTACCACTTCTTCTGGGTCAGGAGTTTGGTCACAGCTCACTTTTGCCTTCTGTTTAGGGTGTTACAGGGTTACAGTCAAGGTGGGCCATGTGCTCATCTGGAAGCTAGTCTGGAGAAGAAAAATCCATTTCTGTGTTAACTCAGATTGTTGGCATTTTTCCTTTTGGCTGTAGGGTGGAGGGCCCTAACTTTTTGCTGACTGTTAACCAAAATAAACTTCATCTGCTAGACTGTATCCTCAACAGCTAGAGGCTTCCTGGGGTTATTAGGGGCTTCACAGTTCCATGCAAAACATTTCTCCAACATGGCCACTTACTCCAGCCTGCTGGAGGAAAGTCTATAGAGCAAGTCAATCAGCAAGACTGAGTATTATGTAACATAATGTAACCATAGAAATAGCTTCTCATTTATTGTGTAGAAGCAAATACTAGGTCCTGCCTACACTCCATAGGAGAAAGTTACATAAAGGTATGAGTGGGAGGTAGGATCATGAGATGACCACTCCATGGGATGATAATTCCAGCAAATTCCTGTCTGCCATACTTCTGGATGATTGAAAATGGCTATACATTTTAACAATTAAATAGAAATGTTATTAATAGTTTCCTATCACCATATATAACAGACACCAGAGATAAGTCAATTTATAAGAAAAAAAAATAGGTTTACTTTGGATTATAGTTGTTAAGGTTTCAGTCCCTGATTGCCATCCCTGTTGTTTTTGGCTTAAGATGAGTCAGGTGGGGATCAGGTGGCAGAAGGAACTGCTCACTTTATTTCCAAGTTGTAAAAAAGAGATTAAAGGGAAGGATTGGGGTTCCAGTCTCCTTCAAGGGCACATCCAAACGACCAGAAGACCTCTCTCTGGGTACCTCCACCAATTCCCAGCTGTGCCAAGCTGGGGACCAAGCCTTTAATACATGGGCTTTTGGGGGTACAGTTCAGATTCTAGCCATGAAAAACATATTTATTAAGATTAAAAACTACCACTTCATAACTTTCATCTGAAATTTTCAGTGCTTAATGCATACGTGTGGCAGACTATCATATATGGCTCTGAAATCCTTTTGTGTATGAGTCCTGCCCCAAACTGAAGGTGTTTTTACACTTCGGGGAATACAAGCAATGAAATTTCACCCAAGCAGTTTGATGTTATTTTAGATACCAAAGGCCTTGGGGTAATATTTCCCTCGGTCATTGCACAACAAGACATAAATAACTCAAAGTAAAATAGTAATAGCAAGAGTTACAGGACATAAAGCAATGGATAGCATCAGAAGTGCTTAAATCCATCCTTCTCTTTCTAGGGAGGCTGAGGAAATACTTTGACATTCACTTAATTTGATACAGGATTAGTTCTTATTATCACAAATAAAAACCATGATACCTATCCTCTTTAAATAATATAGTTACTATAAGACTAAATAACATATTAAAATTAAAAATTTCTTTTAGCCAGGCATGATGGCACATGTTTGTAATCCCACTATCTGGTAGGCTGAGATAGGAGGATCACAGGTTTGTGGCCAGCCTCAGCTACTTAGTGAGGCCCTTTACAACTCAATGAGACCCTGTTTCAAAATAAAGAATAAAAAATAAATAGGGCTGGAGATGTAGCTTGGAGGTAAAATGCCTCTGAGTTCAATCCCCAGTATCAAAAATATACATATACATGTATTTTATGTGTCCATTACTGAATTTTTTTCTCCTTCCCTAAGTAGGTGAAACCAATTGAAATACTATGAATGATATTTCTGTATTAATAGATAACCTTACCCCAAAAAGGCCTAAAAATAAAAACACAAACAAAAATACTCCAAATATAATTTTTCTTATCTAATGTCTAGCTGATAGATGTGTCTGCACACAAATTAACTGCTTATAAACTCTTGTCTTTGGAGAATGAACATAACACTATAATTTTTGGTTGTACTTCTAGAACCTAAATATTGCTCATCAATTGTAGCTTATGATTATGAAAAGTCACTGATTCTTATCAATACTATGTGTTTCATTGCTATTTTTATTGACAGCAAATTCAGCATTTACTTCATCAAATCACACTCCACATAGTTGATAGAATGTCAGGAAGAGGGTCACATCTCTGAACACAGAAGTGAATCAATCTAATAGAGCAGGTTTTGAATCCTTAGCTCTGTGACATTATAAGATGGTGTCTGAAAGAGAGAAAACCAAGGCTAGAGTCTGCTCATTTGTCCCCCATATCATGATTAATAAACCAGCACATGTCACTGAATGTCTTTTTTTTTTTTTTTTTTTGCAATAACAAGAACTGAGCCTATATCAGATTAAGTGAATGTCAATTCTGAGTCATCAGCCGGAACAGAATGCAGGAACAACACCATAGGATTCTTATCACTTTGCCAGATTCCCTCCTCCTGCCCTCTCTTCATTTTATCGTGATTCACCCTGAGAACACTGAGCAAATGAGGAGGAGCGCCACCAGATGCACCTTCTGGAATAAAGACACAATAGCATCATCTGAAGAGCGGTGCAGCCCATCTGCATTTCTCTGCCTCTGGGGAGACACTATAGATACAGAGAGTCTGTAGAAAGCACTATAATTTCAAAGCCTGACGTTAACAAATCGATTCATCATTATCATCTTGTTTAAAAATTTTAAAAATCCTCACAAGCAGGCTAACTTTATGCAAAGCAGTAATCAAACATGTTTGGGGGCTCTAAAATTCCCCGGTTATCCCACAGAATCAGTGCTGGCTCCTGTTCCCCCATCCCATTCCTTCAAGAAAGTTATTAGAGTCGTTATCTGAACCAGTCAACCAGATAAAAGTTGACAGAATCGAGGAAACCAAGAGGAAAAGTGCCAAAAGCTCAAGTATCCTTGCTCTTTCAAAACCTGTCAAAACCAAACCCCTGAGAATCCAGTGCAGCCCTGACTTGGAGCCTGGGGAGAGTGTGGGGGAAGGGACTGGAGTGTGGGGATGTGGGGATTAGGAGATGAGACTGTCCATGTCCTGTCTGTCTACACATCTATGCGCGCGCGCGCGCGCACACACACACACACACACACACACACACACACACTCTCCAATCCCACGCCCAGGGCTGGCTGTTGTGGAGGAATAGCGCCCCCCATATGAAAGTCGTTTCCATAACACATGACAGTCTTGTTTCACTAACTCCCTCCTTCCTGACCCAGAAGCAGAGAATCGCTGAGGCTGGAGTTTTCAACTGGCTGCCCTTCACAGGCTACACAAATCACCACCATCTCAGGCCTGGGGGACAATGCTGTGTCCTCGGAGAGAGGGAGGAGAAGAGACAGGGGGCAAACCATGGTGCAACAGATGAGCAGGCACTTCACAACCTTTTCCAAGACATCCCAAGACATTGTGAAATTATCAAAGCATACTTTAAAAAAAAGTGCCCCTGTCTGTTGCTCAGTATGGGCAAAGAGCTGACCCGACAATCACCAAAGGCTGTCAGCCTTCTCTTCTGGGTAGAGCTATTTTCCCTCCTGTTTTCTCCTGGTCTGTAGCCAACCAGGAGGTCTGGGATTACAGCGAGCTTCTCCCTCAGACCTAGGGTCTTCGCAGGAAGAAATGCAGGCCAATTCTTTCCCTCTTCTTTCCTGATGGGGCCTTGTAAGTGTCCAGCATAGGCAGGGAAGGGATAAGAGAGGATAAATTCAGTGTGGCTTTAAGTTCTTCACAAGCAGCACCCAACACAACCTCAAGAAAGGTAAACAAGCCGGGCGAGCATGGTAGTGCACACCTTTAATCCCAGTACTTGGGAGACTAAGACAAGATGATCACAGGTTCAAGGTCAGCCTCGGCAACTTGGCAAGATCCTATTTCAAAATAAATAAATAAATAAATAAATAAATAAATAAATAATAGGTCTGCAGTGTAGTTCAGAGATGGCACGCTCCTGGGCTCAATCCCAAATACTTAAAAAAAAAAAAAAAAAAAGAGGGCAGGAGGGAAGGCACCAGCACAGACCAGATCAGGGAAAAAAGTCCTTATAACGAGTGCATTTCATTAAGTCAAGGGTGTAACTTTAACCGCTGCAGAGAAAGAGGATGAGACAAAAATCCAGAACCAACCAGAGAGAGAGGAAGGAAAAGGGTGCATCTCAGATAATCCTCTGTGGTTTTAACCAAGCATGAAATTATGATTCCTTCTCTAGGGCTGAGATACCCCTGTGCATATGTAAGTGTGCATATACCGTGTGCATGTGTATGCAAGTGTATGTAACTGCACACCTCAGTCTCAGGACAGCCAGGGTCAAATGGGAATGTTCAAGCCTGCTGCAGTAAATCAATATTTTGGCCTCCTCCAGCAACCAAATGAGCAAATATACTCTGAAAAATATTATTAAAACTCATAGCCCCAAGACACTGTAGGTTTGTGCTGGTGAAAGTAATTACAGAATTCATTCCACTGAGTTATTGAAAATGCCCCCAGCTTCATATCAATACAACAAGAACTACGATCGGATTGCAGAGAACAAAAGCAAGTTTTCTGATTGCTTTCACTTATGTTGGTCTCACAGTTTTTCCTTCCTTTGCTAAGTCACAGTATTTTGCCCCCAATGGTCGCTATAGTAAAGGAAATCAATGATCTGGGTCATCTCTATATTCACAGTCTGTGTGAGACAGGCCCGTGGGCTAATGGGGACCAGTGAGCCTATGCTGTTGGAAGAGCACACCTCAGACCAGGAGACCTGAGATTGCCTGTGCCCCAGCATCACCTAACAAGCTGATTCAAATGATAGGTGCCCATTCTCCACCCCAGATATCCTGGCTCAGTTGACCCTAGAGCCAATGCCTTCAGATTTATTCATCTAAACTCATCCATTAAACACCTACCTGGCCGGGCATGGTGGCACACACTTGTAATCTCAACATTTGGGAGGCTGACACAGGAAGATCGTGGTTCGAGGACAGCCTCAGCTACTTAGTGAGGCCCTCTGCAACTCAGGGAGACCCTGTTTCAAACTAAAGAATACAAAAATAGGGCAGAGGTTGTAGTTTGGAGGTAGAATGCCCCTGGGTTCCATCCCCAGTACTGCAAAAAGGAAAAAAGCACTCACCCAAATAGGTACTTATGAAAAACTTAGAGAACAATAGAAGATGGCGGCCCAGGGAAGCAGACATGCCAATCCTGCTGACACCTGGTCTCCACTGCCTTGGACACAGCGGTCTACAAAGCTGGAAAATACTACCAGTAAGGAATAACACGGTAGGTACAAGGCTGGAGGAAGAGAAAGGCTAGAAGACGGATCAGAGAACAGGAAAGAAACCCACCTGCACAGACGCCATCTTGCCTCAGTACACCAACTCCAGAGACAAACAGGAAAACATCCAAGGACCTGAAGTGAGCAGATGCAGATCATCGGAGTTGTGGGCCACCAGTTCTTCCTGCGCAAACACCGGCTGCAGTTTCCAAAAATGGCAGCCAAACTCGCTGCGCCCTTCAGGGAGCCAAAGCACCGGAGGGGAAACCTGCCCGCCTTGCGGCCACGGGCACCACACCAACGCCATCTTGCCTTGCTGCACCCAACTCCAGGGCCGAACAGGAGGGCCACTAGGGACCTGAAGTGGTCAGATGTAGATCATCGGAATTGTGGGTCATCTGTTTCTCCTGCGCAAACATTGGCTACAACTTGCAGCAGGTGTGACCGATCTCAGTACGCCCTCCAGAGATCCAGACCAGCACTGAAAAACACCCATTAAGATGTATGAATACAATGCACCAATAAAAAATAAAACAAAATAAAATCTCAAAAATTTAAGTAAAAACTCTTGGCACATAGCAGTGAATAGAACAAAAACAGTAATCGCAAACTTTATGGAGTTTACCTGTAATAAGAAGACACTAAATCAGTATCACATGTTCAGAAGTCATTAGTGCTAACAAGGAAAGTTAAGGAGGAGACTAGGTAGCTTAAGAGGGGCAGAATTTTAAATAGGGTAGCTGGGGAAGTGATGTTTTAGGAAAGAAGGGATTAGAAAGTAAGCCAAACAGACACCTGAAGCAAGTGTATTATAGGTAGCTGAGGCACCTTGTGCAAAGGTCCTGGAGCAGAAACATAGCTGGTGTGGGTCTAAGCAACAACAGGAAGGCAGTATGGGCTGCAGTAAAGAAGGCAAGGTGAACAGGAGAGAGGGCAGAGGGCCTGGAGGGGCCTTGAAAGTCAATGTTTTTGCTTTTGGAGGGTTTGAGCAGAATAATGATCTAATCTGACTTTTACAGTATCACTCTGTCTGCTTGGATGAAAGAAGCAAGGAGACCTCTTAGAAACGTGTTCATCTAGTAGAGGCCACAGTGGCTTGGACTCAGATAGCCATAGAGATGGTAGGACACAGATTCTGTACATGTTTTGTTTTAAAGATGAGCCAATAGGATTTTCTGTTAAGAGAAAGAAATTAGTCAATGATGCCTTCTTCACTCTGAGCCATCAACACAGATGAAATCTCCTGTACATGGGTGAGAAAGAACAAGGAAGGGGTAGGTTACAGTGGCAAGAAATGCCCAGTTTCAGACACATTCTCTTGGAATTATTTATTAATAACTAAGGTGCAGTGTTGGGCAGGCATTTGTAATAGGATTCAGGGATAAGTCTGTGCTGGGAATATATTAATTTTGGCTTCATCAACATATAGACAGCATTTGATGCCATGAGTCTGACTGACCTTCCTGAGAAACTGAGTTAGCTGCACCCAAGAACATTCAAAGTCTGGTGGGGTGCTTCCTGGCTCGTGGACTGGGCCTTCTTTCTGTGATATTCTCACAGGACAGGAGTGGATAGGACTTTTTTTTATCAAGGCACTGGTCCCATCCTTCTGCCCCCTCACCCCCTTTTTAGTGTGTGTGTGTATGTGTGTGTGTGTGCTGGGGATGGAACCCAGGGTGGACTATACCCTCAGCCCTATATTATTTTTTATTTTGAAGTAGTGTCTAAGTTGCTGGGAGCCTCTCCAAGTTGCTGAGATTTGTCTCCTGTCTCAGCCTCCGAAGTTCTGCTCTCTTGCTTACCACCTCCCAAAGGCCCCACCTTCTGATACCACCACACCAGGGGGTAGGATCACAATATGTGAATTTGAGGGGGCATGAAGGTATAATTCTTTGCAGATGGGGCTCAGGGTTCACAGTAAAATAAGGTCAGGACCCAGAGCCTGCCTGGCCTCTGCACCCACCACCCACTATGCCCTGCTCCTTTTCAGCATCTACTCTTTGGCACCCTTTGGGGAGGTCTGTGGCCCTCCTGAGGACACCCAGATAGTGTTTCCACCATCAGCAATATGCACCCTGGTGTCTTACAAGGCCACACCAAGGCTGCACTGTCTCACTTGTCCTCTGGGCAGCAGAGGTGAGAGGCTGGTTGGGCGCAGACAGGATCCTCCTCCTGTCTCGTTTACAGTGAAACACACTTTCGCCCATTTCCAGGGATACTAAGATCTAAACTCTGCCCTTGGTCCCTGCTTGTTACTTCTGTTTATAACACCAGAAGCTGCTTATCAGTCCCAGTCAGAAGGCTCAAGTCAACCAATACAGCCATGGGGAAAGAGCTGCCAGGACGCAGGGAGGAAGAAGTCCCAGAACACCCCCACTGTTCTCAGAGCGCTGCCTTGGATGGTTGGAGTTGTGGAGGGGCTGGGGCAGGCTGTGGGAGGGATTGTGCTCAGGTGGGCCAATCAGGGGCAGCTGGCTAGAGCAGACAATCCAGGTTCTTTAACTGTATGCCAACTCTGGGGTGAGTGGAGCAGAAGCACTTTGATTAATATTTGGAAAACTTTTATCTCCCATTCTATGAGTACTTAACATTTATATGGTATTTATTATATACCAAATACTAGAATGTATAATAATTTACTACATTCAAGTTTTATCTGTTTAAGGACATTTGTTAAGCAAGTAAATATACACACTGATATATGTTGACTTCTATTGTCCTATCCTTTCATTTAAATTTTAAAGAAACAAGTAACTTACCTTAGCTCACATATTTGCTGCATTGTACATCCAACCCTGAAGTTTATGGTCTTAATCCATTATGCTGTAAGTTTCTGATTCTTCTGATCTTTATATACAATAAAAGCACTTTTTTATTTTTTTATTTTTGCGGTACTGGGGATGGAACCCAATGTCATTCTGCCTCCTAGTGACACCCCCAGCCCTATTGTTTATTCTTTATTTTGAAACAGGATCTCACTGAGGTGCGAAAGGCCTCACTTAAGTAGCTGAAGCTGTCTGCGAACCGCAATCCTCCTGTCTGAGCCTCCCAAATGCTGGGATTACAAGCGTGCCATGCCCAGCAATCAAAGCACTTTCTAAACTGCCCCTGATGTCCTATTTATCCTCACTCCCTGGCCTTCCCACATTGTTCATTATACGAAACTTCTTTTTTTTTTTTTTTTTTTTTTTTTCGGGTCTGGGGATGGAACCCAGGGGCATTCGACCTCTGAGCTACACCCCCCTGCCCTATTTTTTATTCTTTATTTTGAAATCGGGTCTCACTGAGTTGCAGAGGGCCTCACTAAGTAGCTGAGGCTGTCCTCAAATCGCGATCCTCCGGTCTCAGCCTCCCAAATGCTGGGATTGCCACCATGCCCAGCTTCGCTTCTTTTTATTTGTACGCTCTTTTTTTTTTTTTAATTTGACAAATAATAGTTGAATGCATTTGTGAGGTACACCATGATGTTTTGAAATATGTCCTCATATGGAATGGTTAAACCAGGCTCATTAACAAATCTATGCCCTCGTCTACTTACCATTTTTGTGGTGAGAATATTTCACATTTACTCTTTTAATAATTTTGAAATAAATGATACACTATCATTGATAGTCATCATGTTATGCACTAGATCTCAAAACCTAATCCAGCTTGTCTATCCGAAACCTTGTACCTTTGGACCTGCATCTCCCCATCCCTCACCCTTCATGCTCCCTCTGGAACTGCAAGGCCTGAGCCTCTTTTCCCTTTCTCCTTCTTTCTCACCAGGAGGCACACAGTTGCTCCCCCTGCTGCTCTCTACATCACTGTCTCTCACACCCAGCCAAGGCCCAATCCTGGACTACAAGTTCCAGAACTGTGAGCCAAGGCAAATCTTTTCTCTTTGTAAGTTAATTTTCTCAGAAATTTTTTTAGATAGAAACAGCCATGTTGTTACAAATGTTGGAATTTCCTCTTAAGTCTGAATAGCATTTCATAGTATAAGCATATACATCTTCATATAAAATACATGTTTTCTTTTTGCGGTACGAGGGATAAAACCCAGGGGCTCTGAGCTGCACCCCCAGATCTAATTTTTTATCTTTTATTTTGAAACCAAGTCTCAATGAGTTGCAAAGGGGATCACTAAGTAGCTGAGGCTGTCTACAAATCTCCAGGCTCAGCCTCCTGCATGCTGGGATTACAAGTGTGCACCACCACGCCTAGCTATCAAAATGTATGTTTTCTGCCAGGCGTGGTGGTGCACACTTGTAATCCCCGCGCTTGGGAGGCAGAAACAGGAGGATCGCGCAGGTTCGAAGCCAGCTGCGCGCGCTGGCTTAGGAGACCCTGTTTCAAAATAAAAATGTTAAAATAGGTCTGGGAGTGTAGCCCGGAGGTAGAAGGGCTTCCAGGAACCCCAGTACCACCAAAAAAAATTTAAAAAAAATTAAAAAAATATATATATATATAATGTTTTCTGCCAGGTGTGGTGGCGCACGCTTGTAATCCCCGCAGGTTCGAAGCCAGCCATGCATTCTGGCTTAGGAGACCCTGTCTCCAAATAAAAATGTAAAAATAGGTCTGGGAGTGTAGCCCGGAGGTAGAAGGGCTTCCAGGAACCCCAGTACCACCAATATATATATATAGTTTTCTTAATCCATTTATCCACTGGTAGACATAGGAGGTCAATTCCACATCATGCTACAATGAATATGGAAGCTAAGGTGTCTCTCTGACATATTGATTTCATTTCCTTTGGATATATACCCAATAGTGGGATTGCCAAATCACATGGTAGTTCTATTTTCATATTTTTGAAGAATTGCCAGAATGTTTTCCATGCTAGCTATACAAGTTTACCTTCCCTCTGACAAAGATTCTCTTCCCTCACACTGTCAAACTTTTGTCTTTTTCTTTTCTTTCTTTCTTTCTTTCTTTCTTTTTTTTTTTTTTGTTTGTTTGTTTGGTGCTAGGGATTGAACCACAGGGCATGCTATCTCTGAGCTACACTCCCAGCCACTTATTTATCCTTTATATCTATTCATTTATTTATTTATTTACTTATCCACTCATTCATTTGAAACAAAGTCTCATTCATGTTCCTGATGGCCATTTGTATGTCTTTTAAGAAATATTTTTCCAGGTCCTTTATCTATTTTTCGTTTTTTGTTATTATTTTTTTCATACTGGTAATCAAACCCAGAACATTCTACTTCTGAGGTATACCCCCTGCTCCCCTTTTTTTTTGGTGTATTGTATTCATAAATATTAACGAAGTACAAGATGGTAGAGGTATACATGCACACATTGTTTTTAATTTTTGAAACAGGGTCTCACTAAGTTGCTGAAATTCTTGCTAAGTTGCTGAAACTGGTCTTGAACTTGGGAGCCTCCTTTCTTAGCCTCCCCAGTACTGAGATAATAGGCATCCACCACCTTATCTGGTCTTTGCCCATTTTTTAATTGGGTTATTCATTTCTGATGAATATATAGTGGTTATATTCATTGGAAATATACACACATAGCTATTGCATCAAGGTTATAAATCAGTTTGGCATATTTACCAGAGCAATAATACTCTGAGTTCTGCGTCCTAACAAGGTATTAGATGCCACATAGTAAGTAAAATAAGTGATCTCATTTGCTGAGGAGCAAGAAGTGAGTCATTTAAACCTACTACCTCTCACTTCTTAGGCAAGAGAAGATAAATATCCCAATAATTCACTGGCAGGCAAAATACTTTAAGATTTACATGAAAAATTTTATCTACACAACTGGTATGTCTTCCTTAAATGTTTGGCAGTTTCCACTAAAGACTCTTGATGAGCAGACTGTTTAAGCAGGTGGCTGCCTCAGGTAGGCATTACCTACACATCCTACTCAGTGGCAAGCAAACCCTCCAACTCCCTCACAGGGTATTCAACACTCCATGACCTTTCTCTCTTAATGTCACTCTTACTCAAGTGATAATCTTTTTGTTTAAACTAATATTCCTATTTTTTTTCTTTCAAGCATTTTACATAGAATGTGTGTGTGTGTGTGTGTGTGTGTGTGTGTGTGAGAGAGAGAGAGAGAGAGAGAGAGAGAGAGAGAGAGAGAGAGAGAGAAGAGGAGAGGAAGTGATTATACCACCAAGCTATACCCCAACTCTATTTTATTTTCTATTTTGAAACAGGGTCTCATTAAGTTGATGAGGATCTTGCTAAGTTGATGAGGCTGGCCATGAACCTGAGGTCCTCCTGTCTCAGCCTCCCAAGTACTGGGATTACAGGCATGCAACTGGAATCTCAGTATGCATGTGGCCTAGAATGTTATTTTAAGACTTATAGATATAAAGCACTCAATCAGAAGTAGACACAAATAAAATACTCAAGAACTTTCCAAATAAAATGCAATATACCTTCAAGGAGTAATAAATCCTTTTGAAAAGCCCAAGTTTTTAGAGTTGCTGCTGGATAAAATTTTACGTTTTGTGCAGGAAAGTTTGGAATGGAAACATCATTCTTCCATGGGCACCATGAAGCAGCTGCTCATGTGAAGAGAAAGCTGTTTAGAAGAATGATGAGATGCTTTAATTAAAGCCCGTCTGCTGTTTCACTGTATCTGACTGTTAAACACAGTTTGTGTTATTAACATAATACTTGGAAGCGCAATTGCCTTCAGGTTTTGTTGGTAGGGCTGCAAGCCCACGGCTTCTCCAAAATGGCTTCTTTTTATCCTGCTCCATCAGTCTCCTCTGGGCTCACAAAAGAGAAATGTTCATTACCACATAGTTACCTGTTCACAATAAAAACATATGATGTTATCTGTCAACTTAAAAATAAATAAAAGACTAAAAAATTTTTAAAGGAAATAATTTCAAAAATTACAAACCAATGAGGAAATTAATAACTACTGAATAACTGATAACATTCAATGCCCATAAAATTTGTTACAGTTTTGTGGGGAACTATTCCCGGGGACCTCTGTTAGGTTCCCAGAAACTGTTCCCATAACTGTGGGTTCTTGTCCAGAACTAGGATGGATATACACTAGTCCAAACTCTTGCTGAAAACTTAAATGAGTTTATTATTACAAAGATAGAAATACAGGAGACAGTTACAGCCCTATTCTATGCCGGGATAGTATAGGTGGAGGCCCGAAATGAATCACCAGAGTTCAAACTGTTACCTTTGTAACTGTTATGGCACCATTAGAAAGAGAAAAAGATAGAGCTCAGAGTAAAGCACTACACCACAGAGTGACATAGTGGGATTACCCGGAATGAAGTCACTGGTGTTAAAAATACTAAACAGCTTTTATAGATACAAAGTCCCCCATCTTGCTCTACCACGTAATCCTATGACCTAGGTGTAAGTCTGCCCCTTAACTCTGTGCGGACTTCTTTTGTTATACTTATGGGGATTTCTGGCCTGGAAAAAGACCTTCCTGTCTAACTGCAGGTATAAGCCTAGGTTTCTTTGTTAAGACCAGAATGATTCACAACGTCAAGGGCCACATGGCATCTGCTCCCCTTTCACAAAGGTCAGTACCCTCCTCCCACACTCTTAGGGAATTCTTAGCTTCTTGCTAGATATCATTTATTATGCAAGCCTGTTTTTAGAATGTGAAAGTCCTAGGTCCCAAATCCTTTATCCACTTGCTAATTACTTTTAGTGAGAGTACTTTGCATTATAATAGCTTTTTGAGTGCCTGGAAGTAATCAGGCCCTAACTTATTTTTAGGCCATTTCCTAATACTGGTACACAGTTGACTTGGGGGGATTAAGTTGGAGGCTCACCTTGTCCAATACTTATAACTGCATTTTAGAAGGAGCCGAGCTGTTTCCCAAAGTGAAGGCCAAGGAATTCCCTCCTGATAATACATATTCAAAACCAGGTGTGGTTGGTATATGCCTGTAATCCTAGTACTTGGGAGGCTGAGACAGGAGGATTGCAGGTAGATTTGAAGCCAGCCTCACAATTTAGCAAGATCCTGTTTCAAAATAAAATTTAAAAAAGGGCATCGGGCATAGTGGTACATACTTGTTATCCCCAAGCTTGAGAGGCGGAGACAGGAGGATCGCGCTGGTTCAGAGCCAGCCTCACTGGCTTAAGAGACCCTGTTTCCAAATAAAAATATATAAAATAGGTCTGGGAGTGTAGCCTTGAGGTAGAAGGGCTTCCAGGAACCCCAGTACCACCAAAAAAAAGCGGTGGGGAGGAGCTGGGATATAACTCAGAGGTAATGTGTCCTTGGGTTCATTCCCTAGTACCACAAAAATAAATAAATAAATAAATAAATAAATAAATAAATAAATAAATACATAAACAAATATGTTTTTTAAAAAATGAATAAATGCTCAGGAAAATAAAAAAGATGTGTTGACAAAACAGCTCTGATGCCTCCCATATAGGAAATGGTGTACATTAGCAAGTTAAATGAGAAATCTGGAGGGCCTTGTTTGCTTGTTTGTCTGTTTTAAAAATCTATTTAATAGCCGGGCGTGGGGGTGCACGCTTGTAATCCCCGTGCTTAAGAGGCTGAGACAGGAGGATTGCACAGGTTCAAAGCCAGCCTCAGCTACTTAGTGAGGCTCTCAACAACTTAGTGAGACCCTGTTTCTAAATAAAATATAAAATAAGTCTGGGAATAGAGCCCAGAGGTAGAAAGCCTCTGGGTTCCATCTCCAGTAGCACCAAAAAAGTAATAAATAAATAAATAAATAATAAAATAAAGGTCAATGTAATTATAACCTTGTGCTTTTAAACTTTTTGACCATAGCAAATTTCTTCTGTTCTCACCCATTATCATTCCACAGAGTGAATGTCTTCATTGAAGAAATAATTGGGAAAAGGCTAAAGTGTTAAATGGGAAAAAAATCATAAAAACTAAAAAAAATAGCAGAATAATTCTTGCATAATCTATATAGGATTTCTGAATTTAAAATCAAAAATAGAAATCCACAAAGAAAAAGAACACTCACACTTGATTCCATAAAAATTAACATTTCTATATAGTCTAAGATTTTATAAACAAATACAAATGGTTCACCGGACATAAATATTTGTAAAACTTAGTGAAGCCTGTTTCAGAATAAAAGATAAAATAGGGCTGATGGTGTAGCTCAGAGGTAGAATATTCATGGGTTCCATCCTCAGCAACACACACACTAAACACATACATACATAAATACATTCATACGTACATACATAAGTATCAATGAGGTACATATATTGTAAAAATAAAAAGAGAGCATGAACTCAAATTCTCAGAACAAGAAACAGAAGTGGCCAATACACATAAGTTTTCATCTTAACAATATTCAACAAATGAAAAGGAAATAATAAGATGTCATTGTTCTTTTCCAACTTAGTGACTACTTTTTCTTATGCAGAGACAAGGACCCTTCTTGTTCACCTAACATGGACAATGTTTTGCAAAGATTTCTTTCACAAACATTTCTTTTTCAAATTAGTTCCTTTTCTAGGGTTATATTTAAATAGATTCATGCATATATTGCCCATTATCATATTACCTATTATAAATGGAAATATGTAAAATTCAAAATGTCTGAAAATGGGGAAATTATTAAGTAAAAGAGTATGACCAATATAATAGAAAAGTTTTCTTTTCACAAATATTTCACAAACATTTCTTTTGCAAATTAGTTCCCTTTCTAGGGTTATATTTAAATATATTTATGTAGCTACTGCCCATCATCATATTACCAATTATACTGGAAATATGTAAAATTTGAAATGTCTGACAATGGGAAAGTTATTAGTAAAATAATATGACTAATATAATAGAAATTGTTCCATGCAGCATGAAAAATGTTTCTATATAATAATAGGAAAATACCCACAATAGAACCTTCACTGGGAAAAGCAAAATAGAAGTGATGATATCTCAACTGTGTCTTAATAATTATGTATATATACATATATATAATTATGTAATGTGTGTATATATACATATGAATAGAGAAATGACATCAACACAAGTGACAATCCTCTCTGTATGACATGTCTGGTGAGTTTTCTAAATTTCTTCAATAAAAGGAAGGAATGACTAATGCTATAAAGAGCTGGCTTCATCTTTATTAATTACCTAAGACTTACCTATAAGTAGAACATTATTTAATCATGAACAGATGTTAGTAGTTTTGGAGATTTCATTTTTAACCTATTAATCTCTATTTATATCCTTAATTGAAATCTTGTATTTTAGACAAAGATTAACACCTCCCTCCCTGACCAACACCACAAATACAGACTAAGTAATGCTGATTAACTACCAGACATGGTAGCACACACCTGTAATCCTAGTACTTGGGAGGCTGAGATAGGAAGGTCGCAGGGACAACCTCAGCAACTTAGCAAGGCCCTCCACAACTTAGTGAGACCCTATTTCAAAATAAAAATAGGTCTGGGGGGGTAGAGCTCAGAGGTAGATTACTCTGGGTTCAATCCTTAGTACCACAAAAAGAAAAAAAATACTGATTAGCCAATAATGTTACTATGGCTCTTTTTAGAAAAAAAAATTTGAGACAGAAAAATAGGCAATTCAGCTCCTAATTAACACATTCTTTCAGATGACTTAGAAGAGAGTACTATGAACCTTTCCTAGGCTGTACTTTCTTAGACATAGATTGGAAAGATAACACTTGCTTCACAGAATAGTCTCAAAGAAGAGCTATCAAAATTGCAATCATTGGGAACTGCAGATTCTAAGAAATTCTGAGAACTAATATAGCTGTATTTTTGAAGAGCCTCTACACATGTGATTTCACTAATACTTTCCTGCTGCTCTGATTTAGCAGTTCATTATTGAGTGTCAATAATTATTCTCATTACTAGCAAAACTGAAGATGTAGCAATCATATTAGAAAGACAGGTATTGATTCATAAAAACAATATACTAATATTAGAGCTTATCCTCATTTTCAAATACAAAATTCGTATTCCTATTTCATTATCATTTTCTGGAATTAAGTTTTTTTTTAAGGTGGAAACAACAAATTTTTCAAGGCCTTTAAAGTAGCATATTATACAACTCCATTGTTTACCACCTGCTTTCCACAGTAATCTCTTAATCTTAAAATCAGATGGCAAATCAGATGGCAACTGTGTTTTACATGTGATTCTTGTTGTAACAAGTCATTTTTGTAGTGATGAGTTTTGAGTCTCAAAATATTATAATATGAGCCGGGCTTGGTGGCACAAGCCTGTAATTCCAGTACTTGGAAGGCTGAGACAGGAAAATTACAGGTTCTGGACAGCCTCAGCTACTTAGTGAGGCCCTGCACAACTTAGTGAGACACTGTTTCAAAATAAAAATTAAAAAATAGGGCTGGAAGTATATCTCAGAAGTAGAATGCCCTGGGTTCAATTCAATCCCCATTTATTAATATATATATATATGTATATATATATATTGCATTATAATATATATTATAAAAATAGGTGTCTGGGAGTATAGCCTGGAGGTAGAAGGGTTTCCAGAAACCCCAGTACCACTATATATATATATATATATATATATATATGTCATTATAATATGTGTATTATAATGCAAGTTTATCCCCTTTAAATTTAGATCTTGCCAGCAAACAAAGGATTATTATTTACATTACAAAAGGATCCTCCTGTTTATCAAAGGATTCATTGCAAAGAAGATTCCTTTACAGGGCTGGCTCTTCTATTATAATTAAAATACCTTAGTCAAGAACAAATTTATCTGCCTGGAGCTTTTCTGTGCTGCAGTTGGAGCCTCAGTATGCTGTGTATATCTCAATACAAGGACAGAACTTTTCAGAGCAAAAAGGCATTCATCTATGACTCAATAAATCAGCAGAAGAGAAAGAGACCCAGACAAGGAGGAACCTGAAGAAGAATAATCAGAAAAGGACAGAAAATGTTGAGAAGCATAAAGACTCTTAAAAATGTTAGCTTTCAAATAGCTAGTGAATAGTGAAATAGAGCAATGCCATGGCTTGTTTACATATCACACACACACACACACACACACACACACACACACACACACACACACTCACTCCCAGAAAGCCTTCTGAGGCAAGAGGCTCTGTCTAGCTTTTACTCCTTACCTAGTCATGAGCCTCAAACATAGATGATCTTAATAAATATTTGCTCAATTAAATAATTAATAAATGACACCAAGCAACACATTTGACTGATTTTCACTGAAGGGATTAACCGTGACAGTGGCCTCTCCTGTGGGAGCTATCTTTGGCAGCACTCTAAATTCTAAAGAAAAGTTACAACTAAGTGATAAAGATATTAACTGCTAGGTGATTTTTCCTTAAATTCATAGAACCCAGAATACCTGTGACCCTCAGATAACATCTCAACATATAACATCCCTTCCTATTCCTTAGTCCTGTGCACCAATTTACACAAAGCGTATAAATCGCTATGAGGTTTGACCTGTAGAAAAATAACAGGTTTGTCTGAAGAATTATAGAAAGTAGCTCCAGGAGGTCAAGGTCACTCACAATGTTCCACCCAGAGAATAAAAAGAAAACATCCCTGGATCGCAAAGACCCATAGCACTCATTGCCCTCTGCACCTCCTTTCCCTCCCTAACATACTTGGATACCCTAAGATAATGTTGGAAGTGTGATGATAGCTCTCTCCATCTTCTCAAGGTGCTGCTCCATAAATAAACCTCATTTTCTTTCAACCAACCATCATATCCTGAGTATTGGCTTTCCAGTGTTGAGCAGGTAGATTTGAGTTCAGTAACATGGACCTCTTGCTTGGGTTCCCCTAAGAAAATGGTTCAGGATAAGAAAGTCCACAGGAATTAATATGTATCTTTGTTTAACCTCTAATACAAACAAAACAAAACCACCAAATCCCTATTGGTAAAGGGATTATTATCCACTTCCTTTGACAAAACAATGAGACAGTTACTAATATTCAAGAGCAGTTAGGACTAATCTAATTAGTATCTATGACTACCAAAAAAAGCATAAGTAACAGAGTCTATACTAAAATCCACTAATCAAAACCAGAATTTTACTCATATTCTAACTCCCTCCCAGGCCCACTACCATCTCAGACCAGGACCCAAAGCCCTTTCTCAAAAGGAGGGTCCAACTAGCTGATCTGCCATTTCTCCCTGCAGACAGTGCCCCTAGCATAGTGGTCTGTGACTCCCTTCTGCTTCTCAGAGCCACAAAAATGTCATGCACAACAATAGGTCTCCAGTTCAATCATCTGTTCAAGTTAATGTAGAGAACCCTCAGAAAAAAATAAAAAGAAATTGATGTCCTCTTTCCCAAAGACCATCGTCCTACTCAGTAAGCCTACAAGCTAACTCCAGTAGGTATTGTGGCTTCTGCATCCTCCATTTATGTAGCCAACTCTCCATTATTTTTAGTAATGGAAGACAGGAAATAAACTAGAATAATTAAAATTCACAGACAATCCAAAACCCCAAATTTTGGCCAGTGGTTACCAGTTTATTGCCCATAAATTCTGGATCAGAGCAGCCTGGCAGGAAGCCAAATTATAGTACTGCATAACTTCAATGTCAACTTATTTTTACTCTTTCAACAAGCCTGCCAACCTTCTACTCTCTCCTGCCACTCATCCTGCTACTATATCTGTTTTCAAGACCCAGCACTTATTAGGCAAAGCAATAAAATTCACATGTCAGGAGAAAAGAGAGGAGTACAGAGCCCATAAAACTGTTATCCAGAAAAGGGAATGTTGTCTTTGTTCTTTTGACTACTATGCCATCGAACTCCCTGAACTGATTTAAGTTTCTCATAGGGCTTCCTGTGTGAGCACCATGGGTAATAGTAGAAATTAGTTAGCTAGACAAAAAGGCCAAAACCCACTTGTGGTTGGCAGCCTTCAAAATAACCTCTAATGATTCCCACTAATCCATGCCCCATAAGCAGCAAGTAACCACAACATGACACACATAAAAGGCCCATTAAGCAATCCGTATGTTTAAAACTCAGAATGGGCCATTTTTAAAAGCTATTGCCAGTTGGGGGGAGGAGGGTGAGGGGCAATCTGTTTTATTTTATTTTGTTTGCTTCCAGAAGATACTTACTCCTAAAATATATTCTGCTGATACCTCCAAAATTATCTGGTTCAACCATTTGGTCTGGTGGCAGAGATTCGCTCAAAAACCATCGTCAACAGTTGTCTCTAGTAAAAGCATAGTGATCGTTTCTCCCCTGAGCCCGGTCTCCAGGTCATTTATCAGATTCTTTACTCCTTTGAGTTGCTCCAACCTCCTCTCTGTAGTCACACACCCATTTCAGTCAGGTTCTTATTACCCATATCTGGTGACTGACATAGCTTTCTCATTCTTATCTTTCTGTTCCCTTGTCTTTACTTCCAAATCAAGTTCCCTAAAATCATGTTGTCCCATTGTTTGAGAACTATAGTGCTGAAATTATGAAAATGGTGACATACATTTTGAAATGAAAATGCTTCTCATATAATGTTAATTGAAAAGGGCCTGAGTGAGTTTTGGAGTGTATCTTCCAAATCTATCTCTGATCCCTGTCCCTCATGTTGCCCCCACTTAGAGCTACCCACCCCAGGCCAAGTCACCATGACGACGTCAAGTTTTTACTAAGTAGTCTTCTGACACATACTACACAGATCATATGTGAATCGTTTTTTAAGTTTTATCTTTAATTGGCACATAATAATTAGACAAATGCATGAGGACACAATGTGAAATATCCATCTATTCATCTTATAAGAATAAATAATAATCATCACTTTTAAAGCACAACTCTCTAAATGAAGACCAACAACCTTAGTCTGACATTTAAACAAAATGTCAAAATTCAGCTTTAACCTATATATTTTCTGTTGTTCAATATCAATTTCAGGCCTCTTCATAATCTCTCTAGAGCTGACATCCCCTTGCAAAATAGACTGGCATCTCAGGAAAAAAAAAAAAAACATGTCAAAGAAACTTGCCTGACAAGTCCAACACTGAAAGTCCTCAAGCCAACCTATATAGATGTAGAAAACTTGGATGAATACATGACCATCAGCAGCACATAGGGCTGATAGAAAGAGGAACCACAGGTTGATCCTTGAACAAAGCTCAGAAAGAAATCCCCCATGGCCAAAACACATATTCCATCACATATTCCACAGCATGCCTCAAGACCCTCAAGACACTCAGGTATCTAAGTGGGTGAGAGTCTGTTCAGATCTCATGGAAGAATACTACCGCTGGCAGGCCCAGCTTGAACATACACAGCACCCCACACCTGGACCAGATTGTTGGGCTCAGAGTCTTAAAATGCCACCACAATCTCTAAATTACAGTATATACAATGAATATCAATCAACCACTGTGAATCTCCACACTGTCTCAGACACCCCGTCCACCCTAAGAGTCCAGCCAAAAAGCCTCAGACCAACTCTAGGATGCATTCAACTAGAAAGACCAGAGAGCTAGGCGGAGAGAGAGAAAGATGAGCTGATATAGAAATTAATAAAATGTTAAAATAGAGAGCTAGCAGATTCTGGGAATAAGCAGAGGTGAGGATAGAAGACAGAAAAATGATAGCAGCAAAGGAGTAAAATGAGTCACATGAAAAGTGGTGATCTGGAATAAGAAAGATATGAAGAAAAGGACATCAAGTTAAAAACACTCCTTATTGTAAGGGATAATCTTAATCATTCACAGGTTCATAGAGAGGGAAAATCAAAGCAAGGGTTCACTTCCACATCTAACAGTATAAGAAAGAACACAGCTACTATATGAGAAAAAGAATTTTCCCTGAGATTGCTGCTATGGATCATGGGCTAAAGCACCGTTATACTCCAAAGGAATTCTACTGGCAGTGTTAGAATCCCTAGCCTTCGAATCTTAAAATATGCTTCAACTTGAAATTTGGATCTATACAGAGTCAGTGAGTATCATTTTTTTCTCCCAATGATAACAGTGCAGTAATAAGCATTATCCTTAAATAGATTGCATGTCCATGTGGGATATGCTTGTTTAGAAGGATTTCCTGAAGTCACCCTTTCCAGTGGGCCCAAATTATAGAAGTAAACATCCTTCTGTAAACAAAGTCATTTGGAAGTGATACACAGTGTGGCAATAAGACCCCAGGCTATGAGCACTGGCTGTGGGGTTCAAATCTCAGCTGTATCACTTACCATTTATGTGGCATTGTACAAGGCATTCCCCCTCTCTAAGACTAATTTCCTTATGTGTAAAAGGACAATAATAATGAATATTATAATTATAGTGTCATGAGGATTTATATAATCCTCATATAACATGAAAAAGAAAAGGAAACTTATAAACTAACCTATGTGATGCATACAGGGCAGTGACCTGGCACATAATGAACAGGTTGCAATATTATTTTTAGTCTATGCAACCAGGAACATACTGGAAATTGATGGCACAAGAGTACATAGATGCCAAGATTGATTTGAGAGGCATTCTCCCCAATCTGATAGTCACTTCTTCCACTAATGGCTATACCTGACTTTTACACAGGAAGAAAATAAGGAAATTCAAAGCCCATTATTCTCCAAAAAGGAGTATTTATCTCTCATTTTCTGTTTGTAACACACTGAGCACCAGTAGCCTCCTGTGAATGGATTTCTGTGCAAGGCTGCTCTTACTTTTTGGTGCCACCAAGTGGCCAAGTTCAATGGCGCAAAGCCCCAAGAGGCACCCCACTTTTATGTTTAGAGAGCCTTCAATGGCTTTTTAATACTCATCAGATTAATAAGTAGCACTCTGGGCTGAGCAAAGAAGCAAATGTGGCCACTGGCTCTATAGACTAGTAGAAAGAAAGAGCTGGGCATGCTAGATCACAGCTGTAATCCCAGTTCTTGGGAAGCTGAGACAGAAGGAACACAGGTTCAAGACCAGCCTCAGCAACATAGCTAGACTCTAATTCAAACACCTAGATACCTAGAAAGACCATAATTCAAAACATAAAAATAAAAAACAGGCCAGGGGGTATGGCTGGGAGGTAGAATTCACCTGGGTTCAGTCCTTAGTAACACATACACACGCACACACACACACACACACACACACACACACACACACCTCCAATACTAGAAAGAAGGAAACCATCTGTGAGGAAGGGTAATAGGACAAAGACTGATGTTGGCTCTGCTTCAATCCTTCTTTCAGTATCTGCAAAGCTTTTGCTTATTGCTAAGTTTCCAGAAATGCCTGTTTGGCATTGGCCAGGCCATTTTTATGATAGAGGAACTCATTATATACATTTTTGAATGAATGCTAAATACTCAAGTGTTAATGCTATAAAATATAGCTCTCCAAGAACCTTTCAAATACAAGTAAAAATATAAAATTTTAACACAAAATTGCAAATTCATTGCTAACCTTTTAGTAGTCTTGTTTCTGCTATTATTGTTGCTGTTTTGTTTTGTTTGTTTTTCTGGTGGGCTGTGGAGGTGGGGATTAAATATAGGGGAATTTTACCTCTGAGTTTATACCTTAGCCTTTTTTGTTGTTTTTGTTATTTTTCAGAGTCTTACTAGGTCACTATGTGCTGAACTTGAACCTGTGATCTTCCTGTCTCAGCATCCCAAGTATTGCAATTATAGGTATGCACCAAAACACCTGTCAAAATTTAAAAGGCAGGGAGGCTCAGTGGTACCTGAGCATGTGTGAGTCTCTTAGTTCAGTCATAATAATAAAAATAAAAATAATAATAATAATAATAATTATATATAAAAACACAATTTCACAATATTGCCATTTGTCAGCTATCTCTGCTACTCAATATCTACACTACAGTGACATTGAACTATGGCCACTTTCAACTTATTTGTTAATATTTTTAATCTTTTTATGAACAGCAGAATATAATTTATGGAAACTTTTCAGAAGCATGTTTTCTATGGGGAAGTTTGTGCCTTTGGATTCAGACATTTGGAAAACCTAAAACAAGTCCTTCAGCTATTAAAAATTATTGAATGTTTAAAGAAATCAATTCACCAATCTTTTGTTTAAATTTCTAGCCTCTGTAGAATAAAAATTATAAGAACTAGCCTCTTAAATCATTTTGATACATTTATTGTTTTAATGCTTGATTAGTGAGACTATTATGTCTTTAACGTCCCTTGATTTTCCCTAAGAACTTCTTTTTTTCTTCACTCGTTAGATTTTTTAATTCTGTCAAAAAATTATTCAACCTGGTTAATGTTAAACATGATTTGGGAGGTTTTCCTTCTTGTGAACTTTTGAGGTAGCAATGTTGATGCTTTGCTTCTGAAAGTTCTATCTCTTGAAATAAAAAAATCCAAAGAGGCTTTTTTTTTTCCTCAAGAGACTCAAGGCATAAATAAAATTAAGTGACTAAAATTAAATACAGTTATAAAGATTAGAGTTTTTAACGTATGAGTGGCAGTTTACCAAGAAAACCATGGAAAAGTAGAATTATAATACAATCTAATTGTATTTTATCTTGTATTATTTGCTGGTGAGGATGTAGGGAAAGAGAAACTCTTTTACGCTGTTGGTGGGAGTGTAAACTAGTTCAACTGCTATGGAGATCAGTGTGGAAATTCTTTAGGAAACTGGGAATGGATCCACCATATGATCCGGCTATACCACTCCTGGGTATCTTTCCAAAGAGGGTGAAATCAGGGAACTACAGTAACATATGCATACCCACATTTATAGCAGCACAATTCGTAATAGCCAATATATGGAACCAAACTAGGTGTCCATCAACAGATGAATATATTGCAAAATTATGGGAAATACACACAATGGAATTCCACTCAGCAATAAAACCTAGAAAATATTATGTTAAGTGAGATCAGCCAAGCACAGAAAGAGAAGGGACATATATTTTCCCTTGGACATATGCCCAAACTAGGAAATATTAGGGATACCAGAGGGACTCCAGATAATGGAGAGGAAGCCTCAGCAAAGCTAGAAAGGAGGGGTAGGAGAGGAAGAGGCTGAGGTTGACTAATGGAGGAGCTACATTTGAATGTGTGCATAAGTGTGAATGTAGCATGGTCAACCTGGACACTCATTGATGAGGGGAGGAAGTAGGGGGGAGGGCACCAAGCACTGTGTGAATGTATGCCATTGTCAATATGATCCACTTTATGATATGAAACTATAGAATACCAATAAAATAAAATAAATAAAAGTTCATAAAGCTTTTTCTCAGATAGTTAATGCAGTTCAAATATTACTATAGTAGTTAGTGAAGGTATTACTACCAACCTCACTAACTTGTATGGGAAAGGAGGAGAGGGGAGAGGGAAGAAATATGGAGGAAAATACACAAAGAGCTGTGTACCTGTATGTTTTTAACACATGAAACTTCACTATGGTGTGTAATACACCAATAAAATAACTTTAAAAAATAAATAAGAGAAACAGGTAATAATGATCTTTTTAAAAGCTATTTAACAGTTGGGTGTGGTGGTGCATACCTGTAATCCTAGTACTTTAGAGACTGAGACAGGAGGATCACAGTTTTAAGGATACCCTCAGCAACCAGTGAGACTCCCATATGACCTAAGCAAGACTCTGATAAAAAATAACATTAGGGCTGAGAATATAGCTCTAAAATAGAACACTCTGGACTCAATCTCAGTAACACACACACACACACACACACACACACACACACACACACACTTTCTAACTAATGAACCTCGTTAATCTATATTATCAATCTAGTTCCCTATATATTTGACCATTTTAAAGTTCCTAGTAACTGTTTCAGTACATAAAGTTAACAGCTTTAACAACCACCATGAATTTGAAGCGCTTTAGTCATGCAATGATATATCCTTCAACATATGGATAGAATTTAAACCTAGGGCTAGAGAGGAATTTTCATTTCAAGTTAATATATAATTCTTACTACGTTTGAATGTGAATGTTGAGATATTGACAATAAATAAATGCTGATGATGAACTTTGTTACCACTACCATTGTGAACCTATTGATAAAAGATGATAAAGCCTCTGAGTTGAAAATTTGTGGGTCAAAGCTTAAGATTCCATGAGTGACACTCAAGTGAGCATTCTGCCGCTTGGCCTTCCACAGGTCAAAGAAAAAGCAAACTTCAATCCTAAGTGTGAACCACATTCAGGGCCAAAACTCAGTGTGGGCATATCCCTTATTATTTGTGCCATGAGGCTGTGATTCAATGAAAGGTACCAGGCAACAGAGGCATCAGACTGGTACCAGTCTTAGCTCCCACTTCTCCCACCCAGTTGATCTTGAGAAAGTTGCACATGCCCTCAAGCCTCATTTCCCTAATCAGTGAGGCAAGAACAATGAATCTGGGAGGATGAGTGGTGCCTGTATGGATGAAGTACTCAGAGGAGGGCCTGTAGTATGTGCTCAATAAATCCTATTTAACATAATTATCAAGATCATTATTATCATTAATATTAAGGTCATAATATCAACTTTAAGAAACCACAAATTAGAGCTTACTTATATAAGTAGCACTTGACAAATTGTGTAGCCATATTACGTAGGCATCTGTAGAACTTGGGAAAATGTTATAAATAAATGCTTAGTTTGTGGATTCAGAACAAATACATCTAACAGATGCATACTCAGCTGAAATGGACATGTCAGTTCTTTTGCCTCCTTTCCATGTGTAAGGGTACGTTAGAATTTTCACTACTATATAATCTAAAAGACTGATTACATAACTTAGTTTGCAGATTTTTAGTTCAGTCCATGTGAAGTTGGGGACCACAGATCTCAGGGGATGGTGGCAGTAAATGGAGAGAGGGGAAGCACAGGGCTTCTCTCATATCATGGAGGCCAGGAGGAAGCATATATAATCCCCAAGACCACAGCCCCAGGGACCCACCTTCTCCAACCACACCCTACCTGCCTGGCCACCACCAGATAAACCTATTACAATGGATTTGTCCACTGCTAAGATTACAACCAAGACCCACTTCCAACATTGCCTCTCCATTTTCATTTCCATGACAGCTGGAGGACACCCCAGATCCAAACCATTATAAAAAGTTTTGAGACTTAAATGTCCTGAAAAAGTCAGGTCCTACATCTTATAATTGAAGCTGAAAACACTCAGAAGTTTATTTTACTGTTTCTCCTTGAAGCAAAGTTTAAGCTCATGAACTAAGTTCACCTAATCACATGCACCCACTTGAGACTTCTGCATTGACAGATGGTGATGTAAGGAAACAGGGAATGTAAGAAAATCATGCTAAGGGATGTGGGAGAAGTGTCAACAACCACTTCCTAGGGGCAGTGATGATGCTGCCCAAGCTATGACACCCAGTGGCCTGTGACAGTGACTTCAGTGGTCCTTACCAGCATGAGGCTATGTTGAGAATTTACTGGAGCTCTGGATGGGCTGCTTCCTTTTCCCTCTTTGTCAAACTTAGCACTCCAGCCTTCCTAACAATGCCATGAACTACATAGTACCCTTTCAATAAATTGCAATTGTGCCTAAGTTAACCAGAGTCCATTTCTGTTGATTGCCTCTAAGACTGACACAGAACTTGGCAATAGGCAATAGAGTGCTGGAGGCAGTATGTCCCTAACATGGCACTGGCTGAGTGGAGGGGAGGGAGTAAGGCTGCGAGGACTCCACAATTCCTTGAGATGCTGCAATGAATATCGATGGAGATGATGATTCATATATGACCATAATATGGGGCTGTGTTTGCAGACTGATTCTCAACTAGAAAATGATACATAGGTAGAAGACATTTGGTTAGACCACTGCACGTTGTATCTTGGGGAATGGACCATGTATCTATAAAGGTTCTAATATTAAAGAAAAATTTAAGGATTTTGGACTGAGTTTGCTACTTCTGATGGTGTTTAGGAAGATTTTATATCTATATCTATATATATGTATATATTTTAAGTGAAAGTAGGTATTTGTCTAAACAGACCAAAAAATGAAAGCATGGTTTTCCTATTAAAGTTCTTTCTGACTATAGCCTGCACTTCAAAATGACTTGGGGAAGCAGGACGTGGTGGTACACACTTGTAATCCCAGTACTTGGGAAGCTGAGGCAGGGAGAATTGCAGGTTCACAGCCAGCCACAGCTATTTGGTTAGGCCCTCTGCAATTTAATGAGACCCTGTTTCAAAAGAAAAGAATAAAATAGGGCTGGTCGTGTAGCTCAGAGGTAGAATGTCCCTGGGTCCCATCCCTAGTACTACAAAAAATAAAAAAGACTAGAGGACTGATAATTTTCTGCTTTGCAAGAATATAAAAGTAAAATTCTCTTCTCCAAACTAAAGTTTTCCAACAAAGATAGAGACTAAGAAAACTTTTCCAGAGAAAAGACTGAAGCAAAAGATGGGCCTGATCACCCACGCCCTTCTTGTGCACCTCCATTAAGCTTTCTCTATGGAACTCAGAGTAAAACATGCTCAGTATGAAGTGGCAGTTGGAAAGGAAGCAGCCTGGGGTTATAGATTTGAGGATTGCTCTGAAATATACTAAAGCAGCAGCCTAGAGTGATAGGACAAGGTACAGAGGCATGTAGCAAGCAGCCAGAAAATCCAAGACAGCGTCAAACCAAAAACTTTCCGTGCATTGAAGGAAACAAGCAACAGAGTGTAGACAACCTATGGAATAGGTGGAAAAATTTGCAAAGTACAGATATGATAAGGAATTAGTATTTCAAATATGTCAGGAACTCAACTCAGAAGCATGAAAAGAAAAAGCCACATTTAAAAATGAACAAAGGACCTGAATAAACATTTCTCAAAATATGAGATGTGAATGGCCAACGGGTTTATGAAGAAATGGTCAACATCACTTATCATCAGGGAAATGCAAATTCCAACCATAATACAGTGTCACTTCACAGCTGTGATAGGAAGATGTTTATGAAAGACAGAAGTTAACAAGTACTGGCAAGGACAAGGATGTGAGAAAACCCTTTGCACACTGTTGAAGGAAATGTAAATGAGCACAGCCATTATGGAAAACAACATGGAAGCTTCTCAAAACACTAATAATAGAAGGACCATCTGATGTAGCAATCCCTCTTCTGGGTGTATATTCAAAGGAGATGAAATTGGTATGTTGAAGAGACAGCTGTGCATCCGTGTTTATTGTAGCATATTCACCATAGACAAGGTAGGTAATCAACCTAAGTGTTCTTCAATGGATGAACCAATAAGAAAATATGAACTGTGTGAATGTGCTCAGCCAGGAAAAAGAAGGACATCCTGTCACCTGCCACAATGTGGCTGAACCTGAAGGACATTATGGTAAATGAAAAAAGTCAGGCACAGAAAGAGGAGCACTGCATGGTCTCACTTGTATGGGAATCTAAAAAAATTGAACTAATAGAAGCAGACAGTAGCCTGATTATTACTGGGGGCTAGGGTGGGGTGGGAGGGATTGGGAGATGTTGGTCAAAGGGTATAAGTTTTTAGCTAGATAGAAGGATTAATTCCTGGAGGCCTATTGTACAACTTGGTGACTATAGTTAATAATAATGTGTATTGGAAAACTGTTCAGAGAGCGGATCTTAAATGTTCTTGTAACACACACACACAATAACTATGTGATATAATATATGTACTAATTAACTCATCTCTGGTAATCAAAATGTATATGTATCATTCATCTTTATTTAATTATATCTGCAAAGACCTTATTTCCAAATAAAGTGGCATTCATGGGGACTGAGGGTTAGGACTTTGATATATCTTTCGGAGGGATGCACAATTCAACCACCCCAAATAAGTGATATTCAGATATGACCAAGTCATGAAAGTGGTAGATGAAAATCTGAAGATAATACTGAAATGGAAGGAGGGATGTGTACTGGGACCAGGACTCATAACGGGCTCAGTTGAACATTCGCCTGGGAGCTTCAAGGCAAAAAATTGGATTGTACTTTCTTGGAATGGAGCCCAATATTTGGTAAGATCCCTCAAGAAACCTAACCTTAGCAAGTCATATTTGAAAACTGCATAGTCAATCCATACAAAATTGATCAAAATACCGATATGATTAGAAAAATAATCCAAAACACACTAATAGTCAGTGGTATCATCACATAGAGACCACTCACTTTTGTCAACATTTTTTTGCAAATTTCTTCTTATTGATATTTTCAGTTGGAACTTAATTCTAATCAATATCTCTAGCCAAAAAATGAACATTCTTGTGCTCTGGCAAGACGTTCATTAATCTGAGAACTATATCCCAGTACCTGGTGTAGCCTCTGATTTGTTTAATCCTCAGGTTTCTGCATCTCCTCAGAGGAAACCAGGGGCTTAAAGTTGGAAACTTAAATCAATTACAAAAAGTAATTATTACATGCTGTACCTCAAGGTATTTGATCTGCTATTGATTACATGACCAAAACAGAGAGGAAGATTTTAGGAAGAGCCATTTTCCCTGCATGAGATTGTAATTGAAATGATCACTATTCAAAATTAACAAGAATCTCTGAGGGAAAAAATAATAAGTCTTTTAAATGGTTTCATGATATCTTGCAATGCCTTGGATAGTGGGAAGGTTTTCTGTTCCATTTGTTGAAGTAATAAAGTGTGAAAAAAATGGTAAGTCTGATTAGCCATGCTTGTCTAACATCAATCTAGAGTCTGAAAGGAAGAAAAATCTAAAACTTCAATCACTGCTCTTTCCAGTGCTTAATCATTTCAAGAAAACATATTCTCCAAGACCATTCAGCTAACAGTGAGGTTCAGGTACTATGAAAAAAATCATTCGGAAGCCAATGCTTCAGTGACCAAGGCAAATGCATTTTTCTGAGTATCGACAAAAACAGTTTCCTCTTTACAATACAAGTTCAGAAGCTTCTTGGCTGTTTGTGAACTGTCTGGTGTTCCAAGACCAATGCAAGAATGCAAGATGTTTCCATGGTGATGAGCCTTACCTCTTGACAACCACTCCTCCCCCACCTCCCATCTTTTTCCATTATCAGTTCAGGTAGAATTTCTGAGAAGAGCAGGGATGATGCTATAGCATGCATACTGTGCTGTCTCCAAGTGCACCTACTATAGGTTTATAAGTAATAAGGGATCTCCTCTGTCCACATGTGGAGATGGCCATAGACCCATCAGAATCCAATCCAAATCTTCTCACATTTAAAATCACTCCACTAGTAGCTTTTTATTAAAAATCGGGATATATGTATAGACATTTCCCTATATCAGGGATAAGCAGTTACAGCCCAAAGGCCATATCCAGCCTGATACACGTGTTGGTAAGTTTTCTTGAAAGTGGCCACACTCCCATCTAATTATTGCCCACGGATGCTTTTGTGTTCTAAGGGCAGTGTTGACTAGTAGACAGGAGTGACCAAGACCACATGTTCTGAAAACTAAAAGATAATTATTCTCTGACCTTTTAGAGACAAAGTTTGCCAACTCTTGTCCTAATGATTTGGAACCAAAACCTAGCAAGGAAGATAGCAAAATATAGAAATGAGCACAATGGTCTATAAAATAAGAACTAAGTGGATGCCATTAAGAATACCCAGAGACCACTGAGGTCCATGGGTTGGAGAAGACTCTAGAAAAAGTGAGACTGAAAAAATAAGAAACTTTATAAGATGCAAATGTAATGGGGGTGCAGAAGAGGGTAAGACACAGAGAGTGAGCAGAGGATGGTGAAGGAAATGCTAACACTGGAAGGATCACCACAAAAACTCAAGGTGCTGCTCTCATGATGAGCATGAGCTCCCAAAAGAGGAAGGAAGGAGTTTGTGAGGTCAAAGACAAATATAAACAGCCTCTTGAACATCAAGCAAAGGACTAAAGTGAGAAAGAGTGAACACTTGGTCACCTGGAAACTGATCTGATGAAAGATTTATTTATTTGTTTATTTATTTTTTTGGTGGTACTGGGGTTCCTGGAAGCCCTTCATCCTCTGGGCTACATTCCCAGACCTATTTTATATTTTTATTTGGAAACAGGGTCTCTTAAGCCAGCGTGGCTGGCTTCGAACCAGCGCTGCCTCCCAAGCGTGGGGATTACAAGCATGCGCCACCCTGCCCGGCGAAAGATTTGTTTAAAGAAGGGGGGAGAGAGAGAGAGAGAGAGAGAGAGAGAGAGAGAGAGAGAGAGAGAGAGAGAGAGAGAGAGAGAACCACTAACTAATTAATGAATTAATATCTGTGATCTATGTAATGCTGATTATATACTCAGCACCTGACATGTACTAACTCAGTCTTCCTGTCATAACTGCCACTTTATCAATGAGAAACCTGCAGCCAAGAAAGGCTAAGTAACTTGTTCAAAGTTCTATAGATAGGAATTTACAGAAAGAGGATTTGGTTCCAGACCATCTGTTTCCAGAATTAGACCTCTGTAATAGGTTACAAGATCATTATAAGACATGGAGGTTGAGGAAGGGTGGGTACAATTGAAGCACGATTATAATACATACAGAAATGTCACAGTGAAGCTCATTAATTTGTACAATTAATATGATTTATACATAATAAAAAGATTATTGTAAGAGTATACAATTGAGGTGAGAGAATCCAATTAGACTTGCTGCAGTGACACATACCAGGTGCTGCATAAATATCTTCAATGAGTAAATGCTGAATGAAAAGAAGAAGAAAAAAAGAAATAGCAGATGCGAAGAGCATTAGAGGCAAAAAAAAAAAAAATCAGCAGCCCTTAGAGTCTGATGTAGAAGATTCAAGGGAGAAAGAGGTGTGGAAAGGACTTCTAACGGTTTCCTTTAGGACAGCTGGAAGAACAGCCTAACAGACAACATAGAAACCAGGAGAGAAAATCAGCTCTAGGGATGAGGTGGTAAACTCCATCTGAGACTGAGCAGATGATGGATTTGATGAGATGGTCGAGCATTCAAGTGGAAATCCCCAGCCAGCTCTGGGAGGTGAAGAGCCAGAACCCAAGAGGGAACCAGAGTCGGAACAATGAAGTTGGTGTTGGGGCGGCACAGAAGTAGTGGAGGTCACAGGGCTCCGTCTCACGCCAGTGGGGAAAATGAAGTTATCTTCATTCGCGACATGTACCATAAATAAAACCAAGAAAGCCATTAGATGATGGCAAGGTGTGAAATTGGCCTCATGGGAAGAATGTGGGCTGGCTCCAGAGGAAACAGAGAAGAAAGGCATATCCATTTGTGTGGCACCTGCTACACCCGAGGTGCACTGACATTGCATTTAATGATCATGGTGAGGCTGAAACAAGATGGCATGTCTCCTCATAAGAGGGGATGAGTCAGCAAGGCAGGAGAAATAACTTATAGCTGAAAAGTTACCAAGCCAAGATTTAATCCCAGGTCAGCCAGTCCAAAGTGTGCACCATAAATACTCCCGAACCCTCACAAGGTCTTTTTCCCAGGTTTCTTGAAATTTCTGCAGATGCAGATACTCTGCAAACTATTCCCTGATCCAAACATCAACCTTGTAAGATATATCTCTAGAAACCTCAGAAAGAACAGCCCCTCTGGAAGTTATCCCTAAAACCGTTCATTTCAGATAATGGCCAGTTGTTGGAGAAAATCTGGCATAATAAGCTAAAACATTACGGATCCTTCAAGTCCCTACACAATAGCTGCTTCCCAAGTGCTCTGATTTCTGGTTTCTGCCAGGTACTGGCAGACAAGCTTTGCACCCGGAAGATGGGGAGTCCTGGGAACCTCCCTGTCCAAACCTTTAGTGTCTAATATGAAGGCCTGTAATAATTTATTTGAAATAACAAAGAAAATATGAGTTATTTTGTTTTAAAAAATGAATAAAGCAAATAACACGATATACAATAAAGACTGCAAAGGAAAAATGAGTACAAAAGGAATGATTTTTCTCTCAATTAATATAATTTCTTCATTGGTCTTGTTTCCCTCAAGTATACAAACAAAGGTTGTGTTTAAAATCTACATGAAAAGCACTTTGCATTTATATGAATTTTCTTAAATGCGCCGGTTGGAATTTTTTTCTCTGATTAAACAGCCAATCTCACAGATTTTTTTTAGAGCCAATTTCTTCTTTGATACTTTCAGTTCATAGCAGAGTCACATCAATGCATTGCATAACTCAAATAAATAAATTTCCTTGTTGACCAAGCTTAGGAAGAAAATAGGAAAAATCCATCCAAACACTGCAGCTAAAGATCTGGATGCCTAACAATGAATAAATGGATGTATTGTGTCTGCAGACATCCACGTTAACAATGATACTCCATAGGTTATTCCTCTGATAGCAAATGACACCTAGGAACAGAAAATCCTCTGAATAAGAAGCTCGGTGCTTTCGATACAGAGCAGATCTCCAATTTCTCTTAAAATCTGAGACTTCTACGTGCTGTAAACAAATAGATTGAGCTATGCAACATTGCAAGAAGCATCTGTCTTGCCATTTTTTGAACCTCATTACCCTCTGTGAGAAACAGACCTCTGAGAAAGTAAAAACCTTCTATAGCCCTGCATCCAGAGCTATTACTCTGGTATATGGAAGACATGACTACCAGCCAGTGTTAAAGGCCTCTTAGCTGACATGAAAGAACATTAATACATTTCTTATCAGTCACTGTAGGTTCTATAATGAATGAAATTGGCTAAAAGGGAGCCAGGGAAGGGTCAATAGGCCAAGAAGGAATATCTATGAGTCTATGGAGCAAGACAAATACCAAAAACTCTTGACAATATGCAAGGCTTCAAATCCACACTAATTCTGGAAGTTATCCCTAAAACTGTTCATTTCAGATAATGGCCAGTTGTTGGAGAAAATCTGGCAGGATAAGCTAAAACATTACGGATCCTTCAAGTCCCTACACAATAGCTGCTTCCCAAGTGCTCTGATTTCTGGTTAAGTAATATGTACTTAACATTTAGGCCTTGCTCTTCCCTTCTCCTTTGAAAAGAAGATAAATAATTTTGTTAGATAAACTTTCCTTCTTTTCCTGAAGGTAATTTCAACTTAGAATCCAGCATCTATCAGTATTACTTTTTCCTTGAGATAATTCAATATCCCTCATTGTTGTGCCCTTCCCTGACCCCACTAGCCAGAGTTAAACCATCCTTTTGTCTAGGTTCCTATAGCATCTATAACCTTCTGTTGGTTTTCAGTACTGTTCTACAAGCATTTCTCAACATGTCTTCAATTCTATACTGAGATCCTTAGGGCAGACACCATATCCTCATTTCCCTGTGTTTTCATCAGCATCCTCATTGCTGTGACCCAAAATACCTGATGACCACAACTTAGAAGAAGGAAGATGTATTTGCTCACAGTTCTAGAAATGACAGAGAGTTTTATTCACATTAGGCTAGGTGAGGTCTGCAGCCATGAAATCTGGAAGCTGAGTGAGCATGAGGGAAAGAGGGACATATAGTCCTCCAGACCACACTTCCCGGGACCCCTTTTCAGCCTGCAAGCCCCACCTCCAACATGACTGCTGTGTCCATGGCATGAGGGCTGGGGGCCATCCTAAACCCATACCATAGCACTCAATAGAACTCACAGTCAGCAGGTGCCTTCTCAGGCCTTCTCCACACCCTGAGACCATCAACCACTTTCTCCTTCTGTGGTCAGTGAATAGTGTCCCCTCCAACATTCATATGTCCCTCAACCTCAAAACATCTTATTTGGAAGTAGGATCTTTACAGAAGACAAGGATTGAGATGAGCTCATAATGTGTTAGGACAGGTCCTGAATCTAATGACAGAAAAGGAGCAAGGAAGAAAGGAAAGGCGTCTTTGTGAAGACCGAGGCAAAGGTGGGAGTTGTGCTGCCACTTGTCAGACAACACCAGGAGCTGCCAGAAGTCTGCACAGGTAAGCAAGGCTTCTCTCCCAGGGCATTTGGAAGGAGCATGGCCTCGTGCCAGCTTGACTTTGAACTTCTGGCCTCCCAAACTGTGAGGATAAATTTCTGTTGTTTCAAGCCAGCAAGTTTGGCCGCTGGTTAAGGCAGTGCTGGGAAACAAATATACATTATTTCTCTGGAAACTGACTTCCTGCCTATCCACAAGGTTTTGGGTTATGGGCAGCCATGTTGAAACCACCAGACTCTGCTTCCCATCCGACAACCCAACAACCGCCTCCTCCCAGTGCTGGCCTGGCTCTTAGGTAGGCCAAAGATCATTCCTTCTGTTGATGTGTGGGGAACACCGAGAGGAAAACATTCTTTCTCCATTCTTCTACCTCATTCTAGTCTCTGTTCAAAGGTCTTTTCATTAACACATTCCTCAACATTTTGTTGGAATTTTACTCTTCATAACTCAACATCCTTTTTTCATGATTTTTAAGTGTTTTGTTTCTAGCTGACACTATACTATTTGTATACATGTTTCTCCTTGTTGTTCCCTTGATCTCTCTGTAATAGTGTCACTTCCATGAGAGCAAGGACTTGACCTCTCTGGCTTACTACTGTGTTTCCAACCTCTAGAACTCACCTCACACACAGTAGCTCCAGAGGAAGTTAAGTGAAGCTACCTTACCAAAAAGAGAAGAAAGTAAAGAAAAGAAAAAAAATCAGGGCAAGAGAGAAAGAGCACACTTTCCTATCAGCATTCTAGGATCCTGTTTTAGTTCTTCCTGAAGCCAGGCTATGTTTCTGCCTTTGACTGCTGGGGGATACTCCGATTAAATTAAACATGATACTTTCAATTGGCTTAGGTTTCTTGTAACTACATGATAAATCAAAAGGAAAACTAAAGGTATGGTACTTAGTAGGCACTCAAACATCTTAGAGTAGAAATAAAAGAATAAAATCTGAATGAATACATATTTAAGTTAACCCATTAACCCACTATGACACCAAAGAGGGTTAGTCTTACAAGTAGCAAATGTGATCTGAAAAGTTTAGAATGTATTTGCTACCTTCTGAGTTTATCTTCTTACCACTAAATTTAGTGTATGAAATCTGATCATTATAGATTTTAGAAACTCTCTGTAATCCCAGTACTTGAGATACTGAGACTGGAGGATCACAGATTTGAGCCTTAGCAACTAAGACCCAGTTTCAGAATAAAAAGGGCTAAAGGACTAAAGATATAGCTCATAGCTCAGTGATAGAATGTTCCTGGATTCAATTCCCAGTACCAAAAAAGAAGGAGGAGGAGGAGGAGGAGGAGGAGGAGGAAGGAGGAGGAGGAGGAGGAGGAGGAGGAGGAGGAGGAGGAGGAGGAGGAGGAGGAGGAGAAGTTGTTATTGTTAGTGGGGAGGACATAGGCTAGGAAATATTTTAACATATCATATAGAGCCAGGCTGTCCTGAATAATATATAAATTATTCACCTTGTTGAAGGACAAAGAGAGAAATTATAAGAACACTGGATGATAACAAAGATTAATTTCTATCACTTTTCCATTTCTCATGGAGATGGTCTTGTACTCCTCAGAAATTAAGGATTTTTATATCCATGGAAAATTGATGTCATTAATAGCCCAATGAATGTCCTCTCTCAATCCATTTCATTTACCAAGTGATTCTGTAACTCCTGTCATCTAGGGGAATTTGATTTGTTTCCTCTCTGCTGGGATCTGAGCTGTCTTGTATGTTGCTTTGGTCAAAGAATGTAGCAGAAGTAACATGGTGCCCCAGATTCAAGTGGTGCTTGTGCTAGATGGTTTCCTGGAAACTTGACACTTTCATGAAGACAAACTGAGCTGACCCTGCTGGAGAATGAGACAAGTGACTGGGTGTTCTTCACCCAGTCCTTAGATCAACAGTGAAATGAGGCCATCCTGGACCAGGCATCCCCAACCAACCTGGCAGCTGATTAGAGGCACATGGCAGAATCTAGCCCCACCAAGGCCAATCTGACCATATAAATGAGCAAATAAATGTTTATTCTTCACATTCACTGAGCTTTGAAGTGGCTTGTTGCGCAGCAATAGTTAAATAATAAAATTCCAGCTTAGCCTAGAAATTGCAAATGTAAAAATCTGCTACTTTCCAAAAGCATCTGAAAATCTTTTTTTTTTTTTTTTTGAGGTTTGCAAATGGAACTCAGGGGCATTCTACCTCTGAGCTACACCCCCAGCCCTATTTTTTATTCTTTATTTTGAAACAGGGTCTCACTGAGTTGCAAAGGGCCTCACTAAGTAGCTGAGGCTGTCCGCAAACCTCAATCCTCCTATCTCAGCCTCCTAAATAAAATCTTTGATTTTGATACCACCTTCTTTGAAACTTATACTTGGAAGTTGGGTTTTCCAAATTGTCCCTAATTTCTACTTGCTCTTCAATGGCACACTATCACTAAGCATCATGGTGTTCCTAAGAAACCTTCATTCAGGGTTTCTGGCTGGGATAATGGGGACACATCTTCACTGTAGGTACAGCCTCACACCGGGGACACTCACCATCTCCACTCCTGTCATTCCTACTAACAGTAACTCTTTGATCTGGACAGAGAAGCTGGCTGGGGAGCAAAAGTTCTGGAAAAAGTACAAGAATCTAGTGATGGAAAAGAGAGTGAGAAGGTGAGGAAGAGAGGTTGTGGGGATGTCTAAAGTTGGAGCCAAAATTGGGCCTAGGGATGGAGCATGATGAAGAATTTCAATAGAAGCTCAAAGAACAAGGAAACAGAAGTTGGACAAACAGGGAGGGAAAAGTAGCAATGAGATATTGTCTCTCCCCCCGCCCTTTCCTTTACCACTGGGTCTACAAAAACAAAAGAGGATAAACACTGAGGGAAACTATGCATTTTTCTCTCCCTGATTTCCTCTTTCTTATATCCAATAATATAGAGAAGGTGAGAAGTTGGGAAGGAAGTTCAGTGGGCAGAATCAGCTTCCTTTCTTTGCCCTCTCATTAGCAATGTCACTATGGCAAGAGGTGAACATTGGGGTTGTTTGGGCATGCATAGAAAGGATTTTTCTAGACATCTGGTGAGCAGCTTGTTATTCACGTCTGAAAGTTGTTGGAAAGTCTCACTTCCGTGGCCTGACTGAGAGGTCTTCACCAATAAGGAGACCTAACCAATAAGGACCAGTGTCTTCTGGAGACCCTGGTTTATGTGTGTGAGCTAAAGGAAGCAGGACAGTGGCCCCTGTGCTGCTGAGTAGGATTCCTTTCCTTTCCTTCTTTCCTTTCCTTTCCTTTCCTTTCCCTTCCCTCTTCCTTCCTTCCTTCCTTCCTTCCTTCCTTCCTTCCTTCCTTCTTTGTAAGAATAAAACCTACATCATTGTCAGTAGCTTATTCTAATATATTGGCAAGACAATTTTTATAAAAACATTTTATAGTTTCCTCCCTATAGTTTGCATTGGGACACTTTTCAAGGTAGAGGTTAATATTATGTTGCAGTCCACAAGGCAGATGTTACTTGCAAAAACTACTATTATTTTCCTGAAGCTGCAGCCATCAAAAATATCAAACTTTCCAGAGCTCCTGGAAGAAAGGAAAAATGAACTCTAAGGTAAAAATGAATAAAACAAAGAAGAAAGGAATAAAAGAGGGAGGGGGAGCCAGGTGTGGTACACACACTTGTAATCCCAGTACTTGGGTGGCAGAGACAGGAGGAACATAGGTTCGAGGACAGCCTCAGCAAGTAATGAGGCTCTCAACAACTTAGTGAGACTCTGTTTCAAAATAAAGAATAAAAAGTAGTGCTTGGGGGTATAGCTTGGAGGTAGATTACCTTTAGGTTCAAACCCCAGTACCCACCCACCCACCCACCCCCAAAAAGATGAAGAGATAGAGAAGAATTAAAGTCAGCTGATTATGACCAACAGAACTCCATGCTACCCTGTCTCCTACCACCCCTAAAAGTGGCAAGAACTTAGAGCAGATGCTCTAAGGTGTACCCAGAAATGTTGGATCCTAGGCAGAAGTGCTCTCAAAGAATACTGCAAGGCCCTTGTGTAGAAACCAAGAGCCAGAACCTGGGGAATACAAAGGGTCTCAATGATGAGGATATCAATAGGCTGCATAGGAGGCCAGTATCTTCCAGTTTATAAGAATTCCATAAATTTTTATATGACTTTGGAAAAGAAAAAAGAAAAGATAAGAAAAGAAGCAGGCCCCAAGGTCTTTATTGTGGATATATTAAATGAAGATCAAGCAGTGGTTGTGCTGCATGACTTTGGTTTGTGGATGGTGATTCATACCACTTCACCTGCAGATGAACCATGCCTCACACCTTGCTGAATACAAAAGAGAGTTCCTAATTCTGTCTCTTTTATTCCTTTTGAATCAGAAGAAAAATTTCCAGAGTCCTATTTTATGAACCTTCAGACAAACTTCTGCCTCTGTAGTTCATGTACATCCCAGAGGTTTGCAATAGGGGCCAATTCAGAGCCTACCCCTGGCCATCATTTGCAGAAAATGGGATTATAAGTACATGGCAAGTAACAGGGAAATAAATAGTAGACGGGGTGTTTTTATAAGACGAATAGAGATTGTCTTCATTGCATCTAGAGCTCTGTGTCTTACTCAAATTCACAAGTTGCTTTTACCAAAAGAAAAAATTTGCCTGAAAATATATTAGGTGTACTCTTGGAGGATGTTCAGTTCTTTTCTCCTTATCTCTTCTTAATAAGATTAATGAAATCAGGTGATACAGTCAAAAACCCTAGCACAATGCCTAGCAATGATAGGAGCTCAATAAATTATGTTGTCATTGTTGTTTCTATGAGACAAAAATACTCATGCATCAAACTTCTGGTGTCTTCTGTAAGGATAAAATCCACACAGAAAAAAAAAAAAAAACCCAGCCCAGCCCACACTCCCCTGGCTCTCAGCTCATTTTAGCAGCAGGTGAGCAGCCCACTTCATATGCAGGTTGTCAAGAAACATAAAGACCTGGACACAGGGGAAATAAGAAAAGGGACATTTTCTCAAATCCATGGAAACTACACAAATTTCATTACATGATTTACCATTGCTATGGATTCACATACTATTTTCAACTTTGTTTTTCCTCTTCTTAAGAAAAAAATAAAAGATTAGGTCCTCTTATAGGTACTAAAATATAAATGGGAGCATCCCCCAGCCTTCACCTGAGCTCACACATTCCAGTGGGCCTGTCACCATTCCCTGGACTCACAATACATCTTTGCAGCTCAGGACTCACGTTGTTGAAGGAGGCAATGGGATGGTGGTCCTTCTACATCCACCTGATTTCAGGGCATTTACAATGGAAAGCCATCAGTCACCTGTCATTGACTCTCTTCAGCAGACAGTGAGAAAGCAGCAGCTCTGGTGATTCAGAGTGAAATTACTTTCAGTTCACAGATCACCCTAGAAAGAAACTACAGTGATAGCTGTATCTTATTAGAAACACACATCAAAGGTGAGAGGAAAGTGGTACTTACGTGCTGTGAATTTTAACCTCTGTACAACACATCTCGTACACAAGACCTCAACTACCACATAACACATGTCCACCAATCTCTTTTTACATCTCTACCTCTGACTCTACCTAAGCCGGTACATCCTTTACTATTAAGTACTTTAAAGTGGGCAAGGTGTCAGCAGCCATGTGTTGGAGTTGGCTCAGGGTCAGTGTGTCACACTGTCTTCCCAACTCTGCGTTCTGTGTCAGCACATGGTTACCTACAAATCGGCCATGATTGGAATATTCTATACCATGGAAAATGGCAAGTACATGATCTAGAGCTTTCTTTTTCTTTATTAACTCCTAGTTGTTCAACATTTAGCAGCCTAACACTAGTTTTAAAGAGGTGAGAAGCAACAAGCATATGGGTACCAGGTGTTTAAGCAAAAGGAGGAACTAATAGTGTGGGAGATGGAAAAAGGGCAGAAAGAGATTCACACACAAAAACAAGAGAAATCCAGAGCAAAGAATGCCATCACTTATCATTTCTCTTGAATTGCCTGGTATGTCTCACCTCGTATTACAGGATCCTCCTTGTCTCTATAACCTGAAACTCCCATTTCTACATGCTCACCTGAAACTTGAAATTTACCAGCCACCTCCAAATCCACTCATAAAATCCATAGGTTTCACTCTATCATGCTATGCCCAGATAAAATTCATACCACATATTTGCAAACTGATTTAAACTTTTATTTTTAAAAATTCTTTACAAATATATATTAGTAGTTCATTTTTTTCTTGGTAAACTGTTAAAAAAAATAAAACTATTCACCTTTGAGTCAAGAGAATGGTTTTCTTGCAGAAACCCTGTGCCTACCTGTATTTTATTTATATGCTTGAGTTCTTGAGATGTTGAAGAGCAAAAAAGAAAAAAGGCTGATAAGAAACAATATTTCACACTATTTGCTACTTTAACTGTGGAGGGTAATCTACTCTATACTTGAGATGATAAGTATGACTTCTAAATTACTTATTTTTCTTCCTTTGCTTAATAGGAAGTAAAAAGATTTGTGACATTAGAAAAAGTAGTTAATAAACAATGCAGGGAGTTATAAGCCTAAGACATTAATATTTGTGCGAAGTTGGGCTTTCAATTAGGCATTATCCATAGAGCTAAAATAGTCAAACCAAATACACAGTATACATTTATTCTGAAAAATCTTTGGGCCAGATTCTAATTTCCCAAGAGTGGGAGAGGAGACTAAATGCTAAGACTGTCCGCGAACATGCAATCATCCTGTTTCAGCTTCCTGAGTATTGAAATTACAGGTGTGCACCACCATACCCAGACCATTCCAGTCTTTTGAAGACACACACTGGCCTGCACAGTGCTTGTACTAATTTTCAGTCCCATCGACAGTGCTTAAGAGTTCCTATTTTCCTATATCCTCACCAGTATTTATTATTGTTTGTATTCTTGATGCTCACCATTCTAACCAGAGTGAGATGGAATCTCATTGTAGTTTTGATTTGTATTTCCCCGATTGCTAATGATGTTGAACATTTTTTCATATATTTATCGGTCATTTGTATTTCCTTTTTTAAGGAGTATAATCCCTAATAGCCACATTATGCAACCAAACTAGATGTCTGTCAACAGATGAATGGATAATGAAAAGGTATTGAAAAGATAAGGGAATTTTACTCAGCCATAAAAAGCAACAAAATTATTAAATCTGCAGAAGAATAGATAGAAATAGAAAATATTATGCTAAGGGAGATTAGTGAGTCTGAGAAAGCCAAAGGTTGAATGTTTTCTCTCATTTGTGGAAGCTAAAGAGAAAATACAAAACAAAAAGAACCTTAGAAAATTGAAGAAAATAACCAGTAAAATAATGGAAGAAGATAGGGGGAAATAAGTGGAAAGGGGAAAAGGAAAAACTTATGAAATAAACAGTTCAAATCATGCTCTGCCTCTGCCCATGCATGAAGGTTTCTCTACCAATCTCACTGATATGTATGGGGAGGGGAGAGGCGGGGTGGGTACTGGAAGTGAAATCTGAAAGGAATCTCAGAAGGATGTATATATGACTTTGAACCTGACTATGATGTATAATTACAATGTACCGGTAAAAAAAAAAAAAAAAAAAAAATATATATATATATATATATATATATATATATATATATCACTTTGAAATTCTTAAATTTAATCTTATTTAAATAACCAAAAATTATATTCCTAGAATTATTTACTCTGATAAAAAATAAATGTATATTTTATTGATTAAAAGAAATTTGAGGGCCAGGCGTGGTGGCACAAGCTTGTAATCCCAGCATTCAGGAGGCGGAGACTGGAGGATCGAGGTTCTCCGATGGTCTCAGCTACTTAGTGAGGTACTTCGCAACTCAGTGAGACCATGTTTCAAAAGTAAAAGAACTAGCCCGGTGTGCGCCACCACGCTAGAGCAGGTTCGAAGCCAGCTTCGCTAGCTTAAGAGACCCTGGTTCCAAATAAAAAAATATTAAAAAAAATAAGTCTGGGAGTGTAGCCCAGAGGTAGAAGGGTTCCATCCCCAGTACCACCAAAAAATGAATAAATAAAATAAATAAAAGAACTAAAAAATAAGGCTTGGGGTGTATTCCAGAGGTACAATGTCCCTGGGTTCCATCCCCAGTACTGCAAAAAAAAAAAAAAAAAAAAAAAAGGAAAAATAAAAAAGGAAACCTGAATTTTACAAAGGGTTTCAAGGACTCTGATACTATGGAATATTTGAATATGTGAGACAGATAAGATGAAACTGAAAAGCAGGATCCCTTAAGTCCTCAGAGGGGAAGATCACAGAAAATAAGCAGTACAGTGTGTTTTTATATTGAAGATACTAAGATTGGATTTTCCCAGCTAACAGTAAATTTTGACCAAAGTATTTACTTTCCTCCATCACTGTTGGAAGTTGCCTGCCTTTTCCCAATTTCCCCTGAAGTGCCACAAATTCAGTGCGTGGTAAGAGAGGGACTGACTCTGGGTGTTGTAGTGACTTGAGTGAATGAATGGAAAGAAGACTCATTTTTTAAATCCTTCTTAAACTAATTTTCTGTGTAAATTTGCTTGTTATACTCAAAATCCATGGTAATTGCATCAATGGTAGAAAAACACTATTAGTCATTTCTTAATGTTAATCTTCCCTTTTAGATAAGCCTTACACACTTTTCTCCCTACAAAACTGTTGTTTATCTAGCTAAACCTTGACAAATCAAAGATATTTTCCAAAGGTTGTTTGTAGGGTTTGTTTTAAACACTATATTTTCCCTTGAAGACAACAACCAAAGTTGATTATTTTGATAGGGAAATGTAAGTAAAATGATGATGTTTGTGGACATTTGCTTTCACAAACTCCATACTCAGTTATAGTTTTGCTGCTCTGGTTCTTCTCATCTTAAAACAACAACAAAACAAAAACTCCTCTCTTGCTCTCTCAATCCCTCCAGGTTCCATCCCATTTCCTCCCTCTTACAGGGTTCAACCACTTCAGTCAGTCCCCTTTACTCTACTGAAACCACTCTTGTCAAGGTCCCCGACAGTTCTAAAGCTGTCCAATCCAAAGGGCACTTGTCCTTGGCCACAAGCCTTTGGAGGCTTCTCACAAAGCTCCTCTGAAAGCACTTGCTGCTCTTGGCTTCTATCACTCTGTAAGCTACAAAGTTTACTCCCACCTCACTCTCTCCTCCAGGGCATCCTTGGCTGGCTTCTCAGACTCCAACTGTTGGCCTACCCTGGAACTTTCTGCTTATTTCCAACTCCACAGTCTTCCAAGCTTATCTCATTGCAGGCTGTCTGCATGCCCAAATCAATATCTGCAACCAGACATCAATTGTTTTTATTTTACCCTGGTTCCTGCAAATGATGTGGACTATCTTACACTAAGAAGCCAGGCATGGTGGCGCACGCTTGTAATCCCAGCATTCAGGAGGCTGAGACTGGAGGATCACAGTTCGCGGACAGTCTCAGCTACTTAGTAAGGCCCTCTGCAACTCAGTGATACCTGGTTTCAAAGTAAAGAATAAAAAATAGGGCAGGGGCTGTAGTTCGGAGATCAAATGCCCCTGGGTTTCATCCCCAGACCCGCCCCCCCCCCAAAATGTTGAGAGTTTATTTGAGCCAATAGTAATCCGTGATCTGGCAGCAGCCAAACAAACCACTATAAGTGTGGGCTCTGTTAGAGGAATTTGAAAGAAAGGTTCTTATAGGCTAAATGCAGAAGCAGATGCAAAGAAATGGGTTTAAAGTTTGAGCTGTTGCCCTCTTTAGACTGTTTGGGTGGAAAGTCTCTGCCAGCACACTCAGGCTCAGTTGATCACTTGTGATTTCCTTAGCTTCGGTTTCATTTTGTTTCCAGAGAAACTCAGGGCATTAGAGTTACTGTGTCTAATGACCTCCCTTTTTATTATTTTAGCAAAAGTTATCAAGAATCTCTAGTGTAGAATTTTACCTGTATAATTTTCACAGAGAAGCATTTGTTAATTTCAAATGCTTCTCGGTGAAGCTATAGAAGAAGATCACAATTGTTTCCAAGGGAAGAGAACACTGTCTTAAAACAGAAATTCAGAAAGTAGGCATCGTTTTTAGTTTTTAATGATGAGAGAATTTGGATAGAATAGCAATTGGATCTAATGGGGAGGAGGGTAAGAGGGCAGCCAGGGGTAACAGACCCTTACTGAGCTTGGAGAGATGGGAGGGTTCTCTTCTGGAAAGAAAAACAGTGGAGACAATGAGACAGATTTGGAAGAGTTTGCTCAAGGCAGCCTTGTCTCTCAAATCCAGGCCAGAGTTAGTGTGCGCAGGCAATGGGGAAGAGAAAGGAGAGCAGATGACAGGAAAGACAGGTTTACCACGGCCTGCTTCTTGTGCTGTTCTCCCTGTGCCTATAGAGAATCAGGGAGAGGAGAGGAAACGTGTTCATAGGTCAGTTTTCTCTCCCAGGAGAGGGGAAAGAGTTTTATGAAATTCCCTTTAAACCACAGTGCTCTGTATTCTGTTACAGAGGGGAATGGCCCTAGACCTTATGGTAAAGAGTAAAGTGGCTGAGACCAGGGAATCAGAGGAAACTAATTCTTTAGTAACAACTAGAATTCTTTAGTAACAACTCATCTTTCTGTTCCCAGAAAGGCTGACCACAGTGTCTAATATAAAATCAATCACTGATGAATTTGTTTTTTTTTTTTTTTTGGTGGTACTGGGGTTCCTGGAAGCCCTTCTACCTCTGGGCTACACTCCCAGACCTATTTTTATATTTTTATTTAGAAACAGGGTCTCCTAAGCCAGCGCGCGCGGCTGGCTTTGAACCTGCGCGATCCTCCTGTCTCCGCCTCCCAAGCACGGGGATTACAAGCGTGCGCCACCACGCCCGGCATGAATTTGTTTTCTACTGGAGGAAATAGTAAGGCCTGATCAGCTATAGACGCACGCGGTACAGCCTACAATACCCCTACCACCCACCCGTGCAATGCTTTGTGTGTGTGGTGGGGGAATACTAGGGATTAAACCCATGGGTATTCTACCTCTGAGTGCCAAACCTCCGACATGGTTTATTTTTTATTTCAAAACAGGACCCCTATATGCTGCTGAGTGTCTCACTAAGTTACCGAGGCTGTCTTCTAACACGCAATCCTTCTGTCTCCGCCTTCCAAGTACTGGGATGGCAGGAATGCCACACTTTTATGTCTCAATGAAAGGGGACAACCAGCATCACAGAGAGACAGGCATCACTCTGCCTTGTGGTGAGCGAGGTTCTGCCTCTGCAAGGTACCAACGTGGAGCAGAAGCATCACCTCTAATCAAGAAGCACACAGACAGTGATCCCTTGAGGGGTCTTGCTCTTAAGAACGGCCAGCCTCAGAGCAAGGCCAGCACCTTCCTAGGTTCGCATTCCTTTTCCCAGCATCCTTCATGTGTACCTGGGTTGCCCTGTAAAAGAAGGTTGGCAATATTTGTTTCTATAAGTAGATTTAAACTGCAGTGGAAGCCACTGATTGTTCATTAATAATTATGAACATAGTATAATTTATTGTAAGATACACTATTTGCAATACTAAACCCCTTCAGTAGCATAATGTATTAGTTACAATTTTAAACCCCTTTAAGTTTCTCAGTCATCATATATTTTGTTATTTCAAGGAGATACTGGTTTAAGTCCAATTAAGAATGCTTGCCAGGCGTGGTGGCGCACGCTTGTAATCCCTGCGCTTGGGAGGCGGAGACAGGAGAGGATCGCACAGGTTCGAAGCCAGTGCGCTGGCTTAAGAGACCCTGTTTCCAAATAAAAAAAGTATAAAATAGGTCTGGGATTGTAACCCAGAGGTAGAAGGGCTTCCAGGAACCCCAGTACCACCAAAAAAAAAAAAAGAAGAATGCTTATTATAGACCCTTTTAAAAATAATGAACTGAAGCCAGGCATAGTGACCCACTCTTGTAATCCCAGCATTTGGGAGGCTGAGACCCCTGCAGGTAGAATACCCACGGATTCTATCCCCAGTACCACACAAACACACACAAAAAATGAACCATAGGGCAGCAGTAACAACATTTTTTTGTGGGGGGGGGTGGTACTTGGGTTCCTGGAAGCCCTTCTACCTCTGGGATACACTCCCAGACCTATTTTATATTTTTATTTGGAAACAGGGTCTCTTAAGCCAGCACGCTGGCTTCGAACCTGCGCAATCCTCCTGTCTCCGCCTCCCAAGCACGGGGATTACAAGCGTGCGCCACCACGCCCGGCAGTAACAACATTTTTAAGGTAGAAGCTATTATTAATAGAAATGCTGCTTTGGCGCACGCTTGTAATCCCAGCATTTGGGAGGCTGAGACAGAAGGGTTGCAGTTCAAGGACAGCCTCAGCTACTTAGTAAGGCCCTTTGCAACTCAGTGAGACCTGTTTCAAAATAAAGAATAAAAAATAGGGCTGGGTGTGTAGCTCAGATGTAGAATGCCTTTGGGTTCCATCCCCAGTACTGCAACCCCTCCAAAAAAAAAAAAAAAAAAAAATTCTGCTTTAAGAACACAGCAGAGGGTATGTTAAGAATAAGTGCTATATTTAAGTTGTATGTTTCACATTAGGACTTGTCCCCATCCATCAATACAACTAACACATTTCATTCACAGAAATTTTTGAACAAATGAGCTAATAAAGAGTAACTCATGATTCTAAATGTAGCTACTTTTGTATTTTTAGGCAATGTCATTTTAGATCAGATTCATGTACATCTTCATTTACTCATAAGCTGACAGATTTTACTAAAGAAGTAATTAGCTATTCAAAGACAGAACTTTTGTGTCATGCCATGCAACATAAGGTATTGACCTTTAGGTACATTTTGTAGTGATCTTCTTGTATCCTTAAGGAGAAAATTTATATATATATATATATATATATATATATATATATATATATATAATTGCTTATATAAGATTATATTTTTTTTTTCAGACTAAGTAAAAATTTCCCACTTAAAGTTATTTTGGCAATGCTAGGGAGGAAATGTAATCCTAAAATGTAATAAATATTTAGAGCTGGAAGTGGTGGCACACGCTTGTAATCCCAGCATTCAGGATGCTGAGACTTGAGGACTGTGGTTCACAGACAGCCTCAGCTACTTAGTGAGGCCCTCTGCAACTCAGTGAGACCCTGTTTCCAAATAAAGTGTAAAAAAATAGGGCAGGGGTTGTAACTCGGAGGTAGAATGCCCCTAGGTTCCATCCCCAGTACCACAAAAATGTAATAAGTATTTGTATTGTGAATTTTTAGTCTGAACTTTTGTGAAGTCATCCACAAAATAGTGGCAGACTATTTATTTATTCAAGAGGAGTAGCTGCTGAACGGAGAAGCAATCTCCGACACCTTGATGACACAAGTGATGGAGATATGCCAGCAACTGCCACAGCCCCAATCATCAGAGCCTGGATATGAGGTTTTCATTTCCTTTCGTCATGACATAATCTTAATATATGCAGACATTCTGAACTTCAGAACCTGAACTCTAAATTCATCATCTATAATACCTGAAATGAGAAGGTCATTTTTCAAATAAATTACTACTAAATTCAATAAGGTTCAAGCAACTGATTTGTAATGGGTTTTACTTTTAAAGTGTTCTGTTTTTCTTAATAGTATGCTTTGGGAAAGAAAGTAAGCATTCACAAATTATGATAGAATTTTAAGAATTTACAAGCAGAAGAGAGTAGACTATATCTTTAAAATCTACTACTGTTAAGATAAGTAAGATCCTGTAAATACTTTTCAAAATGCCCACCCTTCACACTCCTCTCACCAGCACCAATGATTACAACTCAAAATAGATCAACAGTAAATTTTGCTTAAGATAGATGACATATCATATACAGAAATAGTAAAACTAAGTAAACTAAGGCCCTACACAAACTGTAACAATCAGTCATTTAACAGATATTGAGTATCTGTGAACAAAACAGTTAGTATTACAATAGCCAAGGAATGGAATAAAGCTAATTGTCATCAATAGGTGAATTTATAAAACATGGCATAATATACAGTGGGATACTACTCAGACTCACTCTCATTGCTACCCTAGCTTGACTAGGGTCTTGGAAACAGAGAGGGACACTTCAGGGGTGTGGTGTTTTGTTGTCTTCTTTTTCTCCAATTGATGATTTATCAATTACCAAAAAAAAAGTCACTGTGCTAATTGCTATGAATCATTTAGCCTAGAATGTCCTAGAATGAGGAGTAGGTAAGGAGAATGGGCCTTAGTTTTTCCCAGCTTCTCTCCCTTTATTGTTTTCCATTTCTCTTTTCATACAGAGTATCTCTGTTTCCATATTCCAATCAGCAGCCTTTTGTACTGTACATGAATTACCTTTATCCCAATCCTCACTAGAGAATGTCCTCAAAAGCAAAAATCCTAGTGGGAGGTTTTCAATTACAAAGAAGAGAAAAAAATTTTCTCTACCCTTTTAGGGTCATTAACTAGGGCCCTGTAAATTAAGATTACCAGGGAAAAAGCATACAAATTTTATTTGATGTCTTTATGGAACAGAACCCTTCTTAGGAAAGAGGTAAAGATCCCCAGGAAGAATATAGGCCAAGAGTGGATATATCCTCTTCAACAACAAGTGATAAATTGTGGAGACATAACAAAGTAAGGGGTTTTGAACTATCTAAGGGCTGCAAACTGAGAAGGAAAACACATGGAAGAAATTAACAGAAGATAAAGGGTATTCTCTCAGCCAACATCCTCACTGCTGTACTCTGAAATGCCTGACCACAAAACTTAGAGGAAGGAAGATTTAATTGCTCACAGTTTGGGGGAAATTTTTGGTCCAGTCCATGTGAGGCCAGGGTTTGTGTAGCTCAGAGCATGTCAGTAGGAAGCAGAGAGGTGAGAGCAAGGCTCTTCTTTCACATCACAGAGGCCAGAAGCAAGCAAGAAAGGGGCTTCAAAGACAAAACCACAGTCCCTAAGGCCACACCCCCAGGGTCCCACTTTTCTAGCCATTATTCCACCTGCCTAAGTTACTGCCCAGTAAATCCATTACAATGAATTTATCCACTGATGAAATCACAACTCTTGTGACTTAATCACATCAACTCTGACCATTAATGAGCTCTTCAGGGGACAACTTATATCTAACCATACAAGGATCTTAGCAAGTTTTTGCAGGTCCATTTCAGTGACTTTCTATCATTTTCACTGTTTAAATCCTCCCCACAAAAGAGAATTTATGTCAGTCTCTATTTTTCAGGAGTTTCTGCTTTTAGTCAGATAAGAGAAGACCCAGGAAGGCCTTTTTACATCTTTTGAATCTTAAATGTTTTCAGCTCAGAATAATTATTTTGCCAAAGCAGCATACTTTGGAGTAGCATATTCTGACACTTTGAATTACATTGATATATAAACAATATGTAACATTAGAGCTTTTCAAACTTAGGTACCTAGTCCAGACTCACCCTGTCATCTTCTATATCCCTTTTGAAAAGGATAGTAAGATTCTCAAAAGGATAACATCTTTGCTGTTGAATTATTATTTTAAGGTATCTAGGAGCATGGCTTTAGAGGGAGCTTCTAAATTGCACCTTTACTAATAAAACCTGAACTTGGGAATACACATAAAATCTTTTGGACTACTAACTCTGTTAAGATTTTGAGTCTTTTGAGTATGTGTGGGTATCTTCATGTAACCTCATAGTATAAATTCTACTGACATATTTAGAATGGGAATGTAGAATACTCTTTGAGTTTTTATTTGCTAAGGTTATAATATCTCATTTTTTCATAATCTTTAATGGAATATAATTCTAAATAGTATAATTTATTTCTTTGAGAATATTTCTGATGCAGAAACATAAATCATCACTGTAGGCATCAAACACAACCTTTGGAAATTATCTTCCATGCCTAACTTCTTCCATGCTAAACTTGTCTTAGTTATATGGAACAAAGAATCACATCTAAATTCTCAGTAACTTTTGCCTTAAGTTAGAGTGTTACATTTTCAAAACAGAACAAAATGCCTTTTGCTTTTTTAAAAGTGCTTATTGTAAGTTTCATGTCAAGGTTACTGAGTGTCAATGGCAGTACATGTGTCTTTCTGTATTCCAATATCACCAACCATTTTTCTTGTAACTTTAACCTGGGTTAAACTTAAATTTCAAGTTACTATAGCAACAGAGATAATTGTGGCTGCTTACCCCAGTATGCTCTTAGTAAATCACAACTTTAAGGATGATTTTTTTTCTAACAAAGCATTGTTTAAATTGCTTCAAAGTTATAGACATTATGTTTTCAATTATAAAGATCAGAGTAGAGAAAAAAGCAAATTTCAGGACTCCAGAGAAGGATTATATTGCTGAAAGCAGAGAGATTCTGTTTTACTAGGTAGCTCCTGGATACTTCTATGCCACACACATTGCTATTGGTTCTGGAAAGGATAATGGAGACCTCCATTTAAACCAAGTTTATAGACTGGCAAACTTCCCACACTGTCCTTTCTTTTCTTTTCTTTTTAAAGCAAATATAAGAGGCTTATTTAGGGAAGTTTAAGAGAAGGCCTTAATAGAAGGGTTATATTCCAGAGAAAGGGTCTGAAACGTTTCATTTCCAGAAGTGGAAAATGGCCTAAACTTATTCCTGTACTGTGATATTTCAGCATGTTGCCATGAAAATGACCTCTTCTGTCCAGCTGAAGGGAAAATAACTCATCTTCTTCTACGAACTTAATCTTGTGCGGTAAAACTTTGCTGTTCTAGTCTCTGGCTCCAAGTTGCTTTGCATATGTTTAGAGCTGGGTGTATCTTGGGAAAGGACACGTCATGGCTCACTCACAGCTCAGTTGGACTGAAGGACCCACTTTTAGGCTCAAGAGGCTGTTGACAGGTGTCACTTCCTCCTGGGCTGTTGACCAAAGACCTTCTGCTCTTACCCAAAGGGCCTTTGCACTGGGCAGCTCACAACATGGCAGCTGCTTCCCCAGGGGTGAGTAATCCAGAGAGAAAGAGAAAGAGAGGGAGAGAGAGAAAGCCAGCCAAGAGTGCCCAGCAGAGCTTGGCCTTTTACAACTTCATCTCAGTGACGTGTCATCACTTTCACTGTATCCTGTTCTTTAGATGCCACTCACAAGGCCAAGCCAGACTCAATAGGAGGGACGTTAAGTTCTATTTCCAGGAAGTAGAGCATCAGAGAATTATGGACATGCTTCTAAACCCCTGCAGCAAAACTATGTAAATGTTAACTATCCTTTCTCCTCTGATGCATTCATAAGATCTAAAGCAGCTACATAGAATTTTAAGACATGGATTCATTTTTGTTTCTCTCTTATAGTTCCCTTTTCTCTTTCTGTAAGTAATGGGTCCTCCAGGATTTGTGTGACTGAGGGAAAACAGAACTGGCCTTCAATCGTAACCCCTTAGGAAAACAAAAAGGGTTTCCATTGACACTAATAAGGCTTGGTTACTTGTGAGTGGAGATACTATATTTGGCAAGCAAATATGGCAGCAGGGCCAAGAAGGGTCTAGAGGGTTGTGAGAAACCCTGGAACCTGCACCAAGTTTGACGACTCTCCTTCAGGCTAGGAGATGCTGGAGACAGGTACGGCTTTGTGCCTTACCTGGAGAGAGGCACATGGGTTGCTTCACAAATGATCCCTGCACTCCTGGGGAGGCAGAGGAAACTGAAGATAATTTCCAGACTTGAAAGAGACAAGAAGACAAGAACAGTGAAGTGTGAACGATGACCAGGAAGAGCCCTCCCTCCACTAGTACCACCTCTTGGTTCTGTGAAAAAACACAGAAAAGTCAACACAGCCTGGGGAATGGCCCAGTGAAAGGGGGCCCAGAGGTGAAAATTGGGTTCTAGAATATATAAAATCATATCCTTCACTCCTGGGCTGTGAACGAAACCCCAACAACCACACTCCTTGTCCACATGCAGTGCCAGGACCTGGCCGACTCTTCTCTCAGTTTAACTTTTCTACATCCCTGAGGCCTGAAGCCAGGGCTTCACCAGACTCTACAGATCACCCACATGCAGGCACTGGGAAGAGGTGGGACCAGGATTCAAACCTGACCTCAACTCCAAAGACCAGGCGGTTGTGTAAAGCCAGGAAGAGAATAAGAGCTTAATACAAGCTTATTAAATATGTATCACTCTAAAGAAAAGGTGGTGTGCACACACAAGGGAGTTTTACTTAGCTAGAGACAAAGAAAGAAAAAGAATCTCATAAAAATCAGAAGAGAGACCAGTAGAGAGGAGGAAGGGGTTGGGGAAGGGAAGAGGGGAGGAAAAGGGGAGATACTGGGAAGTGGACAGATCATAATGGTTTGTGCACATAGGAACGCATCACCAAGAATTTCTCTATCATGCATGGGGAAGGAAGAAGGGAGGAAACAGAGAAATAGGGGGAGGAAACAGACCAAAAGGTATGTGCATATATGAACACATCACCATGAATCTCACTTTCATGTACAATTACAATGTACCAATTAAACATTATAAAAATAAAATAACTTTACACCATCAAACATGAATTAAAAAATAAATATGTAGCTGGGCATGTGGCGCACGCTTATAATCCCCGCGTTTGGGAGGCGGAGACAGGAGGGTCGTGCAGGTTCGGAGCCAGCTGCGCTGGCTTAAGAGACCCTGTTTCCAAATAAAAATATTAAAAAATAGGTCTGGGAGTGTAGACTTGAGGTAGAAGGGCTTCCAGGAACCCAGTACCACCAAAAAATAAATAAATAAAATAAATATGTATCACACATCCATTTGAAATTTGAAGGTTAAAAAAAAAAAAAGGATTTCAAAAAAATATAACCTTGCGTAAATATAGGAGACTAGATGATAGTTCATAGCTAAAGGATTCCATTCATGGTCAGAGCAGTTAGTAAATGTGCAACCATGTCTACATGTCTCTCCCCCATTAGCCAGAAGCTCTTTAGAGGCAGAAGAAGAACAATACTTAGCTCTCTCTCCTCAACACCTCGCAGAGTTGGAGCTGGGTGCTCAAAATGGCTTTGTGGCCATTAGTTTAGTGTATTATCACTTTATGGTTCCCCCAATGTCATTAGGCATTTGAATAGAAGGGGATAAAGAGACCAAGTAGTAACTTTCCTGAATGATTACCAGTTAAGATGAATACAGATACTAAAAACAGACTGATTTTTAGCATTCTATGATCTGGAAATGGCTATTGTCTCCTTTAACTCTGATATTTGATTCACTAGAACACTTTCCCTTTACTTATATAAGTTGGAACTTGCTAAACACCAAAATAGAGATTGGGGAGAGATGTTTTAAATATAGACTGTAGATATGCATGAAATAAATATAGAGCTGAGTTCTAGTTAATAAAATGTAGAACAAAATGGCCTTTTATGTACTAAGACTTTTCTGTATCACATTTCAGTATAATAGCAATTAACCACAAACCAAGTTTATTTAGTTTTTGTTTTTGTCTTATTTTTCTTAAAAAAATATCAGTCTCTGTCTCTCCCTCCCCACCCCCTCTATCACACACACACAGAAAACACAGACACATACACATACACTCACACACACACATGAGTGCCACAATGAGATTGTAAAGATTTTTTTTTCTCTTAAATTTTCTTCTGATTACAAAAGTAAATGTTCTGAGGACCAAAAATATTAAAAGTTCAGAAAAGCCTAAAGAAGAGGAGGAAAAAAAGACTGTAATTACACAGATGGATGCTTCTAACCTTTTTCCTATACTAATTGAAATGACATGGTATATATAATTTGCTATCCTGATTTACATCGTAGTATATATTATATATTTTCTCCATTCATTAAGAACACTTCAGATATATGATACTGAACCAAGAAAGCTAATTAGGCCTAAAATAAAATAATTTCTTGACTTATACTTATTTAGCCAGAAAATAAAATGAATTTGAATATCTGATTTCTAGCAAAGGAAGGCACACTGTTTAAAAAAATGTCTTATTGGTGCATTGTAGTCATACATCTTAATAGAGTACAAGATGGTGGAGGCATACATGCACACATCACCAAATTAGCCCTTACCCAACTTTTACCCCATTCCCTCCCCCCTTTATCCTTCTCATATTTGGCTTAGTGATTGGCTTTGATATGTTCATGAATGTACATCATGTACATTAGGGAATTTTCCTTTTCCTCCTACCATCCCTCTGTTAGGTTGCCTTATTTGCTCATCTATAGTTTCTTCCTCTTTGTCTAGAGTTCTTCCTATGACCCATTTTTCTTCCTAGTTTCTGCATATTAAGGAGAGCATCTGATTTCTTTTTTTGTGTGACTGACTAATGTCACTTAGCATAATGTTCTCCAGTTCCATCCATATCCCTGTAAATGATGAAGGGACTCATCATGATTCTCTATGGCTGAGTAAAATTCCATTGTATACATATCCCATAGCCTTGTCATTCATTCGTCTGTTGATGGACATCTTGGCTGGTTCCATAGTTTGGCAACAGTGAATTGAGCAGCTATGAACATAGATGAGCATGCATTAGTTTAGTAGTTTGGTTTCCAATTTTAGGGGTAGATACCCAGAAGTGGTATTGTTGGATCATATGGTAAACTCGTTCCCATAGAGTTTCCCAAAGTGGTTGCACTAATGTGCAATTTCATCAGCAATGTATTAGAGTTCCCACTTCTCCACATCCTCTCCAGCATTTGTTGTTGTTGTTTGTGTTTTGAATAATTGCCATCTAGTTAGGTGAAATCTCAGGGTAGTTTTGATTTGCATCTCTCTGATTGCTAATGATGTTGAGCATTTTTTCGTACATTTATTGTTTATTGGCCATTTGAATTTCGTCTTTTGTTCAGTAGTCAATTTTTTATTTGTTTTCTTAGTGCTGAGTTTTTTTGTTTCTGTTTTTGCTTTTGTTTTGTTTTGTTTTGTTTTGCAGTACTGGGGATGGAACCCAGGGGCATTCTACTTCTGAGCTACAACACCAGCCCTACTTTTTTTATTCTTTATTTTAAAACAAGGTCTCACTAAGTTGCAGAAGACCTCACTGAGAAGCTGAGGTTGTCCATGAACCACGATCCTCCTGTCTCAGCCTCCCAAATGCTGGGATTACAAGCGTGCACCACCATGTCTGGATAATGCTGAGTTTCTTGAGTTCTCTGTATATTTTAGTTATTAGTTCTCTATCAGCAAAGGAAGGTACATTTTTATATGAAGTCAATTGCATGCATATCTCCTTAATGCAGATGTTTACTAAATGCCTATTGTATAAGAAATAATAAAAAATCAATTTATAAGGCACTATCTCTGACTTCAAGAAACTGATAATTGAGTTAAATACACAGATTTTTTTAAAACACCCAATCATTATATAATAATATAAAGCAATATCTTTTGTTGCTTTATTTTGTTACTGGAGTTTGAATGTAGGAGCATTCTACCTCTGAGGTATACCCACAGCCCTTTTGAAACAGAGTCTCAATAAGTTGCTGAGATCTTCCTGTTCCTTCTTCTCAATCCTGAAATTAGAGGTGTGCCCCACACACTGGGCTGCAAAACAGCATCTAATCAGGAATCCAGAGACAAACCATAACAGCCATGAGAGTTCAGGTGCAAAAAGATTCAATAGGGCTTGAATGTAGGGTAGCATACAATTACAGATGTGACCACAAGCCAGCTTCTCTGGGTTGAGCATTCATCTAGGACCATTCCACACATCTACTATTCCCTAGTTCCTTGAGGAAGCATACAAGCAGGTGGGCAATAAAAACAGGCACAGCTCCCAGGGCATGACTACAGGGATGGGGGCAATGGGAAAGTATCATAATTCATGATTGAAAATACTCAGGATGTGCTACAGATAGGAATTCCATTTAAGTACATTGTCAATTCCCAAGGTTAACACACATCAGGATTTCTTAGCTTCTAATGTAAACATGTGGTCTGTGCTAACCTCAGAATAGTTTAGGTCACCTCAGAATAGTTTAGGTCTTCGAAGCCAGCCTCAGTTACTTAGTGTGGCTCTCAGCAACTTAGTGAGACCCTGTTTTCAAATAAAGTATAAAATAAGTCTGGGAGTATAGCCCGGAGGTAGAAAAGCCCCTGGGTTCTACCCCCAGTACAAAAGAAAAGTATAAAAATAATTGTAATGTGATTTAGACAACTGAAAAATATTTTAAAAACCTCTGAGAAATCAAAAATCAATATAAAAACTTTACTAAAGAATTGAAATTGTCTTGAACAAACATTATATGTGTTAACTACTATTGTCATTGTCAGGCACTACAATTGAACTGAAACCACATCACACACAATATATCAACAGAAGCAAAAATAATATACACTTAATGTGTTATCTTTTTGTCCTCAGCTTTCTAAGTTCCCTGCAGTGCTCAAGTCAAATATTGTGTCTAGGACACATTAGGAACTACAGCAGTGATTATTATCCCTGCACAGTATGTGGAAGATTTTTTTCTTGCTTAACATCCCTTACAAAGTATAATTTCCATGAAGATAAATTATTTTGCACTGTGACATTTAGCATCAAGTCATGGCCTTAGCAAATGAAAAATTATTTCATTGCGTAATGTCTAGAAATGCAACAAGAACATATTGGTAATGAATCTTGTTTCAAATCATTGCATAATTGTTACAAATTTCCTTTACACAGTAGTATCATCGAGAAGACACAGCACAGGAATAATAGGACTACTCATCAAAGAGGTAACTATAAATTATAATTCACTTATTTATTCATTTATATTTATGTGGGGGGTACTAGAGATTTAACCCGGGATATTATATTTCTGAGCTATACCTCGAGACCTTTTTTTTTAAATTTTGAAACAGGGTCTCACTAAGTTATGTGACCTTACCTTCCACCTGCAGTCCTCCCATCTCAGCCTCCCAAGTACTGGGATTATAGGCATGCACCACCATGCCCACCTATTATTTACCTATTTTTTAATGTTGTAAATATTCAGTCTTTTTGTCTTAGAAGGACTACTGGAAACAACATCTAAGTGGATAGGGAGAGAGATTCACTACTTTTACTGGGCCATTGCTTTTGAAGCGAGTAATACTTTCGTGAAGTTCACATGGAACATCTACTGAAGGGTGGGCCACCATGCTGACAGTCCATGGGAGTCAGATTGCACCGACTGCCCCATCCTTATTTCTGCATCCATTCAGAAACTGTAACTCCTCCAAGTAACAGGGTATAGGGCAGAGGAGTAGTTCACCATATTGCTGCTGGTTCAGACAGAAACAAAAAGTGTGGTATTAGTATACAGTAGTTTTTCTTTGATTGTTTTTGCAAGGATCCGGTTGAAAGGAAATAGAGCCAGAGAGAAAATCCTTGCCTCAGCACCACAAGGTCACCGGGAGCTTGATGAGCATGCCAAGGCTCTGCCACAGGGTCAGGTGTAAACATCAACCTGGACCCCAGGCATGGGTCTTCCATCATAGGATGAATTTTTAAAAATACCTGGAGACTTTATCCTTAGGATTCAAAACAAGAGTAAACTTCTAAACACATCAGTGTGTGCGCCAAACATTTTCAGATTGTTTGGTTTTTTCAACAGATTGCAAATATGCACTCTCTGGAAGAGGATCCAAAAAGCATTGAAAAATGCTGAGATCAAAAGAAAATTAGAATTAAGTGAAAAAAGCAATAGTATAAAGAACAAACCTTGGAAAATCTCTTAGAATGTAAAGTGTTTTTTTTTAAATCAGAGGATAACAATTAATTGGTACATAGAAACTATCACAAGCAGTAAAAGCATAAAAGAATGTTTGAAATTGACTAAATACCTGAAATTAGAGATTAAAGAAATTTACTGACATCCAGGCTAAATTAATTACATGAGAGTGTTACATATAGAGTAAAATTGTAATTACTGCTCTATAATTAAGCCACATTGTTTATGATCCTCAACATTTACCACATACACTTATCTGTTGCCTTGCTTGTAATATTCAAGTGATCAACTTGAACAGGAATATATTCTAAACCAGATTTTCCTCTCTTTCTGATTGGCTACTATTTCACTGAAAAATATGCTTCTCATTTATAAATTCCATCCATCAATAGGTGAAACACTGCAGTTGAGAGGAGCAATCCAAGGTTGTCAACATTGTCTAGAAATGATTAAATTTCAGTCTTACCATGGCTCAGAAAACCCATTCTAGCCAGTCACACTGGCATAAGCAATGCCTCTTTTAAAGAGCATCTTGGACCTATTCAGCCAAGGGCTGGTGGGGATGGCACCCCTGGCCATGGCAGCACAGGTTGCATGCATTATCTTATTGCAGATAAATCCCTAGTGAACACTTTGGAATTTAAAGGCAAATCAAGTAGTTAGTTTCAATATCAGAATCTAAATGATGCTTACTAGACTGAGAATGAAAATTAAGGCAGGGAAATGGCCTTGAGAAATCAAGCAGAAATTACCTATCATTTAATTTATTTAAAAAATGAACTGAATTAGCATGTTTCCCTAGCAAAATCAATTGGCAAAAGTCTTTAGGGCAAAGTCTATAGAAATTTCAGTGAAAACACTCTGAAACAAGAATTTCCAGAAAGACATTCTCAGGTATGAAAATGCTCAGAAAACATTCTAAGAAAAATTACTTAGAGAAGTACTTAACCAAGATAAATAAGAAATTTTAAGTCAATCAACAGTTCAACTATATAAAAGTCTCTTGAGACTTATTCACTTTGAATTTCAGACTTAGAAAAACAAGGAAGTAGTTCAAACAATCCCATGTACACATGTGAAGTTACGAATACCAGTTTCAATATTATGAACAGAAAGGGGGAAGGAGAGGGACAGGGTCTGGAAGGAAACTCACCAGGTGTTGTGTGCACATGTTTCTATCACATTGAAACTCAATATGATATATAATTACAATGGACCAATAAGAGCATACTTGAAAAGGCTTCAGAGATCCTTATCTGTTTCTCTTTTGCTTTTTTTTTTAATTGCAATTTCAGAGCCCCAGAGTTTACCTGGAATCTCTCACTATATTTGTTGATGGTTTAAAGTGATTTAAAATACTATTTGATGAAACTAGGTTCCAGCTCTTGCTAATAGCATTGAAAATGCAGTTATAACCTTAGACTAAAAAAAAAAAAAAAACCAGAAGTTTCTGCTTTCCAAACTCTGTCATTTTTCCCCTCAATATACATCTTCAGAGGTTCCTAGAGAAAAAGTGAAAGTCATTCTCATTGCCAAGTAACCCAGAAACATTTTTTATTTCTCTAAAATTTATTTTTAATGACCTGAATCATTTACTTTTCTAACTCCAGAAGATAAATATATCATGTCACAATCTCCTCTGTGGAATATCCTCCATTAAAACTTTATAATATTCCTTCATTATTAAAAAATAATGAAGGAATCAAATATCACTATATACTGTATACTTCTAAAAATATAGACTATGCAAAGAAAAAGAATTACAATTAAAAATATTAATAGTGGCTCTCTCTGGGTAGGATTCTATATTATTTCATCCTCTTTACTTTCTGAATGTTCAATAATGTCACTTGGTTACTTTTTTCATCAGAAAAAGATGTTTTAAAATCAACTTATACAATTTTATATGACATATAATCATAATTATTTCATTCTATGTAGCAAAATATTTAGACCCCAATAAATTCATACATAGAAATGTGAGTAGTGATTATCTTGAGGTGATAAATTATGAGTAGTCTCTCCCCATTGCATATTTTTTAAAATTTCCTGTAATGATAGCAAACTATTTAATTATAGAAAATGCTATTCTTATAAAACTCAATGGTACAGAATAACTTTGAAGAACATATACTCACCCATTCCATAAAATATTTATTGTGTATTACTGCTATTTCACTTTTAGAATTTAATAGACTATAAAGCACACTATAGAATAAGCCACCTGGTGCTCAAGTAGATATAATAAAGCAAGCAGAAGCAGAGAGGTGACTTTCAGGGCTGTTTTGTCACACTTCTCATGCCACCAGAGAGCAAGGACTGCTTTAATTACTACTCATTTGAATTTCTGAAAGGTACTATGGCAAAATTCAAATCTTGTTAATTTACTTTGGCAGCTTGACAACAGGCTCATTTACAATCTTTTGAGGGAATTGCAAATTTCCCATGCTTAGATTTGGGGTGAGGCAGCATTTTTCATATAAGGGTGTGTAATGGAATTTGGGGCTGAACATTAGTCAAAGTATATTTGGAACCCATCAGAAGTCTAAGTCATTATTTTTAGTGTTTGAAAAAATGATACAGAGAAAGAAATCGGTTGTAAGCTTAACTAAAATTTTAAACATGGTCCAATACTCATATTTATAACTTCTTTAATTTAAAATTTTACCATTGAAAAGATTTGATGTAATTCTAATATAAATACTGAGTTAGACTGACTCCTCCCAAAACATCTTCCAAAATTCTCTTGACCAATATTGTGAGAAGTATAGCCTTTAAAAGCTAGGCTTTAGGACTCTGGACCCTGAGCCAGACCGGGCAGAGCACGCCAGACCCCTGGAGAAACCGGGGCCTGGTCCTAAGACCCTGGGTCCCGGGCGGGGGTCAGGCAGGGCATGCCGGACCCCAGAAGAGCAGGGTCCTGGGTTGCAGGACTCTGGGCCCCAGGCCAGACCTCGCAGAACACGCCAGACCCCTGGAGAAACCGAGCCCGGTCGTAAGACCCTGGGTCCCAGGCGGGGGTCAGGTGGGGTACGCTGGACCCCTGGAGGAGCCGGGGCCCAGGTCGCAGGACTCTGGGCCCCAGGTGGAGTCGTGTGGAGCACGCTGGACCTCTGGGGAAACCGGGCCAGGTCACAGTGCTACTGAGTGCCTGATCCCACAACCTCCTCAAACCACACATACTGTCTTCTCTTATTAAAAAAAAAGAAAAGAAAAGAAAAGAAAAAGAAAAAGAAAAAAGAAAAAAAAATATCGGAGAGGGGTCAAGAAGACCATGACGGATTCCAGGATACTGGAGATGCAGTCAAAATTTACCCAAATGAACTGGAACTTTTGGAAAAATTCCCCATGAAGGAGAACTGCTTCTTCTCTACATTCTTAAGAATCTTGGACATCACCTGTAAGGAGAGAGTTTAGCTAAGACCTAGGAGAAAGGCGGTGTTTAAAGCAGTCTTCGTGACGGTGGTGGAGACTTGTATTCAGGAGAAACAGAAATCGGATCCTACCAACCTTATTTTTTGGAGAAATTACACCAAATGTCATATGATACCGGCGCACATACTTAGGAACACTGGACAACATTCAGAGTGGAAAAAGACCTTGGGAAAGATTTGAAATGGTGGAGGCAGTGGCAATGGCAGTGGCCAGTACTCAGGGGAGGCAGAAATCTGATGCATTACACCTGGAATCTTTGAAGTTATTACCCCAGAGGCAGAATGCTACTACCACACACCCTCAAGAACATGGGACAAATGGCTGGGCGAAGAGGGTGCTCGGATTGGAGCCTGCTGTGAGGCAGGGCCGGTGCTGGGGCCTCCGAGGCCATGTTTGGAGCCTGCTGAGGGGTTAGGCTGGTGCCAGGGCCAGTGAGGCTGGGATCGGAGACTGCCGTGAGGCAAGGCCGGTGCTGGGGCCTCTGAGGCCAGAATCGGAGCCTGCCGAGGAGTTAGGCCAGTGCCAGGGCCAATGGCTGGCATCGGAGCCAGTCGTGAGGCAAAGCTGGTGCTGGGGCCTGCGAGGCCGGGATTGGAGCTTACAGAAGGGTTAGGCTGATGCTGGGGCCAGTGGCCAGCATCGGAGCCTGCCATGAGGAGTGAATGGAATAGGGGCTGGATAAGGGCTAATTGGATGATGTGTGCTTGTATATCCTCTCAATTCTTATATTACAATGTGAAATATGATTGCAATGCACCAATAAAAATAAATTTAAAATAAATAAAATTAATTAATTAAATAAATAAATAAATAAATAAAAGCTAGGCTTCTTCAGTTTTAGAATGTAAACTACACAATTACTGGAGAATTTCCTTTTCTTAATTTCACTTCCATCCAGGCCCTGTTACCTCCATGGGCATTCTGAATTCTGAATGAACTCCACTTCCCAGGAGCAGGAACGGAGGAGAGTCTGGGCACCAGTCAAGACACAGAGCAAGAAAACCAGTGTGAAATTTTTGAAGGTGTATTTGTGGATGCTTTGAGAACTAAGAGTAAAACCTTTTTAGTTACAGCTGAGATTTAAAACTTCCAGGTTGAGTTTAGAATCTTCGAGTGTCAAAGGCCTTGAGTGAATATTTATTAGGCATGAATATTCATCTCAAGGGTAAAAAGTATTCAAAGCAAAAACAATTTAATTTTTTTTCAAAAATGCAAATTTATCTTTTTTATGGTTGTGTTCGTGGGTAGTATTTTGCATATCAATACCAAATATTTTCCTTCTAGGCCAATAAAGTATTATTTCATAAGGATGATGAAAGTAATAAAGGATGATCATATTTCTATTTCAAGGTTTGGAGGTCATAAGAAAATCAACCCATTCACTCTACTAAGACCAGTGGATAAACAAGCTCAGTCTCTAAGTAGCTATTTGAACAACGTACCAGCTTTCTGATGGGAGCATTTTCAACTCTCTCTCCACCCTCCCTGGAGTCTAGGCACATCTTGATGTAGTTAACAGTCTGCATATGCTCTACATTATTCAAAATCACCAACCTGGAAAAGCTGCCAACACATAGAAAGAAATATGTATTGGCTCATTATATCTGTTCATTTCCACTTCTGAACCTCTGATTCTCAGAGGACTTTGGGCTAACATTGAAAGGCAAAAGCAAAAAGAAAATACTGACCTTTGTCTACTTAAAAAGTAACTAAAAGCAAACACAGATGCAAATACACAAAGAGTTTTCATTGTTTAGACACTAATTTTTTCACATGATTAACTTTCACTATGCAAAGTTTAAATTCTATCTGCCAATTTTAAATTTTTTTTTTTTTTGATGGTACTGGGGTTCCTGGAAGCCCTTCTTCCTCCGGGCTACACTCCCAGACCTATTTTATATTTTTGAAACAGGGTCTCTTACGCCAGCACGGTTGGCTTCGAACCTGCGCGATCCTCCTGTCTCCGCCTCCCAAGCACGGGGATTACAAGCGTGCGCCACCACGCCCGGCACCAATTTTAAAATTTTAAGGGTGTCTTTTGACTGTATTTATTTCACCTTGGTATTGAGGTTCTTGATTTAACAAAACTGGTTATCCAATTACTTCATTGTTTCTTTGATGTAGCAAAAGTTCTGGTCTGAAGTACAAGCTCGGCTCTCGTTCTTTAACTCAGAGACTTACACTGTTCTTGCCATGAGGCATCTCCTCATCTTGATCTCACTGAACGTCAGTCTCAACTGGAGAGTTCAACACTGTGGAATACAGAAGAGTCAATTAGTTGGTATTTGTATGGACACTTAATTCTTCAGAAACCCAGGCCCATAAAATGATTTCCCCAATATCCCACAGCATCTGTGCATTAAGGGATAAATGCAGCCTCTATAATGAGCAACTATATTTCCTCTCTGGCATGGATAAAAGACAAAAATAAAACGAGGTCTCTGGAAAATTATGCAAAAGTCCCAATGCAAATGCAGAGAATGCACTAATAAAATTAGGAGCTCTCATCTATTAAATCGGGCATCACTCTAAGCCCTTTAATGGATCAAAGTGTTGTAATCCACATAGCAAATCTACAGAAATTCTGTCCTTAGCCGGGCGTGGTGGTGCACATTTGTAATCCCCGCGCTTGGGAGGCTGAGACAGGAGGATCGCACTGGTACGGAGCCAGCCTCGCTGGCTTAAGAGACCCTGTTTCCAAATTAAAAAAAAATAGGTCTGGGAGTGTAGCCCGGAGGTAGAAGGGCTTCCAGGAACCCCAGTACCACCAAAAAAAAAAAAAAAAAAGAAATTCTGTCCTTAACCGCATTGCACCTTCTAAGGCCCTAAAGAGATGATTTATCAATGGTCACCCAGCTAATAAGCAAGCATTAGGATTCAAACCCAAGTCTAGCTCCAGAACCATGGGGCACCACATTTCTATGAATAGCTTTATGCCAACACTTTTTTTTTTTTAAGAAAGTCACGTTATCTAAGCTGGATATAGTGGCGCACACTTATAATCCCAGCATTTGGGAGGCTGAGACAAGAGGATCGTAATTCGAGGACAGCCTCAGCTACTTTCAGCTACTTAGTGAGGCCTTTGCAGCTATTTGAGAGCCTGATTCAAAATAAAGAATAAAAAAAGAAAAAGAAAGTTATGTTATCTAAACCCAAAATACCCTAAGTGATATAACTTCCAAATTTGCTTAAATAAAAATTGGTTTAACTTTATTTTAAAAACTATACAAATTAATTGCTTTAGTTGTATGTTAAATTAATCCCCTTTACTTGAAAAAAATCAGGCCACATGAAAAGCTAGAATGTTTGATTACCAGAGTCACGGGGAAGGGATGATATTTTTAAATTAAAATTTAGGCTGGAAAGATAACCCTAAATTAAATTCATGGATTAATGACTTTCCTATTATGTTTATACCTCAAATGTCCCCAAAAGCTCCTGTGTTGGATTGGTCCCCATTGCAAGAGTGAACAGAGGTGGGGTCTTGGAGAGGCGATTGGATCATGAGGATTCTGATCTTATGAATGGCTTAATCCATTTGTGGATTCGCAGCTAACAGGTCTATTGGGAAGTGGTAGAAACATTAGAAGGCAGAGTCTAGTGGGATGAAGCAGGTCATTGGGGGTGTGCCCTTGAAAGTTACGATTGTCCCAGGCCCCTCTCTCTCTCCCTCTCTCTGCTCCCCAGCCACCAATAGGAGAGTGGCTTTGCGCCATTGCGTGCTCCCTGCCATGAGCATGAGGCACTGTCTCACTAGAGGTCCAGAAACAATGGAGCCAGTGGCCATAGGCTTTCACTATGCAAAGTTTAAATTCTATCTGCCAATTTTAAAATTTTAAGGGTGTCTTTTGACTGTATGTATTTCTCCTTGGTATTGAGGTTCTTGATTTAACAAAATTGGTTATCCAATTACTTCATTGTTTCTTTGATGCAGCAAAAGCTCTGGTCTGAAGTACAAGCTCAGCTCTCATGCTTTAACTCAGAGACTTACACTGTTCTTGCCATGAGGCATCTCCTCATCTTGATCTCACTGAACGTCAGTCTCAACTGGAGAGTTCTACACTGTGGAATACAGAAGAGTCAATTAGTCGGTATTTGTATGGACACTTAATTCTTTAGAAATCCAGGCCCATAAAATGATTTCCCCAATATCCCACAGCACTAGGCCCACACACTGTGGGCCTAGATAAAAATTTCCCCCTATAAGTTGATTTTTCTCAAGTATTTTGTCACAGCAACAGAAAACTAACATACTCCCTTTTTGGGAAGTAAAAAAAAGGACTATTAATGTCATCAACATGTATAAATTAAAACATTTTTACTAGATTACATTAAGAATTAACCTCTTCCTTGTCCATCGCTTGTTCTGGTCTTGTTTCAGTCATTTACTGTCTCAGATTCTTAGTTCCTACAGGTTGTGGAATGACTTTAAGGCCAATGGTATGAAGGACTTACCATGGTGCTTTCACATCATAGTTGCAGTTATCGTAAGTATTGTCATTCTTATTACTAATAATGCTTCTCTCTAGAGCATATGTTGGCTTTGTTTCCCAAACTGTCTCCCTCCTTACCCCAGTAACTGCACACCCACTCCCTTCCTCTAAGGGATTCTTCTCCCCTCCATGGGGTTTGGAGGGACTGTCAGTCACAACACAGACCCAAGCTGGCTACAGAGGTGGGCTCATGACTCATGGTGATCTACCAGGAAGACACTTACCTGGAATTCCCAGGTTGAAGAATTGAAAGTTCTCAGAATGTAACTCCAAAGCTGTCTAGAGTCATCAGGTCGATGTGACATGCTTGTAGAGGAGTCAGAGAACACCTTGTTCCAATTGATTGACAGCCAGTATAAGAACAATGTATTAACATCCAGCTTGGCCCTTATCCCTCCAGGCACAGTAACCAATAATGCCACATTGACTTTCGGTTTTCAGAAACTTGCAATTGAAAAATGTTATTCCTTCTTTCATCCACACATTCATTCATGCTTCCATGTATTTATTCAATAGTTTATTAGTATCTCTTAGGCAGTAATTTTACATGGAAAAATATATTTCCTGCTTTTGGTATATATGAGAAACAAAAGAGCTGGACAGGTTTCAGAGGTACATTACAAATCTGAGTCTGCTTTAACTTTTTTAACGGTCTTAGATTTTAGGATGGTTTAAGGCCTTCTGAAGTAAAACTATGAACCTTGAGCTCCATATTGAAAATAAGACACTGAAGATCATTAGCTCGTGTTTTTTAAAAGTCGAGTTCAAAAGTAATTTGTATCATATTTTGGGATACATGAAGTATCCTAAAAGCATAAATGAGGTCCACACACCATCTACCAAGAAGTAACCTCCACTAATATATTTGTATATCCGTTTCCAGTAAGACTTCATTTTGTGGGCAAAGTCATGGCTCTGTATGCTGAAGTTATTCTGACCCATCAAGACAGTCTATTCATTTTTTCCCCTCTTCTGTCACAACTAAATTAGACAGCTGATTAAGGCATAATAAAGATGCTTCCCTGGATAATGAGAGCTGTGTTTTGCTGTGCCTTCTCATTAGGGGCACGAGTTCTGCCTAACTGACAACTGTCAGCAGTCAATTGGTGAGGTTCAGCAGGAGATAATTGGAAAAGCTGCTGCCTGAGCAGTTAGAGATGACACATGTGAGAAGCTGGCCATCCTAGTGGCACCAAAGAGGAGGCTGCAGGAGTTTAAACATCTAATGGTGAGGCTTTACAGGAGCTCCAGCCTCTTCTCCCCACAAACAGAAAAACAACTGATTTGTTAGCCTGCTCATACATCAGTTCAACTAGAAACTGATCTGCTAGTTACCTCCCAGAACTTAAGGTCACCTAGTCATGTTTAGATCTCTTCTAAGTCACCAAGGGTTATTTGCAGGCATTGAGAGTAGACACTTTACTACTTAAAGCATCCTTGGTCCTCAAGTTCTCCCAGTGAGCAACCCTGAGAGCAAATGGTAAAACAGGCTCTGGATCCCTGGGCTCAAATTCCTGAGGCTGCAACTAGCTGAGTAGTAAACTCTCTGTTTTGTGAATATTACAAGGGTTAATTCATTAAAGTTTTTTTAAATTTTTTATTGGTGCACTGTATTCATACATCATAGTGGGATACAAAGAAAACTTTTGTAGACATACATGTACATATCGCCAGTCAACACCCACCCGATCCCCACCCCATTTCCTCCCCATCCCTCCTTCCCATGCTTGGCTAGGTGGTTGAAATCTAGTATTATAGCAATTTATCCAAAATTAAAAATGATAATCTCACATAACAGTTTCATTTGTCTGATACCAAGCTTTTGATAACATAAAGATAACATTTCAATATTTCTTTTTGCTTTCTTTCTTACCAGAGAATATTTTTTTTCTTTTTTTTTTTTAGGTGAAACTATCATATATTTATATATTTATTTTTCAGAAAAAAATCTATCCTAATATGGAATATGGATTCTAGATACCCAAAACAATCTCGAAAAAGAACAAAGTTAGGAGATGTATATTTTCTGATTTCAAACCATATAAAGCTACAATAATTGAAACAGTGTAGTACTGTTCTAAAGGCAGATATATAAACTATTGGAGCTAAATAAAAGCCTAGAGCTAAATTCTTCCATATATTGTCAAGTTATATTTGACAAGGTTTCCACGAACATTTAGTGGAGGAAATAATAATCTTTTAACTAAATAATGTTGAAAAATTAAAATTACATGAAAACATTTCAATATTTCTCTTTGCTTTCTTTCTTACCAGAGAATATTTTTTCCTATTTTTTTAGGTGAAACTATCATATATTTATATATTTATTTTTCAGAAAAAAAAAATCTATGCTAATATGGAATATGGACTCTAGATACCCAAAACGATCTTGAAAAAGAACAAAGCTAGAAGATATATATTTTCTGATTTCAAACCATATAAAGCTACAATAATTGAAACAGTGTAGTACTGTTCTAAAGGCAGATATATAAACCATTGGAGTTAAATAAAAGCCTAGAGCTAAATTCTTCCCTATATTGTCAAGTTATTTTTGACAAGGTTTCCACGAACATTTGGTGGTGGAAATAATAATCTTTTAACTAAATATTGTTGAAAAATAATAATTACATGGAAAAGAATAAAATTGGACCCTTACCTAATCCCATATACAAGTATTAACTCAAAATAGATAAAAGACCTAAATATAAATATTAAGACTATAAACTTTTAGAAGAAAATCTGGGTCATAAAACCTCACAACATTGAAATTGGCAGTGATTTCTTGGATATGATTTCAATGGCACAGGCAACAGAAGAGTATACAAACTCCCTAAAAAATAAAAAAAATTGTATATCCAAAGACAAAGTAAACAGAGTTAAAAGTTACTAATAGAATTGGATAAAATATTTCCAAATGCTATATCTGAAGGTATATTAATATTCCAACTAGAAATCCTAAAAATTAACAACAATAAAGGCAAACAATACAACTTAGAGATAGGTAAAAGACTAACATAAATAATGAATCTCCACAGATAACCAATCTTAGTTGTCTGTTGGATGGAAAATCTTGTTTCTCTAGTTCTGGTGTGTGTTACCTATTTCTTCTTTGTAGTTAATCTCTTTGAGTATTTTCTCTAGCGCTGGTTTTGAAGACATAAATTCCTTCAGTTTCTGTTTGTCGTGGAAGCTTCTTATTTCCCCATCTAATTTGATAGAAAGTTTTGCTGGGTAGGAAATTTTTGGCTGGAAGTTGTTTTCTTTCAGAGTTTGGAATATGTTACTCCAAGCCCTTCTGGCTCTCATGACTTGGTTTGGGAAGTCTGGAGTGATTCTAATTGGCTTGCCTCTGAATGTCACTTGGTCCTTTGTTTTTGTTGCCTTTAAGATTCTCTGCTTGGCTTCCACATTGGTCATTTTGACAATTATGTGGCGTGGGGATCCTCTTCTCCGATCCTGTCTAAAGGGAGTTCTATAAGTTTCCTGGACCTGTGAATCAATCTCTTGCTCTATGTTTGGAAAATTTTCTGCTATTACTTCCTTGAAGAGATTGTTGATCCCTTTGGTTTCACTTTCTTTTCCCTCCTCTATTCCAATTATTCTTAGGTTAGCTCTCTTAAAATGGGCCCATATTTCTTCAATGTCAGATTCCTGCTGTTGGATATTTTTTTCTAGATTAGAAACTTTGCATTCATTTTTGGAATGATCATCTTCTAAGAGCGAGATTCTGTTCTCCATGTGGTCTAATCGGTTGTTCGTGCTTTGAATTGAGGCCTTTACTTCATTAATTGCATCCTTTATCTCTTTTTGGCTCTCTCTGAATTCTTTTCGAAGCACCTCTATTATTTCTACAGTTATTTTCCTGATTTGATCTTCTAGAAATCTCTGATTTTCTGTTTTATCGGGTTCTGATGTTGTGGGGTTGTGGGCATTCATTGCTCCAATGTTATTCCTCTTTCCCATGATTTCGGAAGTTTGTGCCTTCTCTGGGTTCTTCCCTTGGGTCACTATGACTTCGCTTAAGGTGCTCTGGATCTCGAGTCTGTAGTTTCTCTGACACCACTACTCCTTTACTGGGTTGTATCACAGAGTCTCCGACCCAGGGAGTCGATAGAGGCTGCTTTAGACTATGGGGGGGGTGCCAGGTTGCACGTTCTCCTATGGTGTGATATCTCTGCCTCCGCCCCTCCCCCACTGGGTCAAGTCCCAGGGAGTACAGTACTGGGATTTCTCCTCTGTGGCCTGCAATTTGACTCACTGTTCTTGAGTACGCAGATGTAGCTGTACTGGACTCGGTGAATTCACTGCTGCTGCCGCCGGTGGCAATATGGCACCGCTGCCATGCCCTCGGCCGTGAGACTGGCGTATTTTTTCTTCTCTGGTTTTGAGTTCCACTCTGAGTCCCTGCAGCATGTGCTGAGCTCAGCCACTGGGAGCTTTAGATGCTCCCTGCGCCGAAAGATCCTGCCTGGCTGTTCCACAGCGGCTCACCTCGGCTTGCTGTAGCCATCCGGTGAACTTGCCGCTGCCACCGGCAGTATGGCATTGCTGCTGCATCCTCTGGCGTGAGGCCGGTTATCTCCTCTGTGGCTCTGAGCTCTGTTCTCAGTCCGCTTTCTCTCTGGAGCCTGGTGATTTTTTTGTTTCTCTGGTGATGGTGTTTTCTGGCTATGAAAGGCGCTGATTTTGTGGTAATGGGGATTGGTTGTTAGCGGGGCTCTTAAGCCCCGCTTTTCTCGATCGCCATCTTCCCAGAAGTCCTCCACGAGTCCATTAAAGATTTTTTTTTGCAGTACTGGGGATTGAGTCCAGAGGCATTCTACCTACAAGTTACACCCCAAGCTGGTTTTTTTTTTATTATTATACGTTATTTTGAAACACAACCTCACTAAGTTGTAGAGGGCCTCACTAAGTAGCTGCAGCTGGCTATGAACCTATAATCCTCCTGTCTTGACCTCCCAAAACTGGATTTCAAGTCTATGCCACTATGCCTGACTCATTAAAGCATTTCTAACAGTATTTGGCACATAATAATGCTTAATCACTGTCAGCTATCATCATTATTGTCTATGTATCCAGCAACTGTAAGCATGGCAGTTAAATGCTCAGAAGTATGTTTGAACGCATTAAATGTTTTAAAACAAAGAAAAATTTAAAATAATGAGAAACATATAGAATCTCCCCCATGTGTAATTTAAGAACTAGTCTTGTAGTTAAATTTATGGTATAAATTTAAAAAGACTTTGTTTCCATAAATAAATTATCACCCAGTTTCTCTCTGAGTGATGACAAATTCTGAAGTGATGAACTTCAGGCCCTGAATCTGCTTCTTAATTTTTACTCTCCACACTAATGGGAACACCTTGTCAAGAAGTTCTCTGACTCTGGTGATGGTGGAGTATCTTATTTCAGATTAACCCCCCTGCCCACTATGTTATATATTCTGGACATTATATGTCTGTTTAAAGCCATAGGAAAGTGACCCAGAGGGGCCTAAACTGAAAAGGTGGGCAGCACTTATATGGAGCAACCACAGTGGGTTAGACCCATAGTATTCAGTTTTTCTCCATGGGCATGCTGACACTCAAAGAGTAAGTGTATGTGGGCGGGATGGGGAGACTTATTCTCAGACTGAGAGGTTCGCCTCCAGACTAAAAACCAAAATAGATCTACACTAAGAAAGGCTGAAACCAAGATTTCCCAGGCTTGAGGTTTTCATTCAGTGATACACCGTTAGAACAAAACTAAGCACTCTTGCATAGGTCTAACACTGTAACACATAGGCACAGATAAAAACTTTCTCAACCAGACCCAAAAGGCACAAGAAATTAAAAGGTGAATCAATATATGGGATTGCATGAAACTGAAGAGCTTCTGTTCAGCAAAAGAAACTGTCAAGAACCTCAATTGAGAGCCAACAGAATGGGAAAATATTTTTGCCATCTACTCCTCTGATAGAGGACTAATATCTAGAATATACAGAGAACTCAAGAAATTCAACACTAAAAAAAAAATCCAATCAAAAATGCATGAAAAAATGTTTAACATCATTGGCATTCAGAGAGATGCAAATCAAAACTACCCTGAGATTTTACCTAACTCCAACTAGAATGGCTATCATTCAAAACACAAACAATAACAAATGTTGGTGAGGATGTGGAGAAGTGGGAACTCTAAAACATTGTTGGTGATATTGCAAATTAGTGCAACAGTATGGAGGATCCTCAGAAGAACAGAAACTAATTTACCATTTGATCCAGCAATACCACTTCTGGGTATCTACCCAAAAGAAAGCAAACCAAACTACCAAACCAATGCATGTATCTATGTTCATAGCTGCACAATTCACCATATCCAAACTATGGAACTAGCCAAGACGTCCATCAACAGATGAATGAATTACAAAACTGTGGGTTGTGTACACAATGGAATTTTACTCAACCATAAAAATACACAATTACATCATTTACAAGGAAATGGATGGAACTGGAGGACATTATGCTAAGTGAGATTAGTCTGTCATAAAAAATGAGAAATTGGATGCTTTCCCTAATATGTGAAAGCTAAGGAGAAATGGGTCATAGGAAGAACTATAGATGAAAAAGGAGATCCTATAGAGGAGCAAATAAGGCAACATAACTGAGGGGATGGGAGGGGGGAAGAAAGAAACTCTCTAAAGCACATGATGTACTTAAACAAACATATCGAAGTCAACTACTAAGCATGGGAAGGCGGGATGGGGAGGGAATGGGGTGGATATTGGGTAGGGGCTAACTAGGCAATGTGTGCATGTATGTTTTTTATCCCATTATGATGTATGAATACAATGCACCAATAAAAAATTTGTTTTTAAACTAAGCACTCTTCAAAAAAAGATATTGGGATTCAAATGGTTTATACCATATTATTCACAAGGTCAAGTATAAATAAGAAACCACATATTTGAAAATTACAAAGATGTGACCCATAGTCAAGAGAAAAATTAATCATTAGAAACAAAATAACAGATAGCCTTGATGTTAGGATTAGCAGAAAAAGATTTTAAAATAAAAATAACTATTAAAAGAATATATAGAAAAAGATTAATAGGACAGGAAAGGAGGTGGGGAGTTTTAAAATAATTTGTAGAGAAAGAAAGAGAAGAGAATGGAAGAAAGAACAAATGTAAATACTATGACTGAATAAAAGAGGACATTTGAAATTAACTGGTTGGCATTAAAAAATTAGCCATCACAGAAAAAGGATTAGTGAATTTGAAGAAAAGTGAATAAACATTATCCAGATAAAAGAATAAGAAAAGATTTTTTAAAAACAAACAGAACATAAATGACCTGTGGAATAATATCAAGTGTCTAACATATGTGTATCTGGAGTTCCAGAAGGAAATGAGAGATAGAATGAATCAGAAAATTATTACTGAAGAAATATGAGCCCCAACTCTTCTACATTTAATCAAAAACAGGAACTTAAATATCTGGGAAGTGAGTGAATATTGAGCAAGATTTAAAAAAAAATAAGATTATCCCTTGGGAACATTGTAGGTAAACTTAATTTAAAAAGAGATAAATCTTAAAAGCAGTGAGGTTGAAATAGACTTGTGCCATAAAGGACTCAACAATAATAATTGCTGCTTATTTCTTATCAGAAAGAGTAGAATCTAGAAGATGAAAGAACAGAATCCTTAAAAATACTGAAAGAAAAAAAATCAATTGAGCATTCTATCCCTAGCAGAGTCATCTTTCAGCAATGTAGGTTAATACCCTATTTCCAAATTTAAAAAACTCTTCAAATAGATTGTCAATATACCTTTGCTATAAGAAATGGTGAAAAAAGTTCTCCAGTCTGAAGAGAAATAAAGCTGGACAAATGTTGAATATTCTGTTAGTGGAAATGGCATATCTTTGAATAGATGATTTTTTCTATTTCTTACATCTTTTAAATGTCAATTGACTAATTTTAGAATGGCAATGATGTTTTGTGGGTTTATTACACATCCAGAGGTTAAAATATGAAAATAGTACAAAAAGGGGGAGAAGGTAGTAACAGAATTATACTATTGTGAGATTCTTACATTACATGAAAAGTGATATACAATTATAAAATTATAAAACATGGTTGTCAAGGATGAATATTATTATGTTTAGAAGAATTCTTTATGGTAGATTAGCTACTACTTCAACTTAATGATATTTCCATTAAACTATTTAAGGAATACCATGTGAAAGCTACTTTGAAAGCAGTATAACTCACTGGAAAGCACTATAAAATTATAATAGGATATAAACATTTTCAATAGAAAAAATAAGATTTTCCTCTAAGTTATTCAAAGATGTTCTAAGTTATCTCTCTCTCTCTCTCTCTCTCTCTCTCTCTCTCTCTCTCTCTCTCTCTCTCTCTCTCTCTCAGACAGAGATTCAGAAAAGATTCAAAATGAATCCAGGGATGTATTTGACTGTAAGGTATGGACAAAAATACCCCCAAGCTTTCAAATTTGGATTATAAAGTCTACCTTTCCTCACTTCTATTCTTATACTGCAGGATACATTTATAATATGAATATGCATGCAAGGCTGGATTAGAGATCAAAATTAACTACTGACATGCAACTCTAAAAAGCTGGTAATGTTTTATGCTTTTGTAATAATTAAATAACAAATAGCTATTGAATGTGTATAATCATTAAGGAAAAGAGCTAAGTGCAGAGATGATGGTAACCCAGGCCTTCAAAGAACTCTCAATTTAAATAAGAGAAATAAAACAAATACATATATAATTTGATACAAAACACACAACACAATCCAAGAAGGAAAGTAGCCAAATTTAAAAGAGGAAGAGATCTTCTCCAGTTGCAGAGATGAAGAAAATCTTCAGAGCACTCGAGATGAGCCTTAAAGGATGCAGAGGGTCTTCTCAATAACAGTAAGGTGAAGGCCGGCACAATATGATGTAGAGTGGGAAACCGTGGAAGTGACTAACAATATTGGTTTGGTAGTGCACACCTATAATCCCAGTACTCGGGAGGCTGAGACAAGAGGATCACAGATTTGAAGCCAGTCTTGGCAACTTAGCAAGACTCTCAACAACCTAGTGAGACCCTGTTTCAGAATAAAAATAAATGTGGATGTAGCTCTGAGATAGAATGCTTCTGTACTCAAACCCCAGTATGAAACAAACAAACAAAAAAAGCAAATAGTGACTAATAGAAGACTCATTAGAAATAATTTGGATAAGCAAATTGGGGCATCCTGTGAAGGGACCAGTATATCATCCCAAGGATTTAAATGTCTATTCTATAGGTCATAGAAAATAATTTTTCATTTTCCTAGAGTCCATCTTGGAGGAGATGAATATACTAGAGACAACAGAGGCTAAAGGTAACAGATAGAACACTCAGTCCCCTGAGAACATCCTGCTCACCTGGAGGAGATCACAGTATGCAGAGAATAAACTAGGGTGATCATGAGGCAGACACCAGACCTAATTCCTAGGAAGATACTGGCAAGTGACTCCAAATTACTGAATTTCATACACTGATTCCTTCCAGGGGACCACTTTGCATTAGGCATTGGCTAGTATATAGATATGATTGGCAGCTGGTTATCAAAGAGTGTGATGGCTCGTGAAAATCAACACACACACAAATAATCAAAATATAACTTTGAATTAAATAGATAGTATGGTGTTTTCCATCTTTCAGAACATGACCTAGTATTGCCTAGGCAACAGCAGCTGACTGGGCAAACTAGGCACAGCCAGACCTTGGACATACACCTTCTGCTGGGATAGAAATGTACCAAAAGACAGGCTCAGATTCAGGAGGCAGAAGTCCAGGTTAGTAAACAGAATGTGGCATCCAGAAAGTACAGCCACTAACTGAAAGAAAGAAAAATAGAGATGCCTCATCTCACCATCAAAGAATTAAATTCTTAGTAACACTGGGCCTCTATCTTTAGACAGAGCAGAAACAGGGGAATCTAGTCAATAATCACAAACACAAGAAAGGAAGCGGACCCCAGGGCACCAGAAACTTCTGTCATCCTCAGAAGAGCCCTGCCAATCTGTTTTGAGCTCCAATCCAAGGCACCAATATAGGAAGAGGGCAGCAGATGTCTGTTAAGGTGAGATCCAGAGAGTACCTTACAATTTTAAAGACTTACTTCTCAGAGTCTAATTAAGTTAACAACAGGCTCTGAGGCATAGAGAAGACAGGAAGCCAGTTACTAAAACTGAGCTATGAATTTAAAGATTTGGGGCAGGGGGAATATAATCATAAAACTTATTAGAAGTGGAATCCAAAGTCAATACCAGTTATAGGTATGAGGTGATGAGAGAATTACTTAAATAATTCCCCACTAATTCTGGTCGAGATCTCTCAAGAATAAGACGAAGCTAGCAGGCATGGTGGCACATGCTTGTAATCCTAGCATTAGAGAGAGGCTGAGACAGGAGGATTGTGGTTTGCAGCCAGCCTCAGCTACTTAGTGAGGCCCTTTGCAACTCAGTAAGACCCTGTTTCAAAATAAAGAATAAAAAATAGGGCTGAGGTGTAGCTTGAAGTTAGAATGCCCTTGGGTTTTATCCTTAGTAGTGCAAAAATAAAAGAATAAGACAAAGCTCAGATGGAGGGAGAGAAAGTCATATCAGTAAGGAAGTAGTGAGAGAGGCCACAGCTGGGAGCCCAGCCTCACATCACTTAATGGCACAAAGCATGTGGGGAAGAAGCCATGGTTCTGACCAGAGACCAGAGGGAGTCTCCCCTGAACAGACAATATTGGAACTAGAGTTTTCATAATAAATAAGAATTTCCAAGATGGAAAAGAAAAAAATCTTTCAGGTTGTGGAAACATGAGTCAAAAAATGAAGTTACACTATTACCTGGTTCTCAAGGGTGGCCGGAGCATCCGTGATTTGGAAGTAGAAGAGTGAGGTTAGGAGCTCCTGAATCACTCGGACCCCAAAACCAACTCAAACAATTGGTGTTTCATCTTATAGGTCATTGGTGGACATTAAAGAGTTAAAGAAGGAAGTGACAAGCTGTCTTCCTGGAAAATAAGCCTGACCATTGTATCTGACTTCTTCTCCCATCTCCTTAGTTTCAAGACTTTCAACTTGACCTTGCCCTTGTTGCTCCTATTTGAGACAAAATGGGATCCCAGGAATGCCTGGCCCAGCCAAGCCATATGCCCATTCTGATAAGCAGTTCCGCTACATTTTTTTTTAATCATTTTCCATTGTGGTCTCTCCAACTACCTTTGTCTTTCCCTGCAGTCCTTGGGTCTCAAGCCCCTGCTGTCTGACAGACAACTGTGTAGGCCTCCTTCCATGGGCTGGTCTCTGTGCATGTGTGCCCATGTGTGTACAATCCCCGGGTCTCAGTTTTGTCCTAGCCTACCCACCTGTTTACCCCAATCCTTTTGAGGTAAACTTGGCAACATTACTGTCCAAAGAGGTTGTGGAGGTCTTACCAGGTGCTTTTCATGTCAACAACTCATCGTGTCCAAACTCTGACCCTTAATTGATACTCTGACTAGCCTTAGAAGGATCATGCCACTCAAGTGGTTTTTATTGTTTCATAATGGGTGAAGCCAGCCATATTCCAGTTCAAGCCAATAAACACAGAAAGAAGTTTAACCAAAAATTGAAGAATAGAAGAAGGAGAAGAAATAACCCATAAGCAAAATAAAGAAATAGCACAATTTGCCGGGCATGGTGGTGCATGCTTGTAATCCCTGCACTTGGGAGGTGGAGACAGGAGGATCACACAGGTTCAAAGCCAGCCACGCTGGTTTAAGAGACCCTATTTCCAATTTAAAAAGTATAAAAATAGGTCTGGGAGTGTAGCCTGGAGGTAGAAAGACTTCCAGGAACCCCAGTACCACAAAAGAAGGAAAGAAAGAAAGAAAGAAAGAAAGAAAGAAAGAAAGAAAGAAAGAAAGAAAGAAAGAAAGAAAGAGAAGGAGAAATAGCACAATTTGTCTGCAGGTTTCTGACTGCACCCAAAAAGCAATTCACTCAGCAAAAAGCTGAGAGTCATGCTTCTGAATACTGAATAACTCTCTACTGTTTTGTTCTCAGAGATGATTCAATATTAAGAAAAGTGTCTTTGTCATTTATACCAAAATAAGAAGGAAAGAGAGGAAATACTGCACAGGTAAGGAAAACACCTAGAATGAATTAAAAAATAAAACTTCAAACTGAGTCTTTTGGTCTAATTAGTTCAGTGCATTTGAAGAGGAGCATTTATTAAATTCACATGTACATGTATGGATCCTGAACAAATTAAAAAAGTTAATGATAAGGAATGTGTTTGGAATAAGAATGTAAGCTATGAAATCCTCGGTTTCATGAGTTGAGCAGTCTGAATTGCTGAACTAATGAGCATTAGACTTGATGTTCTAAATTACAAGTGATCCATCTGGTCATACGCTCTGGTTCCAGAACTGAAAGCGAATATCGGCTTCTTCTTTTTAAAACCTCTGGGAAAGAACTCTGTCAACAGTATGATGACACAGAATGTGAAATTCTGCACTTCTGATTCTCTGATGAGTGAGATGCTGTACTGAGAAAAAGTGAAATTGGGAAACATGAGCAAAACTCCAGGAATATAAATTAGTATTCTACTGAACTTAAATAACTAGATTCTCCACAGTGCTTAAAAGACCTCTTAGCAGAAAATAAATTAAAGTTTTCAACTTTGGCAGAGAGTTACTTTCAACTATGATATATTTTTTAAGAACTAAATTTGTCACTTAGATTTAAATTAAATAACTACATTTTTGGTTGAAGCAACAGACTTTACATCTGGCTATCTTAAGCAAAAAGGCAATTTAATGGAAAGATTGAAGGCTCATAGAAAAAATATCAAGGCTAGAGAATCTGATTTGGAAAGTACAAAGTAACTAACCATGGTAGTGGGAACTTCAGTCCAGACTACAGAGAGGATCAGCTCAAGCCAGAGGCCACTACCATTATACATTTAATGAATAAATCTATTCCATCTCTAGTCTCTTGAGTCATTTTTCAAGATGGAAGATTTTTAAATGAATAGCTAACTGAGCAAACTAAGTCAGTTGTAATTTTGTAACTATGAGGCACAGGAACAAGGAGAACCTTTCAAATAGGAAGGCAATTTCTGCTTAGACTATACATAACTGGGAAGTTCTCCAAATGGAAAACTTTCCCTCACTGTGACAAAACACCTGAGAAAATACACAGAAAAGAAGGAAAGGTTTATTTTGGCCCATAGTTTCAAAGGTTTCAGTCCGTGGTCATATGGCCTACTGCTTTGTGCCTATGGCAGCATGATACCTCGTAGCAGGAACACATGACTGAGAAAGCTTCTCACCTCATGGTAGCCTGGAAGCAAAAGAAAGAGGGGCTCAGGGGCCCAATATTACCTTCAAGGGTACACCCCCAATGACCTAACTTACTCCCACCAGGCCCCATCTCCTAAAGGTTATATTTCCTCTCAATAGCACCGTAGGCTATTGAACAATCCTTCAACACAGGGCCTTTGGGGGACTTTCAAGATCCAAATTATAGCACAGACTATGAATAGGAAGGACAGTTAGACACTGAGCAGTGAAAACAACATATGTTCACTACAGTCTACCCTTTTGGTTCACAATTTTTTCCTACCTAATAAGAAACAATTATCTCCAATATGCCTGAGAACAGTCTCACTTCTTCTCAAAAGGAAATGCGTAAGTGGTTACTGCAACCCAGCTCTTAGTCCAGGATCTCTAATTGCTGTACCCTGTTCCTCATATCTGAAACATGTGGCCTAACTATAAATATGTGCCGGGGTCCAGCCCTAGCAGAGTCGGGGTTCGTGTGAAGGTGAGGGGGAAAAACCGAGGCCGATGAGAGAAGACAACACACGATTCAGATTCGATCTTCTCCATTTTATTCAGGATTTGTTACAACTTTTATACTTCTTTTGTTGGCAGAAAAGCAAGTGCATAGTCATGCAAACAGGATCTTCAGGGACAGGAAATGTTATTATTTACATACATCAGGGCGGGGTGTCAGACATTTAATTAGTCATAGTATGCTTTGTCTCACTTCATAAAGCTGACTCAAACCTAATCTGATACAGTGGCTCAAACTAAGGTCAGTTTGAACTTAATATTTGGCCCAATAACTTTATCCTTGGGCTTTGCTGTCTGAGTCTCTCACAAGCCGCTGCCCATCAGTTTTAGTCATAATGTTTGTACATAAAATTCCAATTATACATATTAATCCAAATAATCCTAAAATAATTTTATGAAAGAAAGGAATGCCAGACATACTTCGTGGGGGATCTACGCCGTTGCGGATCCCCTGATTGAGCTTTCTCAAGATCTACATGAAATTGCTGTGGCAAATATGCAAACAATTAATGCATCACATGAAGTATGGGGAAGAGAAGAAAATAAATGAAAATATTTTGCACTCTTATAAAGTAGACAATCAAACACAGTAGAAACAATAGACTTAATTTCTACAAAGCCATATAGCTATTGCTACTTTTTTTTTTGTTTTTTGCGTACTGGATATGAAACCCAAGGGAATTTTGCCTCCAAGCTACACCCTCACCCCTATTTTTATTCATTTTGAAACAGGGTCTCACTGAATTGCAAAGGGGCTCACTAAGTAGCTAAGGCTGGCCACAAAACCGTGATCCTCCTGTCTCGGCTTCCCAAATGCTGGGATTACAAATTTGTGCCACCATACATGGCTATTGCTACTAATTTTGACTTTCCTTCTCTTTGTAGTCCATATTCCCTTTCCTTTGTTCAGCACATGTGGTTAGATTACTTTGCTTTGTGGAGTTGCCCACACCATATTAACTGAGGAAGCTGGGCCCTTGGAGGTACCAGCAGAGGCTAAGGCCTCTTTCTCAGTTCTTTAAAACAGTAATCTTTTTCATCCTGCTGGCCTTGGACATGATGAGATTAAAACAGCCAAATGGCACCCAATACACTAATACCATTGTTGTGTCCAAGTTGTAAGTCTTCTTACCTTGAAGCTATAGAATCTGAATCAGATAAACCTAGCACGTAAGGATAAGAAGTAAGAAAAAAGTTAAAAGCAAATCATTAGGAGTAATTACTTTATTTCTTAGAACTGTGTAATCTGGCTATTTTGGTCTCAGAGACCCTAATATCACACGTATCTATTGAAAATCTCTTTGGGTCAGAACTTTTTTTATCATGCTAACCCTACAGACAATTATGAGGAATAGCATATTTTGTCTCTGGTAGTCCAGTGGAGTTACCTGGCCTCTATCACCCCTGAGCCTTTGTCTCACCTCTGAAATCAGGTAACGCATTTCAACTGTGTGATTCCCTCAGTCCTCAAAAAATAGCCCTCCCCAGAAATGGTATTTCTTTTATCAATGTGTGTCTGAAGATCTTTGTGAAGAGAGTGGATTTTGAGACTACCTGGGTATTGTGTTTATGGTGTAGTTGGACAAGATGCTTACAAGAGATCACTTCCTATTTTACATTGTTTGGTATTTTTAATTCATTCTTTTACTTGTGCTAAAAAGTATTTTTATTTGGCCAAATGTTTTATGGGCCAGTGTTTACATCAGATTGAGATTAACCAGCAAACAAACTGTTAGAACCACATGCAGTTGCTCAGGCTTGCTTTAAATGCAGAATCCCTGGGAAACAATCCAAACCAAAAAAGCCACAATAGTGATTATATTCCTCCTTAATGGTCAGGCGTAGTCATTCCCACATATACTGCAAAGGTGGGTTTTTTTTTTCCTCTCTCTAAAAAATTAGCAAAGCCTTGTTTTTCTCCTGAATATAAGCCTTCTCATCCAAGGAATGACCTCATAATATATCCTCAACACATATTGGGTTTTAATTCTAGTTACTCCTCTAAGCAATGCAAGTTAAAGATAGGTAGGGAACTTAAAGAATACATTTCTGTTTTTAAGATAACTTTTTCAAGCAAGAGAGCAAGAGTTTTCAAGCTGCCTTGTCAGACCAGAGAAAGAGAAAGGAAATTGTTCCTTTGAGAAACAGAAGCTGCACACAGGATACCTGAGTCTTCCCCTGACTCATCCCACTGTCTAGGGGCCTCCTTTCTCACTAATGCCTATATTTCCATGGGAATGACATATATAATGAAACAGCTATTGGACTGACATTGTAATTTTGTACAATTTAAAAATTAAAATCTAAGTTTGAGTTTTGGCTATTGCAGCTTTACAGCTGCAAGATAATGAACTCTTTCATCATGGTTACAGAACGTCCCTGTATTTTAGTGCACAGCTTAAACTGAGAATTTAGGGATTTGAGCTTATCATTCTCTGCTTAAGCCGTTCAATGTTATCAGAAGCAGGCACCCTTCAATTTCTCCTATCTTTCATGCTATTTTTATGGTAGTGACAACATGGTCCACCAGAACCTTCTCCTCAATGGATCTTTGATTTCAAATGTCCGTAGGCAATCATTTTGCTATCTTATCACCGCAAGCTATATACTACTAAATTACCACCCTAGAAAAAAAATAAGACATTCAATTCTGTCTATCCTATCTCAGAATGAAAACCGGTCTCCTGTTCTCTACACTTCCTTGAAATGTTACCTAAAACCCCACTCCCTCAGACACATTTCTGAATAATACAATTAAGAGGTATAATTTCAATCCTATCTCTGTTATGTATTAACTACATAATTAACTTAATTTCCTATTCCTTCTTAGTTTTTATGGGAGGTCACTTTGGGAAAAAGAGGGTATTTGCAGCAAACTAAACTAAGATTTTTATTATAAAATAGAAGGTCAGTGAAAGTCCATAGAATTTGGTTTAGGAGCTAGATTAAAATATATAACCAAGGGCAATCGGTGACAATGGTACAACAGGGTGAAAATTTGAAAAGCCAGTGTGGCAGATGAGCCTACTGAGAAATTAGCTGCCTTACCTTCAGCTATAGGAGCATCACTACCATTCCCACATTCCCAAGCCTTTAGGAATGTGGTCCTGTGTCTTTGTGATTAGGGGGAGGGGGAGGCAGGGAGAGGTTAATGGACCTTTGTGGAGTTTAGAAGACAATAGAGGATTGTGAGGAGGGAACTCTGCCAAGAAGGCAACTTTTAAACAAATCACTGTTTTCATATTCTAGGTCTGTTAGGTATTAGGCAGGACTACCATGAAGGGGAAGGGATGGATGGAAGAGGAGGACTTCAAGGAGAAGTTGTTGGTTTGGGTGTCACATGACAATTCCTATTTCAGGTTCTGCACTGATGATAGGCTGAAACCAAGTGAATCTGGGTCACTGTACTAGGGTGACCATCTCTCCCCATTTACCAGGATTCAAGACTTTATCAGAAGTCCAGGGCAAATCTAGTTGTTTTAGTCTTGGGGATCTGTTCACAGAGAAAGAGGAGTATCTGTCAGAGCTGCATGTTTTGAAATGCAGTAATGCCTTGAAATGAACATTTTCCCCTACTGAGCAAGGTCCAGAGGTCCTTATACAATACAGGGGAAGAAGAAGAGCCTGGGGTTTTTTTTTTCCTAATTTAAGAAGGTGAAGACTTTCTATTGGTTTAGAATATCAAGAAATGTGATACTTTTTGCATACCCAATGGTGTGGAGCAATTCCTGTCCCTTCAAATATGTTATTAAATTTTTCTTGAACTCTTAGTATGTGTTAGGTATGAAGCCAGTAATTTACAAACACTATGTGACTAATTCTCATGACAACCTTAGGTGTGAGGTACTCTAAATGTTCTCACTTACAGTTGAAGAAACTGAGGCTTAAAAAGGTGAAGTAACTTACCCAAGTCTAGCCTGCCTGATAAATTCTCAAAGTCTATAGTCAACAATTTATTGAGGTCTACTGTCTAAGAGAGTGAAATGGACATTGGCATGTCTAAAATATTCAGAAAACTGTTTGACTTTTTATACAATATTCATAGCACCATACCCAATATTATTTAAAATATCTCAAGGACAGTGAAAACATTTGCAGTCTTACAGACCAAACCCTGGTTTGGCAGAGGTGAATTCACTACTTGGAATTCTTATCTGTGGTACAAATTGCATCCATCTTTGTGTGTCCACACACACAGAAAGAAGTCAATTCTTCTTTCAGAAGCCAGATAAGGATGGTTATGGCTCCATTCTCAAGTACCTTTATTTAAACCTCTATATCTCCTTCCTGACAGTACTAAGTCCATCAAAAGCCAATGCATCTATGTCTTTGTAGTCTCTTAGCAACCACTACATCACTCCATCTCTTGGTAACCACTCCGCGCCTTTACATCATTCTCCGGGGAAGCCGCACATGCTGCATTTGGACACGAGCCTGATTTCAATCTCTTGGAGGATGGAGCCACTTCTCGTTAGACCTTTACTGACATTATGAGGTTGGCTTATCTGTTTTAAAGGAGTCATAGATTTTATGGAAATAATATCTGAAATGGAGAACTCAGACTGAAAATAGTTGACAATTCTTACAATGTTTTCAGCTCACAGGTGCTTTTAGGGAATATGGTTCCAATGGGACCTTCGAAATCTCAATTTTGGGTCAGAAATCTTAATTTCGACTGAGTAAAGGCTTCAGAACACCAGTAAGTCATAATGTCACAAGAGATGCACTCAAAAACAAGGATGTTACCTATCCTGGAGTCTGTGTGACTTTCTTTGTTTCACAGAATCTTAGAAAGTTAATGTGCTCAGAGAATCTTCAGGACATCTGAGGACAAGTCTGGCTATTTCACTGTTTCATGTTGACCTCTGCTTATGAATGGGGCTGGGTCAGAGAAGACAGGATGCAGAAATTGGAAAGCGTGGCTAAAGTCATGGCATCAGGCCAAACAGCTGTGGCAAAGAAAAAGGGGTTTACCTAATGTACCATAGCCAGCGCTGGGTTTCAGGGTAGCACTGAAGATGCTCTACTCAGATCTCTTCCAGAAAACCTGCTAGGGAGAGCGTAGTTGACTGATAGCCTCCAGTTTCCACTCCTCTGGTCCACCACTTCTGGACACTCATGGCATGCTTTCCTCAGAATGGTCCTCAGCCAATGACTAGCATGGCTGGGGCACTGGTACCAGCCACTCCTGTGCAACATGGGGCCCTTCTGAAGGCCAGCGTTTGCTCATAGATTTCCCACCTGCCCGGCTCAGACTTTCCTTGAGTTACACTGCCAATTCTTCCTATCAAATCCTGCTTCTTTCTCTCTCTTCCCTAGTATCAGACCCACAGTGTGTTCTGTAATAGAACTGACTCATAGAAATAGAATGTAAGCCACATATGTATTTTATTTCCTTTTTGTGATACTGGATATTGAAACCAGTGTGGGTCCTACCTCTAAGCTATGCCCACAGCACCTCTTTTTTTTATTTTGAAAAAGGATTTTGCTAAGAGATTAAGTTGCTGAGGCTAGCCTCAAACCTCTGATCCTCCTCTCTGAGCCTCCCAAATACTAGAATTATAGGAATGCACCACTATACCTGGTTGTAGTTTTAAATGTTCAAAATAACCACATTTGAAAAGTGAAAAGGAATAGGTAAAACAAATTTTAATCATACACATATATTTAATGATGTATTCTATTTATTCCAAAATATTTCAATATATGGTATAGCTAATATTTCAAAAGTCATTCAGAAAATATTTTACATACTCATATGTATAGGGGGTATTTCTTTTTTTAATGATACAAGGGACTGAACCCAAGAGTATTCTATCCACCAAATTATAGCCCCAGCCCCTTCCTTTTCATTTTTGTTTTGAAACAGGGTCTCACTAGGTTGCTAAGAGTCTTGCTATATTGCTGAAACTTTCCTCAAACCTGCAATCCTCCTGTCTGAGCCTCTCAAGTACTGGAATTTGAGGTGTGTACCACCACACCAAGCTGGCTATTTCTATTTTTATTCTTTGGTGCTAAGTTTTGAAATCCAGAGCATGTTTAATGAACATCAGTTGAACCGCCTTTTAAAAATGTTCAATAGTCTCAGGTTGTTATTGGCTTTTCTACTAGACAGTGCAGGTTCCAAGACTCTTTCTACTGTCTATACCTGCTCCATATCACCCTGCCATTACAGATACCACCCTCCAAACACCTTGCAGGTCTACCTCTATCTTGGCATCTACTTCTCAAAAGATATGAAGTGACACAATTTGCTTCATTGTCTCTAGCCTAAGTACTATTAGCAGAGGGTGTGTGTGTGTGTGTGTGTGTGTGTGTGTGTGTGTGTGTATGTGTGTATGTGTGTTACTATAGATTGAACAATTGAACCCCAGGGTATTATATTTTATATTTGTATTTTGAAAAAGAGTCTCACTAAGTTGCAGAGGTCCTCACTAGGTTTTTGAGGCTGGCTATGAACCTGAGATTCTCCTACCTCAGCCTCACAAACACTGGGATTGCAGGCATGTACCACCACACTTGGAGCACATTATATTATAATCACATCACCCTCAAAACACTTCAGTGGGTGCCCTTCATTTAAGTGAAAATGTCCCCACTTGGTTTCCATTGGACTTTATAATGCCACCATCCTTCATGTGGTCAGTTCTCCTGAGGGCACCCTCACATACGCATCCCTCCGGTCAGGTCCACCTCCTCACTGTCCTTCTAAAAAACCAGCCTCACTTTACAGCACCCCTAATTGGTGCTATGGCATGGATTTAAAATGTCCTCCAGTCCTCCTGTGGTAGACAAGGCAGCCATGTTCAGAGGCATGACTAGATTGCTGGGGAAGGGTCCCTGGGGTCAGGGCCCAGGACAGTGTTTGCCCAGATGGCTGCTACAGCTTCCTGTTCCTTCAGGACCCTGCCACCATGAGCTGACACAATCTCTCTCCCTCTCTCTCTCTCTCTCTCTCTCTCTCTCTCTCTCTCTCTCTCTCGTACTAGGAATGAAACCCAGGAGCTTTCTACCTCTGGGATATATTACCAGACCTATTTTATACTTTATTTGGAAACATTCTCTTTATCTCTCCTTCCTGTCAAGATGCCCTGAGGACCTAGAGCCTCAACCCTTGCTTAGAGGCCAGTATAACATAAATCTCCAGAACTGCGAACAAATGAAATTCTTCTTCCCCAAAGTTTTGGGTGTCAGGTGTTTAGGTCACAACTGTGAGAATTCTGATTAAAACAATTGCCTATGCTGTTCACATCTCCTATTTCTTTCCATTGAACCTGTTTAGGAATAATTTTTAAGGAATCACTACACATATTTCCTATCTGTAAATTTAATATTTTAAAATTATACGGAGATACTACTAATATATATATATATATATATATATCTTTCATAATACAAATGGAAGTAGAGTATTTAGCTCTAAAATATATTCAATGTATGTGTATTGATTCAATGAACAATAAACACAGTAGTGAACACAAAAATGTAGAAAGTGTTATTCCAGTTTTTGAAGTGTGATGGTTAGTTTTAAGGTCCCATTTGGCCAGCTCTGGTGCCCAGCTGTTCAGTCAAACACTAGACTAGATGTTGCTATGAAGGTATATTTTAGATGTTGTTAACATTTACATTCAGTTGACTTTATGTAAAGCAGATAACCCACCAAAATGTGTGTAATCCTCATCTGATCTGTTGAAGGACACAGACCAAGGACTGAGGTTCTAAAGAGGAAAAAGGAATTCTGGCACAAGACTGAGTTTAGAAATTCTGCCGAGTCTCCATCTGTTGGCCTGCCCTGCAGATTTCATACTCAAGACCACAACATAAACGCTTAACTCCATTTCCATCCACTCAGCCTGCCTTACAAGATTTGGGGCCTGACAGTTCCAACAAAACCATGAGCCAATTCCTTGAAATAAATTTCTCTACAACCATATCCTATTGGTTCTGCTTCTCTGGAGAGCCCTGATATTCAAGGGTTTTTCCTTCAGTTGTGGAGATGAAACACAAAAACTTGGAAAGTTAAACAACAGCACAAGGCAACAACGTGTTGCCATAATAAATCATTAAGTTGTAACTCAAATTTATACTACTAACCCCATATGCTCAGGTATTCAGAAGAAAAATAAATTATAATGGGTTAAAGATTTGAATGAAAGCCCAAGTACAGAAGCACTTTCATGTTTAAACTTGAAACTATTTAGCATTATAAAACCAATTTGCTAACATCCCAAACTCATCTTTTTAAAAAGCACATCCCACATTTGGTCTGTTTTGGGTTTTGATAAAGTATATTTTTTGCTGAGATAGAAGAGAGAAGAAAGCATGACCTAGTTAAACTCAGGCAAAACTAATCTTGCAAGTTGATCAAAAAACTGCTTGGCAAAAATTCCCTTGTTAAAGTGTCTTGAGGATACCTTAGTAAGAATTGAAAAGACCAATCTAAATCAGGCCAGAAAACTGTTTTTCCAGTGTTACACTAAAAAAAAAGTCTGTGCCATTTACTTCATTAGAGACAGAATTTTATTTTAACATGGCATTTTTGAAAGGCTAACTTGTTTCATTTTTCCATCTTCTCCCCTTTTTGCCACACCCACGCCCACTTCTGCAAAACATCTTTATATTTTGCAAATTCAGCTTACCTCCCCTTTATATTACAGCAAAATAAAATGAGATCTGTGGTTGCGCAAATATAATTAATTAATGGGATATATAACCCAGAAGACAAGATCAGTAATATAGCAAACAATGTCCTTTACAAGGCATAAAGTCTGTTTAAAAATGTTATTCCAAGTACACAAAAAATCAGGCATGGTGGCACACATGTGTAATCCCAGTACTTGAGAGGTTGAGACAGGAGGATTGCAAATTCGAGATCAGCCTCAGCAACTTAGCAAGACTCTCAACTAAAACCTAGTGAGATCCTAGGTTTCAAACAAAAAATAAAAAGGGGTGGGGATGTAGCCTGGAGGCAGAATGCCCCAATACCCCCATGCATACAAATAAATAAATCAAATAACTTTTAAAACTTAAGTATTAAAAAAAAATGAACTGATTTTAAAAAATTGAAAAGGACCTGCATGGACACCTCACCAAAGAATATAAAGACAGCAAAACAGCATATGAAACGATGTTCACCATAATACACCATTAACGAATTGCAATTATTTATAAGAATTCCTCTTATGTAGCAAATTAATATCACAAAAAAGTATCTGCTCAGGATGGATAAGGTAATATCTTATAAGAGTTGGCAAATTCTGACATATAAAAAGTGCAAAAGCTATTCCTCACAAGACAAAAAATTTGGTAAATTTGCCAACTGGGAGGTATCTTTGAGAATAAAATGTTGAGATCCTGGTAAAGTTCCAAGTAGTAAAAGAAATAAATATGGTTATTATATTACTTTGATGAATCCCTAAGAGAGGGGAATGACAAAGACACAAACTGAAAGATTTATAGAAAATGCCATGATCTAAATTTAGGTTATTCAGGAATTAGATATTTCAAACTCTGCTAAAGAATTTTATTCTCACTGTGAATCTGGATGTAAAAAAAAAAATACCATTTAGAATTACAAGTTTCCAAATGCTCAAGTATCTTTCTACTTGGTGTTAAAAAAATAAATTTTAAACATTTGTCAGCCTTTACTGTGTTACTTATCTAACCATTTCACCTTCTCTTTGCCATGTGTGTCTATCAAAACTCAGCTCTCTTCACACCTCATGTACACCAGCATTAGCTTGGAACATCCCAGCATTTTACTTCTGGGTATACCAAGAATAGACAGTCTTAAACACACTCTATCCAAACCATTTATCAAGGTTATGTTTGCAGCCTCAGGGTTGAGGAAACACCTCCTCTAAGACAAAAAGTAGGTTTGCTTTCGCTTATTATGAGAGTGTCCAACTGCCCAAGTATCTCTTGCCTATAATGCAACCCACTATAAATACAGCCATGGTCTAGTCTTCCTGCAACACTCTGAACCATATTAAGTTCTAGATTCTGCTTTTGCTGTGAGTAATAAAGGTGCTGTTTTAAAATTTCTTACCCAGAACCTCATATCTTCTTCCAACATCCTTGAAACAGAAACAGGCTAATCTGTTAGTGTTGTTTTTTTAAATAGGGTAAAATCTCATACCATTAATAGTTTTTGACACAATTTAAAAAGTTCTGGTAATTATACTTTTCGTCTCTTCCAAAACTGATCCCCACATTAGCTCAACCAGATAATAAGCTGTTAGACATAGGAAAGTATTAAAAAGATAAGGATCAGAAAATAATTGAAACAATGTCAAGAAGAGTTGGCCAAAATTGGCCAAAGTTGGCACTGCTTTGGAATTTTTTAATAGACTTGAATGGTTAAAAAAAAAATTCTTACCTATGTTTGAGGCCAGGCTTACCTACCTTTTAGGAAATATGATAAAGCATATCCAAAGTCTAGATTTTATCCCTCTTGCACTTTTTTGGTTAATTTATACATTTATTGAATATTTATCAAAGGGCCAGGCAAGATTTAAAATTAGAAAATCTTCAAAAGACATCTACAGGTTCACATTAGTTGGGATTCTAGCTTTTATTCTGTAAGTTCACATTCTAAGTAGAATTATCTTTCTCCTGTTCTACATTTATTCATGTGCCCACCAACCACCTCTTCAGGATCCTTTACCCCCTTATTCACAGTGTTAATGTTACACTATTTGTGATTTTTCTCTGATAAGATTAAAAATGCAACTCAGCTGAAGATTTTTCTTATTCGAAGCAATCCCTTTTAGTAGAACTTCCTATATTAATGCAGTCACTATCATTCAAGAAATATTAAGCATCTTCTTGCTGCCAGGCACTATTCTAAAGAACTAAACCAGCAATGAAAAAGACAATACAACACATTCTAGTGAGGAGGTTGGAGATGGATAACAAGAAAGAAGCAACAAATCTCTTCTCAGTTATGGCACAAACCAAACAGGATAATTAGACAGAGCATTAAAAGTCAAGGTTATTTTGTATTAGGTGACTACAGAAAGTACTACTGAGATGATGTTATAACTGATATCCAGAAGGTGAGAGGAAGCCAAATACTTGGAAACCCAGGTCTAGAATGTACCAGGCAAAGAAAACAACAGAGGCAAAGAAATGATTGGTTTATATAAGAGTCAGAGAGGACAGAAGAAGGTGTACCGTTAAGAAGTATACAAGAGCCAGGCATGGTGGCGCACACTTGTAATCCCTGCGCTTGGGAGGCAGATACAGGAGGATTGTGCAGGTTTGAAGCCAGCCTCTCAGGCTTAAGAGACCCTGTTTCAAAAAAAAAAAAAAAAAAAAATATATATATATATATATATATATATATATATATATATATAGAGAGAGAGAGAGAGAGAGAGAGAGAGAGAGAATGAATGAAGTGCACAAGATCAGGGGAATTCTGAGAGCAAAATAATTAGTCAATCTTTATTGTTCTCTTAGACCTCTCTTAAATTTTTAGAGCACCATAAAGCATAGTCCAAGAATCACTTTCTCTCAGCTTTTCAGTAGTAGACATTGACCAACAATTACAAGAAATTATAGGACATAGTATATTATTTCATTTTCTCAGCCTTGTCATGTCATGTCCAATATAGTCAAATTATCAAAGGTAGAAATAACATAGAGAATAATTCTGAGAAAGATTAGGGAGTTAAATATTGTTATTGATAATTAACAGAGGAACTGTGCCAGGAAACACAGTGTATGTATCTGTGAGCCTTGGGATATGAAGAAATGGGAGGAAAGAGAAACAAGTTCCTCCAGATAACTAGCATCAGATCCCACAAGAGATTAGGGCCTTACTCAGGGAAAGCATGTCAGTTAGAAGGCAAGATGGGTTCCATCTCTAGACCAAAAAATAAATAAATTAATTAATTAATTAAAACAGATTCATACTCAACTAACTTAGGTAGAGGGGATGAAAAGCTCCTTTATATTTCTATTTTTTGCTAAGCATTATTTTAAAAATCGTGAATTTTTAAGACTAGAAATAATTAACTCATAATTCCACCATATTTTTAAATTTTGATTCAAAACATTTAATTTTTTCTGTTTTTTACTTCTAATCACTTTACACAGGCTCACTTACATGTAAAATTATTGTAATCATTTTATATATGTATATATGTTGTTGATAGAATGAGAGATGGCTTCATTTCTGGTCATTCAAGATAAAATGGGTTGTACCATCTGGGTGAAATACAGCTCTGCCTTTTAAATTTTCATAACAGAATGACAACTCTGCCTTCTGTGCATCTGGACTCTAAACACATGGTTTTCACTTTTATCCACAATATAAACCTCAGGCAGAACAAGCACTTGTCAAGAGAAATTGAGCAAAATCTCAAAACTTCCTTATATCCAGTGTGACAAAGTCAAGCAGACAAGCAAGAACCTTTTTTTTTTTGGGGGGGGGGTGGCTCCTAAGCTATATCTTGGTATTATTGGATCAGTAGACAGTTCAGTTCCATAATCACACTAGCTCAGCTCTTCAATTTTAGACTCTATTAAGAGTTGATATTGAAAGCTATAAGTACATTTGTCTTGTTTTCACTGTGAAATGGATTTACCTATGGGGTGGGGGAAGGTTCACACAATCTATGTATTATGAGGATTTTTTCCAGAAAAAAATATTGCTTTTTTTTTTTATATGCTTCTTTTTTCTGAAAGTTAAAGCAAAAAATGACGATGATGTAACCTAATGTGCCTGTGGTTTAGCTCAGCTGCCTGGAAGGTCAGCCATATTTGTGACCCAGTATAGTAAACATTTCAGCCCAGATTATTTGTAAACATCTTTTCTCATACCTTATAAATGAAAGTTAATCTATGTTAACTTTTATGAATCACATTAAATCCTCTTATATGCAGAGGCTATAGAGTATATAATATATACCAAAGGAGTGCTTCATACTCAAAATGTAAAGAAGTAGTAGTTCAGAGAACAGGATAATTCTGTGGATTAAAAGGGTCAAACTCTGGAAAAAAGGAGGACAAGTCTACTAGAGAGTTGTTTAAACAAATTTGGTGAAGAAATCTCTGTAATGGTGAACACATGCTTAAACACAGTGCAGAATTGCTAGTGGGAAACAAGAAATCATGACGTTGAAAAGATCTCAAGGTCAGCCTGGAGAGTGATTTGAATATCAAGTTGATGAGTTAAACTTGCACTCCCTAAGAAATTTTTGCATGAGGAAGTGGCTGATGCAATTGCTTGCACAATTATAACCAAGATGGTATCATCAGCAAATCTATGTCTCTCTGGAGGAGAGTCCATTTGTTGTATTGATGTTGAGAATTTGTTTTTAAACATTAAATTGTAACTCCCAGCAGGGTATCTTGGTGAATATGCCCAACAGATAGTAAGATAAGAGTTTGGATCTTGATACAGAAATCAGAAAAGCAGACTGGAAATTTTCTATGTAGAAGAGAATAAGATAAGTAGTAAGAGAAGATGAATACCCTGGGCTCCTTCCCTTTCCATGGATACTTAAAATAACCCCAGAGGGCTGTGGCATCCAGGAAGAAAAAGATTAAGCTCTCCTGAACTAGAGGACTTAGGGAGATTGCCCAATTGCCCCCAAAACTGATACTTTCTCTTGGCACAGCAAAGACTAAATTTAGAATAGTCTTCAATCGTTTTATTATTAGAATTAGAGAGAAAATGAGGAATTATTTTGTCTGTTTTTAGGAAAATGAGTAATAAATACTGGTGCTGACAAAAGTATATGTTATCTATAAACTGAGAAAAATTCTTAAAGAGCAATATTGACAGCTCAGCTGGGACAAAATGAATAGGCAGCATGCCACAAGGTTTTTGAGTGGACACCCTTAACAGCAATAATATCCAGTGTCAAAGGAAATGATTGCACATCAAGATAAACCACAGCCCTCTATTAAAACCATCAAAGAGAATGAGGGAGAAGGAGAAAATAGAGGTAACATTGACACCTGCATAGCAAAGGAAAAACCATTGGGATATGGGATACAGATACTGTAAATTATGTAAATTAAACTAAAAAATAGCTCAGTGCTAATGGTGTATTGTCATAACTCGTTAGCCTGAAATTTGCTAGGTATAAAGGAATGTTACAGAATGGGAAGCCCAGTGTGTCCTATAGGGAGGTGAACAGTAGAACGTAGGGAAAAAACTATAGAAGATGAACTACATGAACTGGAAAGTAGGGGCCAGATGATGAGCCAAGAAGCTTAGGTGCCACCTTGCAGATAATGGATCAGCAGGAGGGGAGCCAGGTAGAGGCTTGCAATTGGTGAGCAAAAAGTGATTGAGGGCCAGGGCCAAGAGAGCCCAGAGGAGCCAGGGTGGCGGGATGAAGGGGGTTGACATTCTTTCAGTAGGGCCATGAGTTTAGAAAACTGTTCTCTTAGGATCAACTTTTGATCTATCATCATTCTTCTTTTCAGATCTTTTTATCAGTCTGAGAAACTATGTAACTTTCTCAGAAAGAAAAGGGAGACCACTGATAAGCAACACCTCATTTAGCAAAACAAAATATAGATGCTCCGAGCCTGGCTGTGGAGCTTAAGAAGTGTGTTAATACATGGGCTCCCCATGCTGTGGCTCTCAGTATCCTCGATATTGAGAGTTTCTCTTTTGACTATTATGTCGCCAGCACATGGATCCCAAAGGATGTATTATCTACCTTTAAACTCTGATTGCAGCCACACTTCTTTTGGCACTGCCAAGAAATACTTCAATAACTAAGATTCAGAAAAGAAAATTTGAAGGAGATCACAGATCTTCTAAACTCAGCCCCTATGTCAAGACTTCAGGTCAAATCACAAGAGCAATGAAAAACTTGAGAGTCTGAAGTTTGAGTTGGGTTCATGAAATCCTAACACGCTTAGATATTCCTATGACTTCTTCTAGATACTCAGATGCTTTAAATCAGTAATGTATGACTCAATGGAGAGTTGAGATAACTTAAAGATTATGTTTGAAATGCAACTGATACTACTTGGACATGTATATCCATTAGAAATGAATTTGGCTACTAGCTAAAGAAACTCAATGCCAGTGGATTTATTTATAAATGCATGCAAAGATTCCATTCTTCCATGCAAAGTCCAGAGGTAAGGTAGTCTAGGGCTGACACAACAAGTACAGAAGTCCTCGGGGGCCTAGAAGCCTCCTATTTTCAGTCTTCTAAGCCACCTCATGGTAGCTCAGCACAAAGGACAGATGCCTTCTAAAGAACTTTCCCAGATATAACCTCACTGATGCATTAACCTGAGCTCAGTTATGCAAGCATGCCTAACTGTAAATCTTAATGAAAACCAAGTTCTTCTGCTGAGCATAATACCCTGGGTTATTTTATAAAAAATAGAGCATCGACATTTCATTAGTAATTAACACTGCCAATTATAACTTTAATGAAATGCTATCCCCCTTCTCTCCCCATATAAAGATACTCCACATGGAATGTAATATAGCCTTGGTTTTTATTAATCACTGGTATAATAAATGGCCAAATGAAGAATATTTCTGCATCTTCTAAGAAATTATTAATACATCATTCAAAATGTTCAATGGTTCTTCACTTAGGAAAAAATTAATTCCAGACCAGAAATTCATCTCTCCTAAAGAAAAGGATTTTCATTTGTTTTTCTTCTTATCACATTAGATTTATAGTTTTTATCTTGCTGTATTTTGTTTTGGCTTGACAATTAGACTTGATTTTAACCTGGTCCTTAGTCTAAATCCCAAATCCAATCACTTCCCACATCTCTTCTTAATTAGCTCTTATACCTTCACCCTTATTTTAATAATTCTTATGGCATTTGTACCGCAGGTCCTTTTGAGTCTTTAAGGAGGCTGAAATAACAAATAAATCCAAAGACGTGGCACTTGTTCAGAGAATTCCTCTGAATTGTTCTTCAGCTCTCCTGCTTAAATAATTAATTGAGAGTTGAAAAACTTAGCTTCCAAGGCACTAGATGAAGAGAGTCATCATGAAATGTCAATGATGTCTTAGGATCTGGGAAAACAATAAAGAGTTTTTGTTCATTTCAAATATGATGTTACTGAGGAAGCAGAAAACTATAATGAAATCCATTTTAAGGAACATTAAAGCCTTGTAAGACTTTCCAGAACCAAAATTGAATTGTGGCCAAATACTTTTAAGAAACTAAATCTAATCTGACAAGAAACAGGAACTGCTACATGAATGCATTTAATAAAATAGACATTTGAGAGAGGGAAAAATCACAAAAGAAATGAAAAAAAAATCTCCTAAGTTAAAAAGCAGAGTGTGATCTGTGATGGGATTTAAAGAGGAAATGCCAGGAAAGCACTCAGATGAGGAGTGCCCAGTGGTCACGGCATTTTCAAAATGCAAAATAGTAGAGTCTCTGGATAAAACTGAAGACGGTTCTTTATTTTCCAGCCATTCTCTGTATGAGACAGCATATTAGGAGCTGACGAAATAAGGTAAGGGCAAAAATGTGTTCTGACCACCGTTGGCTAAAAAGAACCTGAATTTAAAAAAAAAAAAAAAGTCTGCTGTCCTTTCTCCTCACCTGGCATATCTAACCTGACTTTCCACTGTACACTCCAACTCCTGTCATCTCTAGATGGACCGGTTTCCCTACAGATTCTCAACTGCACCTGCACATCCTTGCCTTGGTGTCCCTCCTCATCAGCTTCCTTCCTCCAGAAAGTCTTCACATGGCTGGATCTTAACCATCCTCCCAGGACACACTTGTGCCTGTGCTTCTTGACAGATACCACTCTCATCACCGTCTTTTCTCTAAATTCCTGGACTGTGCCATGCAAAACAAAAACTTAATTATATTTAGACTAGCAGAATTTAAGGTTATTTTACACATTGGTCTTATAACTTGAAGTAATGCCCCCTGGGGCACAGAAACCACATTCATGCCTCTGATGACCTACCGTGGCTGATGCAGCGCCAAGCACAGGTTAGTGGCAACTGCAGAAACCAGACTGAATGCCCCTGTGGGCACGTTTTCTTTGCTGTGTGCCAATACATGCAATTATTAACTCTCCTAGTAACAATCTCCCATTGGCATCTCATCTTTTTTTCTTGGTATTCTTCTTTCTTCAGAACAAAAAGCAGTAAGGGTAGGAAAGAGATGAGTCGAGGGGTTCAAATTTCGAAGACTGAACTGGTTTTTTTTTTTTTTCAAAAGACATTTGCCCTTTGCCACCCTCAAATGGATGTTTTGACTCAAAAGATTCTAAGGTCCACACTGCCATTTTATTTGGTATTTTCCAGGAAGTCTAGGAATCCATTGCATGTTAATTCCTTTTATCTTTCACCAAATATTTATTGAGCACCACCATATCACCTAGAAACAATTCTACCTATTGGGTTACAGCATTGATTAACATAGTTAAAGCTCCTGTAGTGAGTTTAATAGCAGCTTTTTAAAAGGTACATCTGTCAGGAACCTATAAAAGTGACCATATTTGGAAAAAGTATTTTTGTAGATGTAATCAAGAAAAGAAACTTGTAAGATCCTCCTGAATTAGGACTAGAACTAAATCCAGCAACAATTCTTTATAAGAGAAGAGTGGAGAAAACAGAAACACAGACACAGGGAAGGGTACACAAAGACAAAGCTCAGAATGATCAGCCTGGGATCTGAAGATCTGAGATTCTAAAGATTTCCAGCAGTCACTAGAAGCCAAGAGAAGCAAGGAAGGACTCTCTCCAAGAAGTTTCAGAGGCAACATAGCACTACTGACATCTTTACTTTAGATTCCTGGCCTCTGGAATTGTTAGAGAATTCATTTCTGTTATTTTAAGAAACCAAGTTTGTGGTCATTTGTTACAGCAGCCATAGGAAACTAATACATCTCTTCACAAAATTTAATATTATAATGTAGAAACAAAATAAGTGGTAAGCACAGTGAGAAAACAAAATAGGACAATATGAAAGTGTCACCAAGAGTGATACTTTTTAGCTTTATAGTGAGGGAGCTTCCATTTAATCTCCTCTAGTGTTTCCTAAAAAAGAAAAAAACACTTACGATGTCCAAATTAATTAACCTGCTAAGTAATTTTTTCATACTAACATTAAAAATTGTTTTCTTAAGGTTATTTTTAAGATGCAAGTAAGGTGTTAGCATTTCCACCAATCTTGAGGGCATCACTAACATCAACACAGTGACCTAGAAAGGACAGTGCAAGCATCTACTTCAGACTAATATACAGTTGGGAAATAACTCACTTATTTCTGTTGTTTGAATATAGTCTATCCCCAAACTTTTATTGAACTTTAAGCCCCATTGTGGGATATTCAAAGTATAGAAACTTAATCCTACTATATTGTTTAGAGGTAGGGCCTTTGAGAGGTGAGTAGGATTAGATGAAGCCACCATGGTGAAGCCCTTGTGATTGAATACTGGTGGCTTTATAAGAAAAGGGATAGTGACCAGAAGACACATGTACACACTACCTTTATCCTGCCCTGTGACTCCCTGCCCCATCTTGGAACTCTGCAGAGAAGAAGCCCATCAGCAGGTGCAGCCCCATAACCCTGGACATCCAGAACCACAAGACAAAGTAAATCTCTTTCCTTTATAACCTACCTCGTTTGTGGTACTATATTGTATTATTAGAAACAGAAAACAGACCAAGACACTGATCAAGGAAATAGATAAGAAACTTTACTGTAATCCAACATCACTCACACTGTATTTATTCATATAACAGTTGGATATCAATTGTTTAATAATGTAATACAAATGTTGGGGATTAAAAATAATAGATGTGTTTCTGTGTTAAGGGAGTATGAGGACCACAGGGAACTACAAACACTGAATAAGTAATTTACAGTAAAAAGGAAACTGGGTACAGTGGTGTGCACCTGTAATTTCATTACTTGGGAGGCTGAGATAGAAGGATCACAGATTAAAGGATAGCTTCAAAATTTAGAGGGACCCTCAGAAACTTTGTGAGACTGATTCAAAATAAAAAACAAAATGGGCTGGGTGTTTAGCTCAGAGGTAGACTGTCCCTAGGTTCAATCCCCTGCATCCAAATATAAAGTCAAAAGGAATGACTAAAAGAAGGGGAATAGGATACTTGAAGGGAGAAGAGGTCATTAAGGGAATACTGCTGGCAAAGACATCCCTAGCTCATGTGGTGCCTCTACTTAATAAATATTTATGGAGGGCTCGCTACATCCCAGGTGCTATTTCAATTACCTAAGAGATATCAGTGAGAAAAGCCAGGCTGAGACCCATGATCTCAAAAGGTTTACATCTTATCAAAGGAGACAGGCAATAATAGACCCAAGGCATGACTTCTTAGTATCCTAGGATAGGTAACTCTATGGAAATATTAAAGGAAAGGAAAACATTCGGGGATGGGTCATTGAGAAGGTGGCATAAGTGAGGATTTGAAGGAGACAACAAAGTTGGCCAGGCAGAGAATCCCCGGAGCCAGAAGAGACAGTGAAGAGACCCCGAGGCAGAGCGTATCTGGCATCCCAGGAGCAACGAGGAGGATGTGCTGGCAGGAACAGAAAGAACAAGGAGAGTAGAGTAGGAGACAAGTTCACAGACAGAACAAGGAGGCTGAGACAGGAGGGTTGCAGGCTTGAGCAACCTAGGCCCTCAGAAACTTAGTGAGACCCTGTTTCAAAATAAAACAATAAAATGAGGCTGGGCGTGTAGCTGAGATGTAGAATGCCCTTGGGTTCAATCCCAGGTATCACAAACAAAACAAACAAACAAACAAAAAGACAGAGGAGGTCCCAGTTTAACTCAGCAGTGTGGAGAGGAAGTGTTCTGTCCTGATCATCTCCGCACAGCCTCAGTTACTTCATAGCTTGACTTTTTTTTTTAAGTGTTTCCTAACTTGATTATCACAGAGTCATGCTATTGTCTGTAGAAAGTATGTAAGTATTTTCACACAACCACACAGATGTGCTTCCCTCCCCCACCCCGCTGCCCCCACAAAACCTAGGAAAACTGCACATCAGTGATTAGAAAGGGCTCGCCAGAATGCTGACAGAAAAATGGCATTAACGCATTTATTAAAGGTGAAAGAATAAAGCCCATTCATAAATCAAAGTGAGCTAAATTTAAAATGTCACCTACATCCTGTCCCTCTGGAAGGAGGGAGGAAGATGAACGACCCCCCAGTCAGCACGGAGGCAGGGGGACGTCTGGGTTCCCAGTCAAACGCCTCTGTGCCTCTCATCCTGTCAGCAGTACATGGAAAATTGGACTGAGGGAACATTCTTCACTTTGAACAGGACAATGAGGGAAATTAAACTGAAACATGAAGAAAGGAGGAGGATGTCTCCTTGTTTCAAAAAAGCATTCAAAAGTGTGTCCTGTCAAAGAAGCAAAGTGACCCAGCAGACAGCTAGCCTTTCATGTGGCTCTGAGAGAGGGGACTGCTGGCTCACCCAGAGGACAGCCATGAGGGAGGTGGGTGGCAGTGGAAAGAGAAGCCTTGCCCAGCGATGTCTCTTATGCAAAGCACCCATCTGACACTGCATGCCAATACCGCATGCCAGCACCACATGCCAGCACCACAAGCCTTCCATGTACTTTCCCTTGAGGAAAGAAATGAAGATCCATCCTTGGTACAAGGACATAATTGTGAGCCCAAAGCTCCTGGCTCACAGTGGGACCATTGGCAGTAGGCCTGGGGAGTCAGCTTTGCACACCTGGAACAAATATCCTTCCTGTAACATTTCCTTATGGCAACACAGCCCACATTTGAAATATGGCTACATTTCCAAAGCAGACTTAACTGTCTCGAGACACCACATTTGGGACTTAAAATAATACCTTATAAATTCTCAACTTTGGGGAGAGGGTAGAGGGGAAAGAGAGAAGAGAAAAATGTGCTTTGATTTTATCAGGTCTTTAACTCTTATACGTTTGAACAATAAAAACCACATCAATGCCCATAAATATAGACTCTTCTAAACTAATGTTTCCACAGAGCATCTTAGACAATAGTACCATTTTACTGAGGAAACTGTGCTGACTAGACAAAGTATATAAAATGGTTCCGTCCTCTGTCAACTAGTTAGCAATGTTAGGAGGTAAATTTTGAAGTTCTGAAATAAATCAAAATGCTAGAAGTGCTGTACCTAATTTGCTTCTCCTCACGTTGAAGTCTGGTTTGTTCCAAAAAGGAGCTATTGCAATACTCAATGTCAGAGGCTTTTGTTTGTATTGCAGTCTACAGTTCTGCACCTTCTGGAAAGACGCAGCCCTGTCCGTGCAAAGTTATTCGGGGGCCCTTCTCAGGTCAAAAGACTGCTCGTAATTTCCTGTGTAAGTTAAAGGCTTCAGCCTTCTTCTTTCTGAAATTGGCAGTGCAAAGATTGACAAATGAGTGAAAGGAGCTGCTCATGCCGGGCGTGGTGGCGCATGCTTGTAATCCCAGAACTTGGGAGGGTGAGACAGAGGGATCGCACAGGTTCGAAGCCAGCCTCAGCTACTTGTGAGGCTCTCAGCAACTTAGTGAGACTTGTTTCCAAATGAAATATAAAATAGTCCTTGGAGTTTAGTCCGGAGGTAGAAAGCCCTTGGGTTCCATCCCCAGTACCACGAAAAAAAAAAGAAAAAAAAAAAAAGCTGCTCAGAGGGCATCTCCCTTTTCTATTTCCCATCTGAACTGCTGACAACAACTACCGTGGACAAGAGCTCTCGGTCCCCACAGGCAGAAGCGGCCCCTCTTCCACTCCTACCTTCCCATTGCACTCCAGGCCTGCATGAGCTCAGTCTATCGCCATCGGTTCTTCATGCTAATACCACTTACCTTTCAAGCTTCAGTCCCATCTTCATCCACATTTCCCACATTGCAAACTGTACCTTTTAGTCCCCGAAGCCATCTTCCTAAGTGTTGCACTCCATGACTTTGCTCAGATGGCTTCTGCATGGCATAGCCTTCCTACCCTTCCTCACCTGGCCACTTCCAAGCATCCCTCAAAACTCTGCTCAGGTGAGACCCTTCAGAAAGCCTTCTTGGTCATTTTCTCCCCAATCCACTGACTATGGGAAGTAGTCCTCTTTTAAGCAAAAACATTCTGTGTAATAAAACTATTTGTCTCCTACTCAATCATAAGGTCCTCTAAGCCACAGTAATAGGAGTCCAGGAGATCAGCAAAAACATTATGCCTCTACATCCTGGTCCTAGTCAATCTTCTCTGCTGAGGAATTGGAGAGCTAATTCCCAAACATGCACCAGTTGCTGTAATTACAGCCATGGAACATCTCAGTTAGGTTTTAATTACATCATCTGATCATTGCTTATAGGGCAACAAGTTAACAAGTTATATATCATGACTCATTTCTGGACACCCTAAAACCTTTACCTATGACATTTCATAGCCAGTCAGAAAATACATTTGGATAGTACAAGTTTAAATATCCAATGTATCTGGGAATAAAACTGGCCTTCCTTATATGTGTGATCAGCCCCTGATACCTGTATGGGTGATTTGCATTGTGAGAATTGCTTGAAGATTGAAAGATTACTATTAGAGATACATTCCTGATAAAACATTTAAATCCTCAATGGTGAACTGATTCACAGAGAAATAATTCATGCTGCCTCAATTTATGTAAGTCTGCTTGGTACCAGAAGAGAATAATGTGTTAAATTCCACTGGTCTTGCTTGATTTCAAAGACTGTTTGATGAACTAAATAAATGATCCTTCTCAGATCATTTTTGTTTATTTATTTTTTATTTATTTTTGCAGGTCTGGGGATGGAACCCAGGGGCATTTGACCTCTGAGCTGCACCCTCTGTCCTATTATTTTTATTATTTATTTTGAAACCGGGTCTCACTGAGTTGCAGAGGGCCTCACTAAGTAGCTGAGGCTGTCTGCGAACCACAATCCTTCTGTCTCAGCCTCCCGAATGCTGGGATTACAAGCCTGCGCCACCATGCCTGGCTTCTTAGATCACTTTTGGATAGATAATGTCATAGTCTGGATCTGGAATGTTGCCCAAAGGCTCCTATGTTGAAGGTTTGGTGCTCAGTTGACTATCCTGTTGGGAGGGGGCAGAAACATTAGCAAATGGGAACTAGTTAAGTGAAGTAGATCACCTGTGGAATGCCTCTGAAGGACTATTTTGTCCCTGGTGTCTGTCTGTCCATCTCTCTCCCCCTCTCCTTCTCTCTTTCCTGGATACCACCTTCCTCCATGGTACACTACTTCACCACCAGGCCCAGAAACAATGAAGCCAGCCAGTAGTCATGGGCTGGAAATTCTGACACCATGAGTCCAAACAAATCTTTCCTCCTTTAACTTCTTTTTCTTAGGTATTTTGTTACAGTGATAGAAAGCTGACTAACATGATTTTCATAGATATAGATCTGTCATTCAGAAAAGGCCCTCACTAAGTCACATCTAAAGAAAACCAAGTTTTTAATGCTCAAAACTAAAACATTTGGGTTGAATGTGGTGGCACATGTTTGTAATCCCAGCATTTGGGAGTCCGAGACTGGAGGATTGTGGTTTTTGAACAGATTCAGCTACTTAGCAAGGCCCTTCACAACTTAGTGAGACCCTGTTTTAAAAATAAAAACACTAAAAACTAGGACTGGGTGTGTAGCATAGAGGTAAAATGCCCTGGGTTTCATCCCCAATACTGCAAAACAAAACAAAACAAAGAAACAAAAGTTGTTTTGTAATGATAAAATAGAATAGGCTAAGCAAAAATATTGGGAAAACTGTAAAGCACCATGTAATTATCATAACTAAATTATTACTCTCCAATTCCCCCCTTTCTAGATTCTTGATATGGGAAAGAAAAAAGAAGGAAGGAAAAAAGAAAAGAAAGAAAGGAAAGAAAGAAACAAAGAAAGAAACAAAGAATCTATATTCTTCGTTACTGTAAGACATCAGATAATGATTGGCAAAGAGTAGACATTCAAAAATATTTATGGAGCGTCTCAGTCAATATTCTCATTGTTAGACCCGATTAGCTGACCACACAACTTACAGGAAGGAAGATTTATTTACTCAAAGGTCTCTGTTTTTGTTTTGAGATTCCAGGGTTCAGTTCAGGTGAGGCTGAATCTGTGTCACTCCAGGCAAGCCAGCAGGAAGCAGAGAGGGATAGAGTGAGGATCTGCTCTCCCATCATGGGGGCCAGGGGCAGGAGAGCAAGTAGGAAGCTGACTCAAAGACAAAGCACAGATCCTAAGGCCACACTCCTGGGCACCCACCTTGTCCATCCACAGCCCACACAGTAAATCCATCATAATGGATTTATCTACTGGTGAGATTACAACTGCACTGACTTAATTACATCAACTCTGAACATTAATACATGAGCTCTTTGGAGGACGTTCTATATCTAAGCATAACAGTAAATAAGTTGATGAAAGACAGAAAGACATTATAGACTTAATAGCAGAAAAGAAACCCCCACTCTGTCTCTCAGAACTCTCAGCTAATGATATAGTTTTACTAGATAATCTTGTTGTTTTGTTAAGTATTTTATTGGTGTATTACAGTCCCATGTCATAATGAACTTCATGGTGATAGTGACATGCAGTACACAGCACTTGGCAGGCCTTCCTCCAGCTCCCTCCCCACTCCCCCCTTTCCCACACAGGGTATTGAGATTGACCTTGGTATTCTCATAAATGTACATTAATATCTATGGAGATGTTTTCCTCATTGATCCTCCTTCTCCCCACTCCCTTCTCCTAGACCACCTCCATCTCCCTGGCTCCACTGAAGTTTCTCCTGCGTTACCTGAAGTCTTTCTGGCATCCTGCTTACTCCTTTGCTTCCTCATATGAGATAAAACATGTGACCCTTCACTTTCTGTGACTGGCTGATCTCACTTAGCGTAATGTTCTTCAGGTCCATCTATTTTCCTGCAAATGACATTATTTTGTTCCTCTTTGTTCCTCTTTATTGGTAAGTAGAATCCCATTGTGTGTACATGCCATAATTTTATAATCCATTCATCTGCTGATGAACACCTAGGTTCCATAATTTGGCTATTGTGAATTGTGGTGCTATAAACATGGATATGCATATAGTACTATAATTTTCTGATTTCAATTCTTTTGCAAAGGAGTGGTATAGCTGGATCATATGGTGGATCCATTCTGTTTTCTGAGGAATCTCTATACTGACCTCCATAGTGGCTCCATTAATTTGCAATCCCACCAACAGTGTAGAAGATGTCCTATTTCACCACAGCCTCATTAGTGTTTATCATTGTTTGACTTCTTGATGATTGCCATTCTTGTTGAGGTTAAATGGAACTTCAGTATAGTTTTGATTTGCAACTCCCTGATTACTAATGATGTCGACCATTTTATCATGTATTTATTGTCTATTTGTATTTCTTCCTTTGTGAAATGTCTTGAGGTGTGTTTTTTAATCCCAATCTTCTCCGACCATAGCTTGATGCTTACAAACATGTGCCCTTTATTTATATATAATTTTGATTTTTTTTTTTTTTGGTGGTACTGGGGTTCCTGGAAACCCTTCTACCTCCTGGCTACACTCCCAGACCTATTTTATACTTTTATATTTGTAAACAGGGTCTCTTAAACCAGCGCGGCTGGCTTCGAACCTGCGCGATCCTCCTGTCTCCGCCTCCCAAGCGCGGGAATTACAAGCGTGCACTACCACGCCCGGTGGTCCCTTTCTTCTTTAGCATGCTTTTGGAAAATGTTAAAATGCTTGTGTTTACTCATGACTTTACAATGGGAACATTTGAAACATGCTGCTCCTTATAGCGTTCAGACAATTAAGATTTCATCCTGCAGTAAGCCATATGTACACAGCACTACAGGTAGTTTCTTCCAGAGAGTTATTTTGTCCAACAAGTATATATTCATGGAAATGTCAACCCAGAGAGATGTCATTTATTGACTCAAGAGATTAATCCTTTTCTATTTTTATATCTGTTGTTTCAAATCTATTTTCATTTGGCAAACATTTCTTTAGAACTATGTTAACCATGTGCAAGGCACTATACACTTGACTCATAGTCTGTATTTGGTTTTGCATTGTGTATGCAAATCATAAGTGAATTTCTTGCCTGAAAAAAAAAAAAACCCTGACAGGATGAGAAACCATGACTTTCAATGATTCTGGTCAACTATATAGTTAACTTAGAGTATCCTCATAAGGCCAACAATCCCCAAAGATTAACACTCAAGTCATAGAAGCAGGCGATAGACTTTTTAATCTCTGCAATATCTTGTAATTTACCAGGATTGCTGACCGTGACAACCATCTTCATTGCACATTACATGAACCATGCACTGTATGGTTCCATGTATGGAACCATGCACTCAAAAGACAGTCCTTCCTGCAAGAACTTTACCACATTATGAAGAATTCTTTATTTAGCCAAACCTCTGTTCTGCTGAAGTTCAAAAATCCCCCAAATGTGGTAAAAGTACAGTGTTTACATAGTTATGGTCTGTAAAGAGAAAATGCACAAATGCTATCAAGAATAAGTCAAAATCCGAAAAGTAGAGTAACTGGCAAGCAAGACTGAGATCTGTTGATTCTGCAATTAACAAAAGGTCAAAGTGTCCAGTAGGAACTTTTGCTTAAGTCACCCCAAAGTCTATGCTACTGCAGTCACTATTCTAGGGGTGTACACTTCGTACTTGAACAGGAATAATCACAGACACCACAAAATACTGCTTGTTCTCTGTTCTATCTAAAGCAGAAAGTGACCGATTCTTTCTAACCTTTCAGAAGGAAAACATTTGTACTATCAAATGTATAATGTCAATATTAAACACCTTACATTTTTTCTTTTTTTGTGTGTGGTACTGGAGGTTGAACCCAGGGGCAGTGTACCTCTGTGCTACACCTTCAGTCTTATTTTATTTTGAAACAGGATCTGTCTCAGCAGACGGGTAGTGGGATTATAGGTATATGCCACCATGCCTGACTGAATGTCTTGATTAAAAAAAAAAATCTTATGAGGAAAATTCCTTTTTACCTATTTGGTATATTGCTGATCAAGAAGAGACCATAATTGAGAAAGAACAAAGAAAAGCAAACAGAGAAAGAAAAATGTGTCAAATACTAAAGAAACTATTGTTTTTCAATAGTCTACCTCTGACCATTGTAACGCAATGTTGCAACAGTTACAGTTGTATAACAATCAAATCATTAGTTTGTAATTCAGCAAGTAGGAGAAGTAAAATCAATTTTCAGCACTGGTGTGAATAATCCAGTATGTCATTTTCTATGCACTATTACAAAGTACATAATAAGCCCTTCTTCAGCCAGGAAACTGTTGGATAAGACAAGTTGACAGTGAGAAGAATTAAATTACTCTTCTGTCTATGATCTGCTCCTGTTGACAAACCATAATCATCATTCATCAATTTTCCCTTTTCTAGTTGTGGCACCTGATGCTGTACTTATAAAAGGAGACAATCCTAAAGATCTGTCATCAAGGCATCCGAAACCCTTTCTTGGCTGTGAAATGTATTTGGCTTTGAAGAAGGCAGTATTGAACTGATCAGATATTCACAGATCAAATGGTTTCTACTTCAAAAGCAATACAATGTTTTCTAAAACAAACAAATATGGGAATATAACTCATACTTTCAAGATAAGGGAAGAAGAACAAAAAAAAAGGACAAGAAATAAAAGGAGAATAAAACAAGGGAAGAAAATAATGTCTTCCCTAAGAGTTAAGATTATACAAAATGTAAAATGCCCTCCACCTTGGATCCTAATATATCAACTTTTCTAAATCACTTGACTCATGTAAGTGATTGTCATGAATTTGCAAATTCAATTGCAGATGGGAACAACATGGAAATACGGACCACCCTCTTGTGGGTAGCCTTTTCCAAAGCCAGGAGGTATTCCATGACAGAGGACAACATACAGGGGAACACAGAGGCTTACGTATTCTTCCTGATTCTGTTCCAATGGGCCTGCATGATCTTCATTTTTCCTGTTTTCATATGCATAATGGAACCTGAGACAACCTTGAACAGGCCTTCCAGGTTCTAGGCTTTGCTCACGGTTGTCCTTCATGTGGATGCTAGAGTTGTCTTTCAGTAACATGTCTCTACTCATGCTGCCACCATGATTAAAACAGCTGCCACCTGTTCAACTATCAGCTCTTAGTGGGCTCAACACCCGAAGCAGTCTAACCCAATTGCTCTTTCCATCTTTACCTCCTGCCTCGCCTTTCTATCCTCACTCCATCCTGTTATCATGGCCAAGTTCACCCCCCTTTACCCTTGCCCACATCTCAAAACATCATATACTCCCTACCTTCAAGATCCTCAACTCTGGATTTTTTTGGGGGGGCGGGATCACCTTCTTCAAGGACCCAGACTATATATATCCCTTCTGTTCTAATATTCAGGATTTAATAATATCCAGGAATTAGAGAGGCCAACAGATCAGGAGTAGACTGTCATTGAAAAGATAGTTTGTTATAGTTCTTCCAAGGTAGGAAAAAACTGTGCCCTGCAGAGTCACATGGAAAAGTGCCAGGGTAGACCAGGAGGCAAAGGGAGCAAGGAAAAAGCATGGGCCAAAAGGTGAAGAGACAAGGGTAGCAGGTTTGGGACTGGGGAGTCTAAATACTTTCAGCAAGCCCTGGGGTATGAGATCTGACACTGGGGTGTTTACAGCAGGAAAGTATTGGCCTTGCTTGTAAGAATCCCATAAAAGTGTTGGGCTGTAGGCTCTGGAATGGTTAGCTTGAGTATGAAATTCACACTCCCTGGGGCCAGTTGTTTACTATATTTAGGATTTGGCTAGTCCTTGGGAGAGCAGTCTTTCAGAGTCAGTGAGCCTCCAGTATGTCAAAGAATTACAGAAAATTAATAGGCATAATCAGCATGCCCTTCACACTGTAGTTTATACATTTATCACAGTCTGAATATTAAATCGTATGTCTTTGTCTACTTCTAGAGACTAGAGATAACTAACACCTTTGGAACATGGACACACAACTATCTGAATGTAAACAAGTGAATAAATGAAAGCAAATTATCCACCACAAATAACCAGACATGAGTATCTTAAGTAATCTCTTAATATTAAGCTTCCCAGGAATTTCAACATCACAAAGTTTAAAGCAATGACGTTGCTTCTGGGATTTTGCGTGTGTGAGGGGCTGAGGGGTACTGGGGATAGAATCCAGGAGCACTTGACCACTGAGCAAAATCGCCAGTCCTTTTTCCTTCTTATTTTAAAACAGGGTCTCACTAAGTTACCCAGGCTAGCTTGTGATCCTTCTGCCTTAGCCTCCTCAGTCCTTGGGATTATAAGTGTGAGACACCACACCTTGTTATATCTGGGAATATTTAATATTTATATGTAGAAGTTTGGTGCAGGTTTGTACAGCACCTGCCAAGTCAGAAGCCCCCAAAAAGCATTCCTTGAAATGTAGGCTTCTACTGGTTTCCTTCCATGCCAGGTCCCTTATTGCATATGTAAACTGAGTAGCACCTTATATATTTTTCTATTTCTTTAATATAGATTAAATCAATACCAATAGCAAATATTCTATTCTTTCCTTATATTCTTCACTCAATACTCCCAGATGAATATCCTTTAGCAACACTCAGTTTTAACAAGAATAATAAACCAAGAGGTCATATAAGACAAAGAATCCTGCTTCTCTGTGAAAATATTTTACATTAAAAAATTAAGATTGAAAAATATGCAAAAAATAATTGCAGAATATATCTCTCTTAATGTCGCTGATTGTTGCCCATTAAATAGGCACCCCGGAGAGTACTGCGTGTGTCTGATGAGGTCCTGATTAGAGGAGAGTGCTACATAATAAAGGAGGTCCAAGGGCTTGGGGAAACAGCAGGTTACGGACACATGTTGCTAACTAAAAATAAAAAAGAAAAGGGCAAGGCAGATCAAGAAAACCAGCAGGGAGAAAGAAAACAGAACATCAGTGGGCAGAAAGACAGAAACACTCAGTAATGAATGAGGTCACTGCCTTAGGACCACCATTTACTCACAGTGATTAGTGACCGGAAAGAACTCAGCCAAGCCTAAGTAGAAGTATTACTTCTACCAAGCAAAGTCTGTAACAGAAGCGTGCAACTAATCCTTTTGGCCAACTATGGTACCCTCCTCTTCAGGTGAAATGAAAGCACTTAAGAGTTCTTTTAAATGAGACAGTATATGCAGAAGCACCTAACCAAGCTAATAGCAGGCGAAGTTATTCAATAAATGATGGTGTTCCATTTCCTTCTCTGCATGTAATTTGAGAAATGGCTCCAAAATCATCAAGTCCCATGGTCAGTGGATAAACAGTGTACTTATCTCACCACAACTGAATTTCATAGTGAGTGAGAAATTCAAGCTTTGATAGTTATTAGTTCACAAACAGACTCGAGGTGTAGTCCTTTCTTCTTCTCCTCTGGCACTTTCTGGCATTCCTGTTTTCCTTGCTGACAGCCCACGGTCCCTGTCTTCCTCTTTTCTGCCAACTTCTGAGAGGGAACATGTTCATCCATGAGTCAAAGGTGGTACTGCCTTTGGGTCTTAGCCAATGGAAGTCACTAGCCAAAGCCTCTTCAGTGCCCTGGCTCCACCCTCACCCGGCTTCACCCTACCTCACTGTGGGCCCTCAAAGAGAAACAGTGTTCACCTCATGTTCTACCTTTGCCTTTCACTGAGCTTTTTGCTATAAGAAATAACTATGCAGCTGAGATTTAGACAACCCCAATAAAGTGTTGTTTTTTCCTTCTAGCTTTCCTGAGGTAAGATTGACAAAAAAAAGTTGTATATATTTGAGATGTGTAGCATGATGACTTGATATTCACATACACTGTGAAATGACACCCACAGTCTAGCTAATTAACATATCCATCCCCTCACAAAGCCTGTGTGTTTGTGTGTATAGTGAGAACACTTAAGATCTACTCTCATAATAAACTGGAAGTATACAGTACATCATTGCTATTTACAGCTATCATGAAGTCTCCAGTACTCATTCATACCTGAAAGCGTGTAGCCTTTTGCTGACATTCCTCATTTCTTTCAAACCCCAGATCCTAGAAACCACCATTCTGCTCTCTATTTCTAGGAGTTTGATTTTATTTCTTTTAGATTCCATATGTATGTGAACATGAGGTATAGGTCAATCTGGTCCTGGTTAATTTTACTTTGCATGAAGTGATTTGTAACAGCTGGAAATTAAATGTCAAGTCAGTAAGTGATCAGATAATCAATGCCAGTCAGTAAGTGAGGTGGCATGTCTATTGAGTGAAATACAACTCAGCAAAAAATGACGACTTCATTGTTTTTTTATTTATTTGTTTATTTTGTGGTACTAGGGATGGAACCCAGGGGCATTCTGCCTCTGAGCTACACCTCCAGCCCTATGTTTTATTCTTTATTTTGAAACAGGGTCTCACTGAGTTGCAAAGGGTCTCACTAAGTAGCTGAGACTGGCCGCAAACCACAATCCTCCTGTCTCAGCCTCCCAAATGTTGGGATTACAAGCGTGCGCCACCCCGCCCAGTTTAGGACTTCATTATTAAAAAGGCAACAGATAGATGAAATGTGATAAGCAAAAAAATCATACACAAGAGCGTACATCTTATGAGAATGATTTCATTTCTATGAAACTCCAGAATAGATCAGTTTAATCTACACTGACAGAAACTGAGTCTGCCTGTCACTGGGAGTGGGGAAGATTAACTAGGAAGGGCTGTCCTTGCCCTGGTGCAAGGGCAATTTGGGGGGATGATAAAAATATTCTCTATCTTGAGCATGGGGTTGATTATATTAATATATAAATGTGTCAGCACTCATGAGAATATAGGAAGATGAATCAATTTTACTGTATATAAATTATACCTCAATAAAGTTAATTTTGTGTGAGGGAAGGGTACTGGTGATTGAATCTAGATCCTACCTCCAGGATATACTCCCAGCCATTTTGTTATTTTTTGTTTTGAAACATGGTCTAGCTAGATAGCTGAGAGTCTTGCTAAACTGCTGAGGCTAATCTTGAACCTGTGATCCTCCTATCTCAGCCTCTCAAGTATTGGAATTACAGGCATGCACTACCACACCCAGCAATAAAGTTAATTTTTACAAAATGTTAACCTTGAAATAGAATCAGGCTTTATGTCAGTTTTATTATTCTCTTACTCATAATGAGTTGCCATATCTGATTACTCTGAAAATATGAAAAGAAAAAAGTATACATGGAAGCAATTACTGAGACAAGATGGTTTTAAGAGTTAAGAAAATATTAATGATATTGCTTCATGTGTCTATAAAGAGCCTTATCTCTGTGTACTTTGTATTATTATATATCTATAAAACATCACTTTATAGCAGTAACTGTACTTTGAAAATCTCTTTTTACATGGCTCAGCTGTGAAGTCTGACATACAGACTCTGGTATCCATCCCTCCCATTTCTGAAATGGAGGAAGCTTTCGCTCATAGGCTACAACACGAAAAACTGTGTACAGGTTCAGGAATCCAGTGTCTGAACGGACATCTGCCCTGCGTTTCCCAAGAGGAGGTGGGGGAACTCTGGGCAGCTGGAGAGAAGCCTGTGGAAACAATGTCCCTGTCTCTCTGCTGCTTTTTAGGGGAGTGGGGAAGATAAAATAGGACTGCCAGATGGCTACATCTCATTACTGCCTGGCAGCATTCAGGGTGAAATGAGAGTAAATTAATCAGCATTCAGGGGAATGAATGGCAAGGGGAGATGTATACCGATGCTATTTTAGCGCAAGTCAAATTAAACCTGTAGAACTGACAACATGCATTAATCTCTCTATTGCCTCCAGGAGCTGTGCAAATGAGATCCTAGTTTCTTTATACAAACAGCTGTTATTTTTATGTTACTATCTTGGCTATATATACATATATATATATATATATATATATATATATATGCAAATTTTTCCCACTGGGGATGGTCAGGTAGGTTATTCTACTCCTGTGCTAATAAGAGGACAAACCCTATATTGTGCAATGCTTCTCTAAATGGCAGCTCTTGGACAATAAGCAGGTCTTCTACAAACCCACAGACTTGTCAAGTCATCTGCAAGCATGCAAGCCTAGACGAGCACTGAGGATTTACTGTCAGGTAGTGTAGAAGTCACGAAGATTTCTTTTTCTAAAGAAGTATTTTTTTCTCTTAAAGATTCTAATTTATATTTCCCTTTATATTCAATTGCATCATGTCGAATTACCTTCTCTGCGGCATATATTTAGAAATAATACTTTAGAAAAAAGGTTGAGCCTCAATTAGAAAGTAGAACATCAAACCAACTGCTGGTATCTGAATTAAATTTAATTCCTGCTCAGTTGGCGCTCCTCTCTGACATATTCCATGGAGTTCCTGGCATTACTCCTTTCCCCCGTTTAGTATTGAATATGGGATGCTGTCTTTGCTGGATGCCCCTCTGGCAGGGGTCTGCTAAATTGGCAATGCTTGCCTGAGCCTCCTGGAGCCAGATTGGAGACCAATTAGAAGAGGTCAGTCTCCTCCCAAAATTACAGCAGGAGACAGATTAGAGAGCTTAGAGACCACAAAATGAGCTGCGAGGCTCAGGTACTTCTGTCAGGATTTATTATTTTGGAAAATTCCTCTTCTTATGTGAAAGCAGATATGTTGTGGGCACATATTTGGAGGAGAGTCTTTTTCAGAGAAAAACTACAAAACTAAAATTCTGTGTGAAAGTGAAAATTTGCTTAGACTGAAAACAATAACAAAGTACAATTTTAAAACACTAACAAATCACTTTTTTTAACATTCTGGATCTCCTGGCAATCCTTTAGTATTTGATTTTGTCTTCTATTAGGAATTTTCCTTTTCATTATATTTGAACTTTGTTGTGATCAATAATTTTGAAAAACACAAATATTAATCCAAAGGAAAGGCATTCCCAGGAGGAATTAAATTTATTTGTAAGTTTCTGTATGTGGTATTGAACTATGCAACTATATCATTAAATTGTTCTTTATAGAGCACCACTGAAATGTCATAATACATAGGGTTTTTTACTGAAATATTGACCCAAGAACAGGGGTTGGCCAGTAGAGATAGTAGGCTGGCGGCTCCCCCACGTTAAAAGAAATTCAATATTCTGAGAATCAAATTCTTAGAGTTAAATTCTTCATCCTCACGCCTCTCTTCAGAACCCGTACTTTTGCTGGCAGGCTCCGGCACCTATGACAATGTGATCTTTTGCCTCTGCACCTTTGAGTCACAACTCTCAGCGTACTTCTGGAAGCCATTCCTACATCAGAACAGCTGACTACAATTTAACGATATGCAGAAATGACTGCAAGCCACATCAACATTTCACTGACCTGAATTAAATATGCCCCAACTTATCTTCTCACCCAGCCAGTCCCACATTTGTCCATCACCATGCCAACTCTCCTTTTAAATAGGATGTGAGAGACTAGAAGCTGGAGTGGAAAGAGACAGAGTACTAATTGTAGCTAATATAGCTTTCTTTTGTAAATTTGATAAAATCTCCCTGGGTCTTGGAAGGCCCACGCAAATAGGGGAAGTAAAATTTAAATTGCATTGGCTTCATGGTAAATCAGCCTATGTTATTAACTATTATTTCATAAATATGTCCATTTGTCAAAAGCTACAGAGCAAAGGGAGAGAAAACCTGAATAATGCAGGACTTATCTGAGCCTGGCATAGTGGCACACACTTTTAATCCCAGTATTTGGGAGGCTAAGACAGGAGGATCATAAGTTCAAGGTCAGCCTCAGCAACTAAATGAGGCCCTCCCTAACTTAGTGAGACCCTGTTTCAAAAAAGGAAAAACCAAGCAAGCAAGGAAACAAACAAACAACAAAACGGGGCTGTAGGTATAGATCAGAGATAGAAAGCACCTGGGTTCAGTACTCAGTACCACAAAAATAAAACAAAAAAAGAAAAAGTGGAACTTATCTGATAAGGCAGAACATATCTGGTACTCCAACAACAAATAACTTCTTGGCATATCGAAATGCCCTCCTCTCTGCAGACTCAGATGCAAATTCCCTTAGGCTGTTCCCAAGAGCTGCCAACCCTGCCACAGCCTATTGATAATGAATATCTAATACGTATCCCCAGCACAGACAGGATGGAATGACAAGACTCTGTGTTCAGCTGGACAGGTTCCAATGAACAAAATAATTGCAAACTGGGATGAGCAGACACTGGGAAAGGTCGTGAACAATGAGACAAAGTGGATGCTTCTTGAACTGGGGGACCAGAGTATGCTAGCAAAATTTATAAAAACAAGAACACAAAACAATAAAACCCTCAAGATGGCAATGTCTCAATTTAATTGGTTCCTGACTCACCCATTCCTGCTCAAGAAGGCCATACTTTGGGAGCATGTCTTTGATCTGTTGCCAGTGTCGAGTTTCTAGATCAGTGTGTGTGTGTGTGTGTGTGTGTGTGTGTGTGTGTGTGTGTGTGTTTGCAGTACTGGGGATTGGATCCAGGGGCATTCTACTTCTAAGCCACATACCCAGTCCTATTTTTTTTATTCTTTTTTTTGAAACAGAGTCTCACTAAACTGTAGAGAGCCTTATTAAGTAGCTGACACTGGCCTTAAACCTGAGATCCTCTTGTCTCAGCCTTCTAAGTATTGGGATTATAAGCATGTACCACCACGCCCAGATGTATGTGTGTTTTGACTGGGGACTGAACCCAGGGGCATTGTATCTCCAGGCTATACCCCCAACACTCCCAGCCTTCATTTATTTTTGTTTTGAAATATGGTCTCACTAGGGTGCTGAGAATCTTGCTATGTTGGTAAAGCTGGTCTAGAACCTGAAATGTTCATGCCTCAAGCCTCCTAAATTATGCCCAGTTAAATCAATGATCTCTCCTCTCTCCTCTCCTCTCCTCTCCCCTCCCCTCCCCTCCCCTTCTCTCCCCTTCTCTCCCCTTCTCTCTCTCTCTTTCTCTCTCTCTCTCTCTCTTTCTCTCTCTCTCTCTGTACTGGGAATGGAACCCTCTGGTTCTACATCTGAGCTATATACTCTATTTTTCTAATTTTGAAACAGGGGCTCACTAAGTTGCAGAGGACCTCGCAAAGTTGCTGAGGCTGGCAACAAATCTGTCTTTCTCCTGTCTCAGCTTCTCAAGTACTGAGATTACAGGTATGCTCAGTTTAACACACGCAAGAATCTCTGAAGCCATGGTGGCACACACCTGAGATCCCATGGCCAGCCTCATCAACTTAGCAAGACTTTCAGCAACTTAGTCAGACCCTGTTTCAAAATAAAAATTAGGCCTGGTATGGTGGTGCATACTTGTAATACCAGTACTTGGGAGGCTAGACAGGAGGATTGCAGGTTTGAGAACAGCCTCAGCAAGTGGTGAGACTCTCATCAACCTAGAGAGACCTATTTAAAAATAAAAATAAAATAGGCCTGGGGGTATAGCTCAGAGGTAGAATGTCCCTGGCTTCAATCCCTAGAAGCACAAAATAAAAAATAAAAAAAGCTGGGAATGTATTTCAGAGGTAAACTGACTCTGGGTTCAACCACAGTTCCCAAAACAAAACAACAATAACAAAAAAGTGGTATCACTTTCCCCTCATCAGTGGGCTCGAGTTATAATAGGCCTCTATCTCCATCTTCTACAGGGCCAAAGACATCCCCATCTCAGTACCTGCTGTTCTCTCTGCCAAGACGTCTGTTCCTCAAAATATATAGTGGCTTATTTCTTTCACTTCAAGTCACTGACTAGAAGTTAGCATTTTAGAGAAGTTTTTGGTAGCAACTAAAATGTACCCTCAAATTTTTATGTTGAAGCCCCGTCCCCCAAAGTGGTTATATTTGGAGACACGACCTTGAAAGAGGTAATTTAGGTTTGCTGAGGTCATAAGAGCACTAATAGGATAGGATGGTTTCCTTAGAAGATGGAGAGATGACAGAAGCATGTACATGAATAAGAAAGGCCAGGTTGGGACAGGGAGAAGGAGGCTGTCTGTATCCAAGCAGGGAGGCCTCACCAGAAACCAACCCCGATGGCATCCTCATCTTGCACTTCCAGACACCAAAACTGTAAAAAAAATATATACATTTCTGCTATGTAAGCAGCTCAGGCCATAGTACTTTGTCATAGCAGCCCTAGCTAACTCATAGACCTCCCCTGACAAACCCAACTAAAGTTAGTACTTCCTATGAATCTCTCATCTCTTGTCCTGCTTTATTTTTCTGCAGAGCACAGAGCACTACTCAACATTATATATGTATTCCTTTAGGATATTAAGAGGCAATAGAATGTAGGACTCTGGGTTCAAATCCTGCTTCTGTCACTTTCATGTGATATGATTCTAGAAAAAATATGAATGCATCATGAACTTCTCCATCTGTGAAGTGGCGGTGATAGAAACAGTCCTTAATTCGAAAGCACTGTTATAAGAATGTAATGAGCTCAAACAGGTGAAGCGCTTAGTTTGATAACTGGAATGACACAAGCAGTTGATAACTACTACCTGCTGATGCTCATCATCTGTCTACATCGCTGGAATGAATGAGGGCACCACAAGGATAAGGACTTTTTCCTGTCCATGAATACATTCATAGACCCCAAATTAGTGCTCCTGGAGCAATTGCCAAGCCCTCAGTAAATATCTGTTGCCTGCAAATATGAATAATGAAAGACCTGTGAGCCTTTTCTCAAAGTCCATGGAGTAGAAATCATCTGTTTTACTTATAACCTAACTACCCTGATTTCAGAGCATTTGTTTTTGTTTGCTGTAGGACCACTGCCAAACAATACTACTTCAACTGAGGTCTGCTAATGACCAAAGTTTGGGGGGGTGGCAATTAACAAGGACCAGAGCAACAAAGGCTTTCACCCTCAGAAGAGTATGAAACAGAAACACCCAGGAACAGGCAGTAGGGCATTCACAGTGTAAGCACTGCTTCACTTCAACAAAATATCACCATTTTATTTGCAATATGTGGGTTTTGTAGTTTTGTTTGTGCTTGATTTCTGGTACTGGTTTTGTAGCCTTATGGAATTTGATATTCTAGCAATCAGGCAATGGCACTTTGGCACCTTCTGCAGATGAACTTCAGAACTTTCATTGCTCCCTGGCATGTCATTGCAATGTGGCATTCCTTAGGGCTCAGTCAGAAAAATTCAGAATTCAAATCCGATGCCTGGTGGGTTTGACATTAGCTTCAATAGGTCATGATTTGCTATGGTAGGCTCTTGGCCAACTGTCACTAGGTCCAATATAATAGATATAATAGTACTTTCCCCAAATTTTTCTTCAAAATGGCAATTTTTGCAAATTTTTTGTACCTTTAAATCAACAGCAAGTACATTCACTAATGAGCAAATCAACAGGAGGATTTAATCTCCAACATAATGCGTACCTCTGTTTTTTCTATCAGTGTAGGTTTTTCCAATGATATCAATGATTATTCCTATATGGCAAGATGCCAAGTAAGGAATTTGCTGCTGCTACAGTAGCAAATTAAACACTCTTTCTGGCCTCCCACCCTAAATTCTGATAAATAAACTAGATTACCAATGTTTCAAACATTTTCTTTTTTTTTTTTTTTTTTTTTGGTGGTACTGAGGTTCCTGGAAGCCCTTCTACCTCCGGGCTACACTCCTAGACCTATTTTTTATATTTTTATTTGGAAACAGGGTCTCTTAAGCCAGCGCGGCTAGCTTTGAACCTGCGCAATCGTTCTGTCTCCACCTCCCAAGTGCGGGGATTACAAGCGTGCGCCACCACGCTTGGCCATTTCCATCTTTTAATAGCTTCATACCTACTATGGGTAACTCGAAGCAACCATTTTGAACTGGAATAAGAGCCTTTATTGATAAAAGTTCTCAATCTCTGAAAGATGTTTTAGTAAATTCTAGTATTTAATCTTTCAACAGTCCTCAGTGATTAGAAAAATTTTCAAATTAAGAAAATCTTTTTATCCTAACAATGAATAATCAGAAATTGAAATTTTAAAAATACTACCTTTGACAATCACATAAAAATATGAAATACCTGGTGATAACTATGACAAAAGATGTTCAAGACTGAAAACTACAAAACGTTGAGAAAAGTTAAAGAAAGTAAAAGATACCGTGCTCATGGGTCAGAAGACACAATACTATGAAAATGCCAATTCTCTCCTCATATTTATCTACAGATTTAATTCAATCCCAATCAAAACATTAGCAGACCTTTTTTTATAAAAATTGATAAACTGATTCAAAATTCTAATAGAAAGAAAGAATAACCTATACCAGCAAAAAAAAAAAATTTTTTTTTGAATAAGAACAAAGTTAGAAAAGTACCAGTTCCTGGTTTCAAGACTTATTTTAAAGATACAATAACCCAGCCGGGCGTGGTGGTGCACGCTTGTAATCCCTGTGCTTGGGAGGCAGAGACAGGAGGATCACGCAGGTTCGAAGCCAGCCGCACTGGCATAAGAGACCCTGTTTCAAAAATATAAAATAGGTCTGGGAGTATAACCCGGAGGTAGAAGGGCTTCCAGGAACCCCAGTACCACCAAAAATAAATAAATAAATAAATAAATAAATAAATAAATAAATAAAGATACAATAACCCAGATGGAGTTTTGGTGCAAAGATTAACAACGAAATCAGTGGAACAAAATAGGGTGTACAGAAATGGAAGCACATATACCTGACTTCTGACTACTGACCAAAGTATAACAGCAATTCAGTAGGACAGGAGTATTCTTTTCAATAAATAGTGCTGAAACAACTAAATATCTATATGCATAAAAGGAAAGAAATCTAACTCATACCTCTCACTATACACAAATATTAACTTATAGTAGATAAAAGACCTAAATATAAACTCCAAACTATACAACTTCCAGAAGAATCTATGTCATATCTTTTCATTTACTTAATATTGTATTTTAAAGAATATAAGTTCCCAATTTTTGTGAAGTCCAATTTGTTCTCCTATGGATTGTACCTTTCATGTATAAGAAACCTTTGCCCAATCCAAGATTGCAAAGATCTCTTCCTATGTTTTCTTCTTTAAAACACAATATTTCTGGGTGTGGTGGTGCATGCTTGTAATCCCCACACTTGGGAAGCGGAGACAGGAGGATCGCGCAGGTTCAAAGCCAGCCGCGCTTGGTTTAAGAGACCCTGCTTCCAAATAAAAAGTATAAAATAGGTCTGGGAATGTAGCCCGGAGGTAGAAAGGTTTTGAGAAACCCCAGTACCATAAAAAAAAACCCTACAATATTTAGTAAATAAAAAGATATGACATGGATTTAGAGAAAAAAATCCTGTAAGTCGTATATCTAGTAATTGACTCGTGTCTAGAATAAAGAGCCCTTAAAATTTACTTTAAAAATACATTTTTAAGAAGGTAAAAAAACTGAACAGCTTTTTCACAAGTTACCTGAATGTCAAATAAACACATAAGAGATGTTCAACATCATTAGGGAAATACATATTAAAACGACAGTGAAGTCCCCCTTCATACCACTGAAATGGCTAAAATTAAAAAGACTCACTGTGCAAAGAGTGAGTATCTGAAGAAACAGAAATTGCATACACTGCTAAAGGGAAGATAAAATGCTATTCTACTTTGGAAAACAGTCTGGCCATTTCTTACAATGTTAACATATATCTGTTGATAGAAGCTTTATTTGTAGTCGTCTAAAATGGGAAACAACCCAAATGTCCATCAACAGGTAAGTGGATAAGCAGATAAGCGAATGGATTATCCATACAATGAAATGCTTATTCTGCAGAACAAGACAATAATTGTTGATATATCCAACAATATAAGTGGATTTCAAATAATTATGATGAGTGAAAGGTAACAAAAATGAGATATACTGTATAATTCCATTTGTACAAAATACTATAAACTGCAAACTAATGTATAGTAACAGATCAGTAGTTAGCTGGGGACTGAAGGAAGGAAAGAGAGATGGGAAAAGGACTAAAGAAACTTTTGGGGGAATGGATATGTTCATTATTTGGTTGTGGTGATGGTTTCATGGGGGGCATACATGTCAAAATTTATGAAACTATACATTTTATGTGTAATTTATTATGTCAATTATCCCCCAAAATAGCTACTTAAAGAAAGCCTTTAAGTCTAACTCAAAGATTATGCTCTCTGAAAACTTTCGGTGTGGGTCAGAATGACCTCAGATCCTATTAAAAATACCTCTCTTTCATGAAACATCTTTGCCACTATTTCTCTGAAACTATTTTCTCCCATTCTTTCCCCACCCTCAGAGCCTCCCTTCTCTGTTTCTTTCCTTCATTATTCTTCTTCCTCTCATGTCTAAAGGAGAACACCTTTAGAGTCAGCAGCTGGTTTCTCTTTTATTATCATGCACACTCCTTCCTGAGAAACCTCTCACCCCCACACTTCCAGCCAGGCCCTAAAGCCCTAAACACTAATAAATCCCAAACCCATATTACAAGTCTCATCCCATCTCCTGAATGCCCAATTCTACCAAGTTCCCATGGAGCAGCTAGCTGGACACCACTTCCAATGCGATGCTTACAAACCTCCTTCTCCTTCCATGGGAACCTGCTGCCCAGCGGGGGTTCAGGTCCGCCTGCGGCACCACCACCTCCCCAGTGCCACCCCGACCAAGGCAGGCATGGCGCCCTGTGAGTTCACAGGCTCTGGGCTGGATCCCGGCTTTGTCACTTCATACATCTATGTCTTCAGCAAGGCACTTACCCTCTCTGTGCCTGGTTTATTCAGCTGTATAAGTCCCTTCCTCATAAGACTAATATGAGGATTAAATAAGACGATAAACTATTTATATGGAACTTGGCATACAGTAAGTGCTCAGTGACTGCCGTATCACTGGTAAAATCTAGCTCTCTCCACTTAGCTGTCCATCAAGAGCTGTCCTTTTCCTCTCTGCAGCTGTTTCATCCCTTTTCTCCTTTTCCTCTGCTGTCTCCTATCTCGGACTCCTTATATCTTGATATTGTATTGAGAGGCTTACTATGACCTCTTCTCTCTACTCCATTCTTTAAAGTGCTACCTAAATGTTATTAAGTTCATTCAGATTATAATTTCCCATGATCAAATGTTTTTGATTGATCCCGCTTGTTCAAATAGTATAGTGCTTAGCAGGCACTCGAGTGCCTATACGCTTTGACACTTTCCCCATTTTTCCAGCTTCTCCTCTTTCAACACTCTCTGTCCTGAACCACCTATCATTCAGCTACTCAGTTCTTCCCCATCCTCCACTAGCCCTGTCTGCCTACTGCCTTTTGTTTGTTGGAGGAGGGCTTCCTCAGCTCCCATCCCCCAGGCTCAGCTCAGATGCTCTCTTCTTAATGAAATCAGCCCAGTTCCCTGGCTGGAATCAATCAGTCTCTCTGCAGTGACTCCCTTGTGCCTTGGTTATATGTAGATCTGGGCACTGATGGTACTGTCATTTCTGTTTGCCTCTCCCTCTTCCTCCCCCTGTCTGGGTGCTCAATGGAGCCTTGCTGAATGGAATGGAGCAAGAAGAAATAACGTGACAAGCAGGCCCCCTAACATCTCCCTGGTAGTGTCACCTGCTCGTGGAGGGTCTTTGAAGACTGACACTTTACATATCTGCATCTTGTTCAAGCTGAAAGAGCACCAGAGAGCCACCCCTGCGGATGGCATGCAGGAGTATAACAGCAGAAACACCACTCCAGACTTTGTGGAGTGAGAGAAGAGAAACAAAGAGCAAGGAATGTGGGCTTCATCTTGGGAGTTATAAATGCTTCCTGATGAAATGAAGATGTCTGTCTTTTGAGAGGGAAGCTGCTTGCTGTTTCCTGCTCAGGAATGCCAGGCAAGCATCCCAGAGACCACTCCAGATGGTTTGTAAATTAGACTCCACACAGTCACTCGGAGTCCCCGAGGGAAGGGGCAGCGAGGCCCTAAAGATGGCTGATCCACACACACCAGCCACTCACAGGGCAGCTGCCATTGAGGAGGGACAAGTCAGGACCCAAGGAGAGGAATATGCTAGGTAGCTAGCCAGAAATGAGCAGGACAGAAGAACAAAGGGGGACAGAGAGGAGCCTTCCCAAGAAAAGATATGGAGACTTCCCACCCAGCTGTGGTCAGACACTTCCAGACGATTACACTGCAGCTTTAGAGTCCCACATGACACAGTCGTGTGCAGCTGAAATAATCCATGGCATGGAATCCAAAAGTGATTGCTCCAAATAATTATGCCTGAAGAGGGGTTGGATTTCTGGACAGTATAGAAACGCACCAGGCAGCAGATGTGCCCCCTTCTCTTTTTAATTCCTCTCCCAGACTAGCCAGCTGTGTGACCATCCTGTTGGACCCACCCAATAAGGCCCTTCATGCTCACCCTATCTATCTGCATCCCCCAAATGAAATCTTTCTTTGCGGGAGACAAGCCCTGTAACAAATGGACCCTGGAAGGTGGTTACCAAGGACCCTCAACTTTTTCCGAAGTCTTCAGGGGACCCTTGGAATACAGAAAAGATTGTTTTGCTCAGTTTAAGCCTAGTGGCCCAGAGTCTCTGGAGTTGTCCCACCAGCCATCAAAGGCAACTCAACGCAGTTGCCGTGTTGCTGTCAGCTTTGACGTGTGCCAGCGTATCACCCTTACTTTTCCCAGCACCTTTGGAGTGACCACATGACCCATATCATGTTGAGCAGTCAGAGGAAACATGCCACTTTGATTCAGGGCCAATGGAAAGAACAAGCAGAGCTGAGTGTCCTCTAAGGGAGAAGGCAAAGGGCCCTGTCACTATCAAGGCTGCCACTGTCACTGTGGCCATCATCTGTTTGTGTCTCTCTCCCCTCTCTGAGGGCAGGGCCCATCGCCTACTCTTCTTCGCACACCCAAAATCTAGCCCAGACTTCAGGCTCTAGTAGAATTAAGCATTTGTTGACCACATGACTAAGTGGGTGCCCCTTCAGAGAAGTCCTCCGCACAGAACACACCAGGAAGACCTATCTTCTTTCTCTTTCCTTGGTATTTGTTCCTGTGTAGGAATAAAATTCATGTTTTCTAGGCACTGGTATGTTAACATGACTATTAGATAAATTTTAACTCTGAAATTCGGGAAAGTTAGTACAAATTCTTCCTGAATTTGGAATATATAGGATGAATCCATATTAAGAATGAGGTTTGGCCGGCCGTGATGGCGCATGCTTGCAATCCCTGCACTTGGGAGGCTGAGACAGGAGGATCGCACAGGTTCAAAGCCAGCCACAGATACTTAGTGAGGCTTTCATTCAGCAACTCAGTGAGACCCTGTTTCCAAATAAAATAGAAAATAGGTCTGGGAGTATAGCCCGGAGGTAGAAAGCCTCTGGGTTCCACCCCCAGTACCATTACAAAAAAAAAAAAAAAAAAAAAAATGAGGTTTGCTTAAAGTCCAGTACTTTGCATTCTAGATTAACTGAATAAAAAGAGATTTCCTGGGCTATCCCCAGCCCAACAAGATAAACAGTCATCTCTGGAAAACTGTGGGATATTTGCCTTTGAAGTCCTCTACACTTGATAGCTGAGTTACAGAGTAACTGGCCAGCAATAAGCTCAGAATTCACGGATCTATGTAAATAGAGCAAAGTCCACCAAAAGTTCCACCGAGGTGTGCTGAGCAAAGGCCAGAGCCCTGGGAAGCAGGCACAGATGCCCAGGGCTGCCCTGTCCCAGGTGCGAATCCTGCTGTCGGCAAGGCCTACGCAGCTGGCCATGAATACCGTGCTGTGGGCCTTCCTGAGGGAGCTCCCTGGACTCTTCCTGTTCTCTGCGGTCTTCCTGCCCGTGGCTTTGCTGCTGCTCCTCCTCATTGCCTACTTTAGGATCAAGCTGATCGAGGGTAAGTGTGAAGCCACACGTAGATGTCCTCTCCCATGGCACACCTTTGAAACATGCCCGTGTGCCAGCAGTGTTTCTAGTGAAACATCCTTTTGCACTGTGGCTACTTCTCCATCAGCCCTCCCTCCAGATCCTGGTGAGCTGGAAGAAATTTGTTCCTTTGAGCACCGTAGAGGGTGTGCTAGGAAGTGAAGGCTGATTGTAGGAACCTCTCAACTACAGTCCCTCACAGACAGTCCAGCTGTGAATCAGCATTTTAACAAGTGGTTGGTTGCTTGTCTGTCTCTTTAGATACTAGATTTACAAACATTAAAGCATTGTTTGTGGTCAACCTTCTCTGTATGAAAGACGTATTTTGTGTTTGTGCCCAGGAGTATTATATACTCTCATGTGTCTATGTATGTATACTCATGACTGCACACACACACACACACACACACACACACACACACACACACTTTCCTCTTATCTTTTGAACTTCTAGTTGGGAAATTTCTTTACTTTTTTTTTTTTTTTTTTGGTGGTACTGGGGTTCCTGGAAGCCCTTCTACCTCCGGGCTACACTCACAGACCTATTTTATATTTTTATTTGGAAACAGGATCTCTTAAACCAGTGCGGCTGGCTTCGAACCTACGCGATCCTCCTGTCTCCGCCTCCCAAGCACAGGGATTACAAGCGTGTGCCACCATGCCCGGCTAGTTGGGAAATTTCTAAACACTGTGCTAACATAGTGCTTGACAAATGTAAATCCTAATAGATACATATTTATATTTAACATTTGTGTAAACTTTCCATAAGAGCATAATGTTAAGGTATTTAAAAAAGGGGGGGAAAGAAATAACTTGAGAAAATTAAAGTGATTTGGGATATTTGGGTCCTAGATGGAGATGGTTTATTCTGCTATAATTAAAATTAATGAAACTGGGATGTGACCTGATAGGCTATATATTAATTAAGTACCTACTGAATATTAGGTATCATAAAGATTAATAACTCTTTTTAGCAATACCAATAAAAATCAATCAGTTTCTTTATTTGGATGATGTCATATTAAAATACTAAAAAACAAATTTGAAAACCCCTCCTTTTCTACAAAAACTTCTCAAGTTCAAGCAATGCTTTTATGCATGTTACCATATAAATGAATATTTAGAATCAACTCAAAATCAAGTAGCAAAGCAATTAGGGATATTTGTGTCTAAGATGAAATTTAGAACATAGGGAAATCCTGGATGATACAGAGTATACAGAATCCCAAGTTTTCCATCATAACTCGTTCAAATACCCCACAGACTTTGATTTTGTATGTCTCATTTTTATGAACAACTCTCTCGTTGGGTGATTAAGCCTTATTCTGTCTCACTCTACAGGATTTGGGTGATAAATCCTTTTTTTTACTAAGTCAGTTTATCTTCTACTGCTCTGCACCCAGACATTCATGATAAGGAGGGGCTACAAAGAGACTCCAAGAAAGGAAAAGAAAATCAGAAATCTCCAAGATCCTAACAATAGCTTTCCTTTCTTCCACAATGGATTGTTGTTATTGTTGTTGTTGTTGTTGTTGTTGTTGAGTACTGGGGATTGAACCTAGGGTCATTCTACCTCTGAGTTATACCCCCAGCCAAATCTTTTTTATTTTTAAACAGGGTCTCACTAAATTGCAGAGGGCCTCACTATATAGCTGAGCCTGACCTTGAACCTGTGAACCTCCTGTCTCAGCCTCCCAAGTATTGGGATTACAAGTGTGTGCCACCACACCCAACTCACATTGGATTTTTGTCCAACTACTGCAAACATTCCTATGTGGGAGGCCTTTCCCAATTGTTGCAATGATTGCTGTCAGTCACGACCCTCCTAGGCCCCCACAGCCTCCGAGCACCCTGGGGAGGAGGAAAGGGATATGGATATCACAGTCAGCGCCTTGACTATTTCATGCTGTTCCCAAGTTTTAGCCCTGGCTGCCTCTTTGGCAAGATAAATTTTTCAGTATTTCAAAAATGTAGCAACGCATGAAATGAGGCCAACAACAGGTCAAAATAGCCTCATGGATTTCAAAATCTTTTACTGGCTTCTGTTTATCAGTTACCATAGATCAGATAATCCAGTAGAACAACTGTTATTTTGGGACAAGCTCTGCAAAAGAGGGCAGATTATGGTTTTAGAGCTTTACTTATTCCTGGGAAAATTTCTACAATACACAAAATATAAATGAGTACACAGCCTTTTGTATAGATATTTTAGACAGTTCTAACGTACAATCATATAACATTCCTTCATAACACCCTGCAAGTCATCTTGCCATTGGGAGTATGGCCTGGCATCCCGGAGGGATGCTACAGGCCACATGCAGGCAACCTCAGCCTAGGCCACAGAGGAAGCACCAATGTGTGTACACTGGGATTATGGCCCATTGATCTCTCTGTCTTGAGCACATCCCTTGAGAAGCAAACTGTCTAAGGATCAAGTCACAGACAAAAATGATAACCTCAAGTATAGCTCAACAAAATTAGCACTTCGGAAGAATCTAAGTGAAGGGAACAGAGGACCCTCCCCACAATCTCTATCTTCAAACTTCCTTTTCCCTTCTGTGTCCTAGATTCCAATATGCTCATCTTGACTCTTTCCCTCTTGAAGCCTTTCTTTTTTATTGCAGCACAGGACCTTACCCACGGGACAGATAGATTGCCAAACTCGCATGACTGGGTAGTGTCATTTTGCCAGCTTGAAAGCTTTGCTCCAAGACACTACTTCTGGAGAGCAATAGTTCTCAATCACTCTTGCAACAAGTACTTGTGAATCTACCTGCCTGGTTTCTGTTCCTACAACTGGATACAACAGCTTGGGTGGTTTACAGAGAAACAGAATTTATTTCTTACAGTTTTGGAGGCTGGGAAGTCCAAGCAGAGGAGCTCCTTCTGGTGTGGGCCTTCTGATTTCTCTCTGTAGAGTTGAGGTAGCACAAGGCATCATACGGTGAGAGGGAAACATCTATGAGACAGAGCAAATAGCTTTTTTAATAGACCCACCCATTACTCCACTTACTACAGAGTTCCCATGACCTCGTCACCTTCTCAGGATCTAACATGACCCTACTTCCTTTTTTTGGTAATGGGGATTGAACTCAGGGATATTCTACCTCCAAGCTATAACCCAGCCTCTTTTGAAATTTATTTTTATTTTGAAAAAGGGTCATGCTAAATTGCTGAGGATCTAAGCTACTGAGTCTGGGTTCCAACCTGTAATCCTCCCATCTCAGCCTCCCAAGTACTGAGATTACAGGCATGTGCCACCATGCCTGGTTAATGATCCCACTCCTTAACACCTCACAATGGGGATTAAATTCCCACATGAGTTTTGGGTGGCAAATCTAACCATAGCACTACCACATGCCAGCTGCTGTCCTAGCTATTGGAGCAGATTTCTACTAGGGGCTTTGAGAGTACAACAAACAATCTCCATTCTTGCATTCTTGGCAGCCACAAAAAGGCCTCTGACAAAATCATCAGAAGGGAGAGATGTTAGCTGGGTGTGGTGGCACACACTTGTAGTCCTCTCACTTGGGAGGCTGAGACAGGAGGATCGCACAGGTTTGAAGCCAGCCTCAGCTACTTAGGCTCTCAGCAACTCAGTGAGACCCTGTTTCCAAATAAAGTAAAAAACAGGTCTGGGAGTATAGCCTGGAGGTAGAAAAGCCCCTGGGTTCCACCCCCAGTACCACAAAAAGGGGGGAAGGGGAGAGATGTTACAAATCTGTGTATTTCTGATGCAGGCCTCAATGTCTAGTGAAAAGGATGAAGAATAACCTGCCCTTTCTCCTTAAGTCTTTTCCCAAATGTCAGAGCTGAGCCTTCTCCTGGAGGCAGGACACTATAAACACAGGATCCCTAGCAATGTCACCTACTTTTGCAGCTCTGACTACAGCATGCCTATAGCTTCCAGGCTGTGAGGAGTGAGGAGGAGGAAGGCGCCCTACGTTATGGCCTAGCACAATTTATGCATCAGTCAGCTAATGCGATAGACATCTCTGAAACTTATTGTTTAGCCATCTTGCTTCCCAATAAGAGGTATGAATACAATGCATCAATAAAAATAAAGAAAAACCAATTATAGTTCTTTCTCATGCTAGTTTGAGGGCAAATGAGATCACTTGGCCTGAAATAAAATATCACCAGTTTTTATCCCCATTTAGCAACATCCACTTAAAAACTATAAACAGATGGGCAAATGTCATGTCATTCATCATCCAACCAGGGATATGGCAAGTGTAATCTTTCCTATTTTGTTCCTGTAAAGAGAGGGATGTTGACAGAGTAACTGGTGTGTTCACACAACCCCGGAGTCCTGCATTCTAAAACAGAAACCAGCTTGCCTGTCTCATACGTCCAAGGCTGTGAGACACAAGAGCCGTTTTAAGACGTGATGGAGAGCATGTGGAGGTATTGTAATCATTCAACATTAATCCCAATTTTTGAGCCTTGGGAGGTAATGGTGCATGTAAATTTAATTAGTATGTAGAGAACATCAATTTTATCACAAAGGAAGAAAGAAAATTTCCCCACATCCTGCACTCTTCAATCTGTGTCTTTTGACTTGAGAGGCAGCTCTTGGGATAGAAGTCTGTGTCTTATACTTTCCATAGCCAAACCCTTCATCAACCACATCCATGGCCTTTTTGCATTTCCTATGTTGGAAGATTTGACTATCTTGACTCTACAGGTCCTGAGATGTCTAAACCTCTATTTCCAGGACCACTTATCCTCCAGATACCATCCCCCTGAACAAAGGGCAAGTTGCTCTCTAAAATAATATTGCCCAAAATAGACATTAAAAAAACTGTGCCTGTTGTGGTGGCACACACTTGTAATTCCAGTACTTGGGAGGCTGAGACATGAGGATCACAAGTTCAAGGCCAGCCTCAGCAACATACTGAGGTGCTTGGCTACTTAGTGAGATCTTGCATCAAAATAAAAAATAAAAGAGGGCTGGAGGTTCCCAGTACCACAAAAATAAGTAAATATATATATATATATATATATATATATATATATATATATATATATGTGTGTGTGTGTGTGTGTGTGTGTGTGTGTATGTATATATATATATATATATATATGTTTATATTATATATAAACTGCATCTATAAATGCCTAAAAGTGTGTATGAGGTTAGACCCAAAATAAGGTAAGTGATCATATTTTGACCTTCAACAACTTGTATTCTAAAACAGGTAACTAAAATATTGAAAGTGTGCAGGATAGCTAGGCACCTTTCACTGGACTTCACAGATATATTTTAGTGGTTAGCAGTCAGAAAGAAAAAATAATAATTACTTGCAAATGGCAGGATAACTAAAGGGTTAGGAGTGAAACTGTTAAGAGCTCAGGCTAAGAAGTGAAACCAAAGAGGCTTTGAAATTCAATTCTGCAAAAGCAGCCTCTCTGCTTAAATCTTCTGAAGCTTCAGCCTCTTCATCTGGAAGACAGAAATAAGAGCAGGGCACAGCAACAGAGTGGGCATAGGGATTAAGTGAGGTGACACACAGAAGTTCTTAGTAATGCCCATTCTGAGCAACTGTTAAGTCATTATTACCCTACTGGGTTATAAATTCCAAGAAGGCAGTGATTATGTCGTTATTAAAACTTATTGTTCAAATTGTCTTACTCTATTTTTAAAAAATTTCTTATTGGTGCATTGTAGTCATACATCTTAATGGGGTACGAGATGGTGGAGGCATACATGCACACATCACTTAATTAGCCCTTTCCCACACCGTTCCCTCACCCTCCCTCCTTCTCATGTTTGGCTTAGTGATTGGCTTTGACATGTTTGTGAATGTACATCATGTACATTAGGGAATTTCACTCCTCCCCCCTCCCATCCTCCTCAGTTAGGTCACCTTATTTGCTCATCTATAGTTTCTCCTTCTTTGTCTTATAGTATTTAAGTAAATCACCCATGGTCACTCACCTGGAAAAGCAGTAGTAACAAAATTGGCAGCCTGGGTGTAGAGCTCCAGAGTCAGCCCCCCCAGTAGACATCCTACTTCTGGAAGTTCGAATGCCAGATAGGTGTTCTATCTGCCAAATGGATGATTCGTTTGGTCCCAGGCAAATAAACTTACCACCATTTTGGAAGCCAACTATGGGAGAATCTTAAAACAAGAATTTTACAAAAGCTTTGAAAGGTTTCATCAATCTTTTACATAACAGGAGTAATTATTGTTATTAATGATGGTTATCCCTCCACACAAATATCTACCCATGAGTCAGAGATTATATTTCTTCATTCATGGCCCAACAGGGAAAACGTCACTGCTTGAAGAATTTTCCATAATAACAAACTGGTGTTTTCAAGGCCACCTTGCTGTCTCTCCTCTCCCTCTCTTTCTCCCTTTCCCTCTCCCTTTCTCTCTGTATATTCTCCTCAATACTTCCATGGAAATAAAGTGATAGCCAAATTGCAAGCTCTTTTTGAAAGGGGGTAAATCATTTTCTCTTGCTCTCCGCATGGTGCCTCGCACACTTTATCCAGAGGACAGACGACTCATGGTAGACTGATGAGCTTTCGCTTATTCCCTCTATTCTAGGTCTCAACTCTTAAAAGTCCTCATCTTCCCATTTCATTATTCAGGTCACCTGTTTTAAGCTATACCATTTGTATCCCGATGCCTCATTCAAAGCACCTGTTGTGCCACCAGCAGTTGCTAGTTCAGAATAGAATGAAATTACTCATATGTCATGGAGTTCAGAGTCTAAGCCAGGGGCCATCTCAAAGGTGTATCTCTGCAACAGCAATAATCTAAGTGGGAAGGCAATGTAGAACCCAATGACTGGAAGTGTGAACTCTCAAGTCAGATAACTGAGACCAAATCCTGAATCCATCAGTTGCCGTAATATTGGGAAACCTGCTTCATCTTAAGTCTGCCTCCAGCTGCTCATCTACAATTAAGAATAATGAGCTGGGCGTGGTGGCGCACGCTTGTAATCCCAGCATTTGGGAGGCTGAGACAGAAGGATCACGGTTCACAGCCAGCCTCAGCTACTTAGTGAGGCCCTCTGCACTCAGTGAGACCCTGTTTCAAAATAAAGAATAAAAAGTAGGGCTGAGGGTGTAGCTCAGAGGTAGAATCCCCCTGGGTTCCATCATCCCTAGTACTGCAAAAAAAAAAAAAATGGTGACCAGTTTATGACATCATTGCAGGAATTAGGAAATGAGTGGAAAAGTCTGCAATCTGAGTCTGGCACAGCAAGTGCTCAGCAAATATTGGCTATTAACTCATGAGGCTCATCATCATATAAGTGCAGGCGCCCACTGCTGAATAAGTTGGTGAGCATTTGTGGAGGCCTAGAAGGATTCAGGCCAGAAAAAGTCCATGCGTCTGAGTATACATAGAGTAACTGTCAAGAGATAAATTACATAGACTCAATGTAGGAATCAGAGAGAATATTTTCAGTATATTCTTTTCCATGAGATTAGAAGCTCCTAGTTTTTCCCTTGATTAATTATAATTCTGAAAACTTTTGAGAGCAAAAGCAAGGTCAACTCTGTGTGTGTTGGTAATTCAAGAATGGAGATGTGTTTTTTGATGTACAAGTAAAATATGTGTTGAGACCTCAAGAGAGATCTCAGGGCTAGCTAAAGATCAAATCTGGGCTGGGCAAGGTGCATCTCAGCTACCTGGGAAATAGAGGCAGGAAGATCGCAAGTTTGAGGCCAACTTGGAAAACTTGGTAAGACCCTATCTCCAAATACAAATTCAAAGGGCTGGAGGTTGTAGCTAAGAGGTAAGGTGCTCCTGGGTTCAATTCCCAGTACTAGGAAGAAAAAAATATCAAATCATTGCCAGAGATAGCTGAAGCTACAGAAGCAGATGAGTTCACAGGGATGTTAGGATGCTATTGATGAGTTTTTGGTAGAATACCTTTACTAGTTATATTTTCGAAGGTTAAAGAATGTATAGGCTGCAAAGAGTGGTTATGGAGTTGTCAATAAAATATGACAAAAGGTGAAAGGAGAAATTTTTTTTTTTTTTTTTTTTTTTTTGGTGGTACCGGGCTCCTGGAAACCCTTCTACCTCCAGGCTACACTCCCAGACCTATTTTTATATTTTTATTTGGAAACAGGATCTCTTAAGCCAGCGCGGCTGACTTCTAACCAGCGCGATCCTCCTGTCTCCACCTCCCAAGCGTGGGGATTACAAGCGTGCGCCACCACGCCCGGCAAAAGAATAATTTGATTTGTGTAAAGTTGCACTCAGCTGAGTATAGTGGTTGGCACCTGTAATCCCAGCACTTGGTAGGCTGGGACAGGAGGATTGCAAGCTTGAGGCCAGCCTTGGCAACTTAATGAAACCTTTTCAAATTAAAAAACAAGGGCGGGGTGGGGGATAATTCAGAGATAGAATGACCCTGGGTTCAATATGCACTCCAGAATCCTCAAATTACATACTGACATTTTCCCTTTCAGTTAATGAAGAACTATCTCAGATCCCCAATCGCCAGTACAAGTGCAAGGACGGCTCTTCCCGGTCCCTGAGAATGAAACGAACATGACTGTTGGGATTGATCAATGGCTGAGGCACAAGTGCTACTAGTCAGAGAAATGGTCAACACTTTAGCTAATCAAGTAGGTCGATGAACAAAAACCACAGCGAAAATAGGCTACCAGACATCTATTCCGAACCACATGGAAAAGTGGCAGCTATTATCGAAGTGGATGTCTAGGAGGCTCAGCTTCAACAAGAGTTCTTCAGAAGTTCCAAGAACATAGTATTTTCTTGGCTATGCTCAATGGACTGGACATATCATAACATTTAACGTTTACTGTGACTATTCTAACTTTGAAACTTTTTAAATAAAAAATCTAGGCACAATTATTACATAATTCCATGGAAATCCACATTATTCTATTTTTTTTTTTCCTTAGTGGTAGGGATTGAGCCTGGGAGCATTCTCCCTCCAAGCTACACTCCCAGCACTATTTTATTTTTTATTTGTAAACAAGGTCTTGTTAAGTTGCTGAGAGCTTGAAGTTGCCGGGGCTGGCTCTGAACCTACGGTCCTCCTGCTCAGCCTCCCACGTACTGGAATTATAGGCATGCACTACCCTGCCCAAGCTATTATCCTGATTTTAAAGGTAAAGAAATTCTGGCACAGATCAACTGAACTGCAAAAGATGGCAGTTCCTATGCAATCTGGACCAGAGTTTGCATCTCTCCATTTCACACTTGCTTCTGCAAATCATTACTGTGACTACTGACACATTAGACAGGTGGAATCCCTCCTTACTAGGTATGGATCACCTGTCAGCGTAGCTCTCAGCATGAACTAACTTGGAAATAATGACAATTCTGTGTGGGGGAAAAGGAATGGAGAACAGAATGTTCACATAATTCCTGCGGAGAATAATTCAAAGCTTTGCCTATAAAACCAAAACACTGGAGAGCTATTTCTAAGTATGGAAAGAAGTCAACATTTCACTAGCAGAATTCTTATCTTTCTGTGGGAGCCCTGAAGAGCCAACATAGATCATTGAAAAGAATCATTAAATTTAAGGTGGTTGTTAAAATAGATTATGGTTACTCTTGTGCTCTCTCTATTTTTCTTTTCTTCTTGTGATACTGGAACCCAGGGCATTCTACCTTTGAGCTACACTCCCAATCCCATCTTCTATTCTTTATTTTTGAAACAAACAGGGTCTAAGTTGCAGAGGGCCCAAGTAGCTGAGGCTGGTCGTGAACCACGATCCTCCTATCTCAGTCTCCCAAGTATTGGGATTACATGTGTTCACCACCACGGCCAGCCTCTCTACATTTTTCTAACAGTAACAGAAAAAAAAAAAGTCACTACTTACTAAATCTGGTTATATTCCAATCTTTGCACAACTCTAATGGGACTACTGAAGTGATTCACTTTATAAAAGAATAAATTTAGCCAGGCGTGGTGGCAAAGGCTTGTAATCCCAGCATTTAGGAGGCTGAGATGGGAGGATCATGTGTTCGTGGCCAGCCTCAGCTACTTAGTGAGGCTCCCCACAACTTAGTGAGACCCCGTCTCAAGGTAAAGAATAAAAAATAGGGCTAGAGGTGTACTTTGGAGATAGAATGCTCCTGGATTCAATCTCCAGGATTGAAAAATAAATAAATAAATAAATAAAGACAAACGTGACAAAATGCAAGAAATTCACCAGTTTTGGTAATGACAGCTATATGAGATTGTGTGCAAACCCAAAGCAAAACTGTGCCACCAGTGCCAGGTAACTTTCTTTATGCCCTTCAGTCCATCCCCAGAATTCTTCCTATGCACCCAGTGGGCAGTCTGTTTGTACTTCTTGCATAATATTTTATTGTTCATCTGAAGACACTCATTTCTTCATTTTATTGCCCTCGATTACAATGAAAATGTCTGCTGGGGCTTCCAGGCTGAGGTAATTTATAACAACAGTGCTTATGCCATATGGAAGGAATAACACTATTCTTTCAGTTCTGGGAGGGATCTCTTTTTAGCCCCTGATGGGATGAGCTTGTGTAAAAATGCTTTCTTTAACAGAAGGTGTGAAAGGACGCATCATAGCCCCACCTCAGGCAGCTGCCAGCCAAATCTGTGGCTCAGCCACCAGGGTTTGCTCCATCCTCTTTGGAAGCCTGAGTTTGGGCTCTGCTGGATGCCCGCCCACCATCTTAGCGATTGTGGTAATGGATGAGCTTTAAACATACGTGTTTCCTGCAATAAGCATTACCAAGTAGTTTAAATCAAGACCTGTCTCTTACTGCTGTTGAATAGGTAGGAGTAATCACCAACAAAATTGACTAGATTCATGAGATTTTTTTAATTAGAATTTTTTTTAATTGAAAGTGGTATACATTTAAACTGTGCATGGTGTCCTCTCCCCTCTCCCGTTTTCCCTTTCCCCCTCCCAACAACGTGTCCAGGTTAACCATGCTATATTCATACTTTTACACATATTCGGATGTAGCTCCTCCATTAATCAACCTCAGCCTTCCTCCTCTACTCTCCTTCCATTCTAGATTTGCTGAGATTTCCCCTCCATTATCTGGAGTCCCTCTCGTATCCCAAATGGTCCCTAGTCTGGGCATATTAGAGAAAACATGTCTCTTTCTGTGTTTGGCTGATCCAACTTAATGTTCTCCAGATTGTTCCATCTTCTTGTGAATGCCATAATTTTGTTCTTTATAGCTGAATAGAATTCCATCGTGTGTATTTCCCATAATTTTGCAATCCATTCATCTGCTAATGGAGACCTGGGTTGGTTCCATATTTTGGCTATTGTGAATTATGCTGCTATGAACACAGGTATGCATATGTTACTGTAGTTCCCTTTCAACCTCTTTGGAAAAATACCCAGCTCTACCACTCCTGGGTATTTTTCCAAAGGGGTTGAAATTAGATTCACAAGTTTTTATATGGGAAGAGGAATGGTAATATGCTAGTTTTCCCAGGGAGAAAACACATCCCAAAGGTTTCATTACCATCTGTTTGAAGATACTGCTAACGAATCTGTCAAATCATCTAAGGAGCCGGCCAAGTAGTTGCATGGTTAACCCTTTGCTCTTCACATCCCGTTAGGTCCAGTTTAAGATCTCATTAGGTCATCTTCATTGTTGCTGCCCACACAAACTCAGTCTCCACCCAGTCCAGGCCTCAGCCTCCTTATAACACGGTCAGTTTTCACTGCTCCCCCAACTTGAAAAGGTCTCAATCCAACAGTTCCTCGTTTCTAATGTTCCAGTAACTGAAAGTAATTCCACACTTGAGATGTTTCCAACTCAAGACTGTCAATAAAATACTTTAATGGTTGCTTTATGTTTTGCAACACTCTCATTATTGTTCAATGAACATTTACCAAGGAATTTGTGTGTGGGGGGGTGGTACTGAGGTTCCTGGAAGCCCTTCTACCTCTGGGCTACACTCCTAGACCCATTTTTATATTTTTATTTGGAAACAGGGTCTCTTAAGCCAGCAAGGCTGGCTTCGAACCTGCGTGATCCTCCAGTCGCCACCTTCCAAGCGTAGGGATTACAAGCGTGCGCCACCACGCTCGACACCAAGGAATATTTTTAAGAGCTAAACCTAGAGCTGTTAATGCAAGCTTCCCATCCCTTTTGTTGGCCATGCTGGTAATTTGGCAGGTGTTGTCAAAGATAACAAAGGTTTGCGGTGGCAGAGATACACTGGAATCCACGTCTGCTCCACATGCTGAAGCTGTACTACAGATAGAAAAAGAAATTCGGCACAGAGACCCACGTGTTACATTCCCTGAAATATTAACTTGCAAGCCCTTAAGAAATTTATAATCAGTCGGGCCAGGTAACAGCCTCCAGCATTTCCTAGTAACAGTTGGAAAATCAAGAACGAATTTTTCTTGAAATCTTGAGTTCTTTGTTAAAACAAAATTACAAGACATCAGAACTTATAATTCTCAGAATTTAAGTTAAACCATTATAGAAACCATATTTCTGTTTACAACTAGCATGCTAATTAGAAAAGACCCCTGAGTTTAGATCAGAATGCAGGCAATGGCACCTATCTGGCATAATAGTAATAAATAGGATTAAGTAGGAAACATAAACCTACAAGTTTGTATTTATAATTACTAACAAGTAGAAAGGAAATTATAAGTATTCTTTCCATCTTAACGGTTTTCAAATTCTTGTCTCAAAACTTTGCTATCTACTCTCCCATTTACACCATCATTGGGGCTTTGGAAGCTCGGTGTACCACATGGGATCATGACTGCCTAAGAAATACTTTGTAAAAACACAGAACACACGCTGGGCGTGGTGGCGCACGCTTGTAATCCCCACACTTGGGAGGCAGAAACAGGAGGATCACGCAGGGTCGAAGCCAGCCACGCTGGCTTAAGAGACCTTGTTTCCGAATAAAAACAAAGTATAAAAATAGGTCTGGGAGTGTAGCCCGGAGGTAGAAGGGCTTCCAGGAACCCCAGTACAACCACACACACACACACACACACACACACACACACACACACACACACCACAAAACACTTAAAAAGGAATTGTCAACAGCATTCCAAGTGGCTCTTTAGATACTAAGTCCTCACAGATGCTCTTGGTGCCTCCAGAACACTGTTCTGTTCTATCTCATTTGAATGAAACTCAGCCTTAACTGCACGCTGCAATTCCTAGTCAACGAGTGCTGTAAAGACAAACTCCCTTTCTTCATTTCTTTTTTTTTGGTACTGAGGATTGAACCTGGGAGCATTCGACCTCTGATGTACATTCTCAGAACTTTCTAATTTTTAACTTGAAACAGGGTCCTGCTTAAGTTGCTGAGGCTGGCCTTGAACCTCCAATCTTCCTACCTCAGCCTCCCAAATACTGGGATTACAGGTGCGCGCCACCATGCTCAAGCAAGACAAACTTTGTTTTATCATTGTTACTATCATTAGATATACGGAAGAACATGATGGAAGAACATGGTTTTCAAGACAGTATGGTGCCAGACATGGTGGTGCGCACCTGTAATCCCAGTCCCTGGAAGGAAGGATGAGACAGGAAGATTGCAGGTTTGAGGCTATCTTCCGCAACTTTAACAAGGCATCTGAGAATCTCTGTTTGAAAGTAAAAAATAAAATTAGGCTGTAGATGTATAGCTTCAGAGGTAGAATGCTCCTGCATTCAATCTCTAGTACAAAAAAAAAAAAAAAAAACCCACCCCCAAACAAACAAAAAACCCACCATGGGAAGATCAATCTATGATTAATTATAAATGTTATACATACTAGCTTTCTGATGAGAAATATATTTACAGAATCACATTTGGTTCCATAATATTTCCATGGCTTGGCTTACTGAGATACACTTCTCCAGAGAATTGCTGTTTTTGTAACAATTATAGAGAAAGTGTGAAAGGCCTTTCACAAGTTGAGAGACAATTCAGTGGGAACAGATCTCAAAGACGACAGTTATGCAAATTATATTTAATGCACTCATTTTAAATGACTACAGAAAGAAATTCCATGAAACATTTCAAAAGAAATAGACTGCCATTTGCCATATAATATTTAAAAGAAAATTAAGTACATAACCTGATGTGTCTAAGTGGAAGCTTTGCAGTAAGCCCTCCCAATTAGACTTGGATAGAGCCCCTCAGCAGAGCTCAGTGTGCCTGATGCATTAAGACACAGTGAATACAAAATAAAGCAGGACATGAAGTAGAGAAACAGGATTCAGATGGTACAGCTAAAACAGTTCCTGAAAGCAAAACAAAAAAACACACAAAGCAAACAAGCAAAAATATCCCTTGGAGAATTTGTGAAAGCTGGGGTGTATTATTTAAGCAGGCAGAAGGAATCTGGCACGCTAAGCATTAGATTTACAAACTTTCCACGCTGCTTTCACTACTTCAAATCATGATGCTGGCAGCATCATCAAATTATACCACAGAACTGCTAACAAAACTTCAAAATGCTACATCCCGCAAAATACTAGGACTTCTGATGGAAAATATCACGCTACTCTATAAAGAAGGGAAGCAACAAGTTTAGAGAATAAACAAACTTTATTTTATAACAGTATTACAGAAAGCAAAATATCATTTAATACAACTTGAGCTGCTATAAACCTAATCTGGCATCATAACTATACATAGGGTCAAAAGCAAAGGAACAAATGTTCGATACAGTTAATAAGTCCCTATCCGGTCTCTGGTGTCAGCTTTAAATGGTATAGCTTTCTCATAACCGACAGAAACCCACCACAGCCCCCTACCCTTCTCCTCAGTATACTCAAATCCATGCGAATCATCAAACTATCTGAAAGAGAAATACCTGCTGGGTAACAAAAGGTCAGTCTTACATGTAGACAAGGACGTTTAATACAAAGCAAGTGTTCTACCCAAAAGTTCAAATAATGGAGAGTATTGAAATTTGGGAATGTTAAGAAAGAAAGCACTAAGGTTTAAGCTGCCTGATTCTTTTAGTAGAAGGGCAGAAACAGTTTTCTCTTCTCCCTCCTGTTCTGGAATGCTGTCGAAGAGCATGTGTCTGAGAAACGCTGGCACTGTGGTGCAACAGGGTCTCTGAACACAGTGCGCGGTCAGTGAGCTTCTTAATTCTCCAGTCTAGAGATTCTGGCTTTCTACTACATGTAAAAAGACACAGGACTGGAAAGTCAAAAGGGCCCGATATAAAAACTATCCCCAGTGAAACTCTCAAACATTAGAAAAATCTCAAGATGTAAGAAATGCTTTTAATCTGTATTAATATTTTCCCATGCAGTTTATATACTGCAGTCTGAAAGCTGTAAATACTATAAGAATTTGGTGGAAAGAACATGGAAGAAGGAAAACCACTATCTAAATTAGTCACAGAGTTTCCTTTCCGCACAACAGCACCTGTTCAAGTGAACAGCACCGTACCAGCCGGGGCTGGCATTGTTCACTGTCATCTGAGCCAATGGAGTCATGAAAAGCAGGTAGTTGTACACAAAGTAAACAGGAAACAAAAACAAAACCCCTTAATTAAAAAAAAAAAGACAGAACCAAGAATATTTAGAAGTGGTTATAAAACAAAATAATATATTAAAACTGCGTGGGAACGGTAGAGACCAGAGCTGTTAAGGTAAGATTTGGTGTTGGCATTTTAATTCTTCAGGCTCTGGTCACTGTTACCGGTCGTAGCACAAATCTGCTGGAGTGGTGGTGTGGGATTAAGACTTGGAATGGTCAAAATTCTTCAGGTTCACAAAGTTGGATGTTGTTTAAAAGATGACTTTCTGAAAGAGAGGTGGGAGAAGGGAAGGCTTATTTAATAATCCAAAAACAAAGACTTGGGGGGGGGGTTAATAATGCTCATCAAGTTTCCAATTAAATAATCAACCATTATCTGTCTAGGTCTACAGTAAATAATAAGTCTCCTAAAAGAGATAAACATAAAAGGCTATTCAAAACGTGAGGGCTTTAAAGTCTCTGGGGAACTGATAAGTATACCATAACTGGGAAATTAAGACTATACGTTGCAGAAACTAACCCAAGACGAAGACAATTTGTATAGAACAGTGGCCCCTTCTTAACCGTAAGCTTGAGTTAACTATGATCCAAACATATTACACAAAAAATTCCAGATATAAGCAGTTGGCAAGTTTTACACTGAGGACCATTCTGAGTGTGGTATGATGAAACCTCTCCCGGTTCCACCTAGTTCAGGAATCATCCCTTTGTGCAGCAAGCATGTCTATGCTGTATATGCTACCTGCCCCAAGTCACTGGATATCTCAGTAACTGGGTCGCCTGTTAAGAGTAGCATAGTGCTTGTGTTAGTATTTTGTAAAGACAAAAAAAAAAAAAAAGTTTTGAATTCCATCTTCAGAGGTAAGTAGGTAGGGTAAAAGATTAAAAACAAATAACAATTGTATATTATCCCTGTGGAGAAAAGGATTTTAAGAAGGCAGCTTTTATTTTTTTTTATTTTTGCCTAGTTGGAAATTTTGGCAAATGTTAAGTAATTACCAAAGAGAGTGGAGAGTGGCAATTAATGTCCTTTCCAAAAGGCACTAGTCCCAAAGTCAATTAGAATGTACACTCTTTTGGTTAGATAAAATTAGTCTTGTTTTAATGAAAAAAACAAAAAGCCAACAAAACTCTGTCTCATTTAGAGGCATCCCAGATAATACACATCTTGATTATTCAGGACAGCTTGATTAATCAAACTGTTTCCTACCCTGTTGTCTGTCTCGGGCCGTTTCATTACTTATTAGTACTTCTGTTTGATTCTAGGCAGGGAGAAATCAATGGAGAAAATACAGTCTTGTGTTAGGTTAGTAGTAATGAAAAGAAATGTGGGGGATGGTGAGAGGAAACAGATACAACTATCAATCAAAGTGCGTCTGAGGGTTATAGAAGGTCTATTGTTATTTTTTGAGAACTGGCATCTCTGTTGTTCACTCTGCTGCGAATATACATTCATTTGTTTAATACAGTTGACATTTTGCCTCTTTCACATTCGGATATCCCTTGATCTACTGAAATACCATTTTGGAAACACTTAGGTTAAATAAAATACGTTATTAAAATTTAATCCGGGCGTGGTGGCGCACGCTTGTAATCCCCGCGCTTGGGAGGCGCAGACAGGAGGATCGTGCAGGTTCGAAGCCAGCAGCTCTGGCTTAAGAGACCCTGTTTCCAAATAAAAATATAAAATAGGTCTGGGAGTGTAGCCCAGAGGTAGAAGGGTTTCCAGGAACCCCAGTACCACCAAAAAATAAATAATTAAAAAATAAAAGGGAAAAGAAAATGAAAATAAAGATGTTAGCTGTCCCTGGAAACCTACAGAGAAAGCAGGGTTTAGAGTTCTATTCAACATTTTCTCTAAATTTTGTCACTTTATTTCATTGGGTGTATTTTCATAAGAATATATACAATTTCACTTTGTAATGAGTCTTATAAAAGAAAGCTGAAATTAATCTTGCTTCAAAGTTATTACAGAAAACTAATAGTACAAAGGAATTGAAGATGATCTTGATCTAAAGAATACCTTTAAAATTTACTGGGCATTAAATACAGAGAAAAAAAGACAGTTACCCACATCAGCTCAAATGTCACTTATTTCCATTTATTCACAATCAAACCAAAAGAAAGTATAACAGACTAATAGTTTTTCTGGAAGTATTATAAATAACCTTGACATGCTCCTAGGATTCAAGATAGCTGCTAGAGTAAAAGAAAATTGCATTCATTTTTAATTTTAAAGTCAAACGAATTTGTTTTCTCATTCTTTAAAAAAAGTAGTAAGTCAAGTGTAACTCTTAATTACATATTGACTGAGAACACCTGGATTCCTTATTGCTCTGAATGAACAGGGAGTAACTTATTGCATGAAGTTTTTTGTTTCCATGCCCATTTTTCTTTTTTCTTACTCTCCATGCACTTAAGCATAGAAATATATTCTCAAGTACTGAAAAAGTAGCTTTTGAACTGGGGGGGGGAACAATGGAATCACTAATGATACTCAAGAATCAAACATCTTAAAATGTTCTGTCCTTTGATATCTACCTATAAAAAACATACATAATATATGACAATTTGTAACAGACTATTAGATTTGGCATCTAATGATTGATCACATATCCCAAACAAAATGAAAAAAGACACTGAATTGTTATGTTAGATCTAAAAAGTTTCAAGAATGCTCCTTTTTTTTTAATTTATTTTTTTGGTGGTACTGGGGTTCCTGGAAGTCCTTCTACCTCCGGGATACACTCCCACGGGCTACACTCGAGACCTAATTTTCAACTTTTTTTTTTTTTAATGTGGAAACAGGGTCTCTTAAGCCAGTGAGGCTGGCTCCGAACCAGCACGATCCTCCTGTCTCCGCCTCCCAAGCGCGGGGATTACAAGCGTGCGCCACCACGCCCAGCTAGGAATGCTTCTTTTTAACCGTGAATTCCATCTCCTATTTGTACTGTCTAGATATCTTTGGTGAAACAAATTGACAGGCATTGATTAAAAATGGTTTTCACTTTTTACAGCATCGTATAGTTCACCTTGAGTTTGCATAATCATAGCTGTTAAGCATACAGGTTATACTTAGGTATTAGAATTCTGGTCAAATAATCAAAAAACCCCTGGACTATACAATGTCAGTAAACATTTCCAACTATCACCATATCATTCCCTAGTCTATGTCCCCCTCTTTTGGCCAATGTGAGAATAGGTCAATGTGGCTAACTCATCTAAACACAGGTCAAACTCTAGGTCCAAATTCTTCCAAGGGCACAATCTGGTTGCACGCTTTGCCCTAAGTTCTCACAGAAGGTTCGGAGACTTCTTATTTATACAATTTATAGTGTGTGGCATTTGCACTTTATTTTATTTTATTTCTGGTGAAGATGGAGCCGAACATCTTGCGCATGCTAGGCGAGTGCTCTACCACTGGGCTGCACATCCATCCCCTAGGAAGTTCGTAATTATCTTTTGTAGGGAACCAAATAAGCAGTGGAGAAAAAAGTGAAGACCATGCACAGAAGTGCCTTGACTTCTTCTGAAAAGCACCCCTTAGAGTTTTAAGAGACAAAGGGTTCACATACAGAACTCAATCTTGGAAGTCCTCTACTCCAGAAATTGATTCACTCAATCGATTTTAAAAAGCATTTCACACAAACCACTAGAAAGGCCGCCTTTAAGTGGTAATGCACTTAATATCACAGAGGTCTCGATAAAAATGCAAAAATGTGGTTTTTATCCAAAAGAATGCAAGAAAACCATGTGTATCATAATACAAGAAAACTTTTCCTCAAATGAATGAAAATTCAATTACCACAGGGCAGTAACATAATCAACGATTTTGAAAACAGAAATAAAATAATTCTGTAAGACACATGCAATTATTTCCTAAATAAAAATGAGTTCTGTATACTCAGGTATAAAGTTCAATTTTAAATTTGAAATTTTAAATATGATACTTTACAGGTTTGGCAGTTATTGCTAGTGCTAAATATTCACTGTATTCTTGTTTTCAGTTTGTAGGATTTTAAGGTTTTTTTTTGTGTGTGTGTGGTACTGGGGGTGGAACCCAGAGGCTTTCTACCTCCGGGCTATACTCCCAGACCCATTTTATATTTTATTTGGAAACAGGGTCTCATTAAGTTGCTGAGAGCCTCACTAAGTAACTGAGGCTGGCTTCAAACCTGCGCGATCCTCCCGTCTCAGTCTACAAGCGTGAGCCACCATGCCCGGCGGATTTTAAGTTTTAAATAAAAGTTCCAACTGTTTACATTTTAAGAATCTGAGAGCCAAGAGATAATTGTTCAAGTGCTAATATTACCACTGTAACAGTACCATAGACAAAGTGTGGTCAACAGATTCTGAGGGTTGCTGAGACTTGCTGGGAGTCACAGCGTCCAAACTATTGGTATCCTCATACTTGACTGAACTCGACATTTCAGGGTGTTGACATTCTTACCAAAGGTGCAATAGTAATAGTGACTAGACTCAGTGGCATCTGAGCATAGATCAAAACAGTGGCATCAAAATGTACTACAAGTCATGCATTCTGCAGCAGTATACACTAAACGGTGAAAAAGCATCATCTTTACTTAAGGATGTCCCTCATGTAACAAAAAAATTAACTTTCTTGAGTATGTCTTTAATATTCTTTGCAATGAATTGGAAAGTCTACATATAACACTCTCACTGCATATAATGTACAATGACGTATAATGAAGCCAGTAGGAAGCATGTAGATTAATGAACTGTGAGTTGAAGAAGCAGCTATTTTTCATAAAACACCACCCACCTCTTTTCACTTGAAAGAATTACAGACACACTATGGTATTTGGCTTAGATGTTTGGCAGACACTTGTAAATGAAGTGAGCCTGTCATTTGGAGGAAAACAATTGACAGTATTTGTTGCCAATGATAAATTTCAGGCAAAGACTTAGAATTTTAAAAAATGATGTTTTGCTACTATGAGAGTTTGATAACTTCGCAATATTTAAAAACTCTTCTGTGGGGCGTGGTGGCACAGGCCTGGGATCACGACTACCTGGGAGACTGAGACAGGTGGATTGCAAATTGGAGATCAGCCATAGCAGTTGAATGAGACCCTGCCTTAAAAACAAAACTAAAAAAAGATCTGGGTGTAACTCAGTAGTAGAGCACCCCTGGGCTTAATCATTAATACTGCAAGAACCCTGACAAAACACACACACGTGCACACAGGCGCACTTCCAGTGAGGTCAGCGGTGACCATTCACTGATCATTTTACTCTATCGACCATTTTGCCTTTTCCAGGATGTTAGATGGTTGAAATACTTCAATAAACTTTTATCGGACAGACTTCTTTTCACTTAGTGATTATTTTTAACTCAAAATTTGGAGGCAGATGTGATGGTGGGGCAGGAGGATTGCAGGTTCAAAGCCAGCCTCAACAACTTAGTGAGGCCCTCTGCAACTGTTTCTAAATTAGAAATTAAAAAAAATAATAAAAATTGGGCTGGGAGTTTAGCACAGAATGCCTCTGGATTCAATCCCAGGTGCCACAATAAATAAATAAATACATAAATAAATAAATAATAAAGTGTGGTAACTTTTAAGATGGTTCATGTAAACAAAACCTCTTTAAACTTTTTAATAAGTTTTAGGAGTGAGGTATTCCTGAAATCATAATGTTTGAGAATTGCTTATGTCAAAAATCTGCTCTTAATACTGCTGTTTTCTTCTCTCACCCATATCATGTATCTGCTGAATGGAGAGGGGGGTTTACATCTAGTGTCCTTTTCCTTTTCAGTAAAATGACGCTCAGCATCTATTCTACAAGTGATTCTGCAAAATACTTTGGCATCTCCTGGTCTGCTGTAACACACCATTGCTGTCGGAGCCCCAACCTCCCAGGAGGCTTTCCTGTGGGCCCTTTGAGGCTCAAGCTTCATGCTTCAAGACTAGAGTTTCACTCCTGAGTCCTGTCTTCTCTGAATGCGCTCTATTGCACTCAGTGGCAGACACACTAACACAATTTGGCTTCGAAGACAATCAGTTCAAAGTCTGCTAGAATCACAAGTTAAAGTTAAGTATGTTTGCATCCTCCCTTTCTCTCTCACAGCTGTACATCTGGAGGTTTTCTGCCTTCCCTCCAGCTTGTTTGGTCCAAGTGTCGGTTTCCTTTGAAGCCAGTTTCACTCCTTTGCCTTTGAGAAAGGGTGTCCTCAGTGAGCTCGCTCATTACTCCAAGCACCTGGTTTTTCTTAAAACTAATATCAATTTTTAGTTTTCTCTTTATGCTTAACACACTCAAATCACTCTACTTAAAACATTAGTATCATACAGCAATTTCAGAATATCCTACCAAAGAAAACTATCATCAATTCCACCCACAAGAGCACAAGTTGTAAGTGAAAGGCTGTGTGAAGTTTGAAGATCATCCTACTTTTCACTCATTCAAACTCAGTTTTTCTTTTTCTACTTATATATTTCCTGACCACAAGAAAACCAGAAATAATGCTTATTTTAAATATGTTTATTTCATAAAATGTAGTTTTACTTGTTCATATATATCATATACTCATTTTAAATATGGTTATTTTATAAATTATAGTTTTACTTGTCCATATATCTATATTCTCAAAGCTACAACCAACCTCAAAGTGGGAGTTTATTTGAAACTTTCCATGATGAGTTTTGTTCAAAGCCATGTGTAAAATCTCTCAACACAGTCAGGCACAGTGTAGGCACTCATTAAGAATTACCTGGCATTGTTATCTTTACTAATTTTCATACACATTATCTCATTACTGGGTTTGTTTCTAAATTCAATTCAGTTCTACTCTTAAAGATAGATGTCCAGTTTAATTACCTCATTACTAACTGCTTGCACCAGTGTACTGCTTTCACTCCAGGGTACTTCCTCTAATCTAGCACCTTTTCCATCAATCCTACATACTACTGATAAGCTAGTATTACTGAAGGACAGTAGTGAAAACGCAATTCCTGTATTCAAACATCCTATGTGAAGACTGCTACTTCTTACTGAGGCGCTGACATGGGATGCAGGGCCTGTGACACCTTCAGGCAATCTTTCCATCTCTGCTGGGAAATGGACACAGCCCAGTGAAGAATTGCCTCTTCTTGATATCCATCCCAGTATTTTTGTACACCTTCTTCCTCTCGGCCCAATCTCTATTCATCCAGATCTTCCCAGTTCTCTGCACAGAGGACCTTTTCTTTTCTGCTCTCCTGTTGAGAGGTTTACAGTTCTTTGTCTAGGCTTCTTTTTAAACATACTAATTTGACCCTATATGTTATTTGCCTGGACATTCTTGTGCCTTTCTCTCACATTCTAGCATTGTGCTGTTAATATGGCAGGTACACAAAATATATTTATGGCTCCTAGAATGAATGTGACAGGGGCCAATTTGTAGCATATGGATGAAGAACAGTAGCTTGGGAAAGGGAAAAATAAACACAATTGTACCCCGTCTCTAGGAAGAAAGCACTGCCCCATCCCCATGACACTCACATCTGCCCATTTTATTTCAGTGGCAGCCGAAAGAGCTATTATTCTGTTCTCTTTTGTTGATGAGCTATATCTATGATATCCCAGAAGGACTTTCTACTTCTTTAAAAAAGTGGGCTTTCCCAAATCCTTGAAGCTTTGACAAACTTCTAAGACTGGTTAGCATATGGGTCTAACACAAGAGGGTCTATGAGGTCTATGGGTTCACTCCGAGAGATCAAATTTTGTGGGAAATCAATATGAAAGCATTCTACAAAATCTTATAGCTTCCTTTAAATAACAAGTGGACTGTAGTAAGGTTACATTCCACACACCTCTAGCTGACAGTCTGTCAATCTTGGGTTCACAGGGTAAGTAGCAGGTAGCAATGAAAGCCATTTTTGTCTGTAGTATCAAATAAAAGCTTTAAAAAATAGTAGCAAAACCTCTATCTTTTAGAACATCTCGGAAGCAGAGATGAACAGAACCCAGTGAACTCTTGCTGTCCTTTTCCTAACATAGGAAGCTTAGAGGAAATCAAAATGTATTGTCTCTAGACCTAATTTTCTCATTTATCATCTGAGGAGGCATGGGAAAATCACCTTTTCTCTTGAAGTTAAGTAACAATAATACCTTAAACAAAACACTACTCCATGCACCCTGTCAGGTCAACCAGCCTCTCCTCTTTTCTCTATGAGAAATATACTGTGAGCCACAATGTGAGACAGGCATGTATTTTAAATTTTCTAAAAATCATATTTTAAAAAGAAATGTGTCTATTTGTTTTAATATATTGTCTATTTCATCTACTATATCTAAATTATTTCAACAAATAATTTAAAAATTAAAAATAGGCAAAATATTTTATACCTACAACACATCTTAGTTTGGACTAGCTGCATTGCAAGAGCTCAGTAACCACAAATGGGTAATGTTACCGTGCTGAACAAAGCAGGACTAGATTCCCACTTTTTCTAATGCTAGCAAAAGCATTTTGATGCATTTGGAAGAGGGTCAACACCTTCTTGCAATGTAATATTTATAAAGACATGAGTATCTTAAAATCCCCTCCTCCCCCCCATCAGTTAGTCACCATAGCAAAATTCCCTCCTAATGTTAAAAATTATTTCTGGACGTCTAATAAAAAAGTTCTTGAACCAAGCATGCCTCTAATCCTAGTCTTGGGAAGCTGAGGCAGGAGTACAAGGTTGAAGCCACTCTGAGAAACTTAACAAGATCCAGCTGCAAAATGAAAAGAGCTAAAGGGGCAGCTCAGTGCTACAATCCTCTAGGTTTAGTTTCCAGTATCATAAACATTTAAAAAGTAAAATAAAAAAGGAAGAAAGAAAAAGAAACATTCCTGAGACAGATGAACCTGTATTTCACTTTGGTATTTTACCTATATACCCACAATGGTATTTTATGATTCCTGAGTTTAAGTGATCTACAGCAAGTTAATTTAATATCTAGAATCCAATTTCTTCATAAATAAAATTGGGGGAGGAAAGAGAAAATATACAGTTTAAAATTAGATATTCTTAAGTTTCCATACTCTTTGTGAGGGAGGAGAGCACTGGGGATTGAACCCAGGGGCTTTCTACATAGACTCCAAGCTACTCCTCCAGCCATTTTTAGTTTTTGTTTAGTAACAGTCTTGCTAGGTTTCTGAGAGTCTCACTAAATTGCAGAGGCTAGTTTCTAACCTGTGATCCTCCTGCCTCCACCTCTCAAGTACTGGGATTACAGAAATAGGCCACCACACCTAGCTAGCTTCCGCATGCTTAAACACGCCATAGGATATGTTGACAAAATCATGCCTTACCCTCAAGCCCCTCAGAGGTCAGGTGGGTGTTATAGGTGGAGAGACAGGGCACCAAGGCCCCAGTACGAAGGGTTGATGGAACGTGGCGGCCCAGAGAGCACCTCCTAGTTTAAGGGTGGCAGCCCCTCCTTAACTTGACGTGTAGCCCAGAGGAAAAGCAGGCTCCGTGCTTCAGAGCTTCTGGTTTTTCTGACTGCTGGATATTTTCCGTTTTTAAGCATTACTAATTCAAATTCTAAAACACACTGCTCAGTCAAAAAATTAAAAAAACACTAAAAAATTCTGAATATATCTTGCATGTCTCTAATTTGTCAATTTTGGTTTTCCCCTCTTCTCTCTTTTGTGTGTCATTTTTAATTGAATAATGAAAAAAGTGGGGGTAAATGAAACATCTATGATTATGGGATGTGCACAAATCTGTGTGAGAACAAAGACAATAAGCTGGCAAAACAAATAATGGATGGAAGGACACAAACTGGCCATTCAAGGAAACGTATAGTATATAATTTGTGTGTATAGAATATGTGTGAGTACCTGTACTTCATTAGTAGTGGAAAAATACACTAAAATATAGTTTTTTTCCTCGCTATTAAACGAAGGGACCTGTTCTTTCCTAATCAGATTGGTAAAGATTTTTTTAAAATGTCTTATATTATTTAGTGTTAGCAAGAGTGAACAGATACTTGTAAACTGTGCATGGGAGTCTAGACTTAAAGAAGCTTTGAGGAGGGCAATATATCTCCACTTTTTGGTAACCCACCAATCTAACTTTTTAAAGATATATGCCCTGGAGAAAAGATGAGAGTAACATACAAAAATGAATACACACATATAATCTTTGCAATCATGTGTATAATTGTGAAAACTAAGGGATATGGAGTTAAGTAAATCATCCTGTATTCATCCAATATCTGTTGAAAACAGATGAGATAGCAACAAGGAAACACACCTGCCATGCACAGGTAAGTGGGGAATAACGCAGCAGGAGATAGAGTACAGCTTCAATAAACAGGGTGTGTGAGGACACACATATGCAGCGAAAAGGAATTATCTATCTCTGTGGGCAGGGACTTATGTGTCACATTTTCTACTACTTCTCCCTTTTAAAAATTATAACACTACTACCCCAAAACCCCCAGTAAATACAGTTTTATTTGGAAGAAGTAATTGTCAGTAATGATTATGTCCAAGAGCGCACCTGGGAATGCGTGACTAGCTGGTGTTTGAATGCACAACAGCGGTAGCATCCAGCATCTCTTGTGTTGGGTAGTTCAAATATAACTGACTCACTGATAATGCCTGCCAGGTTTATAAATGTTAAATCGGAACATTCCCCTGCATTTTAGAGTGAAAACTGTCTATGCCTAAAACTCACTAAACCCAGACTGGCTTTTTTTCCCCTATGTTAGAAGAAATCTTCATTTTAGGTATGATTATTCTATACCAAAAACTGAACTGAAATAAGATGCTAATTTTAGATATGAGGCTAGCACATCTAAGCAAATAGAATAAAATAAAAATGCAACATATTTGATATGCCTGAAAAACTCTTGGCTCTGAACTGAAAACGCTCATCTGGAAGTTAATAGGTTTGTGCTTCTCTTTAGAGGATGGGTGATGCTAGTCAGGGCCCATATGTAAATACGCAGCTCCTGATTAGCTGGAGCTCAGTTCAGCCAACACACATCAAGTCGGTTAGACAGCTAATGCTAATTTCCTGTTTGGCTCTTGAGTTCATGTTTTGAAACCCTGAACATCACCCTGACTTTGAAATGGTTTGAACACAATCATGTCTTGTTTAGAAATTAGTATTCATGTATGTATGTATGCACAATAATACAGAAAGCCATGCTATGAATTTTAGAGTTTTCTATTGTGGGCTGCGGGCTGAGATTCAGGGTATATTTGAGAATGATGATTTACTAGGATGTAATCCCAGCTCCCACAGACGAGCAAAAGGTTCTGCCACTGTGTTTTTAGCCTCCTGAGAGCATTCTGCCTGTAAAACCCCAGGCCCTCTGCCGGTTCTGAGGCTCCCTCCCTGCCACCTGACTGAGGCAGTGGTGCCAAGCCCTCATGTGGACTTCTGTATCACTAATCCCAAAAGACAGGCTCATCTGACCTTTGCACTGTATTTAATATTGATTAGCCTCTTTTTCTTGGAGTTGCTTTTCCTCACAGCTTTTGTGACATCCTCCCCCCTCCCCGACTTTGTCTGCTCCTCCTCTACCCCCTCTGTTTCCCAGGCTTCAGTTCTGTGAGGCAGCTCCAGATAAGGCCTCCCAAGGGTCATTAGGGCAGGATCCACTCGGGTGGCTCTGAAGCTGTGTTTCCTGGGCCTCTCTGATTAAGACGTTCCTCATCTATCTCACATGTGACATCTCTTGGGTGGAAATTTGAATTTTTATTTGACTCTTAAGAGGAAAAGCATTCATGGCTGACTCTGTAAGTTACAAAAAGCCTTATAACCTGCTGTGGAAGGAAACAAAGCATTCTGTAAATTCCATTATTCCCAGTTCACAGTGCACGTCACTGAGGAAGAGGGAGAAAGGACCACTCAGATGACCCAGTTACGAAGTCAATTTGAACCAGCAAACTTTCTGTGCTGTACTCCCCCCTGTACACTCAGGCTATTCAGTAAATTTCTGATTAATCATGTCACTGTGTGTGTGTGGGTGGGTGTAAGATTCACTTCCAAGCTTTCACTAGAATTCCTATGAAAGTTGGTTTTCCCTACGGTACAAAGGAAAAAAAATCACCTTTGCTTTAGGACAGCTATGCAGAGAGGACCATCCTTACTGCACATGAAACGTAAAAAACGACACTCATGTATCCCATAGTTGGGCACGATGGCACAAGCCTGTACTGCCTAGTACTTGGGAGGCAGAAACAGGAGGATTGCAAGTTCAAGGACAGCCTCAGCAACTTAGTGAGACCCTGTTTCAAAATAAAATAGGCTGAATGTGTAGCTCAGACGTAAAACACTCCTGGATTCCATCCTTGGGAAATGCACACGTGTGCACACACACACATACACACACATGCACTCATGCACATGCATTTCATGATTCAAATGCTAGAAGAAACCACCAACTTCTTTATCCAAACCAAAAACCTGAGCATGATGTGCGATTCTCCTTGGCACTCTCCGCTCTCTCCTCTCCACCACTTTCTCCAGTGCCCTGCTAAACAAGTGACTGGGTGAGCAGCCACTGGTGTCCTGCCATCCATGTAGGACAAAAAGTGAACACAGCCTCCTCTTCCTTTGAGCTCAAAGGAAGAGGAGGCTGTGTTCACTTTTTGCCCTACATCAGTGGTGATGCCAGGAGTCAAGTGGCTCATTTGAAGCCTGGTTGAAGCCTGGGTTCAGAGCCCAGCGGGGGCCAAGTGCAGCAGAACTATGAGCTGCCTCCTCTCCTGTGGCTCCTTGTGAGACCACACAGACCACGCCACTGGACCTAGACCCCTTCTCCCTCCTGGTCGGGGCTGCTTGGAAAACTATCCTGGCAGCACAAGGATGATAATATTTTGTGTCTATTTGGGAGCTCAGAAATACACAGTTTAGCTGGGCGTGGTGGCGCACGCTTGTAATCCCTGCGCTTGGGAGGCCGAGACAGGAGGATCGCGCAGGTTCGAAGCCAGCCTCGGTGGCTTAAGAGACCCTGTCTCCAAATAAAATATAAAATAGGTCTGGGAGTATAGTCCAGAGGTAGAAAGCCTCTGGGTTCCACCCCCAGTACCACCAAAAAAAAAAAAAAAAAAAAATACACAGTTTAAACTGGTAGGAAAAAGTAGTCAATAAAAGGACATAAAGTCACAAAGACTGAATGAAGCGCTCATCTGAAGTTTGTGGGTTTCCTATGGAGTTTGCATTGAGCTCCTGGCCGCTGCCTGGAAGCTGCCCACCTCCAGCTGAGAGAGGCAGACTCGGGAGGCTCGTCCTCTGCAGGGTGTTCTTTGACCATCTTTCTGTTTGCTCCCTTTCAATGTTTGATCAAAAGCTCTGAGATACTCAAGGGCATGGCCAGGTCAGGAGGAGAGCTTTCCCTGCCTGGGGGAGGGAGAGGAGCAGGTACATCACAGACAGTTCTTCTCTCTGACTTCTAGACACTGTCCAGGTCTTGCTCCTTGCCTCGGCCCACCTGCTGCCTCTGTGGGATCTGACAGGACAGCCAGAGGGTGGCCGAGGCAGGAGAGACACACTTTTCTTAACTCTGACAGTTGCAAGCAAAGGAAATCTTTCAAGCTTAAGCTGTGGCCAGGCGGGAGTGGAGGGGCTAAAATGACTTGGAGACACTCAAGGGGCTCCTGTTCACCCTTCGGACTTCAACTCAGACTTACTTATTTCAAGTCTCTTTCTTTCTTTTTTCTTAAGTCTCTGGAGCACTTACCAAATTTGCAATTATTCTGTTTACTGGTTAATATTGCTGCCTCCCTTCGTAGAACACATCCTCCTGGAAGAGGGACATGTTTGCTTCATCTACCACTGAGTCCTCAATGTCCACGCCAGTATAGGGACTTGTTAATTTTTTTTTTAATGGATGAATGAATCTTTCCAATTTTCAAAAAATCTCATAGAAGCTCGCTTCTGGGACGGGTAGACTTCAAAAACATGTGTATACGTGTGTTCATTGCAAAATATATTTAAAGTAGCAGAAAGAACCAATATAACTAATTCATTTAAAAACTTGTTTAAATGATGTAAGTGAAGATGAGTGTATATTTTAAGGGTCACTAATTTTTGTCTTGTATTCCTGATTTAAAAATAAGTACATGACATATAACATTAAAAAAATAGCCACTGTTTTCACCTTTTGCTTGTATAATACTCACTTTTTTTCACTGTTACTATATCCTTAAAATAAGTCCTGTAAATTATCAAAGGTAGATTATAACACCCCACTGACCTGCCCAATGTCATCTGGTTTATTGTGGGGAGCCATTAAGGCTTTCCCCTAAATTAATGTCTCTGACTCAGCCCACTCCTTTGCCCAGAGTCAACAAGGTTTGATGGAGAAGATCAGATGGAGGGTACTGATAAACTTCTGTAATATATGTGCTTTGGATTTGGTCTTTATTGTATTCTGGTGGTGGTAGCACGAGGATGTTGATTGACCTGTGATTAAGGTATAAATACCTCTGGAAAAACAAGCCCAGCGTCGGCGCAATAGAGAATACTGACCCAGGCGTAGTTGTTGACCAATAGGAAATACTGACCCAAGAACAGGGGTCGGCCAGTAGAGATAGTAGGCTGGCAGCTCCCCCACGTTAAAATAAATATTCTTTTTTTTTTTTTTTTTTTGGTGGTACTGGGGTTCCTGGAAGTCCTTCTACCTCCGGGCTACACTCCCAGACCTATTTTTACATTATTTTAATTTGGAAACAGGGTCTCCTAAGCCAGCGCGTGCGGCTGGCTTCAAACCTGCGCGATCCTCCTGTCTCTGCCCTCCCAAGCGCGGGGATTACAAGCATGCGCCACCACGCCCGGCCAAAATAAATTAAATATTCTGAGAATCAAATTCGTAGAGATAAATTCTTCATCCTCACGCCTCTCTTCAGAACCCATACTTTTGTTGGCTGGCTCCGGCAGGTGGTGGCCCGTACAGGTAAATTCTGAAACTGAGGATCCCGTGAAGGACACCGCTGAATAGAAAAGGAGCGCGCTCAAAGATTTGTAGTGGTGGTGAAACGTGGGAAGTGTAATATATAAAAGGTCATTAAACAAGAAGCTTTTCGCAAGAGAAATTATGACAGAAAATGAAGAAACTAAGATAAAAAATGAAGGTGCCTAACGTGTAAATAGTAATATACAATAGGTCAGAAGATTAGTTCCTAACATGTAAATAGTAATATACAATGGGTCAGAAGATTAGTTTTTTGTTTCTTGGACATAGGTTAAAAGATATGTTTTTTGTTAAGCTTCCTAAGGAAGAAACTGCTGCTCAGTACCACAGAGATGAGTTGTTTTCTTTAATATAACCACTTCAAGCAACTATAAATCGGGCTGCAAAAAAACGGAGAAGATACTAGGGGATTCAGAGTTTTCCCAGATACTAAAGACCCTGATGGTTAAGAAGTGTTATTAGATTTCTTAAATGCTGACAAAACTGGGTCAAGGAGGTGTTATTAGAGGACATAGAGCCTTTCCTTTCAAACAATCTGGTTACTGAAGATCCTGACGGTCAAGGAAGTGTTCTTAGAGGACAGACCCTTTCCTTTCAAACAATTAAAAGAATTAAAAACGGCTTGTGCTCAATATGGGCCAACAGCACCTTTTACTCAAGCCATGTTAGAATCTTTCTCCATGGAGGCTTTGTGTCCTTCTGATTAGAAACAGCCCGAGCGTGTTTATCAGGGGTGATTTTTTATTATGGAAGTCTGAATTTGCAGGACAATGCCAATCCACAGCAGATTTAAACGTAGCTCAGGGAATACCCATAAATTTTGATACGTTAGCAGGAGAAGGGTGATTTAGGGAGACTGCTCAGCAATTAGAATTTAATCTAGCTTCTTATGCTCAGACCAATGCTGCTGCACGTCGAGCAAGGAACAAGTTGCCTTCTTCAGGAAATCAGAAGATCTTTCAAAAATAAGACAAGGACCAGATGAGCCATATCAGGAGTTTGTAGCCAGGTTATTAGAATCTGCTAGTCGATTGATAGGCGACAGTGAAGCAGGGCTGTTGCTCGTAAAGCAATTAGCTTCTGAGAATGATAATACTGTTTGTCAAGCTGCCTTACTCCCTTTTAGAAAGAAAGGAGACCTGTCTGATTATATTTGGCTATGTTGTGATATAGGACCTGCATATACACAGATTAGCTATGGCTGCAGCATTACAAGGGAAAACTGTACAAGAAATCCTTTTCCAACAACATAAAAAATCGGGACCTAAGAATAATATGGTTAAAAGCTATGGGTGTGGACAAATGTCTATTTAGTTAAGAACTGTCCACAGAGGCAGAGTGCTAGTAATGGACGAGAGCCAGGCTTACGCCCTCCATGTAGAAAAGGGAAGCATTGGGCAAAGGAATGTAAATCAAGGACTGATGCACAAGGGAATCAGTTCCTGTCGGGAAACGGGAAGAGGGGCCCGCCTCAGGCCCCGAAATAGAGAATATTTGCCCAATACAGGCACAATAGAGAATACTGACCCAAGAGTAGTCGTCGACCAGTAGGGAATATTGACCCAAGAACAGGGGTTGGCCAGTAGAGATAGTAGGCTGGTGGCTCCCCTACGTTAAAATAAATTAAATATTCTGAGAATCAAATTCTTAGAGATAAATTCTTCATCCTCACGCCTCTCTTCAGAACCTGTACTTTTGTCTGCTGGCTCCGGCAGTTTATATCTGATAAGATTAAACTAAAGCACTTAGTTGTTTGACTTCTACATAAATATCTTCTCAGTTTTCCATATATAACACTATCAGGGAAATAGAGCTCAACAATGAAAAGATGATCATTCATATATAGCATTTTCATGAGGCAACTGACTTGGTATATTTTTACTAAATTTTTAAGTGCTTTCTGCTTACAGGCCGATTATATACTCTGTGTTGAAAACTGTATCTAAAGTATAAAGAGCAATGTGCTTTGATAGAAGATCAATAAGAAAGGTCAATTAAATTTCTCTTTATGGGCAAGAGCTAGAAAACATTTGTGATTACAAATGATTAAAAATTACAAAATTTGTCGAATGTGGTGGTGGATGCCTGTAATCCCAATACTTGGGAGGCTAGGACAGGAGAATAGCCATGTTTGAGGCCAGTGGTGTGTGATAACTTAGACTCGATTTCAAAACAAAACATAAAAAAGGCCAAGGGCATGGTAGTCATGCCTATAATCCCAACACTTGGGTGGCTAAAACAGGAGGATCACAGGTTAACAGATAACATCAGCAACATAGCAAGACCCCCTGCAACTTAGTGGGACCCTGATTAAAACTAAAAATAGGGCTGGGAGTATATATCAGTGGTACAATGCCCTTGGGTTCAAGTCTAAGTACCAAAAAACCCCCCCCCCCCAAAAAGTACCAAAAACCCCCTATATATACCTATGGATATATGTATGTATATATATAATTTTATTGAAAGATATTAAAGAAACATACAAATGGAGTCATTTTATGTTCACAGAAAAAACAACTTAATATTGTAAAGATAAACTGTCCCCATAATGAACTATAGAAGGATACAATTACAATTAAAATTCCACAGGGCTAGTGGTAGTGGTTGCCTGGCATGTGTGAGGGCCTAGTTTTGATTCAACACAAAAGAAAGGAAGAAAAGAAGGAAGGAAGGAAGTAAGGAAGGAAGGAAGGAAGGAAGGAAGGAAGGAGAAATCTTAGGACCTATCAATCTGGCTCTTAGAAAGAACAAAAGAAGAAAAAGAACAAAAGTGGAGACACATTCTACCTGATATGAAGACCCATTATAAATATACAGTGGTTAAGCTGGGCATGGTGGCGCACGTTTGTAATCCCTGGGCCTGGGAGGCAGAGACAGGAGGATCGCACAGGCTCGAAGCCAGCCTTGCTGGCTTAAGAGACACTGATTCCAAATAAAAAGTATAAAATAGGTCTGGGAGTGAAACACAGAGGTAGAAGGGTTTCCAGGAACCACGGTACCACCAAAAAAAATAAATAATAATAATAACAAAAAACAAAACAAAACAAAAAAACAAAGATACAGCAATTAAAACAGTATGGCACTGAAGATAAACACACTGACCAGTAGAAAGAGCACGCCTTGCATACAGAGACATTGAGACACGACACTGCAGTTTGGAGGGGAAGGGATGAGCTTCCAGGGATGAGATTCCAGTAACAGCTGGAATGCTGCCTCATATACGATAATGAAAGCCACACCACAAAGCTCAGGATATTTGTAACACTGGCAAAGAATTAGTACCTAGAATCTATCAAGAAACGATAAACAAAAGAAAGGCCAAATGAGAGACAGCAGGCAACAGAAGTGAATGCGTATTTCGTTGACACTTTTGAGTTTTCTGGCTCTTTCAATTTTCATAGAAAAATATGACCAGTAACCATATAAAAAGGTATTAACGAGGAAAATGAAAATTACAATCATTTCCTATCCACCAGACTGGCAAAAATTAAAAACTCAGAGGGGAGGCTATGAAACGGCAGGAGCCCTCAGTCCCCAGGAGGGAAACGCGGGTAGCCCTGCGGTGCGGGGCAGGAGACACGGGCCCTGGCGTGCATTCCTGTGGGGTCTCTATGCACTGACCAATACACAGCAGCTTATGAACATACAGCAGCAATCTTCCCAGCATTGGTTAAAAACCTAAGCTTGGCAAATTTATGTGTAAAAACTGCTCTACTAAAATTTTTAATTTGTATTGATTTAAGCAATAGTGAGGCTAGACATTTTTTGTTTATCGTTCTCTTTGTCTCTGCATAGTTAACTTGCCTAATCCTCTGCCCATTTTTCTACTAAAGTGGTTAAATTTTCTTAATGACACAATGGAATCCTTAATATATTCAAGACAGTAATCCTTTCTCTGCCAGGCATATTCAGTGCTATCATTTATCCTTTTGTTTTTGTTGGTTTCACTGCTGTTTTCAATTTTCATATCGACAAAGCAATCTTTTCCTTTATGGTTCATTTTCTAATATATAATTCTTAATGCTCACAATTTAAAAGATTTAACTAATCTCTCCAGCACCTCTCCTACAATAAAAATTTCTCATTTAAAATGAGGGTAACATGCCGGGCGTGGTGGCGCACGCTTGTAATCCCCGCACTTGGGAGGCGGAGATGAGGATCGCGCTGGTTCGGAGCCATCTTTGCTGGCTCAAGAGACCCTGTTTCCACATAAAAAAGTAAAAAAAAAATTGGTCTGGGAGTGTAGCCCGTGGGAGTGTAGCCTGGAGGTAGAAGGGCTTCCAGGAACTACGGTACCACTATAAATAAATAAATAAATAAATAAATAAATAAATAAAATAAAATGAGGGTAACAGCACCTTCCTCAAAGGGTCATTGTGAACATTAATTAATATAACTTATACTAACATGCTTGATAAATAGAGTAAATCAACATATCAGTGTTAACTACTGGTCATCTCTGAATACATCATAATTATTGACACCAAAAACCCAACAGGCCACAGAGTTTCTAACTATATGTACCTAAGCAAATGCATTTGGGATGAGAAGACTTGGAAAAATTCCACATACCATGGAAAACAAAGTTTCTGACAGGCAATTTTAGTTCACAAGATGACAAGGGCCACAAGAAAGGCCACAAACATGGCACTCTTACCTTCCTTACTCTTCCCCTTCCTCCGCCAGCTCTGTTTCTTTGTGCACTACCACTCGCGTGACCGACATGTCAGGGTGCTGCTCTCGGGCTTCCCTGATTGCCTGAGCCAGTGCCTGCCAGGACCAGAAGAGAACACAGGTATAGGTTCCATTTCAGGAAGGCAAAACACATGCGTACTCATCAACTGTGACTCCAGCTCAAGCCAAGATGGTCTTATTTCTTTATTTAAGGAAACAGGGCAATTCAGACTGGGATCACTACTGTTCACAGTATCAAATGCTTCTCATTTTTCCAAACTTCCCACTTCTCTGGTCCACGTTCAAATGATGACACATGAAGAAAAACCATCTTAGCTTTGACTATGGGGCTTGTTCTCACGCTATGAGATTTGGAGAAAGCAGCTCTTTCTCTGAGTCTTGAGTGTTATTCTGCTATAACCTGAAACTAATGCCACGGCTATAAGGACCATTTTAAATTTTGCTGTATGAATTGAAGAAATGAGTCAAGCAGCCATGTACAGTGTCCGATATGCGCGCTCCAGTGAAGCTAGCTATCACCCAACTGTGGGAAACACCAAGGCTGGGAACCAGGCCTGCTCACCTTGGTCTTCTTTCAGTAACTATCTGAACTAAAGTGTCTACTAAATTAAAATGCTGTGGGAAAAACATTTATAAGCTTCTAGAACACAGAACTTTGAAAAGAGCAGCAATAACTGTACATAATCAGCAAAGCTAAAGAGAACACAGAGACGAACCTTGAGATTATCAAGTGCAGATCCCTATCTTACAGCTGAAAAACTTGAAGACCCAAAGGTTAGTGGAACTTTCTCAAGGCCAAGTAGCCAGTGAGAGGCAGGACCATAGGAAGACCCAGGATGCTGACCCAGAACTTCTTGTCTCTTCCCTGGATCATAAGGTAAGAATGCAGAATTGTTCTGCATTTTATGCAAAAGTAAACTTTATAAAAGTATTGTGACATTGTGGAAATATCCTATTTTCCATAAGTGGGGCAAGATTTTCTTAATTACTGCTAATTTTGTTTACAAAGACGTGTGAGGGAGAAAGAAAACGGAACACCATAAAACAAATTTAGAAAGGAATTCTAAATTTTAAAAAATCTAGGACACAGAATAGCTTATCTCATAAGACACTATGGGTTTGAGAAAAGCATTGGGATTTTTCTTTCTACTCTGTCATCTGCCTACGGGGACAACTGTATTTCTTATTTGCATTATAGTTTCTGTCAGGTGTAAGGATACTAAACAAAGTCCTAGGCCTCATTCCATCGAAAAATGGTAAAGCTACAAATAAAGTAGAAAATACCCAAAATTGCTAGAAACATCTTCACATATATTTAAAATCAAGTTTGTCACAATACTTTTCACTCCATAATATCACAGCAAGAAATTAAATACTATTAAATGTTAAATTGTTATGGCAACAATAAGGATTGTGAGATGACTGCCAAATTGAAAAATTATTTTATTAGAAAAAAAATACATTCTGAAGAGCAACTGTAGTATAATTTATCTATCCCTGGTATGGAGCTACGAGTCCTATAACCAGCACAGAGTAAAGGAGCAGCCAGCTAAATTTCCAGAAGAGTGAGCCTCTCTGATTTGTCTACTCCTTCTTTCCTTCCTTCCTTCCCTCCCTCCTCCTTCCTTTCCTTCTTTTTCTGTTTCCCCAAGATGAAGATTTCCTTCTTTTATTAAGATTCCTTGTAATGTAAGCAAAGAACCGAAAAGGTATTAACAGTATTAATGTCACTACATAACCAACTTTTTTTTTTTTTTTTTGCAGTACTGGGGATGGAACCCAGGGGCATTCTACCTCCGAGCTACATCTTCAGCCATTTTTATTCCTTATTTTGAAACAGGGTCTCACTGAGTTGCGAAGGGCCTGGCAAAGTAGTTGAGGCTGTCCATGAACCACGATCCTCCAGACTCAGCCTCTCAAATGCTAGGATTACAAGTGTGCACTACTATGCCTGGCTACCAACATCACTTTTTGATAGGGGAGAACTTTCCCCATTTACTTTTAAAAAGTTCTGTCATCTGATCACAAGCTTCTGGTGACAAATACAAGGGAAGCCACGATGAATCTTATTTAAAACACTTCTGCCATCCTACCACTAAATAAGACAGAGTTCAACCTTTACTCTCTTTATTTGGCCATCTGACCCCATTTTGTTTGTTTTTGCAGTACTGTGGATTGAACCCAGGGGCATTCCACCTCCAAGCTATATCCCCAACCCAATCTTATTCTTTTTTTGAAATGGGGTCTCACTAAGTTGCGAAGGCCCTCACTTAGTAGCTGAGGCTGGCCTCAAACCTGTGACCTTCCAGTCTCAGCCTCCCAAGTACTGGAATTACAAGTGTGCACCACCACGCCCAGCACTGATTCCAGTTTTTAAAAGGCTAAAGCCCAGCCCTATAACCAGGAGACGAGTGTCCCCCACAGCAACACCGGGGGTTGTGGGGTCATCAGTGTTATTTACAGTTAGAAACATGCTATGTGGGTACTTACGTTTCAGACCATGTCATTTATACTTACCTTTCCAAATCAGTACTACCTAGAGCTGAGCTTTCATGTGAAACAGGCCACAAGGCAAAAGAAAACACAGACACTGAAAGCTAAGTAATCTCACTGGAAAAGTGACACTCGAAAGCCTGGACGGGCCTAGGTTCAGATGGCAGAGTGGGGAGGAGAACCAATGTGGGGGAATGCCCCAGTCTGACTTCATTTCGTGCCAACGGAAGTGGGCGCCCACCTAGCACATGACAGGGATTCAGTAGATGCTTACTGAGAGAGTTCCAAGGCAAAAGTAAGAACCAGCGCTGCTCCAGCTCCACATCAGGGGACGCGAGAGTGTCCCAGTGGACAGCAGTAGACAGATTCTTGTATGAGAAACTGGAGCTTGGTTTCCACACAGGCAATTCTTTTTCCATGGTTTGCAGGTTAAATGTACTAGTCAGCTCCTAAGAATCTCTATGGCTAAGCTGTAATTCAGAGCCAGGGGAACTCTGAAATCATTAATAACTCTCAAGGAATTAAAAAATATATATCATGAAATGTATACATAAAAATCATGTTTACAAAGGTCAAAAAATGAGTAATTTTTTTCTTAGGCATGAAGAAAATCCATTTTTTCCTGATCGTATACAGAACCATTTTCAAGCAAAAAATTCTTTCCTCTCAGTTTCTCTTTCCTGAGGTCAGTATTATGTTCAAAGGTGGGTACCTATCATTTGCTCCCACTCCCAGCTGAGATAGCCCATTGAACACTTCTTTTCTTGTCTTCCAGTTGTTATAAAAGGAAAATACTTGGCTTCATTTTAAAACCACTTGGAAAACAAAACAAAATCATAGCTTGGGATTTTGGTCTAAAATCAAAGCTGCTCTCCAGCAGTTCCATTCATTACCTGCATATTGCCATATATTCTGCCAAACTTAACATGAAAATGGATGCATGACTCTCAAAACATTTGCAGAATAAAATTGTTGTAAATTTTCATTTTGTAAGAGACTGTAGATTATCACCCCTCCCTCCTCTAACCCAATAACAGTACCAGGGAAAAACACCTAAGAGGAAATAGTCCAAATTTTCATATGGTATAAAACTCACTTGAAAATTTCCTAAGAATAGGAATGAGAAAGCTTGGTGGCTCCCCCCACCCACCAGTGTTTGGATGTCAGTGTCAATAAACTGCCGTTTGTTTTTAAGTATTTGATGACTTATCTTTAAACCAGGCCTACATGAGCACCAGAACTGCTGCTGCCAGGACTCCTCCAGATTACTTTGACCCCAAAGTGCACATAAAGCCAGTGGGAAATAAATAGCAACCCATGCTTTCTGCTGATGCAGAGTCCGGAAAGCGGAAAGGACGAGCTATGCCCAGATTGGGAAGTGTCTGTGCCATGCTCAGGAGCTGGGCTTCATCCAGGAGGTACTGAGAGGTTCACACAGGGACGTAACAAGAAGACAGATGTAAACCTTGGCAAATACACAAGGTCACTTTCAGAACTAGAACCTAAAAGCTCTACCTGGTCGTGATCGATATCTGCATCTCCTGTGATCACGATGCGTTTTTCAATTCTTGTTTCAGATATTCCACCTTTTACAGTCTAAAGTCACAAAAAAGAAAAAAAAAAACAGCAATCACTAAAACATGTTAACAAAAAAAAGAGAGATGGAACCCACCATGACCTTCTGCTCATCGTAAAGTCATGTGTACTGAATGGTGGAAGACTGGTGTCCTAGGAGCTTTCTTTGCTGTATTTTTAAGTTCAATAGAGAACCCTACTAATAAAGTTATAGCTTCTATAATTATACCTCAACTGAAAGCAACCTTACAATTAATTTATCAAGATTTATTAAGAAATAAATTGCTCAATCCAAGTAGTCCTGCTGAAATACTGTTATAACTTTCTTCACTCCCAATTGGCCAATTCTTGAAAAGGAGAATAAAAAGAAATAACTGTTTGGTATTTGTAGAATTACCAGTAATTCAAGCAATTTAGGTATCTGTTTTAGGTTTGGGAAGTTGTTTGATCCAACAATTTTGACTGCTAGGTGCTAGTCACACAAATTCATTTGGTGATTCTGTTCGTTTAGTTTGGTGCAATAGAGAAATAGAAATTGGATTTGGTTTCCAATAGGGAAGGCAGGTGAGATTTTCACTGTTTGATCTGATCACAGCTTCTATGCGCAGCTGTGCACGTGGCACAGAGCATGGCTGCACTGCTGTGTGGTGGGACCCAGGAGCGAAGCCCCGGTTACACGGCCTCACAGTCACTGGCCAGGGTACAAGCCGACCGCCCAGGTGCACCGGAGACAGTGAGATCATCTGCCTTTCTAAAGAGACAATGGGCAAACATATCCAACCTTGACAACTCAGAAGAATTACACACTAAGTCACAAGTAATGACATTTTATTGTTAAGAAGAAATAAGACTTATCACTAGCTCTAATAACTATACATTCAAATGAGCATCAATGACACAATTTATGTGGCACTTTGAAATTTAAAGTCTTCTATTTTTTTCATCATTGCTGAAACATGGGGTGAAAAAGGTACAAAGGATTCCATTAGGCAATAATCAAATGTGTAAAGGCAAAAGGAAATACTCGAAAATAAGACTTAAATTAGGAATTGGATAACTTCAGCACATCAGAATCACCTGGAAGCTTCTCAGAACCCTTCGGGGTTTCATTAGGTCTAGAGTGGGTCGTGGTATTTATGAGGGCAAGCCAGAAACCATACTGGTTATGTGGTACTAAACATTTATACAGTGTGAACTAGGGCAATGTTCCCAATCAACATACTGATAATCTTAAATAAATGAAGTTTTACAATTTTATTATTTGTCTTTGTGTAGCTTTCATAACATAGCTATTCATAACATATTTTTACCCCCTTGTACTTTACAAAATTTTAACTGATTTGAAGACATGTGTCAATGGAGCCTAATTTCTTGTACACTTCAAATTGAGGCATTTTTATCCCACTGGCAGCATCTGTGTATTACTTGAAAAGGTATAGAAGAACAAAGAAACGGTTCAGAAAAGAGCATGTTTGCGATGTACCATCCTCTCCCTGGGAATCCCCTGGACTGCTTTACCTTGGTGATGTGTGTGGTTGTCGTTGTCGACACGGACTCAGATGTGATGGTTTGTGCAGTCAGTAACGTGCCCGAGTCACCACCAGCCCCGCCATCAATCTTTGAATAGTTGGGGGAAAAATACAAAGCAATGCTTAACTTCCATCATGTTGTCAGAGCACCCCTCCCCGGCAGAAACGCATCTTCTAAAATCTATGTGATTCTGCAGAAGATGCTATCCTGCTCTCTGTGTGTCTGGGGCGGTAATTTAGGTCCAGGAGAGTGGCTGGCATTTAAAACAGAGGAAAGGCAAAGGCTAAATGCTCGTGGAGAAGCAAACCCTGTGGGTAGAAAGAGAAGAAGAAGAAAGGAAGTAGGAGGTGGGGGCAAAGGCTACACAGGTCAGAAGAAGTTATCTGAGGGACATTTACAGAAGCTAGAAAAGAACACTAGGAAGCCAACAGAGAAGTTTCCACAGTGACAAGAAATGCTGAGTTTATTACTGGTTTTTAAGCACAGGTGGGTAAAAATAAATATTTCTCTGATTACTAAGCAACAAAGCCTGACACTAACCTGAGAGATTTGATTACTGCCTATCTCTAGATTTTTTTAAAACTACATAGTTCCTATTATAAGTTGCATGCTATGAGCATATAAATGAGTACCTATATTTCAGTAATGTATTACACATACACTTTCTCTACATATATAATATATAAAGTTCATGCATACGCATATATTAAAATAGATTTTAACCTTTTCCTTTTGTGTGTGTGTGGGTCTGGGGATGGAACCCAGGGGCATTTAATCTCTGAGCTACACATCCGGCCCTGTTTATTCTTTATTTTGAAACAGGGTCTCACTAAGTTGCGGAGGGCTTCACTAAGTAGCTAAGGCTGTCAGCAAACCGTGATCCTACGGTCTCAGCCTCCCGAATGCTGGGATTCCAAGCGTACGCCACCACGCCCAGCTTAACTTGTTCCTTTGACATTGGAGGAGGTAGAATGATCTAAAGTTTTCCAGGGTAAATAATAAAGCAAATTAATAGCCTTAACAGTTTATGTTAAGATCATCACATGTATTTGCTTTTTGTTTCCTGGCACCGATGTAAGAAATAACCAGAAAGTCTATAGCCTTTCTAAGTTAATAAGAAATTTCTACCAAACTTATATCATGGACCTGTATTTCTTTATGAGAGCACTTATGCATACCTATTCATAAGAAACCCACTTGTGCTCATCTGGGGTCTATGCACCTATGTATAATATGCCTGAAGTAACTTTAGAAAATGTTTCAACCAAGCACCTATTGAGGGAGGGGCAGTGCTAGGGATCAAACCCAAGGCCTTGCACATGCTAGACAAGTGCTCTACCAATGAGATCGTTTCAGCCTAAATATTTTGAGAAGTGATAACCTGCCATCCTCCACCATGATACAATCCCACCAGAGAAGGTTAAACTTTGCAGTAGATAAAATATTTATCATACACATTTTCAAACAGTTCCATTTTGAAATGATAAACACTTTCCCTTTTTAGTTACTCTTAAGATTAGACATCTTTATGCTTATTTCCAATCTTTACAGAACCAATTCTGAAGACCTAAATTAAACACACAGACATGATAATGATGTAAGACACATAATATCACAGGTTACACAAAAATGAATACAGATATCTCAAGAAAATAACCTAAAATGAGGGAGTATGTGTGTGTTCTTCCAATCAAGTATGAATTAAATGGGTCTGTTTTCATGGAGTTGGAATATGGGAAAGAAGCCAACGTGCTACTAATTCACAAAATAGATCAAATCTAGTAAATTCTGCAAGACGATCTGTATATGCAAACAATATAAAAAAGTGAGCCAGAATTGCCTTACAGTAATAGGCACAGTATTTACACTGTTGGTACAAAATAATCATATGTATGGTTTCCCCATAATTACTGGGTCACAAAAGTTTGATTGCAGTTCTCTGTCACAATCTAAGAGAACAACCTAGCGAGGCAGGCTATTGTTGGAGCACAGTTATAAAACTGAGATGTGTAAAGCTGAAGTCGAAGTCAGGATCACACAAGCCAGGAAAACACCATGGAGACAGAAACAGACAGACTGAGCAGACACGAACTCAAACAGTCCAAGTCTCGAGCTTTTGTACCTGTGGAGACTCATATGTGATGGTTTTGGTCTCGGTTTGGACAATGGGGACTTCCTTGGTGGAGATTTCTGTCCTTTGTGAGGCATCAGAAATTGTTACCATCTCTGTTTTTACCACTGGTGGCTGAGGTGGAAAAGGAAGGGAAAAATAAATCCTAGAGGTAAACAAGTAAACGTGCTTAAAGGAACCTCCAAAACATAACTGTAAGAAACATATCCAAACATACACTCATGCACAGAGGAAAAAAGAATAAAGGCAAATAATTTAAAAGAAACAAAAGATATAAAAGAAAAACTTCCCTTCAAATACATCATACACGCACACATACATATGCAGGTATATGTATGTATATAGGTACATGTATGTTTATACATGAAAAATGAACTAAATGACAACTCCCTACATTATCTTACTCCTAAAATCCTGGTGGTTGCCAGACTACTACACTGACATACATATGTTCCACCGCACAAAAGATATAAAAGAAAAACTTCCCTTCAAATACATCATACACACACACATACATATGTGTAAAAGTTATAATAAAACTGAAGAGAAAAACAGAATAAATTATTTAAAGTAATCTATGTCTATTTTTACTGCAGATTAAAGAATCACAGGGTTTGTGTGAAGGCTCGCTGTTTTTAACTGGCATGCCAGGGAGACAGGCTAACGTGTGACCCTCTTCCCAAAAGATACCATTTTCAGAAAGGACATCTTGGAAGTGATTGTTCAAATTATACCTGGCTAAAATTTGCAGTGTTTCTTCTGTATCACATACATTAAAATGCGGTATGTAAAATTACCTCATCAATGTTGCATTAATGCTTTGAACAATTTAAAACATAAATGTACGATAGCTGTTAACATGGTAGTCTGCTGAGAATGTTTGTTTAGATCAGACTATAATACCACTATGAAAATACTATGGTACTTTCTTTGACAGAAAATTCCTAGCAGGTATAACTATTTAAGAACAACAACTGTATATTGAATGTAGAAAATAAATAGTTCAAAGGCTCTTAGAACATCTTCTCTGAAGTAAAACATAAAGTTTAAAAGTAACACCATAAAAATTCATTTAATAATTTCAAAACAAGTCACTTCAAGATTTTCCACCCTACTAGAGAGCAAATGTGGTTAAATCCCTACATTGTAGGCAGTTTAGAACCAAGAAATGTTCCCATGGAAGTAAAACCTCCCCCAGCCTAACTCCCAAATGAGATACTGTATCTTATAACCAGGACTTAATCTAAGAAGATTAGAAAATTATTTCTTTGGGAGAGAAAAGAAAAAGACTTGTATCCAATGCAGATAAGCCACAATATATATAATCAACTTGCAAATAATCCAATGTTATGAGGACAGAATGAGAAGAGGGGGTACCCTGCTAGCGAACAGTTTAGCCCCTGGCTGCCTAGAAGGGACAGAAAGACGGTTGTTAACCAAACCACACAGTCCCTGTATCTAAAAACAGGCATCACAGTGGTATTCAAGAAATACCGCTCTCATCCCTGCAGGCCGTTTTGTTCAGAGCATTGTGGTAATCACAGCCTGCCATTGGTTCTAAAAATCTTCAGTTGAAAAGTGAGAGAATGAGTCCAAAAGTCACATCCAGTCACATCAGCCACACACCACTCACACTGACCATCTTAACATTACATATACTTCTCTAATTAAATCAATGAAAAAAAGGCATTTAGTTTGAGGAAGCAGTGCAACTAAAGACAGTTGGAAGCATCCAAAAACATGCAAAGAAAAATTTAAATATGAAATGAGAAGGAAAAATGATGTGGTGGTTGTAGGAAAGTTGCCCCTGCAGTGATCCCGCTGCAGTAAGGAAGCCAGAGACCATGGGCTGAGCTGGTAGGTACTCTAAAGCATTTCTTCCCCCTTTCTTCCCAGAAGAGAAAAATCAGATTCTTGCTGAAAAGGCTGAAAGAGAATTGGGAGAACATGCTGAGAAGAAAAGCAGGTGTTCTCCACCTGAGAAAGAGCTCTACGGTTGAGACTCCCATTTACCTCTGAACAACATATAATTTGTGGCAAAACATCAATGTCAACATGAGACACCTCTCCGTTAACTTTCTGCTGCTCTTCCTCTGCGTCTTCACTCAGGTCTTGCTTAACAGTGCCTTCGTTTATACTCTTCTCTCCACATAGCTTTTGGGCAACTACATGTTCCTGGGCCACTGCTTCTACCGGGATTACACTGGCACCTGCGTGTCTGTCTGGGCTGGCTTCAGGCACTGCTGCCTCCCTCTCTACTACCTTGGCTGCTTGGCTGGGCTCTTCCTCCGCCTCTTCATCACACTCCTCCTGCTCCTCCCTTATGGTGCCCTCCGTCACACGGTGGTGGGGCCGGTACTCTCCCACTTCTTCCTCCTCACTCTCACTGCTGCTGCTGCTCTCAGAAGACAGGGAGGTGGAGTCTTTTTGGGCCACAGGCTCCACCTTACGGCTCTCCCCAGGACCACTCCCAGGTGAGATCTCTTTACCATTCACTTCTTCAGTGATTACTCTTTCGTCTTTCCCAACCTCTGCCCGCTTCTTCTCCTCCACTACATTCAGAGTCTCATGTGAACTCTGTACGGAGAAAAGATGGATGAGGGGAAACAAAAATATATAAATGAATAAAAACAACGGAAACCCAAATTGACTGATGGCAGATTCATGTCATGGAGGAAAAACAAAGATGATTATGATGGCTGACTGGAAGGGAAGCGGGGGAAATGTGAAGGGGTGAGTGACATCAGGCGGTGGTGTTAACATGGAAAGGGGGAGAACCTTCGCGGCATCCCTGGCTCCAGTGCAAGGCCCTTCTGACGCGGGAGCACGTGTCTGCGGAACAAAAAGCAACCGAGGACACAAAATCAATAAGGTTTCACCTCAACAACCACCAACACACACATCTGACCGCAAACACAGAATGAACGGCAAGAATGAACAGCTACAGAAACCTCCACTCAAGGTCACATGGAGGACAATCAAGACAAATGCCAAAAAGCTTGCAAAAAGAAGCAAAAACACACAACAGCCAGCCCAAGAAAGAAACCCTCTCATCATAGCTATACCTGGAAGCTCCGCTCATGTAGTTGTACATGGTTTTCAACAGTGATCATTTTAAGGGTCAATCGGACCATTTTAAGGGACCAATCTGAAAGCTTTTTAAACTTACTGGAAAAACAGTTTTGGTTTTATCACACCCTAAAGTCTGGCCTGGACCCCTGATTCCACTATAGAGCATCAAGGAGATGGCACCTTTATTTTTTACTGGTAATTAAAAAAAAAAAAACAGCTTTGATTGGTAAAATTATGGTTGGCTTCAGATAGTTATTAACATAAATATGTTCAATTCAGAGATGGCTAAAATCACTCCAACTTGTATTATCGATCAGCAAAAGGAATGCTGTAGATTAGGGTGGATGCCGAGAGCCCCAAATGCTTTCTCTTAGAATTTAGCTCCTTCACTAGCATCTTTGAAATCTGAAATTCATTATCAGAGATGCTCATTCCTATCCTTTGGAAACACATGCTTCTTGGGAGTAAATTAAATTATTGAGTAATATAGTATCTAAATGTTTAATAAATACCTGTTGACCAAATATCTTAGTAGTACAAATTACAATGCTGTGCTATTACTAACCAGGGCAGACACTTTTTTCAAAGCTGCAAATTAATATACTTATAAGAGAAACTACTCTACATTGGTATAAATAAAGCACAACTTTCTGACATCCACTACTACTAGTGATCGAAATTAAAAATAATTCAGCAAGAAACGGTAGCCCATTTATTCAAGATGGTATCTCCACGCTAAACACAGAAGGGCTCTGAACCCTCTGGACGCTAACTGTTATGAAACTGCCAAGTCAGTGTCATAATAGACACAAGAATTTGTTATCAACGAAGCAACAGGGCAACCAGAGCCACAGGTGCTCCACTAGCACACTTCTCTGCAGCACGTATTAACATATACTCACTCACTGTGGTCTGTTCTGTTATTCTTAAATGCATGGTAAGGGCATGTTTGAGTTGCTAAAAATTCATGCCATGTAAATCAGGTGATTGGCAAAACTATAGAATCATCCTTCCAGTTTTATGTAAATCTGAAGGTTTTGGACATTAAATAAGGAACTCAATGTATTTTGATATGAAGGCAACATTTAACTATCACTCACTACTTATAAACTCCTTTATAAATAAAGATATTCAATAATGAGAGCATTTCTAGACTAGGTATTTCATGTTATTACAAGTCAGTGAATTATTATTGCTATTATTACTTAACCTCAAATGGCTGGATGGGTTCTGCCCAAGTTCAGGGAATCCCTTAGGGTCATTCAGAAACAATTATTTCATTGAGTCTGGCAAGTACTTAGAGTTTTTCCCATATAAATGGAATTTAAAAAATAACAAATCATTAGAAGATGCCTGCAATTTGGGTTTTGAAACCTTTAACTGCAAAATCGACTTAGTTTCTACTTGGCTAAGACTTTCCTTCTGCTTTTAACAACTTGGGCTCTGGGCCTTAATAATTTAAATGATTCTCTGAATTTAGGCAGTTTTTTTCATTTTGGTGGGGGCTGGGGGAAGATTATAAGAAGCAGGAGAAACATCCAATTGGTATTTCCTTTCCTCATGTCCAAATTCAGCCATTGTTTCTTGAATGTTTCTCCCACGAAGGGTTAATTTCACCAATGAAAGAACCAGAGGAAAGGGGCTTGAATACTCAAAAAATAAAAATCATTCTCACGTGTGGCTTTTAGTAACAGGGGAAACAAAGTAAAATGCACCTCAGGCGAGGGTGAGAAGGGCGAAGAGGAAAGGTTTTCTCTAAGAGGCGCGTTAGGGATCACAACTGCGCCCTCTGCTGTCCAAGTGGTGGCTGAAGGGAAGGTGGCTTGCTTGCTATCAGAAAAGCCCTTTCCACTAAACAAAATTGATGTTATCTCCTCTTCTAGGCTCTAGAGAGGTCAGAAAAGGAAGAGCAAAGAATTAACAATACATCAGAATAGACAGCAGTGACCTATCAGAAGAAAGGAAAGGTTACACAAGGAAGAATAATAGAACAGCATAAAATGAAAGAAGAATTCTGAAGTTTCTGTAGAAGGCCTCTGCAGGTTGCCTGAATGCCAGCTTTTCCACTCGCTTAAAAGTCTTTGGTAGCTGTAACCTAAATTAGTTAGCTGTGTGCATGTACATCGCCATCACCATGAACTGCACTACGCTGTGAGGCTGTAATGCACCAACAGATGCATTTTTAAAAAAAAAGAATTAATTTTTTAAATCCTCCTTTTATCACTGAAACTATCACAAACTGAACACAGTCTACTATTGCACATTTCTTGAAGCAACTTCCGAGCCTCCCTCTGTCCAGAATGATCCCTTCAGTGATCCCCACAACTGAAATCCTTCTTTCTGTGCCAGGGCGTGGCAACCCACCCCTCCTGGCCCTTCCCTTGCACTCTGGCCCTGCAAGCTTTGCCATCCCTCCAAGGGCCACTTAACCTGCCATCTTCTGTGTAAGTAGTTTCCTAAAGGCTCCAGCTCCTCTGCAAACAACTTTGTGCAACATTCTTGACAGCAACCCACAGTAATTTCCCTCGGACATGCTAGGAATGCCAGAGAATGAAAAATTTGTTTTTTCTTTTCTGACAAAAAATAATGGGTTAAAAAATTAAAGTTAGAAGACAACCTCAGTGCTGAAAACTGAGGTTTATGAAAACTGAGCGATATGAAAATCCTTTGTCCTTAAAAAATTATTCAAGCAGATTTAAATTTCACTTTTTGGACCTTAATAATGATTCCTAACCCTTCTGAGGTGACAGTAGGAAAGCTGAGGGCTGACACTTGGAATACCAGTAGAGAGCGCCATCATGAAGTCCTCCCCCTATTGGAATGTGTCAGAATAAATAAGTGATATGTGCATGTATGCCTCTACCATCTAGTATCCATTAAGATGCATGACTACAATGCACGAATAAAGAATTAAAAAAACAAATAAAAAGCAAAAACAAAAACAGAATATCTTAAAGACAAAATGCATATTAGAAAAGTATTTTGAATAAAAATTAAAAACAAATGCATATTATTTGCCTAATGCCCCTTCAGCAGTGAGCTAGGAGGGTTGAGGAAGAGGAAGAGGGTATGTGCTTGCAATATTCAGGAGGGACAAAAAAGCTTCCAGACTAATTCTGCTCAATTACAATCCCCATCATTATATCATCCCTAAGGTTGAAAGTGGGAGTAGAAAGGAAGTTCTTCATAGTAAGAGATCACTGGGGAATTTTAAAAGTGCATTTAGTTATTCAATAAAATACCTTCAAAATTACCTTCAAACTGTTGTCTAGGTAAACTCTGTTAAACTCATGAGAATACTTTATACAAGTTATCATAATTCTCAAAACACATAAGAGGATACACAATATCCTCCACTCTCAAAATTGTTCACACTCAAAGTCATTCTGAAAATTCAGTTTATTTATTTGTTAAGTGAGACACTATTGTTGCTTTTAAAAATCTATAAAACTCATATTATGGGAATTGGGAATATTTGATCAAATTATGTACTTAAATTTTTGATTTTTCATTTCAATAAAGATTATATTTCAAAGATAAACAAGAAACCCTATAAAACTGGCAGCAAAAAGAAGATATAAAGATAAAAATTAAAAAGTTATTCTGTCAAAGTCAAAACACTCCAACAGGCAAAACTGCTTGTGTACTTTCAGTTAATCATAGTGGTATGTTATTTAAAGAAAGAAATAAACATAATGTAGGTGTTTAATAAATGTTTTTTGGGTGAATGGATGAATGTAGTTAGGACAATCCATTTACATGACAAGAATACATGGAGAAGAAAAAAGAAAAACAGCAGTAACTTCTACTACAAATAAGCCATCCAGGAGCTTTTCTTGATTTAAATTTCACATAGTATCACTTTATTATGATATCCAAGATGTTTCATATGGTATATTCCTAAAATATAAGATTCAGAAAAAAATAATAATTTTAAACATCTTCACCAAAACTTCAGTTCCTACTGTAGGAAGTCCAAAGACATCACCTTAAATCTGATCAAATGATGCCATCTAAAATGCTCTGGAAGATAGGTTTTAAAAAAATACAAAATATTTCAAAGCATGTGATATTAAAATCCTCATTATATACATAATTTAACTGGCTTTCGATTTCAGCTAACCTTTAAAGCATATAAATATGACACCTGCTTTGGCTTTGTGACACTGTGTTTCTAATTTGCAGTGTTCTGGAAATATTTCATCTCAACTAGACCTCAAAGTCCTTGAGGGAATTTCCATGCGTTCTCCCTCCCCTCTCCCCACTGTGCAGACTCTTGACCATGCTAGTGATTAACAAAAATCTATTTTATGGAAGGGAAACAGTGTTCCTTATTACTGATCTCTTATTCATACCCCTGTCACTTTCTAATCCTAAACTGTTAGCAAGGTCTTGAAGCCCCTGGCCTGGTCTGTGGGGTCTGACCTCTTTGACCTTTCCTCCTTGATCTCATTGATCATTAAACCCTTATCTCTTGGCCTTTCAGTCCTCTACATTAGCTCCTTTCTGAGGCTGTTAAATTTGTTCTTCCTTACACGTGGAAAAATCTTCACATGTCAACTACCTCCTTGTTATACAGTCAGGGCCTCAACTCAAATGACACCTCCTCCTGACCACACTGGTAAGCAGCCTTCTCAGTCCTGTTTTAACAGGGCACTGGTTTTTGCCCTCTCATCATTTACTTCTTAGAACCCCAAATTCTCTAATTGCTCATGCCCATGTCTGCTGTCTGTTTCCTTCACTAGACGCTCAACCTTCCAGGCTGGCCAGCTAGCTAATAAGCAAAATCAGTAGAAAAAGAATAATGAGAAAGTAAAAATGATGGAAACTTAACTTTCTCACCAATGTCAAGTGTTGCAAATAAACAGGAGCAAGAGAGAGATAAAAGGCTACTGGAGTGCATCAAAGTCTTTTTGTCCATTAAAATTCTTAAAATTCAGCAGGGTGTGGTAGCACACATTTGTAATCACAGTATGTGGGAAGTTGAGACAGGAGAATTGCAGGTTTGAGAACAGCCTCAGCAACTTAGTGAGGCCCTCTGCGACTTAGTGAGACCTCCCTCTTTCAAAATAAAAAGTGAAAAAGGGCTGGAGGTGTCTCAGAGGTAGAACATGGTGCCTGGGTTCAAAACCCGTTATCACACACATGCACACACACACACACACACACACACACACACACACACACACAGAAAAAAGAATCTTAAAATCGAGAAGGTTTCCATGTGTAATTAGACTAGTCATATAAAGTGCATGTAACTTGCTGTTATAATAGCATCAGTGTGCATAAGTATTGTGCAGTGCATTTTCACATGAAATTATAGCTTCCCAAGTGTCCACCACATACACTGAATTAGAGATCACTTATCACCTAAACTAGCTGATAGTTCTGCATTTCAAACTTGGAATTTCAAATAAAGTGCTTAAGCAATATGGTGTCTCTTGCCACCTGTTCCTATGCTTCTAAAGATGGGAACTTTTTAAATACTGGAAAAAATATTTTAAAAAATTTTTAGGTTGACACATAATAAGAAAGGAATGTCTATGGATGTGGACAGAAATAAATGAGGAAGAGGAAAAGCGAGAGCAGATCCAAGGATGCAAGGTGAACACCTTGTCCGCCTCCTGAGCTTTCTCTTCCACTGTCCGCGCTGCCGCCATCAGGTACTTCTCCTTCATGGATAAAATATCCGTGAAAAGATGGTCTCCTTTTCTCTATTGTTTTAAATAGTGGACAGAATTAACAAGTAAGACACACACATTACACCTACAGCAACACAAACAATAAAACAACCATGTGGGTCAGTGGTACGGCACAGAGTTAGGCAGAAGCCTTAGTGTTCCCCAGAAACACTCTAGAATAGAGAGCTGAACTTGACATTATCACCAGAAAATCTGAAAATAAGAACCTAAGTGGTATTACACTTCTCCTAAGACCCAGTCATGTATAATGTTTTAAATCTTAATATTTTCAAAAGCTTCATGTCTTAGTTCAGCACTTATTTTTGCTTATCTGCTCTTAAAATCCTACTGTCCTTTCAATGTCACAAACTCAAAAGCTCACAAATTAATAACTTTACTTTCTAGGAAAAGTATATAAAAACAGCACTAGAATATTTAAATGTTTATAATTTTGCAATATTCAAGCCACATTAAACACTGAAGGAAGATGAATTATAGGACAATGTCTTTGTACAATTTTTAAAAATGAAAACTAAATATAGTAAGATCACTGTCTCCTCAAGTATGACGAGCCCGTGGAATTTCTTGGTCAGCCACAAGAGGGATTTGTGAGCTTCAGAAAAGAATAGATATAAGATGGGAATTAACTGAACAAAATTTTGAGAATATATTTTAAAAGCAATACTTATATTAGTGGTAGGGAGAAATACATCATGGAAAGAAAAAAAGGACAGTATAAAGACACTCTGAAAAAAAATTTAAAACACTATTCTGCATACCATTACTAGGAAGTTTCAATATTAAGTTGCATTAAATATAATATTTTGCAAGTCTTAAGGCTCATCAGTCTTTAAAGGTAAGTTTCAACTCAGTATTCTCACAATATTAACCATAAAAACATTCCAAATATGTCACAACATTTCTCTAATCATCTAAATAAATTTCCTTATTTCAGAAGTCACAACTAAGAAGCTTATTGCACACATTTTATGTTCATTTAAAAGTTGTTCTGTATGATTCATTACAACTAAAATTTACTTGAATAAAAGTGATATTACTCTGAAAATACTTCAAAAGTACTTTGAAACTCATACAATTTACAAAGAACTAGGCCAAAAATATTACATTGTTAATATTTAGTATTAAAAATTGTTAGCTACTACAAAAAATTAAATGGGAACATTTTGTAACTTCTGCAAAACATCATACAAAATCAACAACCTGAGTTTTACTGAACAATTGGAGTGAGACATATAGCCAACAAACAGCTGGTGACATACCCCTTGTGTCTGTAGGGACAGAGGTGTGATACGTCGTTTTTCCCATTCACTAGGGCGCGGCTCAGGTGTGGATTCCATAAAATTGCGCTTGAGTTCACTAATGCTAGCCTGATGTCTCAGTATGTCCTCCTGGGCCTTATCCAGATCCTAGCAGTTTGTAATGCAACACAAGGGGGAAATCCAAAAGGAAAAAACCCAGTAGGACAAAAATAAAAAATAAAACCAAAAAGTAAGACAAAGAAAACTTATGATTAAAAAAGACATAGTAAAGCAAGAAAAATGCCAAGTCTCAAAAGCCATATTATCACATATAGATAACCCCCCAATGAGTCCACCAAAATTTGAAAATAGAGCCAATGTCTATCTTTGATGATTCAGATTTTAAAGGGTTCTAATTTTGTCTATTTAGATTTTTAAACGAGTAATTATTTATATTATCAGAAAGAAGCCTTGGGGCTGATTATCAAAATGGCTAATATTCCCTTCTACAACCAGACTTGAATTGTGTCCTATGATTCGGTTCCCACTACTAGTAAAACTGCACTCTGTGAGCAGAACAAATCGAGTACTAAACATAAAGGGAGACTCAGAAGCACATTTGGCCTAAAGGGAGAGCCAGCCAAGGATCACCCCCAAAAAATGGGGAAAAAAAAAACCCAAAATTGACTTTCGTCAGGAAATTCCAGTGTTAGCTTTTAATTCTTAAGGAATAAAAATAACTGCTTCCAGAGTTTACTTCTGCTTGGTCTTCTGTGATATAATGAACCACATACTGGGCTCATGTAATGCAAGGCACAAAAGTGGGGCACAGCCAACCTCACATACCATGTGGTCCCCACACAAAGATGCAAGGGAAGCTAGCAGGTCCATTTTCATCACAGCAAGCCCAGATAAATGGTATTTGTGGAATTTTTTTTTTTTTAGACCAACTCTGGTAAATAGTATTGCGGTGATTAGCATTCAGTAAATGATTTAAACTAAAGTTTAAATGTTTTAAAAAAATCATAGGGTCGCCTTATATCATAACTTTTGTCCCACTCCCAAAGGAACAGGTCATGCATCTGATAAAATTAGATAATCCATCATCATGCACAAGCATAGTAGCTCATCTATGAGCTTCTGGAGCCATTTGCAAAAAGTCATCAAAGTCTAAAAATCTTTGCATGGCATGGAAAAATGACAGTGGCTTGAGATCAGGCACATTTCTTGCATTTGTTCAAAGCAATGTTACTTATTACACTTTACAGCATTTTAGTGAGTTAGGCCAAAATACATTTCCAACAGTTATCAAAGCTGCCAAAAGCAACCAAACTGATTAGTCAGATTACTGAGAAATGCAGTCCTCCAATGAGTGTACTGTCACACACTACCTACAAAGATAAATAAATAAATAAATAAATAAATAAATAAATAAATAAATAAATGGTCCTCATAACACGAGGAACATATTTTGGGCTCCTAATTGGGTAGTCTTGTCTTTTCTCTCTCCTCTCCTCCCTCTCCTCTCCTCTCCTCTCCTCTCCTCTCCTCTCCTCTCCTCTCCTCTCTCTTTCCTTCCCTCTCCACCCCCCTTTATCCCCCCTTTTTTAATCAAAACAATTCAACTAGTATGTGCTCAAACAGAATACTTAAAGTGGACCACATTCCAAATCACACTGGATTTGAAAATAAAAAAAGTTGGTATAGATCAAGAGCCAACAAAGCAGATCAACAAATATCTGCTCTGCTTAATATATACTAAAAATGGATGGTATTTCAGATCTATGCCCTAGAGATAATTCATCAGGAAAATAGGTTTACTTATAGAACTACTTTACAACTAATGGGTAAACGGAACTCTTTTGCCCGGTTGTCACTTCCACAACTCCTAACAGATCTACTCCTATCTTAGCCACTTTAGAAGAATGAAATTGAACTGGTAACATGCACTTCCCAAGTTGAACTTCCCCCATGCATTCCATGCACTGTGCTCCAAGAAAATTGCCAGCCAGCCTGTGCGTGACCTCCCGTCCACAGCAGCCTGGCAGCCATTAGGACAGTTGTTTTCTTAGATGATACAAACCTCCAACATTAAATTGCTATGTCTGACATAAATATTATCCCCTTCTACTCTCAAGGAATTTTTCTGTGAAATTAAATCACACAGGGGGGAAAGGCAAATAAACATTGTGTATCAATCAGCAAACACCAGAAATGACCCTGAGTTTGACAGTTCTAAAACTTTAAAATAAAAAGAGGAAGAAAAATTTTTACTTAACGTCATAAACAAAACTCACAAATAAGCCCCCAAAGTTCATTCCACTACCACCACCCCCCCCCCCAACAGTAATAATGGTGGGTTGCAGTCGCAAGATATTTAACTTCAGGGGAAAACAGCCATCTTCCCCAGCTGTGTTTCCTCTTCTTCCATCTGGGCCTGAAAAGTCACACAGCAAGCAGCCAGAAAGGGGAGATTAGTGGGAGCTCTACTGCCAGGGAGGAGGAGCTGTCCTCCGATTAAATGTGAAGCAGCATTACCAACCTTTATTGTCTGGCCCTCAGAAGATGCAGAATAGTAAGCCACATTGGTCTTTCTTCACCTACAGTGTTGTACAAATGATGGAAATGATCCTTTGCAAAGGTGGGATGAACAATGGAAGCTTCGCTCTTTCTCCGGCCCTAGATTGTGCTCTGATTATTGAGTATTTTTTTAATTCGGGAATGAAAATATGAGAGTGCAAATATGGCATAATTCAATCTCCTCTACTTTGACATGTCTGGATCAGCTATTGAAGGGTAAGGTTCCATGATAATAGATTCTTTAGCTTTATGCTTATTATAAATTTTATATCATTACACCCTGCCTCCCCAAAGTTTTTTTTTTAAAAAAAGAACTTTCTTTGGGGGAAAATTGTTTCATTTAGCTACTTTTATATTAAAACGGTGAATGTTTTAAAATAATATTTGAAATATAGCCACTTCTTGTTCATAAAATTCTTAAAAGAATAATCATCTTTCATAGCTGGATGTTTCTCAAACCTAATGACTCAAAAGAATGAATTTGATGGTTTAACATGAATATTGAGTGAATTCTGACACCAGAAGAATGGTGGTGAAAAAGAAAAATATTGATTCTGATACTAAAGGAAAATTATTTTTTCAGGTTAATTCATACCATATATTCTTTTCCTTTTTTGCCGGGACAATGATGTTACATCTAAGAGTTCAAAATGTTCATAGCATTTGTGAGAGGTAGGCAGGAGCTCAGAAGAGTTCTTATTACAAGTGAAAAATGAGACAACCATTCAACACTGTTAAGAACCTTCATGGAACAAAACAACGTATTGCTCCAATTCCCTTGGTTAACACTTAATTCTCTAAAATTTTGACCTTTGGTACTTTTTCAGGTAAACATCGAAACTGCAGTTCTTCCTACAATGCATACTCACTGTCTGTTTTCACATTTTGTGTTTTGGGTTTGCTCTAAATTGTGCAATGAACTTTATGTACTGGTGGATATGAGACACTAAATCACTAGACCACGTTTAGCAAAATAATAACAAACACATTGTACAGGTTAATACTACCTTACTTACTAGTGCAGAGGTAGTGTAATTAAAAAAACTGTTGCCTTCTATAGGGGTAGAAATCCTCAAAACAGAGCCTATGTTTAAACAAAAGAGCACTAAAAGGCCCAACCTCAGGGTTACATAGTCTAAACTTTTATACTTTCAGAAAGCCATGTTTCATTTTTTATGCCCATTTGTTAAAGACAACGGAATAGTATCTTCCTTTAAAAAATACCTAACCGTGACTCTTTTTACATAATTTCATGATTTAGGTTGGGAGGGGAAGAAAAAAAAACACTAGCTGAAATTCATCTACCTAAGTCCCCAAACGCTATGATAAAAGGAGACAAGAGTTTCTGAGATTAAACACACAGATGTTAGGAGTAAAGCTTACAGATAGAGCCGTGTGAATGCAAGAATGAGCTTGGGTTTCGAACACGAGAAATAATACTGAGGAGTTCCACTAGCGCACGTCAATTACAGTCACATCCACTGCACTCTAGTTCTATTTCAAAATGAAAAGCTCCCATCCCATAAGGACAGCATTAACATGTGTCTGCTAAACAGAGACCCAATATAGATTAAGGACACTGCAGTCCCCCTCCCCCCACTCCTTTTGTTAAAAATTTAGTATGATCTAGATATTCGTGAAATGGTCCTGCCATTTGCTGTCAAGTTAGAATGTGTGGGCCTGGTCAAAGAATATCAATGCAGGAGAAATGTCTACACTTATCTCTCATGCACTAAAGCGTTGTGTGTATGAAAAGGTGCAGATGATATTATTTTGAGGGTAATCAGTTTAAACGTATGCACATGTTTACACTCTACATTAGGAAGGGAACAGGATGAAGTTTAGTTTGTTTGGCTTCACAAAACGAAGCTTATGGAGGAGTGCCAGCGACTGCTTCCTCTTCCTCTGTTTTGTCATTCCAGTCGCAGTCACAGGAAACGTTAAAGGAGGTGGCCTGGGCCTCCAGGTAGCAGAGGGCTAGAGCCAGAGGAAGCGAAAAGGTGAGAGAAAAAGGAAAGGACTGAGAAGCGGAGAGGAGCAGCCCAAAGATGAGGATCAGGGAAGGAATGAAGGAAGGGGAGGTGATGGGGACATAGTGCTGAACATCAGCGGGGAGGAAAGAGACCCAAATCTTAGGGAGGCTGGGGAAAGCAAGATAGCCATCTTCATCAAGAAGCGAGGGGAAGCTGGAGGGCAAACACTTGTAGAAACAGAAGGAGAAGTAACCGAGCTCGGAATCCTGGCGGTCGGCCCCTTTAAAAGTCTCCTCGTGGATGGGAGTAGGGCAGTCAGGCAGGGCGGGGGCTACCACAGGATCAAGGATGGAATCCAGCGTGGCAACCTCGGGGTCCCCCTGCTCTGACGTTTCGTCCGTGGAAAGGAGCTCTAGGCTGTCTAGTGTGGTCCGGTCAGCCTCCCCAAAAGGGTCCTCCTCTGAAATGTCTGAGAGCAAGTCCACTTCAGGGACTGGCAACAGGTTTGTGGAAAAAGACGGAGTACAATGAATGAGTGGTGAGGGTGGGCACATGCAGAGAGTCTATTTCCAGGAGCAAGCCCAGGATTGAGTATGAAATGACATAACAAATACGGCCAAAGGAAACATGAATGCACGGGGGAAAGAGAAAAGAAGAAATGGGTGGTTAGTGGAGACTGTAACCAAGGAGGTTCGGTATTAACACAGCATAGTTAGGAAATGGATTAAATGTTCCATTTTTGAAGAGAAAAACTGGATTACTTTGATCACAACAAACTTACAGGCATCAACTAATTTATCATTTTCAAACTGGTTGCAAATAAATTCTATAAAACTCAAATGGCAATATTTACTTTTAAACTTGATTGCTGGCCGACATTCAAAACATTTATATAAAAAGCCGGTATAACCAGTCACTTGCTGAAGAAAAGCAAGAGTTCCTTTGGAATTTAAAAGACGAGAACTTTTTGTCTTAAAATCAACAACAACAAAAAAAAACTTCTTTTCCTGTGGTAGTGGTGACTGAACCCAGAGGCATTCTACCTCTGAACTATACCCCTAACCCTATTTTATTTCATAGTTTGAAACAGGGTCTCCCTAAGCTGCAGAGGACCTTGCTAACTTCCTGAGGTTCACAGTGAACCTGAGATCCTCCTGTCTCAACCTCTCAAGTACTGGGATTGCAAGCGTGCACCACCACACCTGGCAAAAAAAAAAAAAAAAAAAAAAAAAAAAATTTTTAGAAGATTAGTACACTGAATTAAATAGGGAAAATGGAACAAAAAATTTCTGAAATGCTAAGCTCTTCCATTTCAGATATAAGTGGTCACTCTCTTGGGTGTCTCATTAACAACTATTTTTTTAAAAAATCACTCTTCAGCAGCTAAAAGTTATCCTATTGTATACAATCTCCGTTATTTTTAACTAAATCATTTTCAGCTCATTTTTTTCAACATGATAGTCACAAATTCTTTAACAAGGAAATGCAAATAGCCTGGGCCACCTGCTGTGTGGAGTACTTGTCCTCATGGAATAAGACAGGCCCTACCTGGGCCCTGAGAGCATCTCCATGCTGAGCATTAGAGGTTATCAGTGCAGGAATTCCCCTAAAGCACTAGCAAATTCTTTATTCAGCAGGTCCTTTTTAAATTCACTTTTTGTGTCTTTAAAATTGTCAAAGTTAAAATTTAGAATAAACTTTTCAAATCACTAAGATTTATTTTTAATTCCACAATACGGCATCTAAAAATGTTATTTATTGAAGATATGGAAAAGAAATCTGAAGATCTCAAAGGCTCTTCAAATCAATATTGAATTAACTTTACTGTCCTAGGTAACAGAACACCGAATAGGGATATTTCTCCATTCATTATATCACATGCACAAAATAAAGCCCAAAGCATACCACCCAACTTCTCATTGGCTATTCATGAAACCATTACTCATTGCTTAAGAATTTCCTTATCGATTCTAGATTATTAGTGAAAAACAAAATCACCTTTGTTCATGTCAAAAATTTCAAGTCAACATAATTAAGATAATCAAGAAAGAGGGTATACTTGAAATTTACTTGTGATGTAATTCAAATGTTAACTCCAAATCACAGCTTCTATAATTTGGTGATTTAAATGATAAAATGATTACAGAGATAGAAAGACCAGTGAATTATTTACTTGCATTAATATAATTTCCATCAATATATTTTGGTTTGAACAACAATCAAAACAGGGTTAGAGAGAAGTTGTAGTTAAAATCTGCAAGAACCTACACATATTTGAAAATTGGGAGATTATATCAATATAGAAAGTAAAGTGATAAACTTTAAACATTTTATTTCTGAAATAAAAAATGCAACAGAAAGCTCTGTTCTACGTACACCTTAAAGAGCATGGACTGCACTCAGCTGCCGTACCTTTCCTTCAATGAGCTGGAAATGGGCTTTAGCTGGGCTTCTGACATCCCTCCGGCTGTCCCCATCTCGCACCACAGCAGTGCTGACAACTCCAGGACCATATGCTGGAACTCCCCCAGCAGGACCAGGATAATCCTTCTTAAGACTTTGGTCCACAACACCAATTGGAGCTATTAAAGAAAGACAATTTACACCTCACCTTTAAAACAGATAAACAGGCAACACGTGAACAGCTAACAGAAATAAGAACACTGTCTTAAGCTCTGAAAATATCAACATGTAAAATAAACTTATTTTCAAACTTTCACCCAATCTGAACAGTATGCTGAATTTTAACTTGCTGAACCACACTAGAGTCTCATCAGGTTTTTTTTTTTTTTAAGGATGTACGTCCACCCTGGAACTGGCCAGTAGGAGGAGCTCTGAGACTAGCAGAATCACAGTCAAGGCAAAAATGTCAGAATAACAGCGCACAGCATAAGCAATACCTTAATTCTCTGGACTCTTCTTGATCTTTGATCTTGCCTGATCTGTAATCTACCTATTATAATGAAAATTTATCTATTTCAATGACTTGGTTTAATACATTTTAAGAAGTCCTCCACAAAGGAACATTTGCTTTGAACTTCTTGTTTTCAATGCTCTTCCTACATTTTTCCAAAACCACCCTTAAGGTCTCAATCCCCCCTACGCCCCCCAGAGAAAACCTTAGGTGCTCTCTGCATCTCTCCCACAAACAGGCGAAACATGCATACGCATGATGTTAAAGTTTTTGTCATATTGCAGGTCAACCTAAGATGGCCTCAAACTTCAACAAGGCAGAGGCTTTCCATCTGTAGCAGAACTCGAATGAGGTCCTTCTACCTCTGTAAAAAGCACTTTACTAACACCGTGTGGTTTATTTGGGTTCTACACACCAAGGGAAGCCCAGTAAGCACAAACCCTTGGGGCTGCAAGATCTTGGAGGGCAGGGTCTCTGTGTGCTCTATGTGAACCGTACAGGGCTTGCATTGTAGGACCAGGCACTAAGCCTCCCCCCTGGTGCCTGCCGAATGGCTGAGTGGTCTAGTACCACCCGAGTCAGACCACCATCACTCTCACCTGGACTAACCAATATGCCTGCTTCCTGTCTCAATCCTTTCTAATTGTTCTCTTGCACCAAGTGATATTTTTAAAAAGATCATTTCATGCTTTTCCTTATTTGTGTGAACACACACACCCTTCAGTGGTTTTCTACAGCTCTTGGAATAAAATTCATCCTTTACCACCGTCTGCAAGACCCTGCATGACCTGACCATAGCTCACCTTCCCAGTCACTTGCCAAGCTCTGCTATGTCTTCTTTCTGTTTCTGGAATGTGCTCAGTGTTTCCTCACCTTAAAATCTTCAGCCCTTTCACTCCTGTTAGCTGAATTATTTTTCTAATATCCTGCTCTCTTGTTGCTGATCCCCCTTCCATGCTTCCAATCTTAACTGATCTGGTTCTTCCCTCAGGCCTTTCTTCCTTGATGATCTATGGATCTCTTGCTTACATTGTTTTCCACTTTTAGAAAAACACTGGTCCCCCCACTTCCAAATGCATCGTGGCTGTCAGTTCTCTTAAATGATTTGCCTTGTTTGGGGTCCAATTTCCTAATCTCTGGGATTATACTCTTTTAACACAGCTGTTCTATTTTGATATTTGTTCTTTAGAGATCACACTGATTTGTAGTTTTCATACAATCGCTACGGGGCTTAATGCACCAAAGTTTAAAGATCATTTATATACCTAAATTATTCTAGCCTTTCTAAAAAAGTAAACAGAAAAAGAAGACAATATAAAACATGTCAACAACAACCACAAAAGTTATATTCATGAAGAATGGTTGAGAAAATAAAGCTCAGTACCAGGTTCTGGACCAGCTTTGCTTGGGGCGGGGGTGAGGGGGCAGACATTAGCCCTAACCAGAGTTCACTGGCTGTCTGGTCATGTATTGGCATAAAAAGGCTCCTATTTTTCACGACAACACAATAATCCTTTTGATTACTTTGTCCATCTGATGAATTACAGTGTCCAAAACACAAAGAGAAAAAATAATGGATTACTGTGCCATGTTTGTAGCTTTTACTTGTAAAAATCATTGTTTTCAGATACAGATTCCTATAACCCTCTGCACTAACTGCCCAAACAGATGGTGGGTTTCCCTGAGCATGGTTTACAGGCCTCAAAACAAATGTACCGGTTTACTGTCCCTTTTAAACTTTAAAACATGCAATGTAAGAGTTACAGAGCCACACAATTTAATGCAAAGGCTGAAAACAGCATTCTGAAAAGAGCAACAATTTCTGAGGGCACTGAACAGTAACTGCCTTTATTTGGCACTTGTATAAATTCTCTGTAGCAAGGGGCAAGGCTTGAGAAATATTTACATGGGTCGGTACAGATTTACTTGGAATAGTACTCAGCCATTGGTGAGCTATAGTACATTAATTCACTGAATTTCACTCACTACATTCAGAAATATAGACATTCATGTGAAACACAGTTATGGTCTCCTTGAACATTTTCTTGTGTGGTCTCGTATGAAGACTACATGGAAGGTTCTCTAGAACCAAGATTTAAAACGTTAAGTCCCGGGTTTATTCATTCGAGTCACCCCTCCATGCCACTCTGGCATGGGGGGGCTGTATTTGTTTTCTGTATTTCCATCTTTTAATAAATTTCTTTAAATCTTCAAAAAATAAAAATAAAAAATAAAACATTAAGTCCCAAGTTTTCAAGTCTGCAGATATTTCAATGAAACTGTTACATGTGAAAGAAAATAGGTTGAAAATCATAATCTAGAGATTTTTGTATATTTTATATTAATATCCCTTTATTGTTTTAAGTATTAATTATTTATATCACTTGTTATTATTGACCATATTATGTAAATGTATTGAATATTATACTTGAGTTTTTATCAGTATTCCACATCTGGGACACTGAGACAAAATGGGTTATAACTATATATTGGAATAGACACTGAGACAAAATGGGTTATAACTATATATTCCAAAATGCCCACCAACAAATCCTGGGAAGTATCTCTGCATGTCTACCTGCATCTGTTTACCTTTTTTATTTTTTTCACAGAAAAGTAGATCAAGGTCAATGGGTGTCAATTTTTCCCTAATGAGTAAATATTTTTATCTGTTAATATATGTCTGATCTGTTTTACCTAATTAATGAAAACAGAAATTGTTCAAATTCAAATTTTAGAAAAATATCAAGTAATAAAATTTTTTGCTAATAAATGTAGTAAAATGAATACTTCAAATATTACTATCAAATATAACAGATAATGTCAGAAAACTTTTTTTTTCTGGTAGAAAACTGACCAAGCCAATCGACTGCTATTATGTAGAAAACAAGTCCTTCATCTTCATAAAGCATTCTAATAGAAATTGAATCTTAGCTTTTATAGAAAACCTGTTAATCCCAAATTGACCAAGTAATAAGATAGATACATGAAGAAAAGCAACATCAACTTATTCCTGTGTTTAGTTTACATATAAGTAAAATACAAAGCTTGTTAAAATTCCAGTCAAAAAAGATATTACATTTATGCATACATCCTCTTAGGTTAAAAAGTAAATGAACGTAGGTTTCCTTTCTTTTTGTTAAAAAACTGTATTTTAAAATAATCCTTTGAAGCTGTTAATGGTGTAATATGCTGAAAAGTTTGGTAAACTTCAGTAAGAGTAAAATCTAAAGATGCTAGGAATGTTTTGTGTTCATATGCTAATATACCTTAGAACTCTATTTGTCTAATTAGTATGTTTAAGAAATTAAGCCGGGTGTGGTGGCACACACTTGTAATCCCAGCATTTGCGAGGCTGAGACAGGAGGATGGTGGTTCGCGGACAGCCTTAGCTACTAAGTGAGGCCCTCTGCAACTCAGTGAGACAGTTTCAAAATAAAGAATAAAAAAAAAAAAGAAATTAAACCACATAAAACACATCATAAACAAATCAAACAATAAAAAGAGTCAACCAACATCTCATGAACACAAACAAGAATCCTTAATACTTTTGTGCATATGCAACACAAAGTAAATGTATGTGCAGAATGACAACTGCAAAATACTACAAAAGTATTTTACTTGGAGTATAACAGCATTTCTTTTTACTCAGAAAAAAGTAAAATTAACTATCGATGCATCCCTCTAGAGTATTTCTGTTGGTCTTACTAACTAGATCAACATTCTCTGATTGCATTGGATTAGAGAAAGACAAATAAAGTCCAAAATTATCCTAAATGTGTTTACCTCCATCCAGGCTCCGAGAGGCCCGTTTACTAGAGGTGCGCTCAAAGCGTGGTGCCGGCCGGTCTATGAGGGTGCTCGCCTGGCGGGTCTGTGCTTGGGTGCGGCCACTATAGCGGAATTTGGACCCCAGGGTCAGGAACTTGGCCTTTGGTGGCTGCTCTGGAGACACAAGCCTACAGGGGGAAAAACCAAGGAGAGCAAAATTAGACTTTTTAAGTTTTTTCCCCCCAAAAAATGTAACTGTTCAATATTTAATTTTAAGTATTATCACCTAAACTTTATAAAAAATAAAGTTATAAACCCTCCTACATACATATCTTTATGATAGTGATAAGTAGATGCATATTCAGGCAATCATGAATAATGTTTTGTTCAACCTGAGCAAAAAAGAGCAGCTGTTCCCAGTGTGTATCAAGGGTTATTTATTTGTATTAGCTTTAAATCATTATATAAACACATATGTCTAAATTCTTGCTCTTAGCTGAAAGTGCCAAGTAGCAATCCATTACTGCTAGTAATTCTTAATATTTATGCCTTTTTCTACTGGGGAAAAAAAACATCTAACTACAGAATCTGTTCTATCAAGTGATTCTTTCCCATGAGGACCAGAACACACAGTGGATGTATAGGAATGACTAGCATCCTTTCTTGCCAGCACCTTTGCACTGTGTAAGCCCTGGGTTCATAATGAAGGAAGACAAACATTTTTTTTTAATGCCAAATACTTCCAAATTTATGCAAAAGTGTGTTTTTGCTAAACAAGCCAATCTTTTGGGGAATACAACTGAAATCGCCTTCCACTGACTGATGAAGAAGTGACAGAACGTCTCAACAAAAAAGTAACCTCAGAGCTCCCGTACAATCTTTAAGACTTCAGTTGACATTTCTAGGAGATGGAGAACTACACCAAAATATTTCTTATCATTTTCAAGGAAAAAAGATTTTTTTTTTTAAAGTTCTTTATCGCCGGGTGCGGTGGCACACGCTTGTAATCCCAGCATTTGGGAGGCTGAGACCGGAGGATCGAGGTTCGTGGACAGCCTCAGTTACTTAGTGAGGCCCTCCGCAACTTAGTGAGATCTTGTTCAAAATAAAAGAATAAAAAATAGGGCAGGGAGTGTAGCTTGGAGGTAGAATGCCCCTGGGTTCCATCCCCAGACCCACCAAAATAAATAAATAAATAAATAAATAAATAAATAAATAAATAAAAAGTTCTTCATCACTTCAAGTATTTTTAGACCTTCAGTATGGTTCCCCACCTTGCCGATTAGTGTACAATAAAGATATCCACGTGAAGGTGAAGTAGATATGATAAACAGGAGAGGCGATCCCCCATTAACCCAAGATTGTCAAAAGAGCATGCAACCAGAAAAACAGGAAGATAAAAGTGAAATGATCAAAGAACTAATATACTTCCGGTTTTCTGGGCAGAAGAAGCTGATGTATTTCTTGAAAACTTCTATTTTCTGCCAACAGATCTTCAAGGAAGAAAAGGATGTTGCTGCTACAAAAGTCCAGTCTGACAATGGCCAGTGACTCAAACTATACTTTGGAAAAGGGTACAGACTCTTAAATTCGAATGTCAGGATAGTAGGAGTTTAGATACAAAAGAGAACCCTTAACCATGCTTTAAATTCTTTCTCTCTAACAGCTGAGAAATGCATTACCGGGAAGTTGAAAGCCCCAGCACACTCATCATGGACTGACAGCGGCAGGATGAGAAGTGAGGACATTCACCATGCACTGTTTCTCGATGGGCTGAATAGAGCAGGTTTCCCGACCTAGTGAGCCAGCTACATCTGATCTATGAATCCTCTGCAAGGAAGCAATAACCTATTTTTTAAGTGAGGGAGGGGGTCTTTGGCAAGCTCATCAGTATAGCAGTTGGCTAAGAAATGCTCATTCTCTTTGAAAAACAGGTTAACCTACTCACATTTATTTTTATTATCTATTCCTAAAATATACTCTGTAGTTACCGAGTGGGAATGAACCCAAACCCCGCAGGGCTGCTCTCCCTGCTCCTAAGTGTGCCTGCTCCCCGGTAGATCTGCCGCCAGTGCCCCTGGCCCTTTTCTCACTGCCTCTTTTGTTCTCATATGATCAAGAGTGAACATGAGGTTCTTCTAGCTGGAAAGTAAATGGCCACTTAAAAGTTAGCATCACACAACCAGAGTAATGCCAAGTACGTTAGTGTCATCAGCTGCCACACACAGTGAGCTTTATGGAATCCTGTGCACTAGTTAGGGTTAACTTTAGTAACTTACATACGGGTTCTTCTTAAGAAGTTCCTTTATTTTCTACAGTTCAGCAATATATTTGATTTATAGTGGCAGGATCTTATAGAATCAAACTGTCAGTACACTGGTTAAACAATATAATACGTAAAAGTTGAATTGCTTTTAACACATCATTACTTAGATCATCTTGCCCAAGGCCTTTAAAATAACTCTGCAAAAGTTAGTTCTTTTTGGTAGTTTTTATATTCTCAAAAGTGCAATGATAGATGTCTTTAGGTGATTTTGATGTTATTCTTATGAAGATAAGGCCTTATTACAAATCTGATATAGAAAATAAAAGTATAATATCAAAGGGAAATAAGTAAGTGATCTTGATGATAAACACTATTAATATACCTGAAATGGTTTTACATTTACTTCTCATGTATAATCTTTTAATTTTCAAAATAATCCTCTACTATTATTAGCATTACCTGTGAATGACAAAAATTAAGCACAGACAGGTTGAGTGACTTACCAGTCACACAACTAGCATGTGTAGAATAGCATTAGATACTAACTCCACAGTAAAATCCTTGAAAAGGAAGGGCCTTGAGAGACAGCTCTAAAGACTGTAGTAAAAAGTGTTGGAAATGAAAGAAACCAAACTTGTAAACACACACACACACACACACACACACACACACACACACACCCTTGAAGGAAAGTACAAAAGAGATGGTCCACTTGGGATCAAAATAGATCTTCTGGGTCTTCTGTTTTCAAAGGAGCAAGACAAGGACATGTTCATTTGCCAATGAAGTCCAAGGCTCCCACCAGAAAGTAAACAATTTTTAAGCAGGATCCTCTGTGAGATATGAAACACAGGTTCAAAACAAAGCAATGACTATCCCATCCTTGAGACAGGAGAGGAGAGAAAGAGTGAATGGGGGCGAGGGAGGTGAGGCTTAATTATGGGCAAAAGGGAAGAAGAAAAAATATATGAAGCAAAAAATGGCTATGACCTCCAGCTTCTATCACGAGTGCACTGCACAATGGAGAGACCTGAGGGGAGAGGCAGGTGGGCCTGGGGACCCTAGAAGACCAGGGAGACTTGGGATGGCAACGGAAATGAAAGAATTGATTGACTCTCTAGACGCACTGAGAATCCAGCTACTGCTGGAACTGTTTATGTAATAGCATTAGTCCGCAGAGTTGTGCAGCTATTTTCTTATAAAGAATAACTTCTGGTAGCAACACGATTGTGCTACTGAAGGTAGCACCTGACTGCCCAGGTATAGAGTGGTGTGCTGGAACACAGGACAATCCAGCACCAACAGACTAGGGAGGTGGCTAAGCACTGCACAATGAACATTCCTGATGGACCAGCCAAGGACAGGTCACACGGTTAGGGCTGGTTTGGGAAAGCTGGAAGAGACCGGATAGAAACATCTAAACAAACCTAAGATGAGGGACCGCAGAAAGAATGCCAACAAGCTGGGAACAGTGTGGAAGAAAAGGGGTAACAGTCAGAGAGTACAAGATCTGGACCACTGCACACAGATCAGAGCAAGGCCTTGGCAACAGAACAGACACAGGAGCGGATGGCACGTGACAAGGGGATGAGGCATTAAGGAGAGCAAAGAACCCTAAGGCGGGAGTGGTGCGTCCGCAATAGTACTCCGTACCACTCTCCAATCCGGAAGGGTACCAACAGCAACTCCAAGACCACTTCCTTAAGTTACCTGTAGAAAGTATGATGTTCCACACACACTTTCCATAGCTTTTTTGCTGCCCGATGGTTTGGCAGTTTGAATCCAATGGTGCTCTCAAACTGTTCCAGCTGGAAGAAATCCATGAAACAAGTTAGCATATGTCCTTAAGCACAGAATAGAAGCTACTGATAAACATGGATTCAGCTGTTTCTATAAAAAAACAATATTTTAGAAAGGTATATCTTAGTATACCTAATGTAACCATACAAATGAACTTTTCAGGTAAAACTTTTTAAATAATACTTCTTACATAAGCCAATTATTTTTCACTGCTCACTAAAACACATTTTATTTATTACCTTTCTATTAATCTCCACAACTGAATTGATTCAACAGCAACAACAACAACAAAAATGAGGCTCCCGCTATGTTCCAAGCACGTATTATTCTTTTTTATGCAATGATGGTGGTGATAGCAGTGGTGGTGGTGGCGTGTGTGTGTGTGTGTGTGTGTGTGTGTGTGTGTGTGTGTGTAAGTGTGTATGCAACAGGAACATAATTATAAAGATTTATTATCAGGAACCCCAGATCTTCTTATCATAGAAGAATAAACAGTAGTTTGTTTTCTTACCATCTTAGTGGAAAATAATTTATGTAGCTGTCCTTGTAGTAAAAGAGAACACTGAAACAATTTAGATAAACAAAGAGCACAAGACACTGCTTACCTCTGCTGGCCTAACTTTAATGTAGAAGTTACTGCGCTTATAGGAAATTTTCAGGATTTTCGGCCAAGCAAAACGATTGATTCTCAGTCTGTCTTTGTAAATAAGGAGCCCATTAGCACAAACACCCAGCTTGATGTCCACACCTTCAGAGTCCTGCCAAGAATAACCCATTTGACCAAAGTTAGAGTTGTAAAAGTTAGATGGATCAGGGGGCCAATTAGGCCCCTCCGACTCTGTTCAAGAATGCCAACCTAGCAAGTCTGTAGTTAAATTTTACTGACAGCACACCAAGTTAATGGCAATGGTGGAACACGTGTACATCTTACATCTATTTGTCTTCAGGATTTGGTTTGTCAGATAATTGTTGCAACACTACCATAGAGCACAATATTCTTCAAAAGGCCTAATTCATACATTTTTCAAGCTCTATAAAGAGCTAAAAGGGAAAAAAGGATACAGAAGTAAAGTTAGAAGTAAACTTGGACAATAAAATGTTTTCCTGAAGGCTATTACAGCCCTCAGAGACAGTCTGCTGGCCTACCCTAAGGTACATTCAGTCATTTTGCTTCAGGCAAATTTATCTCAGATGGCTGATACTCGCTAATAGCTATTAAAAACTATGTCTATATTTGGCAAAACACCAATCCTTTAACAGGAAATTCTGTTATAGGCTGACAGAATTAGAATCTGTAACTTAGGGTGCTGACATCCAGTTCTTGTTAAGCATTCCTTTGACCAGCATATTTAAAAAAAAACTACAGGCTACTTTTGAAGTTATTAATAGTTTTCTTTCCCCAGAGCTTTAATTTGAAATAGACGAAAATTTAGAATAATCTCAAACCCCCAAAATATTTTAAATAAGTAAATTTATAGACAAAATAGAAAACCGGTTTCCTCACATTTTAAGTAGTGCTGAGATCTAAGATGTACAATATTAAAATTACATGAATCATTGGTTAGCTTGTGTGGGGGGTAGGGGGATGGGATTGAACCAGGGACATTCTATCACTGAGATCTACCACCAGCCCTCTTTTTCACTTTTTGTTTTGAAATAGAATCTCACCAGGCTTTTCTGAGGCTGTCCTTGAACCTACAATCCTCCTGTCTCAGCATCCCAAAAACTGGGTTTATAGGCATAAGCCACTACATCCCAGCTCATTGTTTATCTTTAATGGAAAAAGTATATTTTATTCAAGATATATAAAATTGAAAGTTTTATACTACTCAGGGATATTCACATTTTCAGAAATGATTGACAACATAGAACAAATTTTCACATGCAAAAAGGCTGGGACAAACATTTATTTAACCAAAGTCTCAATTCAATAAAAGCATAAAATTCTTACTCTCTTATTACTAAGAATAACACAATTTATGTGAGTTTTTTTAAGTTAAAGTATAGTACTAGGCAACTGATGTCCCTCCTTCTTCCCCTTCCTTCTTTCCTTCCTTCCCTTCGTACTGTGAATTGAACTCAGGGGCATTTTACCACTTTGCTACCCCAACCCTATTTCATTCATTCATTCATTCATTCATTTTATTTATTTTTTATTTATACAGAGTTTCCATACGTTTCTGAGGGCCTCACTAAATTGCTGAGGCTTACTTTGAACCTATGATCCTCCTGTCTCAGCCTCCCAAGTTCAGAGAATATAGGCATGTGCTAATTTCTTTCTCTGCTCTGATAATTAATATACAAGTACACAAATAAAATTAATGTCAGACTAACCAGAGGAGGTTTAAATTAATCTATCAAATGCTGACTTGCCTTTTCTTGGCACTCTCAACTCTCTCTAGGAATAAATCATAAAAAGCCGGTTGAATCAGACACAGGTGCCCAAACAACTTGGCACCAGACCCAAAGGGTGTGTCTGCCAAAAACCTCAGAGAGGGAGCAGAATGAGCGATGGCCCAAGACAGCATGTTCTCACCACCACCAGAGGCCAGCCTCCTTTGAAACAGTGCACAAAGCCACCTCTGCTCTGAACTTAGCTTTACACTGCACAAGTAAGCTGACCTACAAATAAACACCACCCAGATTCAAGTAAAATGGATTTTTCTGGTTACTCCACTGTTTTAGAATTACCAGTATTCGTGTGAACAGAAATTAAAGATAAAGGATATGAAGTGAAAGGGGAAAAATCATGCCTAGATCCCCACGTCTGAGCTCTGCCACTCAGCAACGGAGGAAGAGAAGGCTGAACTTAAGAGTGACATGTTTGAAAAGAGCAAAGATATGGTGGGTGTGGGGAGTTTCTTTGCTCCCAAATCTATTTAGTCCCTCTCTTATTTTTATGTCTTGGCTAACACCCAGCCTGTCCTCTCCAAATAGAAAAGGGCTGAAAAACACTCAGGCTCAACTCCACCTCCTGGTAGGACTTAGCAGATAATACCAGATAGAGGGGGCTGATTAATAATAGGCGACTGTGGGCAAGTCATTCTCTCCACACTGTGTTTGCAGCTATAATATGAACATAGTCACATTTTCATTTTACTTTTGTGTGTGTGTGTTTGGTACTGGGGATAGAACCCAGGGTATTTTCTACTTCTGGGCTCTATTCCCAGACCTATTTTATAATTTATTTGGAAACAGGGTCTCACTAAGTTGCTGAGAGCCTCACTAAGAAGCTGAGGCTGGCTTTGAACCTGTGCCATCCTCCTGTCTCAGCCTCCCAAGCTGGGATTACAAGCGTGCGCCACCACGCCCAGCTCTATATTCACATTTTAAATAAGATAGTATATGTGAAAGTATATTTTAAAATTAAAAGCACAGCACCGGGTGTGGTGGCACACGCTTGTAATCCCCGCACTTGGGAAGTGGAGACAGGAGGATCACGCAGATTTGAAGCCAGTGGCGCTGGCTTAAGAGACCCTGTTTCTAGATAAAAATATAAAAAATAGATCTGGGAGTGTAGCCTGAAGGTAGAAGGGCTTCCAGAAACCTCAGTACCATCAAAAAAATAAATAAATAAAAATAAATCGATAAATAAAAGCACAATAGCACCTAATTTAAAATGATGCTGCCAGAGACTATTTACTGACATAAAGAAGGTTCATGCAGAAGCCGGGCTTGGTAGTGCATTCTTGTAATCCCTGCATTTGGGAGGCTAAGACAGGAGGATCGCGGTTCCAAGACAGCCTCAGCTACTTAGTGAGGCCCTTCACAATTCAGTAAGACCCTGTTTAGAAATAAATGATAAAAAACAGGACTAGGGTGCAGCTCAAGAGGTACAATGCCCCTGGGTTCCATCCCCCATACTGCAAACAAAACAAAACAACGGTAATGGTACGTTCTATCAGTATGCTGACTCTGGATATGCCTTTTGGAACCAAAGCCGTCTCCACCCTGCCTCTGCTGTTCCTACTCAATCCTCGCCACTGCTGATCTGAGCTGGAACCACAAAGCAGGTGACGTGTGTGTCCAGCACCCTCCCATGCCAGTGCCACCTCTTGGGCAGTGTCTCCACTGCTCCGTTCCTTTATCACTCCTCAAGTTAGACTCTAGGTGCTTCATCCCCTGGAGCCAAGTCCAGCCTACTTTACCTTTCATCAGTTACAGAACAGACTACAGGAGAGCTCCTTCACAACCCAAAAGCTCTCTGGAAGGTAGTCCTATCTGTGCTAACTAAGACCTGCTCTTTTCTCCCAAGACAGAGATGAGAACCAAGACAGAGATGCCACGGTTACAGTGGCAGCACTTGGCCTAGCAGAAGCTAGGACACAGAATAAGCCAGGATGAGATGAGGGGAGCACACGGAGAGACGCAGTCTTACCTTAAGTGCCAGTGAAAGGGGAAAACAAATGCTCCCATAGCAATGAACCTCAGAGTCAGTCTCCAAGAAAATATTACAAAGACCTTGCAGTGATGGCCAACGGCCTTTCCAGAATGAGCTAAACAGGATATTCTAAAACTGGAAGCTTTTCAAACTTTAGTCAAAATGACTGGAGTGAGGCTACTTCCCGTATGCCTCCGCAGTACCTTGGCATGATGCAGGTCGACGCCGTACATGGAAAGCCTCTTTGCATTTTCTAAGAACTGGGAATCAGCCTGTGCTGGAGATAAGCCCCTGAAGAGCAAAAGAAACAGTATTATCTGGCTGGTGAGTGTAAAGCAAATGTGGAAGAGGCGGTGGAGAGGGTGAGTGATCTCGGAGAGCTTGGGAGGGAGCAGATAACCCGACTAGTTTGCCGAAAGTGGCAACTGGTCCGAACACTCAAATCCTGAGCACTAGCATTTTCTCTTAAAATCCTCTCATTTTAACCTGCTCGTTGCAAGGAGCCATATCTCTACCCTCATTCTTTTTACCTTAAAGAAGTTGCTTTTGATTCTTTTCACTGAGAAAAAAGACTCCAGCAATAATAGACACAATATAAATTAACTGAGAATAAAAAATAGTGATTTTATCTTTCTGAAATAAATTCTTATTCCTTAGTTTTATTTTGCTAGGATTGATTATAAGATGAAAATTACTTGTATTTTATTTTACACCTATGTTGCATAACACATTATATTCTGTCCATACTAAAATTACTTCAATTCTGACGTATGTCCCCAACTGAACAAATTTTAAACTTCTGGTGGACAGAACTATCCCATCACTCCTCCTAGTCTCTGTGTTATTTTAGCACCTGGAATTTCAAATTAAAATTAAAGAATAAATATGTGTTCAATAGAACTTAAATAACATTAATAAGAAAATATTTAGAGTCAAGTACTGCATTTATTTATTTTTAAGGAAAAATGATTTAGGGTGGTCCACTTCAACATCTGAATCTCTGCAAGTTCCTTTCAAATCATTTTAGCCAATATTTTATAAAAGTAGTTTTGCAATATAGAACAAATTATAATTTTATAGCACAAGTTACAAGAACTCCTATAAAATATTCACTTCATACAGACACAAAATTACTCAGAGTATATATGGTATTAAGAAATCTTTACCCAAGGCAAAGGAGTATCTTCTGTGGCTAATGGGACCACCTGTCCATTTTAGTTACTATTCCTATATCCATTACCACCCACATTTCTAACTCAAATCCCAAGGCCTCATTACCTCCCAGGCCTTCTTATCAAATATAGTAATAAAAACAAGTAAAAAGCAGAAGAAATGTGAAGTAAATGCCAAGCAAGCCTATGGGTATGTTTGATTCCTGTGTATGTGTTAAAGGATGGGACTAGGGGCGCAGAGAAGAAAATGTCAGATGAGAAATGACATTTTTCCAGTAAATGAAGGCACTTAGTTTCATAAACGTAACTCCTCATATTATAGTCACTTAAACAACAAAAAGAAATCTCAAGGGCTGCAGGTGGTCTTGATCAAAATACCTCAACACTGGATTAAGATACAAAAAGACAAAAGGAAAAACTGGATAATCCCAGCAACTCTGCTCAAATGTCCAGCAGGTGTTACAAAGGATCGAAATCGCCCACGGCTATTCTCCCTACAACATGCACACCTGTGGGTTTTATGCAGCTCCGCCACCTTCTCTTCCAGCTCCTTGGTCTGTGTGGGGGCAAACTGGAAGTCACTGAGGTCAATGCTGCCATGCTCTTCTGGATCATAGTCACCGAGTTCTGCCTGCAGGGTGTAAGATCCCAGGAGGGCATGAGTTACAAAGGAGCAGGGCAGGCGGCCAGAGGCAATGTCCTGTCGGAGCTGAAGGCACAAGAAGTATCTGTGTGGGAGAGAAAAGGGTCGGGAAGAACAATCAGTTAACACCGTAGCACACATAATTCCTTCAATTCTGAGATTCCTTTAAAAACAAATATACGGTTTAGGTACTCTTCATACCCACAGCGAAAACCATCTTCTCTAATAAGGAGCCTCACTTTGCTCCCTGAACTTCGAAACTTTCGGCTTCTTTAAAGAAACTAATTCCAGTAGACTACTTATGAAAATGGAAAGACAGCCAGGTGTGGTGGAGCACACCTGTAACTTCAGTACTTGGGAGGCTGAGATAAGAAGATCGCAGGTTCAAGGTCAGCCAGCTGTATAAGACTCTCCTCAACCTCATGAGATTCCAGTTTCAAAATAAAAATAAAATAGGGATAGGAGTGAAGCTTGGCAGTAGAATGCCTCTGGGTTCAATCCCCAGTACCAGAAAGAAATGAAAGAAAACGGAATGGAAAGAGCAGAGCATGATGGTGCACACCTGTAGTCCCAGTACTTGAGAGGCTGAGATAGAAAGATTCTAGGTTCAAAGCCAACCTCTGCAATTTAGAGAGGCTCTCAGCAATTTAGTGAGACACTGTTTCCAAGAAAGAAATAAAATAAGGCTGGGAGTACAGCTCAGAGGTAGAATGCCCCTGGGTTAAATTCCCAGCAACGATAAAAAGGGAAAAAGAAAATGGAAATTCTGAACAGCTGTCTTGGCAATACTTAGTCTATGAGTGCTACTACAATAGTTTGGTGAGTGAAGTAAAAACTTCAACCACTTAAACTGTTTTATTGCCTTTAAAACTGCAATAAAAATTAGCATGCCTATCAAAAGTTGTAAAGATGAATGAAGTATTTTTAAAAATCACTGCAATCTTAAGAATTTGCAAGAAAAACTAAGGTTACCCACTTTTGACTATCTCTACCCTTTTCATACTAATTTCTTCTGTTATTGATACTGGAGATTAAATTCAGGGTATTCTACCTCCAAGCTACATCCCCAGACCTATTTTATTTATTTGTATTATGACACAGGGTTTTGCTAAGGGGCTGAGAGGCTCCCTAATTTGCTGAGGCTGGTCTCGAACCTGAGATCCATCTATCTTAGCCTCTCAACTTCTGGAATTACAGACATGTGCCACCTTGCCCAGCTCCAGTTTCTTCTTTAAAAATAATTATAACTGCCGGGCGTGGTGGCGCACGCTTGTAATCCCCGCGCTTGGGAGGCAGAGACAGGAGGATCGCGCAGGTTCGAAGCCAGCCACGCGCGCTGGCTTAGGAGACCCTGTTTCCAAATAAAAATGTAAAAATAGGTCTGAGAGTGTAGCCCGGAGGTAGAAGGGCTTCCAGGAACCCCAGTACCACCAAAAATAAATAAATAAATAAATAAATATAATAATAATAATAATAATTATAATTAAGTGTGCATTAAAGCCCTTACCATGCTCTATTTATTTGTCTCAAGAGGCAGCTGATTCGATTTAGAGGAAAAAGCGTACACTCAAAAATCAAGAACAAACCACTCTATGTGATCCTCAAGCAAGTTCTTTGCCCCCGTGAAGCTAATTTGCTGCCCATAAAATGGGAAGAACTCTACCTTCCTTTGAAGGTAACGGTAAAAATTAGATACTATTAAAAAATAAAATGTCTGGCATGGGCCGCGTGTGGTGGCGCACACTTGTAATCCCAACATTTGAGAGGCTGAGACAGGAGGATCATGGCTCGCGGACAGTCTCAGCTACTTAGTGAGGCCCTTTGCAACTCAGCGAGACCCTGTTTAAAAAATAAAAAGACTAAAAAATAGGGCTGGGAGTGTAGCTTGGAGGTAGAATGCCCCTGGGTTCCATTTCTGGTACTGAAAAAAAAAAAGTCTGACATGGTAGCTGACAGTAAATAACTAGTAGCTATAATAATAATAGTTACACTTATTCAGTGATTTCAATGGCTACTACATATTGATAAAAGATTTTTTATTTTCTACTAAATTAACATGCAAAACATTGATATATAACATAAATCATATATACATATATACATATATATATATATGTGTGTGTGTGTGTATATATATATATATATTTGATACTGGGGATTGAACCCAGAGGCATTCTACCTCCAAGCTACACTTCCAGCCTGATTTTATTTCCTATTTGGAAACAAGTACTCACTCGGTTGCTGAGAGCCTCCCTAAGTTGCAGAGAGTAGCTTTGAACCTGCGATCCTCCTATCTCAGCCTCCTGAATACTGGGATTACAAGCATGTACCACCATATCCAGCTCATGTGATTTATATTCTAAGGGGATTTTTCTTTTCTTCCTTTTTTTTTTAACTTTTCCCTCCTTTTGGTGACAGTTTAAAACCTGATTTCTACTCTCAAATTTCACCACTTGCTAAGGTCACCAGACCCCTCTGAAACAGATGGCAATACCTCATTCTTGAAGAGTTCTTCAGACACTGTCATTGCTGCTGACAACTGGCTACCTTGCTCCTTTAAGACATTTTTGCTTAACCTGGGCATTAGAGTCAATGCTCTTCCTGCTCTCTATCCGTCATTCAAGCAGAGTGGTGGCCTCTGGTCCAGACCTCTTTTTGTGGATGAGTCAGTTCCCGTCCAGTTCAGTAATACCTAAATTACCACCTAAATATACCATCGGGAAAGGCAGGGTCTCTGCTTATCTTCATCGGAGTCCCATGTTAACAAAGTACTTGCCAAGGTATTGGAAAGTGCTTGAGAATTTTCTGAGAGTCAGTCTTCTTACCAGTACTATAGTCTGGGTATTTTTTATGCATTGCAAGGGCTCTCTTTTTAAGACAGATTATGTTTCCTTCACCCCTACAATGACATGAACACAGCTGGATCTACTTCATAAGCTAAATTTTAAACTATGGTTCCAGGTTATTAAGTTCTTAATTATTAATAGTGCTAGTTCTTGACACTGTACAACTTTCAGAACCTGAACAGAGAGTCCATCCTGTTGCTTCTTTTATTGTTTCTACTTCTCACATTTGTCTTTTCTCTCTCTCTCTCTCTCTTTTTTTTTTTTTTTGGTGTGTGTGTGTGGTACTGGGGTTCCTGGAAACCCTTCTACTTCTGGGCTACACTCCCAGACCTATTTTATATTTTTGTTTGGAAACAGGGTCTCTTAAGCCAGCGCGGCTGGCTTCGAACCTGAGCAATCCTCCTGTCTCTGCCTCCCAAGCGCGGGGATTACAAGCATGCGCTACCATGCCTGGCTGTCTTTTCCTATTTTCAAAGCCTAAGTCCTAAGAACTTTAAACCAAAACTAAATAGGGCTTCCTGAACTTTCCAGCTCCATTTTTTTCCCATACAGCATGAAATGGCATACTTCAGACATTATTCTGAATAGTGTTATTGGCCAGGGCCAAAGCATACCTCACCTTGTAAATGTTCATTCAAGCCGTAGTGAAGACTTGAATCCTGTTTAGGCTGTCAAGCCCCCAGTATAGGCAGGTGGCTGGTTTCAGGCTGTACCAGTGAGGCCTTTAGTTCTTAGCCAACTCATTTCCCCATCCACAGACAGGGAGACTGTTCAAGCCCAATTTATATGGAAAAAAATCACTGATGCAATAAAGTTGCAATCAGCAAAGGATTACAGTCCCCCAAACAAATAACTGCAGGGAGGAGGGTATGCACCAAGAGGACAATGGATCAGAAAGCTCCATTCCAGGCATTCTTCCAAGCACATTCGCAGTGAAGCTCTGTGCCCTACACATGCCAACCGCCAGGGGCAGTGTTCGAGGCAGCTCACTATGGAGTGATGAAAGCTACTATTTACTACTTACTAGCTGAAGCTAATTCAATCGGAGCTTAATTAGCAAACTAGTAGTAATTAATTAGTATAGTAGTACATTCTTACTCAGCAGCAGGCAGTAGAGGAAGAAAAAGGCCTGCTATTTTTCCAATCTTGGAAAGAAACCTCCATCATTCCTATCTCACATGGACACTACACACTTTTTAAAGCACCTACAAGACTTGATATACAAAAAAGGAAACTAGTCAAGCAGTCTTTCACTAAAAAACTTGTTTTCGTTTGTATACACAATTTTCCTTGGTCATGTACATAACATTTTAAATATATGTGTGTGAGGCCGGGCGTGGTGGTGCATACTTGTAATCCCTGCACTTGGGAGGCGGAGACAGGAGGAGGATCGCGCAGGTTCGAAGTCAGCCGTGCTGGCTTAAGAGACCCTGTTTCCAAATAAAAATATAAAATAGGTCTGGGAGTATAGCCTGGAGGTAGAAGGGCTTCCAGGAATCCCAGTACCACAAAAATAAATAAATAAATTAATTAATTAATTAATGTGTGCGTGTATGTATATAAATCACCCTTTACATTTATTCTTTTTTTTATGTCTGGAGATGGAACCAAGGGTCATTCGACCTCTGAGCTACAGCCCCGCCCTATTTTTTATTCTTTATTTTGAAACCAGGTCTCACTGAGTTGCAGAGGGCCTCACTAAGTAGCCGAGGCTGTCCAGGAACCGCGATCCTCTGGTCTCAGCCTCCCGAATGCTGGGATTACATGGGTGTACCACCACGCCTAGCTTTTACATTTATTCTTAACAAAGCTGAGAAACCCTGTTACTTACCCAGACTTACAAGACTAAGTATATCAAGGCACTTGCTGGTACACGAGTACCTGCATACTTGCTTAACTTTGGTTACCTCTCAAACACCCAGTTGCTCTCAGGATCATAAACGCACTCTGGCTTCTAAACTGGATCTTTTACTTTCAACTTAAGTGTATGCTCTTACAGTCCACTTAATCTCAGAGGAGATGAAAATGAAATAGCTGCCGACTCTACGTAAGAAAGTCTATCCTGTTAAATTCTTTGTTTTGTTTTGTGGTGCTGAGGATTGAATCCAGAGGACTCTACCTCTGAGCTACACTGCCCAGTCCTATTCTGTTTTTATTTTGAAACAAGGTCTCTTCATTTTTGAGGCTACCCACACACCTGCGATCCTCCTAGCTCAGGCTCCCAAGTACTGGGATCTACAGGTGTGCACCACCACACACAGCTTACCCTGTTGTTAGTTTTAACTGCGGCAGGGAAGTAGGAGAGGTAGGAGGACACCAAAATTACTAGTTTTTTTTTTTTTTAATTAAATGGTTTTACCTTTATGTTATCTTTATGAGACTACACACAGGCACACATGGCTTATACAACAAAAACTCACCTCAGTATTAGAATGCGAAATACTAAATATCAGTACCTTTTAAAAAGTTAGATGTAGAAAACAAAGTTGCTAGTGATATCATTTTAAAATATTTTACTACTCAAACATAAAAGGGAGAAATTAAAACTAAATGAAAATTTTGAAATTGGCAACTCTTCCAACTATTTGGGAGAAGACCCATTTCCAAAAAAGCTTCTAAAACTTAACTTATTAATAAAAACTGCTTTGATTTCAATCCTGAAATTGCCCCCCACCCTCACTGCTATGGCACAGAAGTAAATGAGAGCTATAAGATTCCTTTTAATATGCAAGTATAAATAGTACCTGGTGATATCTTCAGTTAGTTGAGACGGATCAGGAGGATAAAACTTCACATTAAAAGTGAACAGCCAAGGAAGATCTGTAATTATTAAATATCATGGTTATTTACTCAAACAAAAAAAGATTGTTTTGGTATAATCCAGACTTATCCCACTACATATTAATCTGCAAATGTTTTACGTAGAGGAAATTAATATCATTTATAGAAATGTGAAGTAAAAATAAAAATTGAATAAATAACCCATTAAAAATAATAGGTTCAGCCGGGCGTGGTAGCGCACAATTGTAATCCTGCGCTTGGGAGGTGGAGACAGGAGGATCGCGCAGGTTCGAAGTCAGCAGCGCTGGCTTAAGAGACCCTGTTTCCAAATAAAAAGTATAAAAATAGGGCTGGGAGTGTAGCCCGGAGGTAGAAGGGTTTCCAGGAACCCCAGTACCACAAAAAAAAAAAAAAAGGTTCACTTTCCCATAAATATTTACTGGTACATCAACATGTGTTTTGTACACTGCTCTATCACACAAAAAACTCAATATAACTTCCATATAACAGTTCTGAGGTAAGAACTATTTTAACCTCAGGATCTACAATTGCTAAATATTCTACGCTCTTTAAAAAATCTAGAATTTCTATCTTGTTGGGGAAGAGAAATAATGATCAAGTGATTATAATGGCTATTCAGGAAATGATTAATGGGTTATTTCTGTAGAAAGCTTTCAAAGAGATCCCACAAAAGTGTTAAGACTTTGAAATACTTTAAGATAATAAAATCATTACCCAGATTTTACAGAGTAGATATAAGTGTATACTTGTATATAATATTCACTTTACTGCATCATGCCTTGAAGAATGTCAAACATCTTTAGCATGGATGACATTATAATTTAAAATACTGCTAGTTATACATTAATATTAATGTTTTGCTATATCCTGTTTTGGTTAGTTTAAGAGAAAAAAGCAGGGAAGGGGAAGGCAGATCTTATTTTCCTAAAAGAATCCACATAATTCCACTATCCCAAATTTAGAGTTCTGCTGAAAGTTCACAGCATTTTTAAATAAAAACAGAATGTTGTTTCTCTTTGTGTAAGTTATTACATCCCACACATATCTGAAGGCCTCACAAAATCTTTAATGTATGGACATGAAAATGTCTCGAATCCATTCTCTTGGTCATCGTCGTTTTGTTCCCTTTGTGTCATCAGTACGTTACTTTCACTCTTCCTCAAAAGTCAACAGGTCTGTACTGGACGGGTGGCTACTATGGACACACATATAGTTTTGCTAGATATTGGCTCAACATCATTGAACTACTAATAAAGTCAATTCTGCTGAACTCAAGAAACATTTAAGTTCTGCTTTACACATTTAAATCATAGTAACTGCATGTAAGATCTTCATAAATATGGAGAAATACAGTGCTTCTCGGCCTGCAGCACCAGGCTGGCTGTGTCAAATATGTATGCATTGTGTACATGTACTTATTTGAGGTGACTGCTAATCCATAATCAAGCAAAGTCATCACAAGATTATCATTTCTTAATGGTCCCTTGCTTATTTGTTTTCTAGGTATTAACACTAACATATGCTTCCCTGGATATGACTACAGGCATACGTTTCTACAGAACTTATTATATTTTAGTATACAGTCCAAAATCAAGAATGCCACACTTTTTTTAACTGATGAAATTGTATATATTTATGATATATAGCATGTATGATATAGTTACACTTCATTGTGGAGTGGCTAAATCAAGTTAATTAATATATAACAAATGCATACAGTTCCCATATTTTATGATAACACTTAAAATTTACAATCACTATTTTCAAGTTAAAATTGAAATTCAATTATCTCTTATTATAACATTACCCAGCTATATATAAACAGTTCAGCTAGCTATGGGTTGACTATATAGTAATCAAATGTAAGCCTTTGATATACAGTTTTATTTGATATCTTTAAGAAAATAAAGATTTTTTAAGGCAAAATTTAAATCAAAAAAACCATCAGGTTTTTTGATTGCTGTAAGTAACTAAAAGATTAGTATTTATCTTTGCCAATTGCCTAATCACTGTAAAGTAACCATAAAATTATAGCAGAGACTGGGCTAGCACAGAACAAGCTGAAAGAGAGCCCACCTTCCTTAACACAAGAAGAAAGAGGGCGATACAATAGCAAAAACTTCATTTGTTTCAACAGTTTTAAAAAGTCAGAACCTATTTGTTACTTGCTATTCCTAAAACCACAAGGGCAAAAGTCCTAAAATAACTCTTTTAAAAACTTCACAAATAATCAAAACAGGAACATGATAAGCAGCCCAAGTCTTGCCTTCTGAAAGTTTTCCAACCATTTGTTTTTCAAAAATTTTTCTCCTAAAAGTTCTGAAAAATTTTTAAGTTTTCTTCCAAAAGAATATTTCCAACAGGAAACATCTATGAGGCTGAAATGAGTGATACACACATATTCAAACAAGAGCCAAAACAAAACCATAGGAAACAACTCAATTGAATATTATTTATATTGTTCTCTCTGTTTGGGTCACCTGGCTGTTCTAGTTTCTGAGAAAGCCTAGGCACCAAGCATCAGTACCTTCGTGATCTCACACACTTTTCAAGAGCATATAACAACAGCAGAAGAATCAAAAGGCCCCAAAGCTTTCTGTAGTTTCATCCAAGTCCGCATAGCATATATGCATCCACTTGCCCTCCCACTTTTCCACCATGAAACAAACATAAATGATAAAAAAAAAAAAACCAAGATGGTACATGAAAAGGGAGAGAACGGGGAAGAAGGAGGCAGGCTGAAATGAGTGTATGATCAAAAGATAGGGTGGCCAACCACGCCAGCTTGCCTGGGACTGTTCCAGTGTAACACTGACAGTCTCATAATCTGTGAAGCCTCTCAGTTCTGAGCAAGTCAGGAAGGCTGGTCCATCTAATCAAAGGCGTTTAAAAGGGGATGGAGGTGAGAGTATACAAGAGGAGAAAAATGGGAAAGAGAAGGTATATGCTCAAAATAAGAGATGGAAAAAATGATGAGAAGATTGAGATTAAAAAGAAATCAAATGTGGAGACTCTAAATTGGGAGTCAGAAGGTAGACAGGACGAAAAGAAAAGCACAGACTGTCCCAACATTTAGACATCTGTAATAGTAAGTAGGGAGATGCAATAAACAGCACAGGGCACTTGGTAAGTTAGTTCACCAAAATATGGCTTCTCCCTGGACAGCTCTAGGGCCTTCTTAAGCCATGTACAAAGAAAGGCACAATTCTACAAATTATATATTGTATTACTGACTTCTGAGATTGTGCAAATGCAGAATTGGACCAATCATTACTATCTGGTTAGTTTGTACCTATGACTTTTATTCACAATGAAAAGAGATAAATATAAAGATTAATAACTTGAAAGTATGGTTATTTAAATACTTACTTCGCAGTTGTCTCTTTATTTCTTTTGCAGGATCTAGCCAGTTCTGCAAGAGGAGGGAAAAAAAGTTAATTATCTGTAAGAAATAGCCCTGAAATCAAAATGAAACAGTTTACAACCTAAGTATATATAAAGTCCAATTTAAAGTGACTTTTACCTATTATGATTCCACTAGATTAAGTGTGTGTGTGTGTGTGTGTGTGTGTGTGTGTTAAAAATAAATTATTTAAACTCTTTGAAGGTAAATTCCATGAACTTCATTCTGTTGGATCTGAAATAATTTATTCATAGAGACATAATAAATCTATAAATAATATTCAAGCCGGGCGTGGTGGTGCACACTTGTAATCCCAGTATTTGGGAGGCTGAGACTGGAGGATCGCGGTTCACGGACATCCTCAGCTACTCAGTGAGGCCCTCTGCAACTTAGTGAGACCCTGTTTCAAAATAAAGAATAAAAAATAGGGCAGGGGGTGTAGCTAAAATGAGAGTTCATCATCACAGCTGGTTGTTACTCATGAAGGATAAAATATGAACTAGAAGCTATGAGCTGAAGTTGTACATTCCTCAGTCAGACACAATCATCTCAAGTGCCAAGGCCAACAAATTCCCCTCCTCTTCCACTTCCTTTTTCCCTGCAACTGTACCAACCTAAGGAGAAGTACTACTGCCAGGTTGGAGATATTTTCCTTTCTGGTGTTAATATAATATCCTTCTTTCTTTTACACTTTGTTCCAAGTTGGAAATCATAATGATAAGGAGCACAGTATACAGTATATGCTCTGAGAGATTTTGCCCCTCATTTGCCCCTCATTTCTGCTCTTTTTTGGGGTGGAGGGGTACTGAAGATTGAACTCAGGGACATTCCACCTTCAAGCCATACCCTCAGCCCTTTTTGGGTTTTAATTTTGAAACAGAGTCTCATTAAGGTGATAAAACCAGTCTCCAACTTGCTGGCCTCCTGCTGGCCTCCCAAGTACTGAGATTATAAGTGTGCACCACCATGACTGGCCACATTTTTGCTCTTTGAGAAAACTAATAGAAAAGCATGCTAAGAAATCACTAGAATGTCTAACAGAAGAAAAAAAAACCTGAACCATCAAATTCAAATCAGTTCAGCTCATTAAATCTTTCAAAACTATAAGAAAAAGACCCCTACAAAAATGTATAGATGTTTATTTATATATTCTCACCTTATTATTAAAGTTGGTCCAACTTACTGATATAAAACAAGTACATTTTCTTAGGTAAAATAAACTGATTAAAATAATTGGCTTTAAGCCGGGCGTGGTGGTGCACGCTTGTAATCCCTGCGCTTGGGAGGCTGAGACAGGAGGATGGCACAGGTTCGAAGCCAGCCTCAGCTACTTAGTGAGGCTCTCAGCAACTTAGTGAGACCCTGTTTCCAAATAAAATATAAAATAGGTCTGGGAGTATAGCCCGGAGGTAAAAAGCCTCTGGGTTCCACCCCCAGTACCACCAAAAAAAAAAAATTAAAAAAAAATAATAATAATAACTGGCTTTACAATAAGTTTGGTGATTCTATTAAGTATCCCAAATGATGTATTAAAACAGCTATATTCAAATAGAATTTTATTCAGATATGTAAAACAAACAAAATGTTTACTGTTACTTTGGAACAATAGGCTATGACTTTAACAGGAGCATGCTTTGAAGGCAGGCCTCACTGACCCGCTCAGATTTTACAGCCTCGACACCATTCATGGCCTGCACTCACTGCAGTAAAGATCCAAGGTGCGCATGGCTCTGTTCTAACACTGATGGTATTCAAACCTCTCAATAAAGAGCCACCAGTGCATGGCCTGCTTTCCTATGACTGGCGTCCCAGCTGCATGGACCGCTGATGCAAAGGGTCAGTGGGACCCTGTAATGGCACCTCCAGTGCCATGTAATCCAGCAGCCCTTATGTTTCCCTCAAAAAGGAGCCTGGCACTCAGCTTCTGTACCCCGCAGCTGCTGTCAAACACAACAGCTGGCTCGCAAATGTCCAGCTACGATGAGTATGCAAGAATAAGAAAAACACATCATTCAGCTTCCAGACTCATCCTGCCTGGACCGGGGCTGGGAAAGGTGCAGAGGGGGTCAGTGTGTGGCAAGGAAGTAACAACCACATCAAGGAAAACTGAATCAGAGACAATTGGTGCCGAGCTGAAAGAGAAAGAAATCTCTCAGAGCATTAGCACAGAGAAAAGAGAGAGTAGAGGGGGCAGTGATGGTATAAAAGACAAACCCTCTCAAATCTCAAATATCATTACGTGAGCTGGTGTAAAAAGAGCTCTCTGTCCCAAGATGGCAAAGACAATATCACCTTCTGTAACTCAAAGAACTAACCCTGCATTTGAGCTGTCTGGCACCTTCTCTTTTAAAACCCCAACACCTTTTATTAATTACTTGAGTCAGCAGGACCCTACAGATACAAGAATTTGAGTGACAAGACAGACAGCCAAATTTGGACTCTCATCCTCAGGACACTTTCCACAACACAGACGTCAAGTACCAAAGGTTGATGCCCCCTCCCCCCCACCGACACCTGCCTACCTGCAGGCTCAGTGGGCTAGGATTTCCTGATGTGACCACACACAGCAGCAGGAGTGGCTCTTCCCACGAACCTCCCTGGTCTTCCCTCTCCTAACCATACTCACCTTGGAGTGTGGAGGCCCCATTCCTGCCAAGGGGCAAGGTCTTCCGTCTTCCCAGTACAGCTTTGCAAGAGCTAGGTGACACCATCTTATTCATATCCCCCAGGGTACTTGGGCAGTTCTAGACAGTAAGTACCAAAGTAATCCCCACGGAACGATGCCTGCCCACTGCTGCCCCTTTCCTTACCGTGCTACGGTCGTTTTAATTTGCCATAAGTTACTTGTTTTATTAGATTTATTTTATTTGAACAGTCATTTCTGAATACTTTTATCATGTTTGGTGGACAGTTTTCCTGCCCAGAATAATAAATTCACCAATTTAAAAATATTTAACTGTATAAAGAAATACAAGTTAAATACCTATGTTGCCAACTACAAATAAGTAGCAGGCAAACTTTCTAAGTCAGGTATGGTGGTGCGTACCTGTAATCACAGTAGTTGGGAGGCTGAGACAGGAAGACAGAGGCCAGTATCAGCAACTTTCCAAGACCCTATTTCAAAATAAATTATAAAAAAGGACTGGCTGGTGCTGTAGCTTGGAGGTAGAATGCTCCTGGGTTCGATCCCCAATACCACAAACAAATCAGCAAAGTTAAAATGATTCAAAGACTTGGAAACCAAACCAGAAACCTTGCAGCTCCTTGAAGAGGGCATAAGTTCAACATTTCAACACAAAGGCACAAATAAAATCTCAACAAAACCCCAAAGGCACAAGAAATTAAAAGGAGAATCAATACCTAGGATTGCATTAAACTGTACAGCAAAGGAAACTATCAAGAATCTCAACAGGGAGCTAACAGAATGGGAAAAAATTCTGCAACTCGTCCTCCGACAGAGGACTAATAGCTAGGATGTATAGAGAATTCAAGAAAATCCCTGTTAAGAAAACAAACAACCCAATAAAAAAGTGGGCTTTCCCTATTCCACACCAAAGGTGTACACTCAGGAAACATTTACCTTCTGAGTAAACATCATAAGACAATATATAAATTAATTACAAGGAATCCTTTTTAAAGTGAACTAAAAGTAAATGTAATGCGAGCCAGGCGTGGTGGCACACGCTGGTGATCCCAGCATTCAGGAGGCTGAGACTGGAGGATCGCGGTCCCTGGACAGCCTCAGCTACGTAGTGAGACCCTCTGCAACTCAGTGAGACCCGGTTTCAAAATAAAGAATAAAAAATAGGGCAGGGGTGTAGCTCGGAGATTGAATGCCCCTGGGTTTCATCCCCAGACCCGCAAAAAAAAAAAAAAAAAAAAAAAAGTAAATGTAATGCTAGAATATTAGCAGTATTAAAATCACCTTAAAGCATGAAATCAGAAAATGATTAATTCAAATTAAAGAAAAAAGTTACATCTTTATTTTCACCAACTTGTAACTGAAATTTAAGATTACCATCAACCAGGAATACAGCAGAAAAATGCGGTTAATAATCGACCGTCTTTGTCATCAGCAGAAGTAAAAATATTTCTGTAACATTACAGTAGCATACAGTATCATTTATGCCAATATTTTGAAGTATTACTTTAGATACTAATGGATTAATATGTATATAAATTAGAGAAGGGCATGGTGGCCCACGCTTGTAATCCCAGCATTTAGGAGGCTGAGACAGGAGGATCTGGGTTTGAAGACAGCCTCGGCTACTCAGTGAAGCCCTTTGCAACTCAGTGAGAGTCTTTTTCAAAATAAAGAATAAAAATAGGGCTGGAGGTATAGCTCAGAGATAGAATGCCCCTGGGTTCCATCCCCAGACCCACAAAACAAAAACAAAAATCAAAGAAATATATATACATATACATAAATTAAAACATATACTTTCACTTTGTCTCAAATTTTATATAAATATTTTAGAATGCAGGCAGAACAGTAATGAACTAATTCTTGCCTAAGCAGCTTCAACATTAGCGCACTTCTGGGATCACAATCAACATGTGGCTCTGAGGATCCCTGAACTCCCTTGATATTTGTGACATTTCAAACTCCTATAATTCTCTTCTGCTGCCTTTAAAAGAACACCGTACCCCCCATATAAGTAAGTGCTTCTGGCACTCAAAAGTAATATATGAATCACCTGCAGGAAATCTAGTCAACGCTGCAGTGTCTCACTCAGCAGATCCAGGGTGAAGGCCTGGGTGTCTTCATTTCTAACAGGTAGCTACACTGTGCCAACACTGATGGTCCTTGGATTACCCTTTGAGTACTATGGCCCTGCATTTTTTTGTATATAGAAATTCCTGTCTTTTCATGAAAGCCATGTGTACAGACATTTTAAGTAGCCCTCTAACTGGCTTATCAAACAGCCTTCACTGAACTCTGTTAACAAGGTATAGTTTCCACACTCCCAAATTTAAGTATTTCTTCAAATTGCTTCCCATTTCACTAAGCACAAAAAAATTATGTTCCTTTCTCCAAAAAACATGTACCTCCCACCTCTCATCAGGCTAGACCTAAGACCCCACAGTTAGACATTTTCCTACAAGCCTAGCCATGCCATCTTCGCCTGTTTTTATGATCTCTAATTTGTCCAGGTGAAAAAAATTAACCAATTCAATCCAACTCACACTATATTACCAAATGTGAAAAGTATAAAGGTAGATTTGTCTTAACTCTGCAAAATTTTTCCATAGGAATTTATAGCAGTGAAACAGATCCCTTCTTGTCTAAATCGAGTCCAATACAAGGCCATACGCTGGTGTTGGGCGAAAAGGTACAGGCTTTTTATTTCACAGTAAAACATTGGCCATATATCTGGGAAAATGAAGGATTATAAGATTTAACTGGATTGAATACTGAATTTTATCTAAAAAATATTGATAAGTACAAACATTTTGAGGTTTTAGTTCTATTCTGGAGGAGAAATCATCAGACAACTCCTTTAATTAATTTTCAGAGTTAGTTGTGGTTATCAACTACTTTTTAACAAGTGCCTCTTTCAATATAGCTTATAGCAAAATGACATTGTAATGCCTGGGCCAAATGCCAAGCTGTACTGACATCAAAATTCAAGACAGTTTTTTCCCTTTAGAGTCCGTCCAAAACACTTAATGATGGTTCTACTTAGACACGAATATAAAAACTACATGGACTTGGAATCTGTGTATAAAAGAATGTCACGGATTCCATATATTGTAACAACATTTTCCATAGTAATGTTTACATAACAGTATTCAGCAGACATTTAAAAGTTCTTACACTAACAATGAAACATTTTTATATTCAGAATGAATTAAAAGGCTTCCAACTAAAAGAATATTTAGATTTCCTCTCCATAGAAAATTTTCATATGAAATATCTGTGGCTTTGCCTGGCCATTACTTTACAATAGGTTGGGATAAGTATCAGAAACTTCTGTATATACATATAGGGCGTGGTATGAAAAATAAACCGGCTGAGGGTATAGTTCAGTGATGGAGTGTGTGTGAAACATAGGTTCAATGCTCGGCGGGGAAAAAAAGAGACAAATAAAGAAGCTTACATCCCTGAACATGATTGTTAAAACTGCATAGATGTCCAAAAGAGCAGGACTGATTAAGCTAAGTTAGTATAGTAACAACAAATTATCTGGGGAAAAAATGTAGAACATACAAATCTGTATTATAAGAATAAAAATTCTTTGTATTGGTATCTTGACTAGATTTTTGTCTATGTAAGCAGAAAGGGGTAAAGAAATCACACAATGCAAAGTTACAAACGCAAATTAATTCTATATGAATAATTAAGTGCACTGCTAACTACAGTTGAACATTCATTTCCTAAAAAGCCATTAGCTTAGGAGGGATACCCTACTTCTTTATTCTTCCAAACTTCTTGAGTTCAAATTAAGCCTAAGTAGCTGGACGTGGTTATGTACCCTTGTAATTCTCGTACTTTACTCCAGAGGCTGAGAAAGGAGGGTTGCAGGTTCCGGGTCAGCTGCAGAAATTTAACAAGACCCTCAGCAGCTTAATGAGGCCCTGTTTCAAACTTAAAAAAGTAAAAAGGACTAGAGGTAAGGCTGAGAGGTAGAATGCCCCTGGGTTCAACCTTAGTACTACACTCAAGAAAAAACATTAAGCCTAGGTACAAATGTATCTAATTTTATAAGCATTTTCACCTTGTATTTCATATGAAGCTACAAAGAAAAATAAGAAATTCAGAGTCCCTTACTTAGCACTGACATCTTTGTCAATGAAAATATCAGCCATCCAGGCTTATCTTCTGCCTTAATGACCTTAAACCACTAAGTCCCAAGTTTTTAGTTCTGTGACTATTTCAACAAAATAGATAAATGTACACTAAAATAGGTTAAAAATAATAATCTAGAGTTTTATATGTATATGTATACAAATATATATATGTACATATATATATATATATATATATATATATAATTTTTTTTTTTTTTTTGGTGGTACTGAGGTTCCTGGAAGCCCTTCTACCTCCGGGCTACACTCCCAGACACCTATTCTTTATATTTTTATTTGGAAACAGGGTCTCTTAAGCCAAGCGAGGCTGGCTTCGAACCTGGGCAATCCTCCTGTCTCCGCCTCCCAAGTGCTGGGATTACAAGCGTGCGCCACCACGCCCGGCTATATACAAATATATAATACTTATTTCAAAAGTTACCAGAAGTGGTACATGAGTTGCTCAGTTTGAGTTTGTGCAAGTGATGCACAGCTGAGATGATGACACTATATGGGTTAACCCGCCTTGACTCTGGCCATCCTCCTCCAACAGCCACACCCAGGCCTTGTCACTACACAGCTCTCCACTTCATCAGACTTCACCATCCCCCTTCAGATGCGATTCTAGAAAGAGTAACATACAAATACAGTCTGGCTAAATATGGCTTTAGCCATCTTAATTCAGATAGAATTAAGATGCACATCCCAAGGCATAATGGTGTACACCTGTAATATTCCAGTAGTTGGGAGGCTAAGACAGGAAGACCGTAGGTTTTCCTCAGCAATGTGGTAAGATCCTGTTTCAAAATAAAAAATAAAATATGGTTGGGGTATAGCTCAGAGACTGTCCCTGGGGTCAGTTCTCAGAGAGAGAAAGAGACAGACAGACAGACAGACAGAGGAATGGCGAGGACATCTGAAATGTTAAGGAACAGTAGGTGCCAATAGATATGGTATTTACCAACCAGGCTCATTTGGAGAGAGAAATTTGATATGTACTAAATATAGACTGTGTGTGAGAGATTGAGAAATGGAGCTCAAATAGATGTATAGCATATGACCAAAAACCCTGTAAACTACAGTAAAGGGGCTATAAATGACATCCATCGAGTGGTTCTAAGCCAGTGAATAAGCCATGGAGGGGTCTAGAACTGGGTAGTTACTCCATTTAGGCAGCTAGTAAGTTAGAGAAAGCGATGTAGGAGGCCTAAACCAGAGTAAAATCTATGAACAAAGAGAACAGAAAAGGGATATTAGCAGGCAGGAAAGAAACCCTGTTGAGTAAACAAGAAAGAAGAATCTAGAATCATTCTTCAGGGGAAAATAATGTTTAAGAGGAAAATGGCCAGTTTGCTTTTAAGCATTGGAGAGCAGCGTCCTGTAGGCAGCCAATTGTGTGGGTAGAGATTCAGGTATAAGATGTGAACTAAAGCCAGGCGCGGTGGCATAAGCCTGTAATCCCAGTACTTGGGAGGCTAAGACAGGAGGATCACTGGTTTGAGGGCAGCCTCAACAACATAGTGAGACTCAGCAACCAAACAAGACTCCGTTTCAAAACAAAAAATAAAAAGGGGTTAAGTGTATAAGTCAGGTAGAATATATAATTCAGGTAGAATGCCCCTGAGTTCAACCCACAGTACACACACACACACACACACACACACACACACACACACAGATATGAACAAACACTGGGAGTTATCAAGTTAAAAAAATTAGTGAATCTTCGCCAGGTGTGGTGGCGCATGCTTGTAATCCCCGTGCTTGGGAGGCGGAGACAGGAGGATCGAAGCCAGCCTGGCTGGCTTAAGAGACCCTGTTTCCAAATAAAAATATAAAATACGTCTGAGAGTGTAGCCCGGAGGTAAAAGGGTTCCATCCCCAGTACCACCAAAAAAAAAAAAAAAAAAAAATAGTGAATACTCCTATCTAAATACCACTCCTTATGCAAATTAGGGTTCCAGACGTGCCAGTTCTCCCTCCTTCCCTTCTTCCCTCCCTCCCTCTGTCTCTCTGCCTCTCTCTCCCTCTCTCTCTCTCTCTTCCTCTCTCTGTATGTGTGTGTGTGTTATACTTGGGACTTAACCCTTTTGGTTTTTTATTTTGAAACAAGGTGTCAGTAGGTCGCTTCATTGCTGAGGGTATCCTTGAAACTGGATGCTCCTATCTCAGCTCAGATTTCTTAATGTAGTATATCCTATATCTCCTAACAGAGCATGTTATGCTGCATACTTTACAAATACTGAGTTGTCTCCCTATTTTATAAAGATTGTGTGCTCCTCTGAATCTACCAATATGCAATCTAAAAAAAGGGGACAGACAAATTCCTACCACTTTCTCTGTTGCAGCTTTGAAGAAAAACAGAAGAGCTCATGAATGGAAATATTATCCAGAACACCTTATAATTTATGGCCTTAAAAGAGTGCTTAGTTTATTTAGTCAAGGACGTTATTACTTCTTAAGAAGTGTATTCTAAACAGAGTTCTAATAAAAATACTTATATTCAATAGGCAGGCATGTAATATAATTTAGTCAAAGCAAAGAATTAAACTACAAATTTAGATGCAATGCAGGTAGAAAATTTAATTTATATATAATTATCACCTTTAGTATACTATATATCATTAAAGGACGTGGAACTACAAACAGTGAGAGCTCACAGGCAAATAACAAAATGCACACTTTTGTTCCTCTGAGACACTTCTTACTGTGATTTGGACGTCAGATACTTGGAGAGTAATCGCTTTCACTGTGATCAAGTCCTCTGGGGATTTTGAGACATAAGGGTCACAGTAACTCCATCCACAGCACATTCTAGCAGACTGAAAGGGATTCCTCTGTAGGGAGTAACTTTTATTCTTCACTCTCATACTCAGCATCTTCTCAACCACAGTAACTCCCAAGACTCAGAAAGTGAAATGGAAGTGAAGAGGAAAAACCCTTCACCTAACAGTCAAGCTGCAGTCAATTCTGGTTTTGCCAGAACTCATTGATATTACACTCTTTAATTTACTTATGAAATGGAAAAGTCTTGAAGTTCCCTGGAATAAGCATTAAGCACCAGACCACCCTAATGCTTTTGCTTAGTGACCTGGAAAATTCCTGGAGCAGGAAGGATTGCAACACACTTCTGACAACCAGGCAGATCTCTTGTCTATCCCTGGCTGGCCAAACCTTCCATCTGAGTCCATCTGGCCCCACCTCCTTTCTTGTGCCCAGCAGCCCAATAACAGGGCAGAAGCACCTTCTCACACCAGTGCTGTACTATGTTCAGCAAGGCACACACTCTCCTGAACTTTCAAACAAGTACACATGGGTACTCCTACATTCCTTGCAGCGTACCTCTTCCAACATTTTAGTAATGCTTAAAACTGTGGATGCAAGTGACTACATGGCTGTATGTAGAAAATATGAGTGAACTTGACTAGTCTTTGTACTTAACACGAAAATCTAAGAAAAGCAAGTGATTGAGATAATACAATTTTGGAAAGTCTACGTTGTCCTAACTCTATGCCAGAACATCAATTTTCCCACTTATGAAAATCTTTTACTTTAAGGTATTTTGAAAATACTTTTCCCTCTATGGATTCTTTATGTGAATCAACTCCACTAGGAATTTAAGAACTAAAGATTAACATAATTTTAAAATCAGCCCTCATTTTTCAAGGAGATGTTCTATTCGGTCTGTTCATGATATAAATGATATATAAATATATATAAAAAGACACGGTACACTAAGAAGGTAGAAAGCCAGAGGTAATTCTTTCACATGAAATAGTTCTTAAAGATTTACCAAATATCTACAATGAATAAAAGTGTATAATAGTAAACATATATGTTATTATTCTAAAGCTTAAGTTCATATTGAAATAAGCTGGTTAAAATATATGATATTTTATACATAGATGAAATCACTTACTTTCTGCTCTGAATTTTCTTGAAATAAAAGTCCAAAGTAGTCCTTCTCCAAGAGATTGAGGTGTTCGCATACTTTGTCAAATAACATTTGTCCCTTAGCACGTTTCTGGAGAAAAAAAGAAAAGAGTAAGAGAATCGTTATTTTCAAGCACAAGAGATTCCATGAGTATCATAAATTTAAGAGCCTGACATCAGATATATTATTTACTATAAATTAATATTAAATGTTTGTTTTGTTTTCTTTCTTTCTTTTTTTTTTGGGGGGGTGGTACTGAAGATTGGATCCAGGGGTGTTCTACCTCTGAGTTACACCCCATCCCTATTTTTTACTCTTTATTTTGAAAGAGGGTCTCACTAAGTCACAGAGGGCCTCACTAAGTAGCTAAAGTTGTCCTGAAACCTGTGATCCTCTTGTCTCAGCCTCCCAAGTGTTGGGATTACAAGTGTGCACCACCACACCCAGCCTAATGTATTAATAGTGTAAAAAAGGAGCTGTTTTTCTGCTTTAGTCTTCTCATCCCACACATATATACAAAGCATAAATTTTAATAAAAACATGATAAAATGCTTTCTACTTTACTGCTACTCTATATAAATATAAAGAGGACTAGAAAGCAAGATTCTATAAATTCATGTATTTATCTAAAAAACAGCATAAAAAAATGTGTTCAAAGTGCTTCCCTTGATACCTAAAGGTAACTTAGGACATATCTACAAAGCATATGTTCCCCAGGAAAATTATTTGACCCTGTAAGTCAATGTAATCAAACATCATTTATTCCACAGCACTTAGGCCTGATTTTTATTTATTCTATGATATTTGTAGAATACAACTTTTCTCAATACAAGCTATGAACCTATTTACAATTTTCAATAAAGCAATATGGTATTCATTTGCTAGGATAAAAATTTTAAATACAAGATTATGAAACTGGGACTATAAATCAACTAACTGTCCCTAAGGATTTAATGCACTTTTGCCTTAAATAGATGTTTCTTTTTAAGGAGCTGCTATCAACAGAGATACAAGAGATTTTCACAGTCACAGAAGACAACCTTATTGTCTAATCAGTGGCAAAAAATAATCAAACTGTGACTCTCCAATTGAGATGCATCACCCCACCCGCGATGTGACGGCGCATGCCTGTAATCCCAGTACACAGGAGGCTAAGACAGGAGCATCACAGATTCGAGGTCAACCTCAGCAACTTAGCAAGACCCTCCCTGTTTCAAAATAATAATAAAATTGGGCTGGGGTACAGTTCAGTGGTAGAGTGCCCCCTTGGTTCAAGCCCAGTGCACCTCCCCCAAAAAAAATACACACACCCTCAAATATCCCAACTGCAAGGTCAGACACGACATGCTCTCCTGGACAGAATTTCCCCAAAGAGTAAGAGGAAAACACCCCCAAAGCACATCCTCACACTACAGTGTTGGTGTCAACTGGGTAGAACTCCAGTAACCAGCAGAGGGCTAGCTCAGCCCCAAATACTCCATCATTCAACATTTTGTGAACATCCTCTATCACTAGACAAGCATGGCAATGGGGAAACCACATAATCTTAGCTGTAAAATGGGGGTAATAACCACCTCACGGATCATCACGAGGATCCAACTAACCCAGTGAGATCGGGCCTGTCCACACGCCTCCATCACACTTGAATTTGATCCCACCTGGCCATTCTCTAGCCCCCATCTAACAAACATCCAACTATCTTCCGTATGCCCAGATTGCTCCTCTACTGTTCTCCTCTTCCCTCTCTAAGAGTAAATGTTTTAAATGCTTGATGAGATTCTAACCATACAGATTAATTACTTAAGCTTTCACTTGGCATCTCCAGCCTCCATGAACTCAAAGTCTGGCCGGCAAGACAAAACTGAAACAAATTAGGCACAAGCTGGGAGGTGCAGGTGCACGGCGCCATCGACGCCAGGAAGGGGATGAGTAACCGCCTGAGGAGGACACAGCTTGAAGAGTAAGACAGCTGAAGAGAATCCTAAAGGAGGAACTGGCTTTGTAAGGTTGAGAATACAGATATTTAAGAGAAATTACTCTTCCCTTTGGATATTTACAGAGAACACAAAGTTATTTTCTGTTAAAAAGATACTGGAGCCAGGCGTGGTGACGCACGCTTGTAATCCCAGCATTCAGGAGGCTGAGACCGGAGGATTGCGGTTCGCGGACAGCCTCAGCTACTTAGTGAGGCCCTCTGCAACTCAGTGAGACCCTGTTTCCAAATAAAGAATAAAAAATAGGGCAGGGGTGTAGCTCGGAGGTTGAATGCCCCTGGGTGCCATCCCAGACCCCCCCCACACACACACACAAAAGATACTGGAGGGTGCATTAAGATAAAAAAAGGAAGCCATCCATTTATAAAGAGCATGCCATGCTAATTATACTGACCCCAACCTAAAACACTAACATATACGGACTCAACATCTAATATTTGTCAGTTCCTACGTTAGCACTGGGGGAAACAATGATGAAAAAGACATATATGGACTCGGGAAATTTATATTTAACTGGTGGAAATAGAAAATAAGCAGGAAGCCTTATTTATCTACCACACTGGATATAACCAGGTTCCTGGTTCAACTGGTCCAAAGAAAATTGACAAGTGGTCTAGGAAATAGCCTAATACAAGAGCTCTTCCCAATAACAATGCCTTACTCTGGCTCTCAGGGAACTTAAATACAATAGCGATGCATACACACACACACACACACACACACACACACACGGCAAACAGAGAGAGACAGACAGACAGACAGACAGACAGACGGCAGTCATCAGAAGCAATGGTTACCAGCAGACCAGCACACCCCACTGGCCTCACTGGTCTCACAATACATACCCCACAGAAATACACCCTCCACTCCCCAAAAGAATAGTGACAAGGAAAAAAATCTGTCTACTACACACAGCTACTAAGAACCAAGACTCCTATTTGCTAATTAGATATCCTGAGAAGTTCCACAGTGAAAAACTTTCCTATCATTCAACCTGATGTCTCTCCCTGAAGTATTTGGCTAAAAGAGTTCATTGCACTTTTTTTTATTATAATACTAATTTCATCTACATAAGAATGACCATTCTACAGGCCACACCTCAAAAAACAAGATAGAGAATTACCACTGTCTGGAAAATTTGGAAACTAGTATTAATATTATCTGTTTGATTCAAAGATGCAAAAAGACAATTTAGTTTTAACTATGCCAGAATTAGATGTGCCCAGCTACCTGGCAGAACCAAATAATCCCCATAGACAAAATACCAATAAATAAAACCAAAACTCAGAAATCACACAAGAAAACCAGCCGCCATTGAGAGTAGACGCAGTACCAGAATCAGATCTTCAGAGGTCTTTAAGGATAATGCAACCATCAAGTTCAAAACAAAAGTATGTTTTATGTGTTTAAAGAAATAAGTACTTTAAAATATTACTAAGGTAAAACATGTTTTAAAGAGTCAAATGAAACATCTACAAATAAAAACTACAATAACTATATCATAATATGAATCGATAAGGTAAGATATAGCTGAAGAGAAAACCAGTGAACTGGAAATAAATCTCAAAAAACTACCCAGAATGCAGCAGAGAACAAAAAAGAGAAAGAAAATATGAAAACCTTCACAGACACAGAGGGTAGAATGAAGAGGTCTACAGATACTTCCTCAGAGTCCTAAGAGACAATAGACAGAATAAAGGAGAGGCAATATTCAAAGACACAATAGCTAATATATTGTTATAAACCTTCAAATTAAGAAAATCCAATGGATTCTGAGCAAGATAAATAAAATCCATTACCCTTCATCCATTCTTTTTCATTCTTTGTACTCATTACATTCAAAAGGTTTTGAAAGGCACTACTTTTAAGAAAGCTAATATAAAAAGGCAAAATAAGTAGCATGTTTCTTATCATATAAAGAAACTGTCAGATTACCAAGAGGCACTTATTAAATGCCACGGGCTATTACATTTTATAGTACTAATCTGCACTCAAACTTGTTTGGGTATACTTTGGCGGTTGTATCACTTTTTTTTTTTTTTTTTTTTTTTAACGGTACTGGATATGGAACCCAGGGGCATTCTACCTCCGAACTACACTCCCAGCCCTATTTTTTTTTTTAATTCTTTATTTTGAAACAGGGTCTCACTGAGTTGAAAAGGGCCTCACTAAGTAGTAGCTGAGGCTGTATTCAAACCACGATCCTCCCGTCACAGCCTCACAAATGCTGGGATTACCAGCATAAGCATACGCCACACCTGGCTGAGAATCACTAATTCTTTTTTTTTTTTTTTTTTTTTTTTTTTTTTTTTGGCGGTACTGGGGATAGAACCCAGGGGAATTCTACCTCCAAGCGACACCTCCAGCCCTATTTTTTATTCTTTATTTTCAAACAGGGTCTCAGTGAGTTGCAAAGGGCCTCACTAAGTAGCTGAGGATGGCTTTGAATCTGCGTGATCCTCCTGTCTCTGCCTCCCAAATGCTGGAATTACATGCGTGCGCCATCACGCCCGGCTGAGAATCACTAATTCTTAACAATATAGGAGGAAGGACTACAAGGAGAGCCTCAGTGCCCTGGTGTGGCCGCCAGCCCACCTCCTAGTGACCACAGGCAACTTACTTCACTTCTCCATGCCCCAGTTTCCACTCCATAAGATGAAAACACGCACCTCATGATAGTGACGGGAGAATTAAATGAAGTGTACCTACAGTGCTTAATAAAATGACACATTTCATCATGAACTTGTTGAAAGGCTGCTGATACTATGGGACCTTTGTGAGCTGCTCTGAATATAACTGAGGTTAAATATAAGTCAAAAGCTTCACCTGTAACTTTCTTTTCTACACGTGCAAAAACTAAGATTACAGAGTTTAACTGATTTTTCAGTCTAATTTTCTGAATTTCTTTCAAAGAATTAAAGTTTTTATTTGTGCTATCCATAAATATTGGTATTCTATACTAAACATAATTTTCCAGGAAGGCAATTTTCTCTTATTCATTTGTTAACCAAGTAAAAATACACAAATACTGTGCTTTACAACTTGTACCAAAGATACCAGTGCACCCAGCTGGTTCATTAGCTGTCATAACCACTTGGGGATACTGTCCCGGAGAAAGAGGACAACTCACCAACACATGTCCTAATTTCCTTTTTCTACTCTGACTCATTTCTGAGTGTCAGAACTCTACCTCTACTTCTAGATAAATTTCCAAATTCTTCTTTCCTGTGAAATCTACTCTAATCTCCCAATATGTCATCTCTCTCCTGTAAGAATTATTATTTCCTAAAGTACGTTATATGCATGTATGAATATGACACGATGAAATCCATTACTCTCCAAAATAATAAAAACAGATACTAAAATAAATAAATAATGCATTAAAAAGCTTTATCTCATGTCTCTGGCAGTCTTCTATTTTACTCCTTCTGATATTTATTGTTTTTGGACACTGAAGCCTGCCTTACTTCAATGATTCTTTAAGCCTGCCTTACTTCAGTGATTCCTGCAATAGCACTTCACTGCATAACTGGCTCACCAGTGGGCCAAAAGACATCTCTTGGACAGAATGGCTTGGTGCCATCCATGCCAGCCAAAGAGATGGCAGAGTTAAGGCTAGAGTTCAGGCCTTCTTGCTCACAATCATATACAATCACTGAGATCTAAGGAAATAAACTCAACACACACTGCCAACTAGATGTTGGGAGAAGATCAACCATGTATCTACATTCTATTTGAAGAATTCTACACTGTACATAAACTCTTCCTTAGCATATTAAAGCATTTCCAAATACTTTTGGGGAACTAGAGGAATAATATAAGCAGAAAAGCCAATCCACCCCCCTTCTCCTTAGAGCAGGCCATGCCAAAACTTAATGCAGGGTGCGCAGTGGGTCGTGATGTGCTAGGGTCTTGGTGTGTTCTTTCACTAAGACATCAGTTTCACTGTTTCTACTTCTTGCTAACTGAAGCATGCCTTTGCTTTGTATCTGTTCTTACCGTGGAACCTTTATAGGGTACAAACTGTGTCATTCTCTGTTCTAGCAACATAGCATTGAATTCATTAAATAAAAACCTACAATTCTTTAAAAAAAAAAAAAACTCACTGTGTCCATTTCAAGAAGAAATCTTATTTTCTATATAAAGTGCCTGCTTTCCCCATCTGCTTCTCCCTAATCCAAATTATGCCACTGGCCAGCAATTAAAAGGTTAAAAAAAAAAATCAATGGGCACAGGGCAGGAAAAGGGAAGGGGGTTATTTGACCCACTTTCCAGATATCAGAACTTTTTTTTTTAACTGTATAATACATTTGGGAAATCTAAAGCAAGACAATTTGGATGAGTTTAAAATATTTTACTCAAGAACATAAAGAGTAGCTTTGGGGAATTTTCTTTTAAAAAGAAAGGCAAAGAAATCTACAGCAGACCCAGCTCAAGAAAGGCAGGCTGGTATCTGGGAGGCTGAACAAAGTCCCCCGTGCCTGTGCTGTTATTTGTGGCATTCGTTACTGAGGCCAAAATATGACATTTCTGGAGGCCTCTCGACTTGGAGGAATGTGTGCAACTGCTTACCAGGCAGATTGCAGTGAACACCACACACCACTGGGGTTTTATAACACACCATCACTGTCTCCACGAAGGTCCCTCCACACTGCAGTTATTGTGTGCTGAGGAGCCGGTGATGGGAAGCGCACAATGCAATCCATACATCACGGCCCCAGAGCTATGCATTTTGCACTAGTCCTAACTACACTGTGCAAATATAAAAAGCCAAGGAAAGAGGTATGCGCAGAGCAAACACAACTGATATATTGTTATGGTGGGATGGAAGAAGTCAAATAAAACCACACACAAGAGGAAAGAGAGTGTTTCCAAGGGTCCAAGGCCATGATTTATCAGATTAATTCTTTTCCTCCCAATCACAGTACACTGTCAACACACTTCTATCTGCAACATTTATTCAAATCCCAGCAAAAAGAAACCTTGGCTAATGGTTTTTGTTTTTTGCGGTACTGAGAATGGAACCCAGGGGCATTCTACTTCTGAACCACACCCCCAGCCCCCTTTTTTTTATTCTTTATTTTGAAACAGGGTCTCATTGAGTTGCAAAGAGCCTCACTAAGTAGCTGAGGCTGTCCTAGAACCGTGATCCTCCTGTCTCAGCCTCCCAAATGCTGGGATTACAAGCATACGCTACCATACCCGGCTTTGGCTAATGGTTTTGTTCATGTGTTCAAAACGTAGTTTCAGAAGGAAATGAAACCTTTATAGGAAAAGAAGACTTTTTTCAATAAAGTTTTTCTGATCATTAAAAGAATTAAGTATGAAAAAGTTTTTTAACTTCTAAAGAAAGGTAAGAGATGTGCACAGTAAATATAAAAGATAAATATGAAGATATAGAAATACATGTAAAAAACATATGCATCTATCTACATGTACCTATATACATGTATTGATTTTTTATGAATAACTGAGCACCCCTTTTCAAACTTAGTAATCATTAACTAAGAAAACTTTGTGTGTACATACATACAGAACTTTTTTACAAATCACTATAAAGAGTAAGAAAAAATTTTCTCATAGTTCATTAAAGCTCTTTCTCTACTTCTCTATTCCACGGTCAATAGATTATGGGAGAATACTGGGGAGATTTTCAATATTGTTGACAATACAATACTATTCAATATAGCTTTAGGTGCTAGAAATAAAATCCAAAGCTGTTACTAGACAAACAAAAACCACTAGACTAAAACAGAGCAAGGGTACCCTCCAGTGTACTCTGCAATTACTTTGAAGGGAGCTCCAGTGTAGCTAAAGCAGAAGTTCACCTTTCATAAAATCTCATACATATCTGAATTCACTCCTTAAGTAAAGAAGCACTTGCCTATCTTACCCTCTTTGATAGACACAACATTTCCATGTCCGTCTTACTGTGTACTCTTCTTCCACCCCAATCCGCTGGGTTTTCTAATATTTCACAATTCTTAATTGAACACACAATTTGCTTCCATGGAAACTACGTAACTTTAATCAAGATACAAAAACGTATTTCATCTTAATGCTGTCTAGAAAGTATAAAAAGCACACAACTGGAATTCTGCTACCAACATTATTAACAAATAAAAACCTTATCACCCACAAATCAAAATCGATTACATGGCCTTTAACAATGAAAATAAATGCTAATGTTTAGTTTTAAAAGATAAAACATTAACCTACTGAGCTTTGGTCCATTGCCCCACCTTATGTTTCTAAAGTGCTTACAGTCTTTTCTTTCCTATAACCCAGAGGTTTTTCAGCAGTTGACCGGAGGGTACCCAGCTGGAGGATTCTACCTCTATACTGATGAACAGGTGCACAAGAGCTATTCCAGAAATCAGGTCACACTCTTCTCATCCACATGAAATATGCATATGCACACACACGTTTTACACAAGGAATTATTATACTAGTGGCTTAAACAAAATAAGAAACAATAAACACTCCTATCCATTTTACATGGTAGCTGCTCAGCCATTCATAATACTGAGCTCAGCAGCTGCCCCTTAGATGCCTTTCTTAGGTAATACAACTTTAAGGAAATAGTACTGTGGCATTTAAGGAAAAATCTTCTAATCTGTAAGTAAATCACTGCTTAATAACATGCAGTTTCTCATGTGCAAACTCCAGCTAGATTTCTGCTTCCAGAGTTTATTCAGTGGTGAAGTAGATAAGTTAATTTTTCATGTTCTACTTTTTTGTAGCTCAACTAATTTAGGCCAATGTCTCTCCTCTGACCCACCAATGAGAGAGTACGTCTTTGAGCTTACTGGACTGTTTTATCCAAAAATTTGAAGTAAAATAATATTATTTTTAAATCCTGTACGTTTTGTTCTTGCTTATAAGAGTACTGAGACTTAACTTTTGAGTCTAAACAAATCTTTAAATTGAAAAGTCATCATGAACATATAAAGTGGTATGTGTTCACATTTGGAGCATTTCTAAATCACAAAGTCATTGATAAAATATAAGAACAATACTGGCGCCTTATCCTGGGTGTAGGACTTTAGTATTTTCATCAAAGAAGACAAGTAGGATTCTAAAAACATATATAATAAGGGTTTAAAAATACAATGTAGGATACTTGTAGTCAATATCATGCCATTATTATATACTGGGCATGGCTCAAAACCACTTATAACCAGACAAATTCAACTACCAATTAGTTAGGAAACAGTTGCCAATAAATGGACCCAAACACACAATAAGACCCCTACAGTCTTAATGTAAGGTTTCTACTCCATTCCTCCCATCTCATCGCTACGGGAAAACACCCACTAGTCATATTAAATGTTTCAAAGAGGAGCTGCTAAACCTTAGGCCTGGGAAATGGATGTTCTGCCAGGAAATACAGTGGTAGACAGGGTCTCCCAGGCTCTCAAAGCAGCTTTTAACTCTGGCTACACAGATGCTCAAGCCCATATTGTTCATAATCTTGTAAAGATGGCACCTGGGCATCCTATTTTTATATTTTCTTATTAGACTATTTTACAGCAGTTTTAGGTATTGAGCAAAATTAGCAAGTACATAATTTCCCAAACACATACTTGCCTTCACACATGCATAGCCTCCCCCATTCACAACAACCCCTTAATGTTGCGCCTGATGTTTGGATCACTGTTATTCAAAATCCATAATGTACATTAGGGTTCCCTTTTTGTGCTGGACATTTTATAGGCTTAGATAAATGTCTAGTGATATGTACCCACTATTATAGTGTCATACCAGTAGCCTCGCTGCCCTAAAAATCCTTGGTATCCTTGTATTTTTAATAGTGAAACCAAGATTCTGGCCATGAAGTATGGCTGATCCCAAGGTTGGCAGACAATTTCTGCCCCAGAAAACGCCTATCCACACTCACAGTGCACCTCCATCAGCATTCAGCTTTCTACCAGCAAGACAACACCCAACGGATATGTTCACTCTTCACCCCTTCTTCCCAGACACAAAAGCCACAATAATGAGGCAGTATTGCAATTGTTCAACTTTCCACTTAAAAATCCTTTTTAAAAATAACTCATTAACACAGACTAGTTAAATAAAATGTACTCAATGATCTTTAAGACACATTTGAGTCTACTCTGAGAAAGAAACCATCAAACAGAAAGATATCAGAGCCATCTGCAAGACTCAACCGCAGATACTATCACAAACCAGGCAATGAAACTATTCTTACTGCTACTAGCCAGGAGTGTTTAAAGTATTTTGGGGGCCTGGGGTTTAGTTGCCTATCAGGTGTAAGGCCCTCAGTTTGATCCTCAGCACCCCAAGAAAAAAACAAAAGTTTTTTTTTAAAAAAACAACTGACCAAAGCGGAAGTTCAGTGAGAAAGCAGAATAGTTTAAATCACTTAGACATTTACGTTATTGTGGTTGTGAAGCAGAGGGAGACAGGATCTGATACAAAGGGTCTTGAAGAGCTTTTTAAAGCAACCATAAATCTCATACCTCACCACCTGAGTATCTGATTCTTGAATTTGATGCCAAGTACCTTCTGGAAAATTGAGGGGGGAAAAAACACATTTCAAAATATCTCAGTTTTAAAACATTAATGTATCTGAAGTAACAGTGTATCCATTCAGCTTCACATTTTTTTCCAAGAAAAAAAAAATGTTCATTCCTGGGGGATGACTAACCAACTAAAGTAAAACAAAAGAGAAAGTGACAACTAGACCTTTGTCCACCATTGGGGTAGGGGAGCTGCGGCATAACCAAGGTCTTACTGACTTAAAACACGCTTACACGTAGATTAATACAACTACATAAAGGGGAAACTGTGGGGCACCAAAGAGAAACACAGGGAGCCAGAGGCAAGAACCTCAGAAGTGTTTGTGTGACCATAGCCCCGAGGCATGCCTCTCCAGAAGGTGACCAGAAAGGGCCAAAAGTCCAGCCCTCGCCCCCTCCGCTCCCAAGTGCCATAATTTTTTTTTTTTTCTTCTCTTGGCTGCATTAGTGAATTTCTATCAAGTATGAGTCATGGGTATCTTCTTTTAAAATGAAAATATCTTAGAATGCAGTGTAGGTAATCCTTCATTCGCTAAAATAATTCACTGAAATCGTTGATCCTCTTATTACGTAGCTGCTTACAAATTTTAGTGAAGTCTAGAGGGAGAAAAAGAAGGCAAGAAGCATAAAGTATTTTATTATAATACTACAGAGGAGTAACTGGATATCAACACGGAACTAGAAAAAAGAAATTCTAAGTGGGAAAAGCACCAGAAAATAAGAAAATGAATGCATCTAAAATCCAAGCATGGAACGCAGGAATATAACAGCACAGCCAGGGCTCAGGAGAGACTAGTCCTCAACAGTATTACCAATGCTTGGTCCAGAGATATTTAATGACCAAAGCAAAACTACACAGAATAAATAATGAGCCAAAGCAAGAGGAAAACAAATAAATTAAATCTATCATAGTTGATCCTCCACGTACATGAGTCCACATCCATGAATTTAACCGATCACTGACAGAAATACTTAGGGGGGAAATGGCATCCATATGAATATACACAGGGCCTGTCCACCTTGTCATTATTCTCTAAACAATGCAGTATGACTATTCATAGCATTTACATTGCATTTTACATTGTAAGTAACCTAGAGATAATTTCAAGTGTACAGGAACATGTGCATAGGACATATGTAAATCTATGCCATTTTGTATAAAGGACCTAAAGGGGCTACTCAGATTTTGGTACGTGTTCATGTGGCAAAGCCACATGAACAACTGAAAGTCTTTATAATGAGATATCCAGGAAAGCTTCATGGTAACTATGGCACCTGCTATATATTCAGGGAGAGGGCTCACTTTAATAATACAATATGCTCACTAGGCAAATTTTGCTAAGCAAAGTGGATTTCCAAATAGATTGAAAACACATATTTAGTTCTACACCCTATGGAAATTACCCCAACATGACATTGAGTGTGTGTAGTTCTGGGTGTATGTATGTACACACACACTCCCTCACTCACTCACATGCATTTTTCCCCCTGACGCACGGAAAGGAGACAGAATAGAGTCAGTACCAGCAAATGTTGCAGAAAGCACACTGGACAGAACATGGAAGAAACAGAGTTGGTGCGCTTTATTTACAACTTCTTCCATGGGAGGGAATCCGCTTCTCCATAACACTTGACAGAAGTAGAGAATTTAACTTATTTGAACCCAATGACATATTGCCTTTGCAAGATGGGAAGGTTCCTAGTTAGAGTCAAGCCAAGGAAAGCCAGCCTGGGTCAAAAGTGGCAACACTGACCCAGAAAAGTGCAGCCTGCCCTAAGTAAGAATTTACAGTTCACATTATTATACGATCCTTAACCTATAAAGGCTTTAAATCTTTTCCTTGTAACCCCAGATTTCTGCTTGGTGTGGCTGGGTTTTATTGAATACATTATTCTTCAAAGCCCACAAGTTCCTTTCTCCTCAGTGAAGACCTGCATACAATTCCAGCCTAGAATCATTTGCCACTTATTATAATACTTTATCACCACGCATAGTGTCGCAGGCGTGTAATCCCAGTACTGGACAAGCTGAGACGGGCACATAGCAAGTTCTAGGCCAGGCCCCATCACCTTAGCAAGACCCTTAACAATCTAGCGAGATCCTGTTTCAAAATAAAAAATAAAAAGGACCGGGGGTGTAGCTCAGAGGTAGAATGCCCCTGAGTTAAATCCTCAGGACCCCACACACACCAAATAAATAAATAAATAAATAGCAAGTAAATAATACTTTATCAATTTTATTCACATATGTATGTGTTGTGGTATCCTGATTAGTCTACAAAAATTATCTCTGAAAGTAAAAATCATAAACAACTTAAGAAAATAAGTATCTCATACTTTTATCTTCTTAGCACAGGTAGAAACAAAATAAATATTTAGGGATAAAAATTATTCCTGAACATACAGAATAACTTTAAATGAATACTTTTTTGAAACCAAATTTGTAAAATACTGTAAAAATACAAATTCATTATCATTCTATTGTCTTAGAGCTTTTACGCCATCATTGAGAGATTAGTAACTATCATTAAAATAATTTTTAAAAAAGGAAAATCTGCTGGGTCTGATGGCTCATGCCTGTAATTCTAGTACACAGGACTGAGACAAGAGGATTTCAAGTTCAAGGTCAGCCTCAGCAAGTTAGAGAGAAACCCTCAGCAACTTAGCAAGACCCTATTTCAAAATGAAAACAAAAAGAGGGTTGGTGGTATAGCTCAGAGGTAGAATGCCTTTGGGCTCAATCCCCAGTACCCACCCCCCCAAAAAAAAGAAGGAGAAATAAAAGTTTGCATTCTTTCATCCAATTTTTTTCTATTATTCATCCTGAACAGCAAGACAGGGTATAAGTCTGTGAAAAACTATAATGTCTTGGAAAGAGAGAGTGACTACAGCTATTAGGTAATAAAGAGGCTAACATCAAACTTCTAGCCAGAAGAACGCACTAAACAGTTTAAAGTATGTTTTAAGAAATGGCTAAGCATCGCTCCTATTTCAGAACTATAAGCAGCAAACTTCTGAAGGCTAGCACATTCTCCGCAAGCTATTTGCCTAGGATGAATTATGACATTTAATTCATACAGGCTTTCTGTGCTACGAGAGAGCTTATCACAGCATTCCAACTTGACTCGCTTTAAGCTGCTGACAGACATATGGAGGGAGATGTCAACACACAGGCCGTGATAACAAATTAAGTTTCCCCTCTGAATAACCAGACTGATGCACAAAATCACGCCCAATCGCAAAACAGGTTGGAATGGCACCTTTGCAGATGAAGCACACACTGATGAGGTGCAGTTTGGTTACTGGTTAGAATCCTCTTGAGACTTGCCTCTTCAGAATATCAAAGTAAAAGCCAGGCGTGGTGGCACATGTTTATAATCCCCACGCTTAGGATGTGGAGACAGGAGGATCGCGCAGGTTCAAAGCCAGCCGCACTGGCTTAAGAGACCCTGTTTCCAAATAAAAAGTATAAAATAGGTCTGAGAGTATAGCCCAGAGGTAGAAGGGTTTCCAGGAACCCCAGTACCACCAAAAAAAAAAAAAAAAATCAAAGTAAAAAAAATCCTAATGGTAATTTTTAACACACTTTCAAGTTTTTAAAGTAACTCTGTTACCCATTAGATATAGATGAAAATAGCAATCTGGCAGCTGGTTTATCAATATATTAATCATTTAGCCACCTTTCATGAAGAAACTCTTTTTTTCTGAGTTATTCAGTGATTTTCACAGACTAGCATGTTAGACTGCACTCAATGTTATTATATTATGTTACAATGCTATAAACAGTAAAGATAAATTCTGTCTTTGTTTCTTTCTTTTTTTCAGTGCTGGGGATTGAATCCAGGACCTTTCATGTGCTAGGTCACTGCTGTGCCACTGAGTTACATTCAATCCAAATTCAGTCCACGTTTCTACTGGGCCAGAGTATGCGTGCTCCCCCGAGGAAGGACTGGACAAAAAGAATGGCTATTCCTAGCTGGGCATGGTGGCGCAGGCTTGTAATCCCAGCATTCGGAAGGAGGAGACAGGAGGATCGAGGTTCGCAGACAGCCTCAGCCAGGTAGTGAGGCCCTTCACAACTCAGTGAGACCCTGTTTCAAAAATAAAGACTAAAAAATAGGGCTGGAGGTGTGACTCAAAGGTACAGTGCCCCTGGGTTCCACCCCCAGTACCGCAAAAAATAATGATGATGATGATTGATGATGATGATGATGATGATGATGACGATGATGATGGCTATTCCAGCTCCAGCTTTTATGAAATAAGTTAAATGCCATCAGAGTCCTGTTCTCTAGTCTTTGTCCCCATCTCAGATCTGGAGGCTTGGGTTGAGAGGGTGAGAAAGGATCAGGGAAGAGAGGACCTGGGGAAATTTCCTGACAGTGTGAACATAAAAACTGCCAGGAACATCTTTAATTTGTTCAGAAATTAAGAGGGCAATAATAGGAGGGAGAGGAGATAATAAAAATATACAATCATGACAACAGGGCGATTCTGAATTCAGTGGGTTTAACAAGATATTTTATGTTTTCTGTTGGATAAGAATAATTGTACTTTCTCATTTGATAAGTCTAACGAAGATTTGACATTTATAATGCCTACATGACTTAGAAGGCAAAGCCAGGCATGGGGTCACATTCCTGTAACCCCAATATTTGGGAGAATGACACAGGAAGATTGCAGGTTCAAGGACAGGCTTAGCTGATATAACAAGTCTCTCAGCAACCTAGTGAGACCCTGTAGCTCAGAGATAGAATGCTCCTGGGATTCAAAACCCAGTACCACAGGGAGAGTGGGTAATGTATCTATGTTGCTCTGTGTGTGTGTGTGTGTGTGTGTGTGTGTGTGTGTGTGTGTTACTGGAGATGGAACCTAGGGGCTTTCTACCCCCAGGCTACACTCCCAGACCTATTTTTTTATATTTTATTTGGAAACAGGGTCTCACTAAGTTACACTAAGCAGCTAAGGCTGGCTTCAAACCCGTGCAATCTTCCTGTCTCAGCCTCCCAAGTGCTGGGATTAAGAGTGGGCGCCACCACGCCTGGCTCTAAATTGCTTTTAAAGTATATATTTTATAGTTGCTTTTATAGACTTTTCCTTCCATGTCTGATACTCCACAACCCTGAAGTCGGTTTTCATTTCAAATTGAAAAAAAAAAAATTCAAAAATCTTATTCCCATTCTACTACCAACTTTGAAAAGAGTAAAAATCCATTAAGTGGTAAATCACCAAGGAGTTGGCATACCTGGCAGCATTTGTGACAAAGCCAGTAAGAGAGGGCACTGGCTTCAAAATGATTTCAATGTAGTCACTCATAGTTAGAAGCCATTTTCAAGTGTCAAGTTTAATGTCTCTAAAATACCACTGACTCAGGGGCACACAAACAATATAACCCCAAAGCTTGAAGCCAAAAGTGGAGAAGACAGGGAGGAGAAAGAATGAGGAAGAATTTCATGACTGCTTAGAAATGAAAGCCATATAATGGGCTGGCTATGTAGCCTCGTGGCAGAGCATTTGCCCAGCATGCAAGAGACCCTAGGCTCACTCTCAAGCAGAGAGAGGGAGGAAAGACAGGAGGAAAGAAGAAGAAGAAAGGAGAGAGGCAGAGGAGGAGGCCATATCATTCAATTTACTCAAGAATAGAGGAGGCATTATTAGAAAAACAGTGGCAAGGGGCAGGTACTATATATTCTCTCCCAGCCCAGCCAACACCCAGTCAGCAAGCTCCGGGGGCTGATGGCAGCTTCAATTTAAGTGCAAGAGCTCCTATTTCTGGTAGTGGGATCATATTCTTATCAGTATTGTGCTCACACACCTTGAGTTTCACATTTTGTAAAAATGTAATAATCTTTTAAAATTCTTGATGACTGCCATTCTGACTGGGGTTAGATGGAATCTCCGTGTAGTTTTGAATTGCATCTTCCCGATGGCTAATGATACTGAACATTTTTTATGTATCTAGCGGCCATTTGTATCTTTTCTTTTATGAAGTGTCTATTCAATTCGGTTGTCCATTGCTTAACTGGGTTATTTGGTTTTTATTTAAAGTCGTTTAAGTTCTTTGTATATTCTAGATATTAGTCCTCTGACAAAGGGATAGCTGGCAAAAAAAATCTTATCCCATTCCATGGACTTTCTCTTTAGACTCTTGATGGTTTCTTTTGATGTGCAGAAACTTTTTAGTTCAGTAGGGAAATAGGAGCTCTTTATACACTGTTGGTGAGATCACAAACCAGTACAGCCACTATAGAGATCAGTGTGGAGGTAGATTCCTTAGAAATCTAAGAATAGATCCACCATTTGATCCGGCCATGCCGCCGCTCCTGGGTATCTTTCCAAAGAGACTGAAACCAGAGAACTACAATAACATATGCATACCCATGTTCATACAGCACAATTCACAACAGCCAAAGTATGGAGCCAACTGCGGTGTCCATCAACAGATGCATGTATTACAGAATTATGAAAAGTATAGATGGAATTCTACTCAGTAATAAAGAACAAAATTAAGTCATTTGCAAGAAAATAAAAGGACCTGGAGAATATTATGTTAAGTGAGATTAGCCAGTCACAAAAAGTGAAGGGTCATATGTTTTCTCTAATCTGCAGAACTAGGGAGTAATTGGGATATATCTGGAGAGGGACTCCGGATAATGGAGAAGAAACCTCGGTGGAGACAGAGAGGTATTCTAAGAGAAAGGGAGGAAGAAAACTGAGGTTATTAATGGAAAGACTACCACTGGCTATATGTACATCTGTGAACATGTCAACATCAATCTCAGTACTCTGTATTGGAGCGGGGAATACTTGGCAGGGAGGCCCACCAAGTGCTGTGCGCATGTATGTCATTGTCAGTATGATTTATATCATGACGTAAGACTATAATGCACCAATAAAAGCAAATTATCTAAAAAACAAAGTTGCTTTTTATAAGAAATTTGCTGTTTCTAAGAATTTAAATCGCAGGGCAATGGTGGATAGAAGTAGAAACCATAAGGGAGGGGCTTGCTTATTTATTTATTTATTTATTTACGTATGTATGTGTGCTGGGGATTGAACCCAGGTACATTTTATCTGAGCTACACTCTCATTATTTTTATTTTGAAACAGGGTCTCCTTAATTAATTATAGTCTCATTACTTGCTGAGGCTATCCTTAAACCTGATCCTCCTGTCTTAGCCTCCCAAGTGCTGGGATTACAACATGTCCCATGCCTGGCTCCTGATTTTTTTTTTTTTTTTTTTTTTTTTTTTTTTTTGAGTACTGGGGATAGAACCCAGGAGGGCATTCTACCTCCGAGCTGCACCCCAAGCCCTATTTTTTATTCTAAATTTTGAAACAAGGTCTCACTAAGTTGCAAAGGGCCTTGCTAAATAGTAGCTGAGGCTGTCCTCAAACTAAGATCCTCCTGTCTCAGCCTCCCAAATGCTGGGATTACATGTGTGCACCAATCCCGGCTTCCTTGCTTGTTTATATCTACTTTTACCTCCTAAGGGTTGTCTTTGAGATCATAGTACTGACCCTTACTGTGCTAATCAGTTAAATACTTCCAACTATCCACATACTTACAGAGGGTAGAGGATCTGGAAGTTGTGACACACTGTAAAATCTCATAAAATAGTAATATATTACCTGGCCTGTATTATGAGCAATTTAAAATTCCAGTGACATAGGCCTGGGTGAAATTTCTTTGCCCAACTGTCTGTCTGGCCATCTATCCTTATAGCTTAAAAAATATATATTTAAGACAGTAAATTCTATCCAGTGATTTCATTTTTATTTAAATAGGAAAAGGCTGCCATACCATCTGAGTGGTAGAATATTTTAGTACAGCTTGATGACAAAGGGCTCAGAGCCTAGAACCAGGCCTCATACGCAAGTCCCTTTTTAGTTGGGCACTTACGGTTGTTAGGTAGGCATCAGGTTACCGTTTGAGTGCTAATATCACTAATTTTCTGTTCCTTTCTTTACCAGCCAGATCGATCTTCTAATCAAGCACATCCCAAATTGTCTGTTTCTGATTTTATTCTCTCTGTGTCTTGTCTTCTACATAATTTCTCTCTGGCTCTGATGTTCAATTCAAATCCAGCCCTCAGAATGTGTTTTCTTCCTCTGAACTTGTTTGTGCCATTACATTGGTAATTAATCATGCACTGTCCTGTGAAAGAATCTCTTGTATTGCTGCGTTGAACAGCTGCTAAACTCTTGTATTGTTGTTTGATTTTTCTCATGCTTTTATTGTTTTTTCACCTGGATTGCTATTGGTTCCTTGACAAAAAGAACTTTCTTCTCTCTACCCACACTGAGCATTCACATGAGCCTCTGCCTTAAGCACTTTGCTGAGAAAGTAATTTTGGAATTATTTCTAACTCTAGTTTCTTATGCATGTATGTTTCTTGTCCTTCTTTTCTAAGACATATAATAAAATTTGCTTATTTATGTTCCTAAGTTTAACCCTAATTTTAAAACTTGGAGGTAGAATGCCCCTGGGGTTCCATCCCCAGAACGGCAAAAAAAAAAAAAAGAAAAGAAAAGAAAGAAATAAAACCCACTGGAAAACAATGTTATTAAATTGCATTTCTGAGACTAGATAAAACAAAAGCAAGAAGACCTTGACACATTCTGCTCTCTGATAAGTAATTTTATCACCAGAACACTGATGAAGAGAGCCTACATTCTGATAGCCTTATTCATAACTTAGGAAAAAATGGTCTGACATTCCTGTGTGGGCAAAACAATGCCCTCAATTCTCAGACAAAATCAACACGTGGGAACAACTTTCAGATGCCAGAGGCATATGTGAGCAACTCTCACTGAAAATACATATTCACTCATGCTTCCAAAGGCTCGGGGACGTTCAAGCTTCTTTCCCAACTTTAACACACACACACACACACACACACACACACACACACACACACACACACACCAGCTATAGTAAATCCAGCTCAATTCTAGAAACAGAGGAAGCAAATATTTTCATTCTTACTTTGCGATCTGAGAATAGATGAAAAGATAGAAATTGACTTCCCCAACACATACTAAGAATCAAAAGAAAAGTAAACATTTATCTCCTAACTTCATATCCATGGATTCAATACACCTAACTGTATTTTTCCTTAGAGAAAAAAGCCCTGCTGTTTTAATATGCCAAGTGTGTAAGTGACTTTAGCAACAATATTACAAGAGTCAATTTATCAATAATCAAAGTCTCAAGAGCTAACATGCAGAATCTAGGAGACTCCCCAAAATTCTTTATAATTAAACACTGAAACCAAAGGAGCCTGTCACATATCATTCAAAACACTCAGATAAAAAATGATATATCAAAGAACAGAAATACTCATGCTTCATTTATAAAACAAAATCCTCCGACCTTTTCTCAAAAAAATTAAGATCTAACTTATCAATATATGATAATTATTATAAAATGTAAGTTGCAATTCTCACTGAGAACAGTGAAAAAATACCTAACACAAAAATTTGAAACAAATGCCCAAAGACAGACCAGGCGTTGTGTCAGAAAGAATGCATGACTTGGCAATAAACCCCTTGCTACAAAAGCCAAAGATAACATTAAAGTCCAGCCATTCCCATAGTACTTTTTAAATGAACTATAATCAGTCTCTAAAAATGCACTATTACCCAACACTTATACTCATTTATTATTTCTTCCCTCTGGGAAGCTGGCAGCTCTGTGTGGCCTTCCTTTATCCATTTAGTACTAACCTATCCTCTCTTTTCTCCAAAGAACACAAACTTCAAAGATGACAGTTTTTCACACAGTGCTATATCAGTTTCTTCTGCAATTTCCTTAATTCTCAAGGTTCAGGAGCAGAAAGAATAGGCTCAGACAGTCCACAGGAAAAAGAAAGGGGGTGAGATGGGAAGCCATAACAAGTAGGGGAAAGCCAGGCACACCCCTGAAACCCATGTACTAAGGAGGCTGAGGCAGAAGGATCCCCCACTCCAGGACAGCCTGGGCAATACTACAGCGAGACCTCCATCTCAAAAGGCGTGGTGGCTCACACTTGTAATCCCCGCACTTGGGAGGCGGAGACAGGAGGATCACGCAGGTTCTAAACCAGCCGTGCTGGCTTAAGAGACCATGCTTCCAAATTTTAAAAAGTATAGCCAGGCGTGGTGGCGCACGCTTGTAATCCCCGCGCTTGGGAGACAGAGACAGGAGGATCGCGCAGGTTCTAAACCAGCCGCGCGCCCTGGCTTAGGAGACCCTGTTTCCAAATACTAAAAAATGTAAAAATACGTCTGGGAGTGTAGCCCGGAGGTAGAAGGGCTTCCAGGAACCCCAGTACCACCAAAAAAAAAAAAAGTATAAAAAATAGTCTGGGAGTGTAGCCCAGAGGTAGAAGGGTTTCCAGGAACCCCAGTACCACCAAAAAATAAATAAATAAATCAGCAACAAAGCAGTGGGTACGGGAAGAGGAAGAAGAGATATGGATCAGTATATATAAACAACATATAATAAAACATGTTTATATGTATTAACTATGTCTGTACAGAAAGAATAATCTGGAAAGCAGAGATGATGTTAGATTAATAAGCCACAAAATATCTCCCAAGAATTGTTTCAAAAAATTATGATTAAAAAAAACGATTCAGGCCAGGCGTGGTGGTGCACGCTTGTAATTCCAGCATTTGGGAGGCTGAGACTGGAAGATCCAGGTTTGCAGACAGCCTCAGCTACTTAGTGAGGCCCTCTACAACTCAGTGAGACCAAGTTTCAAAATAAAGAAAAAAAAAATAGGGCTGAGGGTGTAACTCGGAGATGGAATGCCCCTGGGTTTCACCCCCAGTACCACACACACACACACACACACACACACACACACACACACGTAAACTATTTAGTTAATATAACAACAATTACATTACACAGTTTAAAGGAAGGTTCTTTTGTGTATATTACTGGAGATTGAACACAGGAGCATTCTACTTCTGAGCTATATCCCAAGCCCCCCTCTTTTTTTGCAGGTCTGGGGATGGAACCCAAGGGCATTCTACCTCTGAGTTATACCTCCTGCCCTATTTTTTATTCTTGAAACAGGATCTCACTAAGTTGTGGAAGGCCTCACTAAGTAGCTGAGGCTGTCAACGAACCATGATCCCCCAGTCTAGCCTCCCGAATGATGGGATTACAAGAGTGCACCACCATGCCCAGCTGCCCCCCCCCATTTATGAGAATCAGGGTCTCACCAGGTTGCTAAGCGTCTGACTACTTGCTGAGGCTGTCCTCAAAGCTGTGATCCTCCATCTCAGCCTCCCAAGTACTGGGAGTGTGCATCATGCCCGGCTTAAAGGGTTTTTCTTTTTGTTGATCAAAAACACTGATAAATAGCCAGGCATAGTGGCACACGCTTGTAATCCCAGCATCTGGGAGGCTGAGACAGGAGGATCATGGTTTGAGGACAGCCTCAGCTACTTAGTGAGGCTCTTTACAACTCAGTGAGACCCTGTTTCAAAATAAAGAATAAAAAATAGAGCTGGGGGTGTAGCTCAGAGGTAGAATGCCCCTGGGTTCAATCCCCAGTACTGGGGGGAGGGGGGGACTGATAAATAACAAAAAACAAACGGCCTAACTGACCCAGTACTTCACTCACCTCATATAATACCATCATCTGTACAGACCACTGATACATGCACTAACCCAATGCAGTGAATTAGTAAGTACCTTTTCAATTATTGCAGCTATATTGCTATCTAATATGTTGCAAATCTCAGTGGCACCTTGGACTTGAGATCTTACATACCAATGACTTCACAGCCACAGTTCATTAATCCCAGCTCCTTTTTTTTTTTATTCAGACTTACTCTTCTCATACTGGCATTTGAGAACTTTTAGAACCTCACCCTACTCCATAAGGTCCTATAAATCGGGCTGTCCATCTCCTGACTTCCTGCAGAGGCCATGCCTCTAACAGCTTCTCTCTACTGTTGAAAGGGCATGAGGTAGAGATTATTAGGTCCTCTTCATGGGCATGGCTAGGTTTGAAAACTACACATCCATACACAGAAAATAAGCAATAACTATACTCATCTGAAAAACCATGAGAGAAATACAATCTTTACTAAAAACAGAAACAAATCTATTCTCCCAAGCCAAATAAATGTATTCACTTTCCACACTATATCCACCTTCCTTGCAAGGTCCCAAGTTCATTAACAGCTACAGTTTCCCAGGACATGCTTCCCCAAATTGTACTCAGACACAGATTTCCGGTGGAGAGCTACAGAAATCCAGATAAGCAAGCAAGCGGCATCAGCATATCACCCAATCTGCCTAAGGCCAGGCTGGAACAGGGAAATCTGAGAGCACTGGGTCATGTGACGCTGTCCTCTGGCTCTACTCCAGGGAGGAAGCCAGAGCACATCTGGGGGCAGCAGGCCCAAACTAACTAAAGCCACTCGAAAAGCAAAACGGAGAGGAAGTGTAGATAAGTGGGAAAAGAATTATGGACAGGAACGCAACTTACAACTTCTGCACTGCTGTCACAGGATGAACTATGTCCTATGTTTGGAGAGAACACAGCCATTTGGAACTCAAGTGAGCTGCTGGTACATAAAATCTGCCGTGGGAAAGGATCACTGAATTCTACACTAACTCCGCTTTGCTTTGTACTTGAAAAGAGAAAGTTAACTCAGCACATGTTACAGAGCTGTTTCATGATTTGTCGTTCTCAAATGTTCGTTCTTATAATCTTATCGTCTATTACATGAAAAGATATGTTCTCTAAATTAAGCCGGGTGTGGTGGTGCACGCTTGTAATCCCTGCGCTTGGGAGGCTGAGACAGGAGGATTGCACAGGTTCGAAGCCAGCCTCAGCTACTTAGTGAGGCTCTCAGCAACTTAGTGAGACCCTGTTTCCAAATAAAATATAAAATGGGTTTGGGAGTATAGCCCGGAGGTAGAAAGCCTCTGGGTTCCACCCCGAGAACCACCAAAAAAAAAAAAAAAAAAAAAATCCTAAAAATACAAACTCTTAGGCTTCCTCAACCTATTTAATGTTCGCTATTAAAGGAGTAAGCTACTGCTTTTAACATTGGATACTATCTGGACAACATAATACGTTGGATCCCTATATAAGCAGCAGTAAGATGGCTATTTGTGCAGTTAAGATGTGGCTCTATTTTGGGCCGTTATGAAATGAGATCAGACAGCTCATAAATGCATGTTAAACAGATGAGGAAAGAAGGGAGTACACACAGTGAGTAATATTAGGCTTTTAAACATGTCAGGGTGATTTCTAAAAGAATAGTAGCAAAGGAGGGGGAAAAAACCACAAGTAAACAAAAATGGCCCAAACTTAGAAAGCAAAATACAGACACATGTCTTGGGGACTCACATGAAATAAATGGCCTAAATTCACCAGTTAAAAAAAAAAAATTCTGCTAGGTATGGTGGCACAAGCCTGTTATCCCAGCTACTTGGGAGGCTGAGGCAGGAGAAAAACACGTTGGAGGCCAGCCTGCACAATTTAGCAAGATCCTTTCTCAATATAAAATAAAAAGAAAAGGGGGATAGCTCAGTGGTAGCGCTCTTAACTAGCATATGCAATGTCTTGGGTTCAACCTTCAGCAGTGCAAAAGTTAATCAACAAAAAATGGAGAGTGTTTTGAAAAAGACAGGATTCTCAGCTGGGGGTGGTGGCACACATCTGTAAAACCAGTACTTGGAAGGCTGAGACAGGAGGCTCACAGATTCAAGGATAACCTCAGCAATGCAGCAAGACTCTAGCAACTTAGCAAAACCCTGTTGTAAGAAAAAAAAAAAAATAGGGCTGAGAGAGCATAGCTTGAAGATAGAATGCCCCTGGGTTCAATACCCAGTACCACACACACACACAATGTGTGTGATTAAAAAACACATCTCCTCAAAGACATATGCGACGGTAAAAAATAGATATTGAATAACATATAATTCTGAATATATCTGTATCTAATAATCTAGCCTCGAATTTTATATATCATAAACTAAGAGGAATACCTTGAAAAATTATCAAATCAACACTTATTGAGAAGGATATAAACATGCCTTAAACTGGCTGATACAATTAATTTCTGGTCAAGAGAACAGATGCAGAAACCTGTACCAACAATGAGAGGATGCTGTGCTTTTCCAAAACCAAAAAGAAGCATTAGCAAAACTGACCACGTATGATGCTTCAAAATATGCTTGAATAAAATAGAATCCCTACTATTTAGACTACATTCTGACCATAATATAAAACTGGGAATCTGAAAAAAGGAAAACTCTTCCCACGATATATACACACACTTTGAAAATTGCAAATCACACCTATTAAAAATCCAGAAAAGCTGGGTGTGGTAGCGCACGCTTGTAATGCTAGTACTTGGGAGGCTGAGACAGGAGGATCGCAGGTTTGTGGCAGCCTCAGCTACTTAAGGAGGCCCTCTGCAACTTACTAAGACTCTGTTTCAAAATAAATAAATGAATAAATAAATAAATAAATAAATCATAGGGCTCAGAGGTAGAATGCCTCTGGGTTCAAACCCAGTACTAAAATAAATAAATAAATAAATCCAGGGTAAAAAAATCAACCGCAATGTAAAGAAAAAAAAATAGTAAGACCTGAATGGCAATGAAAGCACTGTATATCAAACTTACACAAGCAATGAAAGGCACTTGAAGGGAAGTAAAGGAGCCATAAAAGCATTTTTTTTTAACTTGAGAAACTGAGGGGAAAAAGAGTAATACCAAAGGAAAAGTGAAAATAGAACAAATGTTACAAAATAGAAGAGATGCAGCAGAAACAACAAAACCAAGCTGTCACTTTGGGTGAAAAAAACAAGCGGTAAATCTACGCTAAGAATAATTGAGGAAAAAAACGCAGGTAACACTAAAACTGAAAGGGGTATCAAAAATGAACACACAAGATGAAAATACTATGAAGAATTCATGTCCATACATTTGACAAATGAGATGAAATGGATGGTTTCTTCCACAATTATAAAGTACTAAAACTGACTCAAAAAAACAGAAAGTATGTAAATATAAGGATATTCAGTTAATGATTTAAAGAAACAAGAAAAACAAAAAAAAACCCTACCCTTCATCCCCGTCCTTTCCCCTCAAAGGCCATCAGGCCATGAGAGACTGAAAGGCGAATTCTACCAGATGTCCAAAGAGAAAATTCAATTGATTCAAGCTTTTCCAGAAAATGGTAAGAAGGAAGAAACTTCATGAGAACAGTACACAGCCCAGTTAAAAAAATCTGATGAAGACAATTTTATAAAAGGAAGTTAAAGGTGATAAATGCAAGAATACTAAATTAAAAAAATGAGCCGGGCGTGGTGGCGCACACTTGTAATCCCCGCGCTTGGAAGGCAGAGACAGGAGAATCGCGTTGTTCGAAGCCAGTCTCTCTCTGGCTTAGAGACCCTGTTTCCAAATAAAAAAAAGTATAAAACAGGTCTGGGAGTGTAGCCCGGAGGTAGAAGGGTCTCCAGGAAACCCAGTACCACCACCAAAAAAAAAAAAAAACCATAATGAATACAGAATCATCTTGATCAAGTGACGTTTACATTAAAAATTCAGATTGCTTAACTTTAGAAAATATACATGTAAGCCAGGCGTGGTGGCGCACGCTTGTAATCCCAGCATTCGAGAGGCTGAGACAGGAGGATCGTGGTTCGCAGACAGCCTCAGCTACTTAGTGAGGCCCTCTGCAACTCAGTGAGACCTGATTTCAAAATAAAGAATAAAAAAAATAGGACAAGGGGTATAGCTCGGAGGTCGAATGCCCCTGGGTTCCATCCCCAGACCCGAAAAAAAAAAAAAAAAAAAAGAAAAGAAAAAAGAAAATACTAATGTAGCCGGATGTGGTGCACACTTGTAATCCCAGCATTTGGGAGGCTGAGACAGGAGGATCGCAATACGCGGACAGCCTCAGCTACTTAGTGAGGCTCTTTGCAGCTCAGTGAGACCTTGTTTTTCAAAATAAAGAATAAAAAATAAAAACTGGGGGTGTAGCTCAAAAGTAGAATGTCCCTGGATTCCATCCTCAGTGCCACAAAAAAAAAAGAAAATATAGTGTAAATAATATTAACAGGCTAAAAACATGTGAACCCCTCAGTTAATGCAGAATACACAATAAAATTCACCATCTATTGACCATCAAGTGTTAGAAACTGGGAAAAGAAAGTCTTTAATCTGAGAATACTTATTTTTAGAAATGCTAGAGCACTTCTCAAAACTAAATAAAGCTTGTGAAAAGATGCTCCATCTCATCTTTTGTAAACTACATCCCTGTTTTTGTTTTCAATGACGAACCATCCTCTTCCTGAGAAGGGTTCACACTAGCCTGTGGTATTATTTATTATTAGGCTTGACCATGTGACATGCCTGGCAATGGAATGTTAAGTTCTAGTGAAAATACACATGAAGCAGAGACGCAAGGGCTCAGCTTTGATTTGCCATGTTGTCTTTTTCCTCTACTGTGAGACAATGTCCTCGCCAAGAGGTTACTCCTTCAGTCTGGGCCCAAAAGTAAAGATGACATGACACTGAGCCACCACCTACCAAATACAAACACAAGCAATAAATACACCGCAGTTATCTTAAGAAGACTCAGAGGCTGCTGGTTGCTGTCACATAACCTAGTGAGAGCCGGCAGTGATCAAAAAATGCAAATTAAAATATTAAGGCGCTATTTTACACAGATATGACTGGTCAGATTTATTAAGTCTCATAATAAGAAGTGCTGATGGCAAGGTAGTAAAGTCAAACTTAGTTGCTGTTGCTGGTTGGGAAGTACATTGGCGTGGTCATTTTGGCGGTATCTGGGAAAACTGAAAAAGCATTTCAACCTAGCAAGCCCACCAATGGGTGCCCACCCCGAAGAATCTCTTACACACATAAACAAGACAACATGGACTATTGAGTGCACAGAAGAACTATTTTTATTATATGTAAAGTATGCCTCAGTAGAGGAATGGATATACTGATCCAGTCATTCAACGGAATACTATGCAGTAGTTAAAATGAATAAGGTATATTTACACTCATAAAGAGCAAAGAAGAAAACATAGAAATGAGACTTAGCAATGTCCAAAACTGTTAAAAAACAAAAAAGATTTAAAACGTGGCAAAATGGTAATATCTGACTGGAACTTTTATGATGTGTATACAACCCTTTCTACTACTTTTTTTTTTTTTTTTTTGCGGGTCTGGGGATGGAATCCAGAGGCATTCGACCTCCGAGCTACTACACCCCCTGCCCTATTTTTTATTCTTTATTTTGAAACCGGGTCTCACTGAGTTGCAGAGCCTCACTAAGTAGCTGAGGCTGTCCGCGAACCACGATCCTCCTGTCTCAGCCTCCCGAATGCTGAGATTACAAGCGTGTGCCACCACGCCCGGCTCTCTACTACTTTTTGAGGTTTTAAATATCTCATGACTTTTTAAAAAAGAGAATAAAACAGATTTAAAACATGTTACAGTGGTTAATCTTATAACTTAGTGATATAAAGCACTCTAGAAATAAAAAGAGCTTTCTAGATCATCTGAGCATCCTATATTTTGCAGATTTAAAAAATAGTAATGCTAACAATAAACGAAAGCCCAGAGGTTGAGAAAACGACTTAAGGTCACACAATAAGCCATCAAGTTGGTTCTGAAAATCTAACTTCTAAGATTGAGAGAACAGGAGACATCTGGCCAAATACACTGGAAGGGACAAAAATTCAGAAAATACTTCGAATATTGTCCTTACTGTCCTCACTGTGCCCCTAAAACAGTGTCTCTCTGTGGTGCCTCATACCCACCGTCTTCTCTCCCTCTCCAGGAGAAAAAGAGAGTCTTGAGAAAGGACAGAGGAGAGTGTTAGGAAGGGAGGAAGAAGAAAAGAAAGCTGTAAGGATTGCTACGGTCTGAATATGTTCCCCGCACAATGCACACGGAAACCTAGTCCCTATTTCTGTGGCGTTGGGAGGTGGGTGGGGCAGGGCTGTGTGTGTGTGTGTGTGTGTGTGTGTGTGTGTGTGTGTGTACACACCGGCCCCTTCCCACGTGAGTAAGTCATGGGGGCTCCACCTCATGGATAGGGTTAGGCTGAGGGAGCTGCCCGTCCCCTCTGCCGTGCGTGGACACAAAATTCACCCCTCCACTCTGCACCAACTAAAGACACAGCCAAAGGTGCCATCTTGGAAGCAGAAGGCAGTTCTTCACTAGACACAGACCTGCTGTCCACTAGATTTTAGACCTTGCAGCCTTCAGAACTGTGAGCAAGTCTTTTCTATAAAAAACTACCTGGTCTACAATACTGTGTTATAGCAGCAAGAATTGAATAAGGATTTCTTTTAACCCTTCCTTGCTTTTTTTTTTTTTTTTTAATCAAGCTAAAGGGGCATTCTACCTCTGAGCTCCACTCCCAGCTTTTTTATTTTTCATTTTGAAAAAGGGCCTCGCAAGTTGGGAAGTTTGGCCTCAAATCTGGGATTCTCCTGTCAAAGCCTCCCAAGTACTAGAATTACAGGCATGTGCCAACCACACCTGGTCCTTCACTACCTTTCTTTTTTAAACAATTAAAATATCAGAACAATTAGACATAAAATGAATAAAATAAAGTTCTAGGTGGTTAATACAAAGGCAAGGCTGTTAATCATTTATCTTTGTACCCTCAACACCTTGCAATAAAATACACATTCAAGCATATAATAAACTATTGTCTAACTAAATAAACATGGCTTTACACTCTGAATACTGTCACTGTTCTTAAGGCTTGATTTCTGTTTTAAATAAGAATGAAAGGAATTAGGGAGAATTTTTTTTAATATGGAATAGAAAACAAAAGACTAGCTCTTATTTGTGGGGTGTGTGTGTGTGTGTGTGTGTGTGTGCGCGCGCGCGTGTGCATGTATGTTAGAGACTGAACCCAGGGTTGCTCTACCTAAGACATATACCCCAAAATACATTTTATTTTGAAACAGGATTTCCATAAATTGCTGAGACTGGTCTTGAACCTTTAATGCTTTTGTCTCAATCCCCCCAAGTACTGGGATTACAGGTGTGCGTCATGGTGCCAGAGTCATATTTTAAATGAGCAGGACTGGTTCCACATGCAGCAGACAGAACTGTACACTTCTGTGGTCGGGTTCATGCGCTCCACAGTCTAGCGGCCAAGGCTGAAGTCTAGCTCCACTACCAACTAGCTATGAAACTCCGGCCAAGTTATTTAATCTCTCTCTCTGGGCTTTATTTTCTCCATGTAACACTGGGAATGCCAATAATAAGTATCTTATTAAATTAGATAGCTGATTCAAAGCACTTTACAGAATTCAGTAAACACTTAGTATGCGGCAGGTAAATACAGTATTTTAATTATGAAAAGTAAATTCTCTGACAAAATAATAAGGTGCTGAGTACTTTATACACTGACTTCTGTTACTATCAGTGGTTATGAATTATCTGTTTTGCAAATCATTGGAGTTTTTAACTAAATATAAGCTGAATATTTGATCATTCTCTTTCTCAATTACTGATAAAGTTTAAAACTGAAAATTCATTATTCTGAAAGACTGACCTAAAACTACCATTTCTCCTTAAGATATCTTATAGGCACAGGTCATATTCACCACATCTAATGTCTACTCAGAACAGACACAAATGATAAGTACACATGGCCAGAGAGTGTACCCTGGCAAAATATCATCATTGCTTATCCTAGGGGTCAAGAAATACCGTTTGTACTGGAAATGATGGCCTTCCTCTATGTTGTTTTTTAAATGTAAAATTGAAATAAACTGGTAAAATGTAAAACATATATGCACTGTGCCAAGACACAAGCAAGTGCAGGCTGCAGTTCCATCCCTCGTCTCGGGAAGGCTCGCCACCCAGCTCCCTGTCTCACCTCCAGGTCGCAGCTATATTCGGTGCCATCGAGGAGGGTCACTTTACACTGGACACTTTTGGTCTTCTTCGTGGCTTTCTGAGAGGCCTTCTCTGCTTTCAGTTCATTGGTCTGCACTTCCTTGGTCTCCCTTTTGGCTGCTTCCCCTTCTGATTTCTCTTCCTGTATTTCCTTAGTCTGCTCTTCTTTCTCCTTCCTTACTTCTTCAGCAGCCTGTCCAGGAAATAATAATAATAACAATAATAATAATAATAATGTTAAGGTTAACCGATTTGCAGAAGGCAATATGTTCAAAGAGAAGTCTTTTTTGTTCTGCTATGTTGCTCAGGCTGGCCTCAAGCTTCTGCACTCAAGCAAGCCTCTTGCTTCAGCCTCCCAAGTTGCTGGGATTATAGCCAAACACCCCATGCTGCACTTCAAAGCAAAACCTTAGTAACTGTTGGGATCCTTGAATGAATGTATCACTATCAATCTCATTATGATGTATAATTTCAATGCACTAATAAAAACTGTTATTATAACAATTGATTGTTATTATAACTAATATAAGCCTAAGGCTTTAAGACTTGAAAATTATCCTAGAAAAGATAATTCCCTGTATACTCCCTTCTATCAATATTTTCATTTTACCAAGTTGGCCATCTGAGCATTAAATGAATAAAAGAAACTATCTTTTATTCATTTAAAAATCACTAAAATAATAAATTTCCAGTGAAAATCCTATACAATGGCAAAACCTAGGCTTCATTAGGCAATCAAAACACACATGACAATCTACTACTAACTACCTACTGACTACTTAAATAAGGCATATAAGGGCATTCTGAGCCAGGCATAACGGTGTATACCTGTAATCCTAGTACTTGGAAGGCTGAGACGGGAGGATCACAGGTTCGAGACCAGCCTCAGCAATTTAGCAAAAACCCTGTTTCAAAATAAAAAATAAAATCAGGTTGGAGGTGTAGCTCAGAGGTAGAATGTTTCTGGGTTAAGCCCCAACTACCACACACACACACACACATACAAAAAAGGCATTCTGTTTTTTAAAAAGAGTACTTAAGGGTATCTACTTAAAGTAACCTTAATCCATAGGAACTTTTTAATACCTTGCACATATAGAGTTTTTTGTTGTTTTGGGTTTGGGTTTGTTTTTTTGGGGGGTGGGGGGTGGTACTGGGGACTGAACCCAGGGGCATTCTACCTCTGAGTTCCACTCCCAGCCCTATTTTCATTCTTTTATTTGAAACAGGGTTTCACGAAGTTGCAGAGGGCCTCACAAGTACCTGAGGCTGGCCACAAACCTGAGATCCTCCTGTCTCAGCCTCCCATGTACTGAGATTACAAGCCTATGCTACCACACCCAGCTTTATTTTGGAAATTTTATAAAAAGGAATGATAGGAGAAGGCTGAGATGACCCAATCCAAGCAAATGCGTGAAGGCAAAGCAGGATCTCAATACAAGAAGCCCAGAGATGATCTAGAACACACAGACGCTCTTAAGTGGCTGTGTTCTCATTCCCACTCACTCTCCAACTACCTGCGTCTCGGCGCTGCTCACGGAAGGCTTCACTTCCTTGACCTCCACCTGGACCTCCTGGAGTTTCCTCTGGGCCGTCTCTTCAGCATCCCCCTTGGCCTGTCTCTCCTCTTCCAGACGGGAATCCTCTTTCTCTAACATCTGCTCTTCCACAACCACTGGGGCGGGCTCTTTTTTATCTCCTCCATCTTTGGCCACTACTAAGTTGTAGGACTTCTGTTTCTTAAGCCATGGAGGTATGAATCGAGAAATGCCCCGGCTCTCAGATGGCTCCTTCTCTCTCTTGTGGCGGCGTGGGCTGCTTTGGCTTTCGGCTGTAGGGGACGGCTGGGCACCTTTTCCCTCTGGGTTAGGTGACTGATTCCGCTGATTTTCTGCTCCTTCTTTAGCCTTCTCCTTGGCTGCATCTGCTCCCAACTGATCAGAGTCCTTCTGCACTTCAGACGCGGGGCCAACCTCAGTAGTCATGGTCACAGTTTATACTATAACAAAACAAAAGTCAAAAAATTGTTTTTCACAAACTCTCCCCAATTAGATCTGGCAGTGAGGGGAAGGGAGGGGAATGGTAGGGTAGCAAGAGGAATGGCAGAGACGAAAGAAAAAAGTACACGTTGAGAAAGAAGGCTCATAAGCAGAAGAAAAAATGGAGACTGCCCTCTAACTATTAGAATTCTCTATCGGAATCATAGAACCACATCACAATGGTACTAACTTATTCTGTATGGGTGGAATTTAAAGTGACCAAGACTCAAGAAGAATTACTTTTATTTGGTTTCACCTAGTTATAAAACATAAGTGACTCAAAAAATAGAGTTTTTTAAGGAAAATTACTCTTGTGTATTAGAAGCATTTATTAGTCTATAATGTGAAAATGCTGCCGACAATATTAAAAGTAGTGAGACATATTTCACTGCCATTTCACACTTTAAAACCAAAATCTACAAAAATGCCATGTATTATAAAAACAAGTTTTAAATGTTGAAGGCTTAATAGCAAGAAAATTGAATCTGAAACAAAAATGTATGGCTTTATATTCAATATTAAATTCTACAATTCACAATCACTATTCCAATGCAAAAGTTAGCCTTCTAGAAAAGGTATTCAAAGATAATCAAAACCCTAAACCATCCTACTCAATCTTAAACACATTCTTTTGTATGTATACAATTGTAAGAAAATCATCTAAAGGCCCTCATCAAAACCAAATGAAAATATGGGGTAAAAACATTTAATGATTGATCCTATCACAAATAATAAAAACAAACTTTATGCTAAATCTAAAAATAACTGGTTGTCTTAAAGTTTATGCAAGCAAAGAGAAACTTTTCAAGTGTAGCAGTACCACTGATAAAAAAGAGAGCAGGCAGGGCCCATCGGGATGGCAGGTCCCACACTGGGTCTTTCCTCTCTTGCTCATAATGTCCTGGCACTCTGGCCAATAGGTAATGTTGCCACCATCCTTGAAAGTGGCACATATTTGAATAGGTTTTTTAAAAAAAACTAACTAAAACACATTTACTTTAAAGTAGATTATAATATAATTCACTTACAATAAAATTATCCCATTTAAGGTACATAATTAGTAGGTTCGAGTATTTTTACAAGATTGTACAACCATCCCCACTAATTCCAAAACATTTCTAGCATTCAAAAAAGAAATTCCACGCCCTTTAGTAGTTCACTCTCAAATCCTTGTTACCCTCACCTCCTAATAACCAATCATCTATTTTCAGTTTATATTGGTTTGCCTATTCTGGATACTTTAAATAAACGTAGCCATGCAACATACATCATTTTCACTTAGCATAATGTTTTCACAGTTCATCAGTGTTGTAGCATGCATCAGTGCTATTGTTTCTGGAGATACTATTTACTTCTGAAAATAATATATCTAACATACGATAATGTTCTATGATCCAGAATAAAGAACTCGTACTACTCAACAATAAAAAGACAAACCCCAATTATAAAAAGGGACAAAGATTTTAAGAAGACATGTCTCCAAAAAAGATATACAAATGGCTACTAATTAAATGACAAAATGTTCAACATCATTAGTCATTAGGGAAGTGTAGTGGAAAACCCCTATAAGGTACTTTACATCCACTAATAGCTATAATCAAAAAGACATATAGTAACAAGTATTGGTGAGAATATGGAAAATCTGGAATTCACAACATTACTGGCGGGACTATAAACTGGTGCAGCCAGTCTGGAAAACAATTTAGCAGATGTCAAAACTTACATACAGACTTACAGACTTACCATATGGCCAACAATGCCATTACTAGCTATGCCCAAGAGAAATGAAAACATCTGTTTGTTTGTACATCAATGCTCATAGCATTATTTACAAAAGGCTACCAACTGATGAACGGATTAAATGTGTCCATACAGAATGCCATTCAGTCACAAAGACGAATGAAGCCACAGTCCATGCTGCTCAGGGACAAGCCTCGATGCCTGGAGGTTCTAAAGGTTATTTTAGAGGCAATGAGAAGTCACAGATGCACTTTAAGCCATGAAGTCCCAAGATTTCAGTTATACAGTTATTCTGAGCAAACTGACACAAGAACATTAAAATAGGCTGAAAATCAAAATCTAGATTATAATATCGTATGAATTAATATTACAATTATAATAGTATATTTTAACTATATTCTTATTACATAATTACATTTTTATTCTATATTTAAGTTTTCCCAGATATTTCACATCTAGGATAATGAAACAAAATGGGTTAAGTAGAGATATGATGTAATCAGATTCTCATTTCAGATAGCTCAGCCTGGCTACACAGTACAGGGTAAGAGAAAAAACTGGAACAGAAAGACATCTAGGAGATTGCTGTAATGGTCCAGGCATGGTTCTGCAGTATGGTAGAATAAGTAGGGTAATGTATAAGAAATCAGTCTCATGGTAAGTGGCTTAGGGTCTAGACTAAATATAGAAAGTTAGAGACAGGAATAGGTCAGGGAAGGTCCGAGCTCATGGAAAACTGGAGGGATGGTAGAACTATCTACCATAATAGGGGCCAACCAAGAAAAGTGGTTCTGGCTAAGACTACTGTAACTCAGCTTTCACTGTTGTCAACTAGAAACAACAGGTGCTAGAGGAGGCTGGATAAGCACTAGAGATATGGCTTGGGCTTGTAGTCATAATGGCAAACAGCTGTAAGTACAGTTGATACTAACATTAACTAGAGAAAAGCCATCACTTCAGATTAGAGGACGTGAAAAGAATCCTTATCACCACAGGCATGTAGAGAATAGGTAGAGGAAAGGAAATGCGAGCCAAAGAAACACAGACCTCGATAGGCATTGCTACCAAAGAGGGGACAGTTAACTATCACACCTGTGTGTCCAATTCTACTTCCCATTCTTATTAGGCTTTTAAAATACAAAATTGTGTCTTTCAATAAGACCTAAAGAAATATAAACCAGCCCAATATTGCACAGAAAACTTTTTCCCTTCTTTAACATGTCAATTTCCATACATCATTTAAGTGAACTGTATTATTTACATTAGTCATAAAAATGACCAAAGATGACTTCTAGCACATATACTATCTAGTTAAATTCTGAGAGCTAAATAAACATCCCAACAAAATAAAAACAAAAATGACAGGCACTTGTCTAAGTTAACCAAGATAAATTGGCAGCTCTATGATTACTCTGGCTGTGAGAAATAATCTGGGGATCAATTTAAAAAAAAAAAAAACCTGATCTTAGGCTAAAATGATTTAGAAGCCATGAAATTTAAAATAGTGAAAGTTTTCACTACTAAAGCATTAATGGGTAGTTGTTTATATTTTAATGATAGGAAGTACTAGTCACCGCCTAATGTGTCATGCATATAATTTCTGTTCCTCAAAACATCTTACAAGGTAGTTGTATCCTTTCTGCAAATAATAGATGGAATATAAGTGACTTATTCAAGAGCACTAAATGGATGCCTGCACAGCTGTGCACACATCTCCTCTATCATTCTTCATAATGCAATATCGATTCCATGATACTTGAGTGACCTGGCAAAGATGCAGGCCAGTTTGTGAAGATGACTACAGAACAGCAAGAATGTACTCTGTAATTTGCTACACACCCTTCCCTCAAAAGAAGGAATTTGCAAAATCAATCATTACAGAGAAAACCATCTTTTGATCACAACTAAAATCATGGGCAGAAATTGAAGACAAAGTGCTAAGAGTAAACTGGAGGACATTATGCTAAGTGAGATAAGTCAGTCACAAAAAATAAGAAATCAGATATTTTCCCTAATATGTGAGAGTTAAGGAGAAATGGATCATAGGAAGAACTCTAGATGAAAAAGGAAATCCCATAGAGGAGCAAACAAGGCAACCTAAAGGAGGAGAAAGGAGGGGGGAAGAGGAAAATCTCTAAAACACACAATGTACTTAAACATATCGAAGTCAACCACTAAGCCGAGCAAGGGAGGGAGGGACAGGGAGGGAATGGGGTGGGAATTGGGTAGGGGTTAAGTCAGTGATGTGTACATGTCTGTACACACAAGTTTTTTACCCCAATATGATGTATGAATATAATGCACCAATAAAAAGAAAAATAAAAATTAAATAAAAGGCAGAAGACCATTATCTAAAAAAAAAAGAACACAAATGAATCACCTGACACCTCGTGTTCACATTTTTAAGCTTTAAGAACCTCAGAGCTGATCAGTATTGCTCATCGAAACCAAGGTTAACAAGATAGAAAACAAAAGAAATAGCTAACTGTACTGTGAATACTCAACAATAGGGTATATATAATTATATATAAAATAAGCATATTCATGTAGGGGGTTATAGGGCCTGAACCCAGGTATGTTCCACCTCTGAGCTACACCCCCCAGCCCTATATATTTTTTATATTGATATAGGGTCTCACTATGTTGCTGAGGCTGTCCTCAAACCTGTGACCCTCCTGTCTCAGCCTCCCAAGTACTGGTATTACAGGCAGACACCACCAAGCCTGAGTAACATATTATTAAAATAGTTTCAAGAGCTCAACAGAGTTTAAAACCAAACACGACCTTCTTGGTTACTATAATGGCTTCTTAAGCAAATTAGCACCATCAAGAAAACACGATTATAGCACATCCATTCACCGTAACTTTTATGCCTAGAACACACAGTATTTCAGATGCTGATAAACCCTTAAACTACCATCCAGGAAAATGGGAACTCCTGCCGTGGAATGCAACAGGCCCAGTAAAATGAAAGCCCCACAAGGGCTGCAATCCTTCTTTTATTTATTGCTATGTTCCCAGCATCTAGAATAGCCAACAATTATTTACTAAATGGGTATTATTAATTATCTAGTCTAAAATCCTCATTTTATCAAGTAGAAGACTGAGACCAAAAAGACTAGGGAAACGTGCCTGAGATAACGAAGTTAAATGGGAAAAGCTGAAAACAGAACTAACATTTCCCAAACTGTAGCAATACTCACTGCACTAATCTTTTAATTACAATTACCCAAATCCACCATTAATTAGTAGAGTTATATAACATACTAAGTAAAGACCTTTCTGCTTCTTCTCATCAGCCAAAAAGAACACTGTTGTGAACAGCCAGCCCATTAGCCAAGATGTGGTTCTGACACAATTACCATGTTGGCATGCTCCATCTCGGCTGATAAAAGTATTTCATTATTGTGGCAGCTCCATGAGAAAAACCATGCATCATTTAACATGCACCCAGGCAGAAAGCCATCATCGACAGAAGGTCAGCACTGCCCTAGGTAAGGACCTGTACTACCGAAAACCATCCTGTACGTTTTTATGTTTAATAGAAGAAGGTAAACTTCAAGGCGGTATCTCTATCACTAGCCTACATTACCTACCATATAATACTATGATGTTTAAAACACTGGCCCTTAATGAAAATACTACAGCAAGCAAAGCAAAACAGACAGATACACAACTCTTAGGGGCGGGGGCTCATGTTAATTCTTTAGGTTTCCCTAAAACCCAGAGAGACTCTGGGCTATTCTACATGCTGTCCCAGTTACTACAACCCCTGAGCAAGAAGCAGGACAGTATGACTGCCGCCTGAAAGTCTCCGTCCTCTGCTGAGATGATGAGCAATATGAGGTCTTTGATTTCTCCCAAAAGAATTCAATTTATTAAAGACCTAAAACATATAAAATGGAAAAGTATCCATCTCTAAACTTCTAAGAGCAATGAATGATAAGAAACTATTACTTGAACACTGAGAATGAAAAAATATAAATGTACAACAAATAATTATAAACTTAAATAATACTGACTGGATTTGGTGGCACGCACCTGCAATCCCAACACATAGAAGGCTAAGACAGGAGCATCTAAAGTTTGAGGCCAACCTCAGCAACTTAGGAAGACCCTAAGCTACTTAGTGAGGTCCTGTTTCAAAATGAAAGGTAAAATAGGGCTAAAGTTTTAGCTCAAAGGTAGAATCTCCCTGGGGTCAAGCCTCAGTACTAAAACAAAACAAAACAAAAATAACAATATTGGCGATGAGTGGATGGAACCCAGGGGTATTTGACCTCCAAGCTACACCCTCTGCCCTATTTTTTATTCTTTATTTTGAAACAGGGTTTCACTAAGTTGTGGAGGGCCTCACTTAAGTAGCTGAGGCTGGCCACGAACCCCAATCATCCAGTCTCGGCTTCCCAAATGCTGGGATACAAGTGTGTGCCACCACGCCTAGCCGAGTGGACAGTTCTATCAGTCATTTTCTAGATCTGTAAAACACTAGTTTTCATTTGCTACTGTTGTGGCTGGGTACAGCATCTTGGGTGTGTAGAGCACCTTGCAGCTGATACCCACAGCCACCTGCTTTAATTAATCTTCCCAAATAGCCTACAGCCCAAGGGAGGATTCCTCTAACTCCCAACTATCTTCCATTAAAGCATCAAAAGTGAGAAAAACAAACACAGCAACCCAGATACAGGACTGATTCAGCAGCTACCTAAAATACTTGGAAAATACGGGAATAATATCTATCCAATATATCCAACATTTGAAAGGAGGAGAGGTGGAAAAAGGTGTGTGGAGAGTGGGAAAGGGAGGAAAAGAAATACGGAGAGAGAGAAGGCATAACAAAAACAGGCAGACAACATGGACTGCAGGGGCAAGGGGTGCAGCTCAGTGCTGGTGTTATGTGCTTAGCATGCATGGAGCCCTGGCTTAATCCCTAATACCAAATAGTAATAGTAATAGTAATAATAATAATAATAATAATAATAATGAAGGAAGTCCTTTCCCTTTTTGCTTCATTTTTCTTTTTTGACGATCTAAAAAATGCTGCAGCTCTATTCAAATACATACTAATACATTCCAAAGACACTATTTGTTAATTTCTATTATCTGTATGGTGAGAATAAACAAGAGTTATTTTTAAAATAATCCACTGGTACCCACCAATAATCTGTCTACTCTAATTGTAACAAACTACACTATGCTTGTTTAAAGGGAGATAAAGGTCCTCTATGAAGAACTGTTTAGAAAGATGTAAACTGACATCTGGTTTAACTTAAGTACACACATTCAAAAGATATAAACTGCAACCATTTGCTAGTTCAAGTCTAGGCAGGCTCAGGTTTCATTCAGAGAATGGACTTCCTCTGCCCTTTCTCCTTTTCAACAGAATCCAAATTTCTCTGGGCTTTGCTCCCTCTCCCACATGTGTATGGCAGGAGCTGGCTCAAGGATGGGCCAGGGGAGGTTCTGTTGGGCCAGGGCACCCATGTTGTCCCCCTCCCCTTGTCATCACAACATGCAGCCAAGTCTGGCTGGAGCTGGGAAAGAATCTCTCCCTCTAAGACTCACAAGGAAGTGGAAACTCCTTTGCTGCCTCAGAACGTGGTAGATAAAACTCCTGGACACACGGCTACTATCTTGAATCCACTAAGGGATAAAGCCCGAGGACACATGGACACAACAGGGCACTGGAAAGGGTTTCAGAGAATAGCCCAGCCCCTGATCTTGCCACCCCGTGTGGTCCTAGGTCAATGGGAGACAACATACCTCCGGGGCCAGAAGCGGTGAGCTACAGGTTCCAGTTACTTGGAGCCAAAAGTTTAATAGCTTCTGCATACTCTGAAGAAAGCATTAGAAAATAAGCCTTCTTCACCCCACGCAGAAATAATAAAAATGCAAATGATAATAACCGTAAGAGATTGGGCATACATATTAGATCCCAGAGAATTATTACTCCCGCAGACTTTTATGACTTATATACCTCAGGGCTGTGGTTGTTAAAATTTTCCATTTTTCCAGATGCTCAATTTTAAAACCCTAATAACAGAACCAATATTAATGAGATGAACCAAATCAATTCTTTAACAATTCTACATATGAATGAAACAAATCTTACAGACCCAAGTGATAAGATTCTCCTAGTACATGAAAATTAGGGCATAATTTTCAATGATGTCCAATTCCAATAATGATCAAGATAATTGCTGACAATCTTATTGCTGAAAAAAGAGCCCCTGCCGGTCTCCTTAAGGATTAAGAGAGAGAGAGATCTGTGCCAGGGGAAGCCCTCTCCACAGCACCTGGGGCCCATCCAGAAGCAGATGCCCTCTCCTAACGTGAGAGCTGCGAGACAGGGCTGTGCATGAATCGTGAGGCATCCCGAGGCCGGCGTCATTACCCTCTGTCACACTGTGCATCACTGCCGCGGTACCAGCCCGCTGGGCAATCTGAAAGGCCATACTAGCGGAGCCGGTGGAGACGTCCAGAACCCTGCTGGCTCCACAGCACTCAGTTATGCGCGCTGAGCTGAGTGCTCGGAAATACTGGTAAACTGCGTTTGCTCAAATTCCTTCTTCTCAGGTTGAATTCCAATTTTGCTGAGCTGGGGCTACATTCTTTCTGTGAGAAGCTGTCTAAATTTGTATAAAACAGCATGGTGGTTCGGAGATCAAGTGAAATCAACAGAACGAGATTAGAACTCCTGCTGTGTCTTTACCACACAACCAAGGAGAAGGTATGGAGCCTTGCCGAGTATGTTTCCCCGTGAAGTGAAACAGGGATAGATTATGTAGTCGCTGGGTGGCTCTAAGGATTAAATTAGATGCTATAACATGGCTGGCACATAATAAATTTACATATCATGGGACACTATCATCAAATGGGAATTTCTGTGAAAAACTACATTCGTTCATTTACTAAAAATAATAGTAATAACACGATAGAAATAATAATACCAACCATTTTTAGCACTAAAGTCTACATGCAGCAATTTCATTAATTAAATTATTTTAAATTAAAGTATTTTCATAATACTTTAAGGTAGGAACTAAAATGATTCCCAAACTACAGAAGAAGCATGTAGAAAGAGGATACACAGCCTGTATAAACCCACACAACCAATAAATAAAGAACCAGGATTCAAACCCAAAATGTCAACTCCAAAGAACGTATGCAGCCACAAAATGACTTCCCTATTGTAGAACCAGCACGTAGCACGATGCTGGATCATGAACAATTTATTAAAAACACAAAATCAGTAAATTGTTACTACCATTTGAGGATTTATGATCATTATGACATGTTTTGAGTTCCCCCCAACCCTAAGTTTTATTAACAATCGGGATATGGGTTGGATTGGTAACCTACCCACTTTTTTTACACTTGATCTTAGCCAAAAGGCCAAGAAGCAATTACCCACTTTTTAAAACAAATGTTTATGAATGCTTTCCAAGCACATACTCCAGACATCAGTAATAAAGATGTAAACCCTGCTCTCGTTTGAGTGGAAGACAGAGCCAGACCACCATTAATATGCAGTCAAACAACCTGTCACTGACTCATAAATTTCAGAAATTTAGATTCAGAAATTACTAACTTGAAAAGCAGCCACAGTTTTCTTAAAATCTATCACTGTCAACTCTTCAGGGAATCACACAATGTTCCTAATGGACATGTTGTTTGAACAGGCATAAAATACAAATAGGAATTGTGCTTTTGAAAGAGTATTAGTTTTCATTTTATATTTTTATTCTTTATTTTGAAACAGGGTCTCAGTTGTGGGGAGTGGGCCTTCACTGAGTAGCCAAAGCTGGCTTCGAACCTACAAACCTCCTGTCTCAGTCTCCCAAGGACTGAGATTAAAAGTGTGCGCCACCATGCCCGGCTAGCTAGACTGCTTTAAGAAAGTCCAAAACAGAAAAAAAAAAAAAAAAGTGGCAAAAGGATTAGCATATTGTCAATAGGAAAGAAATACAAGGAACACAGAAACATGAAAAGATGGCCACTGCAGTCAGAGTAAAGGAAATTAAGGTAAATATTCAGAACAGAAACATCTACAAGTTTAATCACTAAGCCAAACTATCCTTATCCAGCTGCTCCTCAAAGGGTATACTGGTAGAGAGCCCATAGAAGTCAATTTACTAAAAGCTATCTAAATATCAAATATGTATATACTTTAATAATCCAGCTTGAGGAAATGAATCCTATAGCTATATCTGCAAATATGTAAAATAATGATATACAAGAAAATTTTCAACAACACCGTTTAACAGCAAAGGACCAACTTCGGCCAGTAAGGGCCATTATACCACAGTCATACATTAGAATAGCTTTATAGAGGAAAAAAATGAGGAAAGTTTTTATTGCAGTAATAGAAATAAAGCCAAGATACACTAGAAAGTACAAAAAGTCAAAGTAGTACGTATGCTAGGCTCCCATTTAGGTTGAAAGCAAAGTAAGTGGTAGGTATAAGCTTGTGAACACATACATATTTGCCCACATATATGTGTAAAGAAACTAGGGGAGAACATAGAAGAGTTAAACGCTGACTATGGGACAGGTTGGGCACTGGGTAGTTGAGGTACATATATGGGAGTCAATTTTCATAAACTGAACTGTTTAAATACTGCATTAGGGGAAGACTACATATGCATTAAGCGAAACTAGTTTGAAGGGCCTGCTTCCTTGGAGACAATGCAAATGCCACAAATGACCATCACGGTAACAGTGCCACCTTGATCTCTCAGACAGCTCGAGTCAAACAAATGAACAGTAAGATCACACATACCTTCCAATCTACACCAGCACAGTGGTGGCATAACGATGGCCCCCAAATAAAAGTAATTTCCTGGCATATGAAGTTTACGACTGTCTCTACAGCCAGGGGTGGCATATACCTGTAGTCCTAGTACTTGGAGGCTGAGACAGGAGGATTGAAGGTTCAAGGCCAGTCTCAGCAACTTAGCAAGATCCTTTTTCAAAATAAAAAATAAAATAGAGCTGGGGGTTTGGCTCAGAGGTAGAATGCCTGGGATTCAATCCCCAGTACCACAAAAAAAAAAAAAGAAAAGAAAAAAAAAGAAAAGAAAAAAACAACTACTGTCTACATCTTCAGAGAAACTGATTGCTGCCAACCTCCTACAACCCAACCTCCTGAACCCACACAGATTGCTTTCTTAAGTAGCATAAGCTCAACACCTAGGCTTTTAGAGTAGCATTATGCTTTAAGAAGTATTATTGCCGGGTGTGGTGGTGCACGCTTGTAATCCCTGCGCTTGGGAGGCTGAGACAGGAGGATCGCACGGGTTTGAAGCCAGCCTCAGCTACTTAGTCAGGCTCTCAGCAACTTAGTGAGACCCTATTTCCAAATTAAAAAAAAAATATATATATATATATATATATATGATGTCTGGGAGTATAGCCCGGAGGTAGAAAGCCTCTGGGTTTTATCCCTAGTACCACCAAAAAAAAGTCTTATCAATTACTCCTTTGAAAAAAATAGAGTTCCTAAAAAAAACTACTTATTTTATTATTACTACGTTATTTATCCTTTTAGCCTCAGTGTAGAGCTGGGAAAATATAAAGGTGTTTTTATTTCACAATAATATCGGTGCATATGCAGGTAGGCCAAAAAGATTGTTCTAACTGCTGAAGGAATGGGAGCACAACCCTTGAAAACATAGTTCTCTGAAAGCTGAGGGAGGATAAAATGGAACAGGAAGATTCTTTAAAAAGTGTAAGCGGGTCACACATAAACACCCCTATTCCTTTCGGCGCCTTCCTAGGGAAACGCAGGAACAAATTGGCCTGACAAGCACAAGAATGCCATCATGTTTCCTGTCCACACCTCTTCCCTGACCCACATCTGGTTCATGCCTCCATGAAGAGAACATTTTTTTTAGATGAATAACTACGTGTTCCAAGTGAGATGTCATGCATCCGGTGGCTTCTCGGTAAATACTTTTTGCGATGTTCTCGGTATCCGGGGAGTATTTGTTTGGACCAACGATAGAAAATGAAAAATACATTAATGAGCTATTTCTTCCAGTATCATAACCAGGCCCAAACAGTGCAGACATCTCCTGCGATCCTAACACAGACTGGGGAATGTACATTGTCCGAGCTCATCCCCAGCTATCCTATGCATCACAAAACTCATACCCACTTGGTACAAAGTAGTAATCTACAACCAGTCTAATACCATTTCTGTGTAAATAGACTCAATTATTTAGCCACAAAATAACAGCGCTGGTTCAGGAGGCTCTTCTCAAATAAGCTAACGACAAATCCACCAAGGTTAACTGCTGGGATAAATGCAAGGCTGCAGACGCTGCATTTTAATAGGTCATAAGACAAAGCTTGTCAAAGTCGATCAACTCTCCACCCTATGACAAGTCTACCACGCTGAAGCCGGCCCTGAGCTCATACTTTCAAATCCTCTTCTCTATAAGCTTTGGAATGCTGCAGTGGACAGACACAAATATCTAAACCGTATAAAATAACATAATTCAGTTTTAAATTTGTGATTGCTTCTGCCATTTTAACTATGTAAAGTACTACTAAATAGAGTGCAGGGTTTAAAAAATAAGACTGCAAACAGGAAGATTGTTCTAAAAACTTTGATTACAAATTAGAAGATTTTTTTCTGGTTCAGGTAAACACAGAAAAGTGTTGACTACAGTCCACTGGTGAATCAGAAGGGGAAAGTGCCATAAAGCATTAGAATTATGTGCTTTACAAGCCTGGTATGATCAGAGCAACTTTCCCCAGGCGGGGAAAAAATGTAAGTACTATGAAATTACAGACATGCCATTTGGAATAACAAAAAGAAAAGCCTCTCTTTAAAAAAAAAAAAAAGAAAAAAATAATCCTACTCAAGCACAATAATTTAGTTCCAAACTACTTAGTGGAACTTCAAATAACCACTGCTAGATGGTAGTAGCTACAATGCATTTTTATTTCTTTTAAATGTTTCCTAGGAGGTGTGAGTCTCCAGGTTTAACGCTGGCAGAAGTGATTTGGTACGTGATCCTGCTAGAAAAAAATGCCAAGCATCAACCTTCACAGCACACCAGAAAATCCAAGCAAAACTACTGCCAAGGTTTAAGCTTTACCTTTCTAGCAACTTGCTTCATGATCCTGTTATGATGCCAAACACGAAGTTACCAATACGGTACAAGAGCAATACAAAAAAGGCGGAAAGAGACTCACAGATCATCAGCATCAGCCCACTGATATCATTTATTCATTCCCCATACCAAAGCTGCCAATTATTTAAAGAGACAATTCTTTGTTGGAACAACAAATAGAGACATTTAAACATCTCAGACCAACATGTGCCACCCCATACCATAATTACTTTAGCAGTATTCCTTGCAGTGTCAACAATAAAGAATTACAGAAATCACCTGCTAATTACAGTAGTAGTGTTTTCAATTTTGTTAGGTATTAAAATAGCGCTGAAACGGGCTTTTTTTTTTTTTTGAAGAAAGATTATTCAACGGTATATAAATAAAAAGCATGAAGTTTTTTTTTTCTAAATCTGGATGTTGGAATCTGGAAGGCATGGTGAGTTTTTACACTTCTTCAATGAAACAACAGATTAAATAGTCTGTAAAAAAAAAATCTTGATACCTATTCCTTATTTACATAATATTTACTCAAAGAGTATGACAACATCAAACAACATACAGTTCACGATAACTGTTAATGGCTACTAATCTTCAGATGCTAAAACTTGTGAATGTAAATCTCAGATAGCTATAGTACAACATATTTTAATCAAATGAGTTAGAGTCAAAGTGAAGCATTTTATAAATTAAGTCAAAAGTGTCAGCTTTTTAACATGCTAAAAATAACTATACTGCTGACTTTACACTGCCTCATGATGTTTGAAGAAAGAATTAATTCTCATATAACATCATGAAACTCTAAATAATCAATTGTGAAACAGCAGGACAAGTATGTAAAATAAACTAACTTCCTTAAAGTTCTCAATCAAACCTAATAGGAAAAGCTCTTATGTTAAAGATAATCTGCCAAAATTCAACATTTGTCTTAAAAAATGCAAACAAGTGGTCTAAAACATAACTCTGGCCTCTTAAATTTATTTTTTTTTCCAGCAGGGCTTGGTTCAAATATAACAGAACATATTCTCTTGCCAGTGTATGTACCCAGATTCTATCTAGTCTGTACAGGAGTATTTTCCAAATTTTCAGTCCTCTGAATATTCACTCATACTCTCAATAGCAAACTTCTTTCCCAAGCTGAAACAAACAAGCATGTACCACAAAAAAAAACCCAGTTGCAACAGGAGAAATGTTCCCAGAATTTCCCCTTGGAAATACATACGCAGCTTTTAAGCACATCAAGCCTGTTGTCTGCAGTTCTCTGTCACTGGAGACTGTGGAAAGCTGATGGAAACCCAGCGTCCAAAAGCTTAACGAGAAAAACCAGCCCCACCCAAGCCGGACCCTGCTGCAGAAAGGCATGCTCAGTAGAAAAGCCCAGCTTGGCTCCAAGCTGCTTCATTCGTCAGCTAGAAAATTCACATGGGTCGAAGAAAAAAAACCCAGCTTCCTGCTGCTGTTATATTCACTAAATGAAGAGTCCTTCTACATAAAGACTAGTTTTACTCACCAAACTCTAATTCTATAAGTTTTATAATTTTACTATCACTGAGGAAATTTTTCTTGCCTAGCTCTTCTGGTAGCACTTTTTACTTTGCTTTTGGGTTTTCATAACGCCTTTGTTGTTATTTTTATCATTTTAATCCACCCTCTTGACAGACACAAAAAGTATATGTACTCAACATATAATCAAATCATCTTTATTTATAAACTACTACAAACTGTAATCCAAAACATATTCAGATATAAAAAGTATGCAAAAAGGTAGCCTCATTTTCAACATAAAGATGAAATGTCTATTTTGACTCATGGTACAAGAATGTCTATAGTTTCATATCATATATAAAAATAGTCACTATTTTAACACAGACTGCAAAGGCACTATTATATAATTCCTGCTTTATACTGTCAACTCTAAATTAACAACTAAAAATAAGCTAGTTCAACATCTGTCACACGAACACTGAAAAGTCACTAAAAGAAAATATGTCAATTCTAATATCCAGGTTAAATGATTTAAGAAACAAGCAATCTTAATTCTACAATACCAACATCCATTAAAAGTTTAAATTCTTCTTTCCACTATACGTATTACATTAAGAATTCAGGGCTGAGGCAGTCCGCCTATGACTTCATGTGTGGATGTTTGCAGCTCTACTCTGCTATCATGCTGCTCTCTCATTAAGCAGTCGAAATCAGAAGGAGGAGAGTGTCATTTTTAATAACAAGGAACTTCAGATATTTAAATAAACAAGCTGTCACTTGTACCAAATGGCAGAAAGGTTAAGATTTGTTTTAGCTGGGCATGGTGGCGCGCACGTGTAATTTCAATACTTCAGAGGCTGAGACAGGAGGATTGCAGGTTTGAGGCCAGCCTTAACTACATGGTGAGACCCTGTTTCAAAATAAAGAATAAAAAATAGGGCTGGGGATGTAGCTCAGAGGTAGAACACCCCTGGGTTCAATCCCCAGCACCACAATAAAAAAAGAAAAGATTAGCTTTATTGGAAAATTCAGTAAAAGTGAGTTACAGTAGCAGCTCAAAAAGATTATAATCTCTGTAATCTCTGTCAAATGTATCTAAAAACATTTTTAAAAATAATTCTATATAATGAACATATACTTCACTAACTGTGAGAATTTTTACTTGTTCCCAAAATAGCAATTTTAGTGAACTTTTTAGTAGAACCAATTTTATTCAATTTGGTGTGTCAAAGTTCTTCCAACTTTTTATGTTAAATGCATTTTTCATAAATATTGGCAGCACAATTGTAAGTTTGTTACAATAAACTTACTTGGAAAAATATTGGTTCTGGACATCTTTCAGAAACATATCGCTCTGGAATCCAGAAATCTGACAGCCACTGAACTAGAGCACCAGCTCCAGTGAACTGGACATGGTAGACCTCCAAGCTCCATCCCTTCCACCTCTGAGCCTCGGGTCCTCCTCTTTACTTTCCTACTGCCATGGACTGAATTCCGCCTCTCCCCCAGTATTCATAGGTATGTTGAACCTAATTCTCAATATTATGTAAGTGGAGTGGGGGCTTGGGAGGTAAATTTCGATGAGATCGTGAGTGGGGCTGGATGATGAACTAGGACCCTCGGCAAGAGGATGCACCAGAGAGCATCAGCAAACACACTGGCCCACCTCTCACCTGCTCACTCACCTGTGCACACAACAACCTAGACATTTACAGACCAGGGACTCTTCTAACCAAAAAACAATGCGGCACCTCAAACATAGACTTCTGGCTTCCAGAACTGTGAAAAAAAAATAATAATTTCTGTTGTTTAAGCCATTCGGGCTACGAGATTTTGTTAGGGCAGCCCGAGCCTTCGTGACTATAGAACCCAGTGCTGCAGCTCTTTTGCTGGCTTCAAAATGAAAACTCCTGTCCAGTGCAGTGGCACACACCTATGATCCCACTACTTTGGAGACTACGACAGGAGGACCACGGATTCGAGTTTAGCCTCAGCAACCTTGTAAGACTCTCAGCAACTTAGACTGTGTTTTAAATGAAAACTAAAAAGTGTTGGAGTTGTAGCTCAGAAATAGAATGTCCCTGTTTCAATCTCCATTAATACACACACATAATATGTTGAAATATCCACAAATGTCATAATATAAAAACTATTAATATGAATTTATATTTATTATATCTATCTTAGATCAAAAAGGCCATACTTCAATATTATATACTATTATAAAACATTATAAATTAGAAGGGTTATCCCCAAAATGCAAATTTTTAAATATTCAAAAGAAACGATTGTTGGGGTGGGAAGCATTTTTCCTTTGTGTAAGATGGCACATAGAATTTTATCCTAAACCCAAGATTATAATTTCTTGACTTTTAAAAATTGTCCTGCCAGGCATGGTGGCACACGCTTATAATCCCAGCACTTGGGAGGCGGAGACAGGAGGATCGTGGTTTGGGGACAGCCTCAGCTACTTAGTGAGGCTCTCTGCAACTCAGTGAGACCCTGTTTCAAAATAAAGAATAAAAATTAGAGCACGGGGTGTAGCTTGGAGGTAGAATGTCCCAAGGTTCCACCCTTAGTGCCACAAGGGAAAAAAAAATTGTTTGACCTTCTACTTCATGGGGACAAAAAAAGGAGTTATATAAAATGTAGGGAACCAGTAAGCTGAAAACCCATAAGGGAGAAAAAGAAAGCTCTGAGCAAAAAAATCATCAGTGTCACAGAATTCCTCTGATTTGTCTTCTCTCTTTTTGGCCAGCCTCCCTCTAAGAAGTGATCATCATCTGTCCTACAAGGGAAGAAAGTAGACAATTTCCTGGTGTAACCCTAAAACCATGAAAACACTTCTCAGCAATAAACCTTTCTTTTAGATCGCATTGATTTTACAGGGAATACAATCCTCCCACATACCAGTCTTCATGCAAGACATGAACACATTTATGACTCTTCAACATGGATGAACCTCAGCTGGTCTGTAAAATTTTCTAACCGACCACCCCTCATAGGATCATTGCTATTGATATATCTGAGGTCAGAGGAGGAGTCGGGGGAGAACCACCTAACACTCCCTTTTTTCCACTAGTGCCTTGGCTCCAATGCACCAATTGTGTTCTGACCACACACTACCACAATTTAACCTCTCTCAGGCTCTGAATTCAGGATAATTTTCCCATGAGTCATCTGTAAAATGTCATTCCTACCAAACACCTTAGCAATGTCAGCCTAGCATCTCCAGTTACACTACACACAATTACATTTATTAAAATGTATTATTAGAAAGTAATTACCAGGCGTGGTGGCGCACATTTGTAATCCCCACGCTTGGGAGGCAGAGACAGGAGGATCGCGCAGGTTCAAAGCCAGCCGCGCTGGCTTACGAGACACTTTTTCCAAATAAAAGATATAAAAATGGGTCTGGGAGTGTAGACCAGAGGTAGAAGGGTTTCCAGGAACCCCAGTACCACCACCAAAAAAAAAAAAAAAAGGTAATACACAATTACGGTATTTGGGGAAAGAAATATACTGTTATGGCTCTAAATTTTTATAGGAAATATGGACCGAAAGTAGGAGCAGGTATAGGGGGAGGGGAAAAAAAACAAAAGAATAAAAGAATAGAGGCTGAAAATCCCCAATCAAAAAGATTATTTTAAAAACACATAAGAAGTGTTAGTTCAAAGCTCTTAACAAAATTTTTAATTAATTACAAAAGTCAAATCATACAAGCAGGGGCCAGGATGTAGCTCAGTGGCATAGCGCCTGCTTTGCAGGTGTGGTGCTCTGTGTTCGATCACCGGTTCCAAAAACACCAAATAAAAAAGAATCCCTTTAAAAAAAAAAAAAGGTAAGATCAAATCATTCAAGCAGAGCCAAGCTTGGTGGCACATCCTGTAATCCCAATACTTGGAAAATAAAATAATCAAAAAGGCTGGGAGTGTGGCTTGAAGGCAGACTGCCCTGAGTTATATCATCTCTGAAACCAAAAAAACACCTACTATACATCAGATCATTGCTGTAATGTAATAGGCCTTAAAAATGCATACCCTTGCCGGGCGTGGTGGCGCAGGCTTGTAATACCCTACGCTTGGGAGGCGGAGACAGGAGGATCGCGCAAGTTCAAAGCCAGAGACCCTGTTTCCAAAATAAAAAGTATAAAAATAGGTCTGGGAGTGTAGTCCGGAGGTAGAAGGGCTGCCAGGAACTCCAATACCACCAAAAGTTTAAAAAAATGCATACCCTTCTGTTTTCCATTTTACTTTATAGCTGTCAAAACACACACACACACACACACACACACACACACACACACACACTATAGCAAACTCTATTTAAATATCTTAATTTTTTTTTTTTTTTTTGCGGTACTAGAAATGGAACCCAGGAGCATTCTACCTCCGAGCCACAACCCCAACCCCATTTTCTATTCTTTATTTTGAAACAGGGTCTCACTGAGTTGCAAAGGGTCTCACTAAGTAGGCGAGGCTGTCCTCGAACTGCGATCATCCTGTCTCAGCCTCCCGAATGCTGGGATTACAGAATGCGCCACCATGCTCTGCTTAATTGCGCTTTTTAAGGGAAAGACAATTCTAGAATTGGGCAACGTCTCATTTTATGAAGTGAATATTCCATTGAGCTGAGCAGAGGAGGCTAACTTTACGAACATAAGGGCTGAGGAGAGTAGAAATAGAATGACGAAACAGATTGGTCCTTCCAAAGTCACTGTCTTTAGTATACTAAAAGAAGGGACTTCCTTAGCATGACAGCTCAGGTAAACTGACGCGTGGCCATGTGTCTACTGGTTTTGTGTGGCTTTTCGGCTCTGGTTTGGAAAGCCAGCCCTCTTTGGAGTTCAATTTGACTGCACAGCGCCCAGCAAACTCCACTCCGGTATGGTCTGAGTCAGCTGAAGCCTAGTTGTGAGCCCAAACCAAGAGTACCCTACAACTTTTGTTTAACATGTCTAAGAAACATCTGCTCAGTTTGTCTTTTGCATCAGAACGAGGCCCTAAGGATCTCTTCCTCCCACAGTCTGGAGGGAATCCACAGTCCACCGGGAAGACAGACATAAACAAATCATTACACCACATGTGATAAGGGCATTAGAGAGGTACAGAAAGGGCAGAGGAGACTGGTCAACTCCCTTAGGAGGTCAAGGAAAGCTTAGTGTTTAGGCTCATTCTTCTATTTTGAATGAACAGGCGCTACTGATAGGAAGTAATGAGCCCACTTTGCCTTAAAAACTAAACAAGTAGACTAGGCGTGGTTTCCCACGCTTGTAATCCCAGTACCTGAGAGGCTGAGACAGGAGGATCGCAGGTTCATGGCCAGCCTCAGCTACTTAGTGAGGACCTTCGTAACTTAGTGAGACCCTGTTTCGAAATAAAAAGTAAACAATAGGGCTGGGCCCGGGCATGGTGGTGCACGCTTGTAATCCCAGTATTCGGGAGGCGGAGACCTGAGGACAGCAGTTTGTGGACAGCCTCAGCTATTTAGCAAGGCCCTTCGCAACTTAGTGAGACCTTGCTTCAAAAATAATGACTGAAAAATAGGGCTGGGGATATAGCTCGGAGGTACAATGCCCCTGGGTTCCGTCCCCAGTACTGCAAAAAATAAAATAAAATAAATTTTAAAAGGCTGGGGATGTAACTCAGAGGTAGAATGCCCAGGGGTTCCATTCCCTAGTACCACCAAAAAAAAAAAAAAAAGTAAAGTGCCTATCTATCACGTTATCACATAGGCCACTATAATGTAAAAACAAAGACCTGGCTAGCACCCACATAATACATGTGGCAGCATAAATTTAGAGCCAAAGGGACCTCAGCGCTTCCTTGCCTTTAAGAGATGTGGAATCCAAGGCCCAGAAGCCATTTGTTCAGATTACACAGCAAATCAGTGGCAGACCTGATCAGGCTACATGTTAGATCCTGATCAAATCCTAATTTATTTTCCTGTAGATGACTTACTTCTTCATCTGGAGGAGGAGGAAAGAAGAGGAAGACACACTGTTAAGGGGAGAAAAAGAGAATCAAGGTTCTTCATTGCTATCCAGGGGCCAGAAGAAACAGACAGCCCTGAGACTAGAAATCCAGCCAAGACACCGCCCAGCCAGGCCCAACCTCTGTATCCAAGAAAAATCCTGCATTCTCCTCCTTTCAAAAAAAAAAAAAAAAAAAAAGATGTTTCCAAAAAATTTAAAGGGCCACTGCCAAAAAATTAACTTCTTTTTCCAATGGGAGAGAATATTAAACTTACACTCAAGCCGGGCGTGGTGGCGCACCCTTGTAATCCCCACCCTTTGGGAGGCTGAGACAGGAGGATTGCACAGGTTCGAAGCCAGCCTCAGCTATTTAGAAAGGTTCTCAACAACTTAGAGACCCTGTTCCCAAATAAAATATAAAATAGGTCTGGGAGTATAGCCTGGAGGTAGAAAGCCCCTGGGTTCCACCCCCAGTACCACACACACACAAAAAAAAATTATACTCAAACAGCTTAAATAATATTCTCATGTTATCACTTAGCAAACTAAGTCTCTAAAATAAAGGCTCCAGCAATGAACAGAAATGTTGTGGGGATCAAAAGAGAATCACTATGATAGCTACTGGTAAAGTGCAAAATATTAGACAGATGCAGGTTACTATTAGTAGATAGTAACTTGGTCAAATGATCAAAAATTTCATTTATACTTTTCCCAGTCAGTGGATGCATCATAATGTTTAAATTTATTTTTCTTAAATCAATCCTTGCTAGTAATCTACCGATCTGACTTGTCTATTTTTCCCTCAATTTGTGGAAGGAAAACTGTTTCCCCACCCTAACCCACCTCCCACAATTTCCTTTCTTTCTCTTCCTCCTTTCCTTTCAAACAGCCACCATTGTTCCAAGAGACCCTATATGAACCATGTAAACACTGAACATGTCAACACAAAGTTCATATGTTGTACAAAGCTGAGCGCTGCTCCTGCCAGGGCAAGCTGGGGGAATGTCATGGGCATGCACTATGCTGCAGGTGCAGAAGGCCCAGGGAGGAGCAAGCCCACCTGAGCCCTCTTCACTTCAGCTCTAGCACTGTCGCCCTGCCTGTATGTGCCATTTCCGATGGTTTGGGCACTTGTTTGAGAAGCCAGTATCCTTCCGATCTCTCATAATTTTATTAGGTCTCCATAATTTCTTTCTTTTTTTCTTTTTGAGATACTGGGGATGGAACCCAGGGGCATTTTACCTCTGGGCAACACCCCCAGCGCTGTTTCTTATTCTTTATTTTGAAACCGGGTCTCACTGAGTTGCAAAGGGCCTCACAAAGTAGCTGAGGCTGTCCTTGAACCAGGATCCTCCTGTCTCAGCCTCCCAAATGCTGGGATTACAAGTGTGCACCACCACGCCTGGTTAGAGCTCCATAATTTAAAACTGTAGCTCTGCTTACTTCTCCCTGTAGCTTCACTTTAAAACTTCACTTTCCAAACTTGAACCATGGAAGAAACTCCTAACCACACATTCTAATATCTTCTCAAGCCATAGCCACACCCACCAAATCAATAAACAAAAAGCATCACCAACATCCCACAGCATACTCACCATTACCTTTGCACATAAGATCTCGATTTTAATTCTGTACATTTGAGTTCTGCTAGGATTTAGTCATCCCACGAGAAATTGCTCTTTGCTTACTGATAGCTGCTGAGGATGCAGACCTGTGTAAAATGTGGCTCCAGCAGCGTGTGAGAAGAGCACTTGAATAGCTCTATAAAGAACATAAGAGCTATAATGTAGGTATAAACAATTGAACAGTAGCTGACTTGATGAGGGAAGAATGCTTCCCAAGGTGACAGGCCAGCTGACCTTGAAGGATAAGGAGCTCGTGGGCAGATCAGACGTGGGTAGAGAACACCACTCAGTGTGGGAACTAGGAGAAGGGCCCAGAGCCATTAGAGATAATGTGTTGTGGAGAACAGTGAGTACCTCATCTGATAGGAACACAGGGTGGGGAGTGGAGATGGGAAAAAGGAAGCAACAGCCAAACAATGCCTGATCAGTATGCTAAACTCAGATGTTTTTTACTCTATCCTGCAGGCAATGGGAAATAATGGTAACTTTGTATTTCTGGAGGATTATTTTGGCAAACGTGTGATAATAAATGATACAATGAAAGAAAACTGGTTAAGATAGGTCGAGTGATCCCTGAGACTAAGACAAGGAGAGCCAGGGAGAGCTAAGACAGACATAAAAGGATGAAATTCATAAATGTCTGGTGGGGAAAATGGGCAGGACTTAATAGAGAATTAGATTCCCAGGTTCCTGGCAGAAAAGACTTCCAAAAGACTTCCAAAAAGACTAGGAGACAAAAATAAAGCAAAAGCTTACTTGATGGCATTCAGACTGAAGCACCTATGAGACATCCAGGTGGAAAATGAGAAGACTGGCTGGGAATGTGTACACCTGAAAAAGAGGCTGGGTTTCCATACTAAGATTCTGAACTTTTTTTTTTTTTTTTGCGGGTTTGGGGATGGAACCCAGGGGCATCTGACCTCCAAGCCACTCCCCCTGCCCTACTTTTTATTCTTTTTATTTTGAAACCAGGTCTTACTAAGTTGCAGAGGGCCTCACTAAGTAGCTGAGGCTGTCCACCAACTGTGATCCTCCTGTCTCAGCCTCCTGAATGCTGGGATTACAAACTGCGCCACCACGCCCGGCTTAAGATTCTGAACTGTTATGTCGGTCAGTATTATCAGAGACCAAAGGGAAGAATAACAAGTGAGGAATGCACATGGGTCGGGAGGAGCTAGGAAGACAGGAACATCTGAAGCCCTGTTCTCCATAAGTGTCATAACTTTAAAGCATTTAAAGGATGAAAAAGGAAACAAACCTGAGAAAAGCAGAAATCTTTGAGAAAATACGGTATCTCTTAGGACAGAGTCAAGGATAATTCTCGCAGCTCAAAACAGATAAGATGAATAATATTCAAAATGAGAAGTCAACGGTGTCAAAACTTTGAAATTCCTTGCATCATCTTCAGTCTTATAATACATGAACCTGACATGTAAATCAGTACCCACTCAGTTACCCCAAAGAACATAAAATCAAATAAATGCCAATCTTAAAAAAAGTAACTGATAATAATCAGTATAAACTTTAAAGGCAGAAAAGTTAAAAACCAATGCAATAAAGCTGTAAGGTTTGAGGAGAGGTGTTTTGTTTTCAGCAGTGTGCTCCCAAGGCTTGAGTGAATTAATTTTACAAGATATGGTCACTATGACTATAACTCCTATTCTTAAACTGTGAAGCCTGTGTCTCCATAAAATGCCAGTTTAAAAGACAAGACAATGAAGACCACCATCACCACTAGAACCCCATAAGAACATGTGGAAGGTTATAAAACAAAACTCCTTTTATAGACTTGGATCCTTTCCAGGGTGGGCCTTTAAGACATTCTGAAAGTGTACACAAATACTATCTCTGGAGCGAAACCAAAAAGGCACAGCTGCAAGACATCTTCCACTGAAGTTGTAACTGACTCAATAGCAGTTCTTCCCTTCAGCAAGAGTCTATAAAAAGCAAGAAGCAGAGCTATTTTCCCCTACAAACTGTTTAGTGGAGCCACTTTCTCCTGATACAAATTGTATCTTTACTAAAAGGCTAAAATAGACAGTATGCCTGTTTTAATTTGCAAAAGAAAATATAAATCCCTTTAAAGCACCTATATAAGGTTTTCATTAAGAAAAATCCCCAACTGAATCAAAACTGCAAAAATACATAGAAATACACTTTTTTTTTTTTTTTTTTTTTTTTTTTTTTTTAGTGGTACTAAGGGTGGAACCCAGAGGCTTTCTACCACCAAGCTATACTTTCAGACCTATTTTATTTGGAAACAGGGTCTCACTAAGTTCCTGAGAGCCTCACTCAGTAGCTGAGGCTGACTTCAAACCTGTGCGATCCTCCTGTCTCAGCCTCCCAAGGGCGGGGATTACAAGTGTGCACCACCACGTCCAGCTTTAGAAATACATTTTTTTATTTATTTTTATTGGTGCATTGTAATCATATATCACATTGGAATACAAGACTTGAGAGGTTATACAAGCACACATCATCCAATTAGCCCTCATCCAGTCCCCATCCCATTCCCTCCCCTTCCCTCCATCGCATGCTTATTTGGTGATTAACTTTGATACATATGTTTATGTACCTCCTGCTTTTTAAAGAGGCTCCATCCTCCCCTATTCCATACCCTCTGATTGGTCACCTTAATTGCTTCACTATAGGGCCCTTTCTATAGCTTGACCACTTCCTGTTGCCCCTTTCCTCCTAGTTATTGCTGATTAGGGGAAGCATCTGGTTTTAACTTTCTGCGATATTTCTCTGTGCATGCTGCGTTGAAAATACCTATCCCACTCTTGATGGCCCCAGTTGTGGCCTGGCTACCCGGTGGACTGATCCAGACCTCGCTGGCTCAAGCAGAGGCCTTGCCTCATGGGAGGCCCCGATTCTGGTCTCGCTGGCCCCGACACTGGCCTAACCCCTCAGCTGGTGCTGATCCCGGCCTCGGAGGCCCCAGCACCGGTCTTGTCTCACAACAGGCTCCGATGCCGGCCTCACTAGCTCCAGCATTGGCCTAACCCCTCAGCAGGCTCCGATCCCGGCCTCAGAGGCCTCAATAGCGGCCTTGCCTCATGGAATGCTCCGATGCCAGCCGCTGGCCCCAGCACCGGCCTTGCCTCATGGCAGGCTCCAATCCCGGCCTCGCTGGCCCCAGCACCAGCCTAACCCCTCGGCAGGCTCATTTTTTAAATTGCAATCCTTCATACCACAAGCAAAAATTTGGATCTATGGTAGCAGAATTTTTCTTCAAATTTCTAAGATGTAAAAATGAACCAAAAAATTTAAATGATGATTTTTATTTATATTCAGAATATTGACTTATTTTGAACCTGATTTAAATGTACATCTGATGTTTAGCTTCCAAAAACAGAGGAACAACAAAAAGACATCTTGAAATCAATTAGGAAAGGAATGCAACATAAAAAACTTCATTCACGTACCCAAACCACCGCTTCTGTCATGCTTCCCCTGCTGTGGTTTAAGCTATATTTCTATGGCAACACCAATACAGACTCTTCTGCAAGCACTTCTGCAACCAAGATGAAAACCAATAACCACTGCTCAGCAACCAAAAAAAAAAAAAAAAACCAGCCTTCCCAAATGCCATTCCACACACTTCAAACCCTAAGACTTGAAGTCTGCCTGCCAAAGTGTAAGAAATTTTCACTTTTCAGAAGAGAAGTTAATAACAAAGAAGGTATAATTCTATAATTTCTTTGAAAATAAATCATTCTGAGTAACAAAAAAAGACAATAGGGGGAAATAATTAATTATTAACAAATGATTACCTTGGAGTAGTATCTAAAATTCTAAAGAAACAGAGCAGTAAAAACTTGTGCCAAAATATAAAGTATTCAATATTTGAAAGCCCACAGATGAGCAAGTTTCTCAGCCTAAGTTTCATTCTGTTTTCAAAATCCTTCTTGTTGGTCCTATTGTAAACAGTAATAGGCCTGCCTACTTTGTGAGCAAGCGCCCTAATTTACAGATATCCTTATTCATGTTCCAAAACATTTCTGCAGAGCAAATACTGTCAAGCTCGTTTTATACTCAAAGTGAGGCTCAGCGAAATTAAGTAACTTCCCTTACCATGAATGGAATGCAAATATACAGTGAATGCAGTCCTGGAGTCAGACAAACCTGAATATAAAGCTGACTCAAACTCCTAACAACTATATGAGGTAGAGGGCTGATTTGAATCCAATTCTTCTTCAGTGAAATATGTTCTTTGTATGTTGGGGACAGAGTAAATGGGAACTGAACCCAGGAGCATTCTACTTCTCAGCTATATTCCATTCCTCTAGCCCCCCCCCTCCTTTTTTTAAACAGGGTCTCCCTAAGTTGCTAAGGCTGGCCTTGAACCTGTGATCCTCCTGTCTCAAATTCCCAAGTACTGAGATTACAGACGTGCACCACCATGCCCAGCTTGAGATATGTTCTCGATACCCTATGATGCTTATGTAATCTCCCAGTTGTATCTCACTGAACTCCAAAAAGCTTCCTTTACCTAAATCATCTCACATATACACATCTCACATTTGCACACAGACATTAACACACACATTAAGATTTCATTAAACTGTTTCTACTCTAATACAATAAATTTCATCAAAAATAATTTTTTGAAATACATAAACTGTAAAACACAACTAAAAACCATGAATCTTTCTATCTTCCAAAAACAAACATAAATATCAACAGATACTTACCTGGCATTTAATGTTAATGGCCTTTCTTCTTCAAAGCAGTGAAAATTATTTGGGGACACAGAGAAACCCAAATGAAAAACCATCTCTATTAATTTTCTAGTAAACTGTAAAAGCATCTTAAGAAATACATGTGTATGGGAAGCCGGGCGTGGTGGCTCACACTTGTAATCCCAGCATTCAGGAGGCTGAGACAGGAGGATCACGGTTTGCAGACAGCCTCAGCTACTTAGTGAGGCCCTCTGCAACTCAGTGAGACCTGGTTTCAAAATAAAGAATACAAAATAGGGCAGGGGGTGTAGCTCGGAGGTAGAATGCCTCTGGGTTCCATTCCCAGACCCACAAAAAAGAAAAAAAAGAAAAAAAAGAAATACATGTGTATGGGTATTATAAACATATATACCAGATTTCCCAAAACAGTTTTGTTTTCAAATATTCCACCCACTATCTTCTTAAGTAAACTCACACAGTACAGATCACATTTTTCTTAATTAAAATAATCACTAGGTTTAGAGGTTTGAGAACAAACAATTATTGCAGGCTAGAGTAGTAAACAAAAGAACTCTGAACAGAACTTTGAAAGAAAGGTTGGATTCTGTTGATGAGAAAGGGGGGCAAGAATATTTAAGATAGATGGGAACAGTCCATGGGCAAAGTGGAGAAACAAGAAAGAAGAAGAAACAAGATGTATGAGCTCTTCTGGGAGGTCTGAAGGAGTGTGAGGCAGTGAGTGGGGCAGCAAGTTGACCACTGAATCAGTTACATACAACGGTAAGTCAGGTAATACGCAAAGGCTGCTGAGGGTTTGGAAATTCATGATAAAAACTATGGCCAAAAAAAAAAAAGTGCATGTAAGATGACCCCTGAAGCCGGGCGTGGTGGCGCACACTTGTAAACCCCGGGCTTGGGAGGCTGAGACAGGAGGATCGCGCAGGTTCTAAGACAGCCGTGCGGGCTTAAGAGACCGTTTCCAAATAAAAAGTATAAAATAGGTCTGGGAGTGTAGCCCGGAGGTAGAAGGACTTCCAGGAACCCCAGTACCATAAAAAAAAAAAAAAGATGACCCCTTAAGATTGTTGGCTTTTTGGTAGCAACTTTAGTATTATACAAGTCGCCCATTTTATGTGTACAACTCAGTGTTTTAGCATGGTCACCATCACCACAAACAATTTTAGACTATATTCATTACTCCAAAAACAAACTCCAAACACTTCCTAATTCATTGTATGAATCTTGATACCAAATCCCAAAAGACATCACAAGAAAAATATAGACCAATATCCTTATAAATATAAATGGCAAAAATCCCTAGCAGCATAGTGACAAACCAAATCTAGCAGGATATTAAAAAGGATCTTATACCACAGTGAAGTGGGACTTACTCCAAGTACACACGGGTGGTTCTACAAATGATAATGTAATAAAGCACAGTCAGAAATGAAGCTAAGGAAAAACACGATGACCTCAATAGACACAGAAAAAGATTTATTCCAAAACCCAACATCTTTTCATGATAAACATACTCGACAAACCAGGAACTATAGTAAACTTCCTCAAGGTGGTAAGAGGCATCTATAAAAACCTAGCCCTTAAACATCATGCTTAATAGAGAAAGACTGAAAGCCTTTCTCCTAATCCAAGAACAAGATAGGGTGTCTCCTCTTACCACTTTCATTCACATTTGTACTATAGTTCAAGCCCAGACAATCAAACTAAAAGAAATAAAAGCATCCTTTAAAAGAAAATCTAATAGAAAAAGAATTCTCTCTACTTGCATATGACATAATCTTAAATACAAAAAACCCTTGGGCAATGGTAATAAGCTAATTCAGGAAAACTGCAAGGCACCGATCAATATATAGAGCCAGGTGTGGTGGCACGTGCTTGTAATCCCAGCATTTGGGAGACTGAGACAAGAGGGTCACGGTTCGAGGACAGCCTCAACTACTTAGTGAGGCCCTTTGCAACTCAGTGAGACCCTGTTTCAAAAAAAAATTTTTAAATAGGGCTGGGGTATCATTCAGAGGTAGAATGTCCCTGGGTGCCATCCCCAGTACCACACACACACAAAAGATCAAATTACAAAATCAGTCCTATTTCTTTCTACACAAACATGAACAATCCAAAAGCAAAATAACAAAATGCATGGGATAGCCATAACCAAGAAAGTATAAGAATTACAAGATAAAAACTAGAAAATATTGTTCAAAGAAATTAGACCTAAATAAATGGGAAAGACATCACATGTTCATAAGTCCAAAGATTTAATACTGTATAGATAGTAATATTCCCACTACTGATCAACACTGTAGATTCTAAAATTCAGTGCAATTCTTGTCAAAATTCCAACTACCTTTTGTTCAGAAGTGAACAAAGTAACCCTATAATTCATGTGGAATTACAAGAGACCAATAGCCAACCTGATCTTAAAAGAGATGAATAAAGTGAAAGAAAATTCACAGTTCCTAATTTTAAAATGTACTACAATGTGAATGTAATGAAAGCCGTATGGTACTGGCACAAGAACATAGACACAGATCAGTAGAAGAGAACTGAGAGTCCAGAAATAGGGGTGCCAAGTCTATTCAATGAGGAAAGAATAGTCTTTGTACCAAATGGTTCTGAAACAACTAAATATTCATATGCAAAAGGATTCATCTGAACCCGTATCTTACACTACAGAAAAGAATTGATTTAAGATGAATCAAAAACCTAAATGTAGAAACAAAATCTATAAAACTCCTAGAAGAAAGCAAGGGTGTAAACTGTAACCATCATAATTTTGGATTAACATATTAATCTTGAACATGATACCAAAAGCACAAGCACAAAAGAAAAAAATTGAATGTCACAAAACTGGAAAATATGTATAAAGTACATTATCAGGAAATTGAAAAGAAAAATCAGGAGAAGTTTTACAAATCATAAATCTGATAATGGTCTAAACAGCTAGCATATATTAAGTACTCTTGCAACTCAACAATAAAATAATTCGATTAAAAACTGGGCAAGAAGCCGGGAATGGTGGTGCACGCTTGTAATCCCAGCATTCGGAAGGTGGAGACTAGAGGATCGCGGTTCACCCTTCACAACTCACTGAGACCCTGTTTCAACAAATGGAAAGACTAGGGCTGGAGGTGTAATTCAGAGGTACAAGGTTCCTAGGTTCCTTCCCCTGTACCACAAAAAAAAAAAAAAAAAAAAAAAAATACTGGGCAAAACACTTGAAACATTTCTCCAAAGAAGATATACAAATGCCCAATCATCACATAAGATGTTCAACATCATTAGTCCTTAGAAAATAGAACTTAAAATAACATTGAGGCCAGGCAGAGTAGCCCATGCCAGCACTCCCATTACTTGGAAGACTGAGACAGAAGAATCACAGGTTCAAAGACAGTCTCAGCAACTTACTGAGACCCTGTTTTAAAATAAAAAATTAAATAAAATAGGGCTGGGGGTATAGTTCAGAGGTAGAATGCCCCTAAATTCAATTCCTAGTACCATAAAGAAGAGAAAATAACATTGAGATACCTCTTCAAACCCACTAGCTGGCTTTTTTTTTTGGGGGGGGGGGGTGGGGAGCAGAGGAGTATTAGGGATTAAACCCCAAAACATTCTTTGTCTGAGCTATGCCAGAGCCTTGCTTCCACGTGTGTGCACGTGTGCACGTGTGTGTGTGTGTGTGTGTGTGTGTGTGTGTGTGTGTGTGTGTGTGTCTGGAGATGGAATCCAGGGTCATTGACCTCCGAGCTACACCCCCAGCCCTATTTTTTTTTTTTTTGTCTTTATTTTGAAACAAAGTTTCACAAAGTTGCGGAGAGCCTCACTAAGTAGCTGAGGCTGTAGACAAACCATGATCCTCTGGTTTCAGCCTCCCGAATGCTGGGATTACAAGCGTGCGCCACCACGTCCGGCCCCCACTATTTTTTAAAACAGGGTCTAAGTTGCTGAGGCTGCCCTTGAACCTGTGATTCTCCTGTCTCAGCTTCCAAAGTAATGGGATTACAGGTGTGTGTCACTCCACCCTGTTAGGTAGCTAGTTAAAAAAAAAAAATCTGTTGGTAAGGATTTAAAAAAATAAGAACTCTCACACAGTAAAAAAAAAAAAAAAAAAAATAGTGATATAAAATGGTGTAGTGAGCTCTAGGGTATGGGGAAGTGATTGCTTCCAGTGTATAGGATTTCTTCTGGAAAAGATAAAAGTGTTAATGGTAATAGTACAGAGATAATAGTAATATGTGTAGAGCATTCTGAATATAATAAAATATATATAATATAGTAAGTACAGAGCATCTCAAATATAATAAAAACAATTGAATTGTGTACTTTGAAATGGATGAAAGTGAATTTTGTTATGTAAATTAGTCTTTTAGAAAAAATAAAAAAGCAAGGTGCCACATTCCTGTGATCCCAGCTGCTCAGGAGGCTGAGGCAGAAGGATCTCAAGTTCAAGGCAACATAACAAGACCCCATCAAAAGAGGAAGGAGAAGAAAAAACTCATTCTCCTTAGCTATCACCCCACAATACCCACCTCCGGTAATCACTAATCTACTTTCTGTCTATCTAGATTTTCCTATTCTGAGCAATAATCACATCACATGCAGCCTTTTGTGACTGGCTTCTTTTGCCTATTATTTTTTCATTTTCAATCATATTGTAACATGTATTAATATGTATTTCACTCCTCTGTCCCATTGATATTATATTCTACGGGTATACCACATTTTCTTTACCCATCCATCAGTTTGCTAACATTTGAGTTGGGTCTATTTTTTGCTGTCATGAACAATGCCACTATGATCATTTGTGTACAACTTTTTGCAATGTACAGGTATTTTCACTTGTGTTGTACATAAAATCACAAGTAGATTTGTTGGGTCAAATAACAACACTATGTTAAGGTTTTTTGAGAAAACGCCAGACTGTTTTCCATTGTGGCTACACTAGGTTACTTTCCCACCAGCAGTATATGTGGGTTCTAATCCCCTCAATTTTGTGACTGTGTCCAAAAGAGATGATCACTAGATGTAAGAAGTGAATCTGGGCTCTGTGAACTGAGAAAACCAGAGTGAGGTGAGGAGAGTTCAGCAGAAAGCTGTATAAACAGACATGGGTAGAAGTGGCAGCAGTAATGACACATGAGTGACTAAAATAAATTTCAGAGAAAATGACCCTCAGGAGTTGATGTTAAAATAGTGGATGAGAAAACAGAAATAACCAAAAACTAATGCCAAGAAGGTCTCAAGCCCAGGAGGCTGGGAAAGGCTGCACGATTTGTTCACTTTCAACACGTTGAGTTTGAGCTGATGTAACATCTAAGATCTTGGCGAGGATCATCAAAAGCAATAGAAGTCATCTCAGAAGTAAGAGAGAACGACTCTGATTCCTATTATTAATATTCTACCTTAGCACACAAATGACTAGTCCTAAAAGTTTTAGTAGTATAGTAAGAGAGAAGAGGTATCTCCCCATACCACAGAGAAGGGATTAAACGCAGGAGTGCACTACCACTGATCTACATCCCAAGCCCCTTTTATTTTTTCTTTTGAGACAGGGTCTCACTAAATTATGCAGGCTGGCTTCAAACTGGCAATCCTCCTGCCTCAGCCTCTCCCCCTGCGAGGAGCTAGGACTGCAGAGGATTCCAGGCATGCAGCGCCACACCTGGCTGTGATGAAGCATTTTAAGAATCAAGCTTTAGGAGGGAGCATCCAAAGGGTGGAAATAGATAAAAATTCTGCAGGACAAGAATAGAGTTCACGATGCTGTAAGAACTAAACACAGCAGATGGACTCTACCTTCTCAAGCAGGTCTAGTCACCAAGAAGTGTCTAATGAGTACTTACAATGGAGTCTCCGTGGCAAGGCTGATCCAGCACAGGAACACCAGCTACAAAGCAGCTCAACGTGCAAGATAATGTTGAGAGTGAAGAGCAGGAACTCACCAGCAAATCATTTGTTCACCAAATGTTACCAAGAGCACATAGGTGCCAGGCAACGACGAACACAGAGGTGACGGCTGCCTTTGGTGGACACGCTCAATGCACACCCTCTGAACCACCTCTACACCAGCCAACTGACTCCCCACTTGCCTCTTTCCTCTACCGGGCTGTAAATTCCATAAGCTATATAATGTCGAAAATAAAAGACTTAACACATGAATAGTCGCAGCTTCTATTCCCTTTCCTCCAATGAGAATTAGAACTTTGTAATTTCAATTCTAAAAACAGCATCACTAATTTATTGTGGAATGAGGTGAGAAAAGAACACAGGAGGGGTCAAGATGACATTGTTGGCATTTCTTTTGAGAGAGGGGACTGTTTTAAAATGACAGTTTGAGCCAGGCGTTGTGGCGCATGCTTGTAATCCCAGAATTTGGGAGGCTGGGATAGGAGGATCCGGGTTTGTGGCCAGCCTCAGCTACTTAGTGAGGCCCTCCGAAACTTGTTTCAAAATAAAGAATAAAAAATAGGCCTGAGACCAATCCCCTGAACAAAAAAAAAAAAAAAAAAAAAAACCACGACAGTTTGAAGGCTGCACTATGAGTTTCTGAGGAAAAATCTAAAAAGATAGTGTGAAGATAATTTGCTTAAAGTTTTGCTATTATAATGAAACCTTGTTTTTCAAGACCAGAGTAAAAATTTAAATTTCATGTGGATGTTGGAACTTGTGATTTTTTACCTACCAAAGTTAATGCTGGGCATGAAAGAATTCATTTCTGCAAGTTACAGACTCTGAACAGAAAAGGTGTCAATAAAACAAAGTAGATAAATTCAAGAAATATTCAGTTGATAGAATGTTAAGGCACATGGTTGAAAACATACAGGAATTAAGGGAGAGAGAAAAAAAGGCAACTAATTGAACAGCAAGACTCTTCACTAAAAATCTACAAAGGAGAAGTGGGGAGCTTGGAGGCAAATTAATGAGTTTAATTTACATTAGGTATCAATAAAATGAAGAGGTACAACCAATAAGCCAAGAGTGAATATAAAATGGAATCAGAGAAAAGTATTCAATTAACCTAGAGGGACACAAGAAAATTATAAAAAAAAAAAAAAACAGATGAGAGAAATAGAAAGCAAACAAGATGGTACCCAACCTTACTAATAATTAAATATAAATGGTCTGAAGGCACCAACTAAAGGGCAGAGATTGTCAGACTGAATTAAAATGCAAGATGAAATGCTAGCACATACTTTAAAGACAAGGGCTAGGAACAAGAAAAATGTCATGAAGAAACAAACTGGGTTGCACAGTGTAAACTGTGACGGTAAAGCAAAGACCCCAAGATATAGCAAAAATGAGGTGCAATTGTGAACAAAAAAAGGCCTATATAAAAGTCTAGACAAAGCCGAGCACGATGGTACAAGTTTATAATCCCAGAACTTGGGAGGTTGAGACAGGAGGATCGCAGGTTCAAGGCTAGCCTCAGCTACTTGTGAGGCCCTCTGCAACTTAGTGAGATCCTGTTTCAAATAAAAGAATAGAAAATGGGGCTAGGAGGATAGCTCGGAAATAGAATACCCCTGAGATCAATCCCCAGTATATAAAAAAAAAAATCTAGACAAAGATCTCATAATAATAAAGTGACCTGATCTGTACACTCTGCTTAGGGAATATGATCTATATGACTCTTAAAGGTGCCTACAACCTAATTAATTATAGAAGCATATTTGTTTATATGTTATAATCCTGGTTCAAAGTCTAAGACATAAAAACACCAATGACTTTGATCTATGATTTATGACTTTAGTACTTCTGATCTACATTGACCCTTATCTCCACCTCTGGCATATCCCAGGTTAATGACATGAATCAACATTGCTGTCTTCTCCATCCATATAATACCCAGTGGTAGTCATAAAGAAAGGGAAAGGCTAAAATGATGAAAAATACTGAGTAGCCTTCACATACTCCCAATTCCGTTCTTTTAATAAATTTGAGATTATACCTATATTCTTTAAAGCAACAATGTCCAATGCCATTTGAACTGCCCACTCAATTAAAAAGCCCTCACATGTACTTCTACTAGTTCTTAAAGTTTACATGGTAAAAAATGCTAAATGAACACTTTGAAGTATTCTGCTAAATTACCAGAAAAGGTGAAAACAATATGAAGGTACATATAAGCTTGACATGTTAGCTTTGCTTTATTCCTCTTCAGAAAAAGAGATTTAGTCTTTGTCAAAGAAAAAAAAATATTTTTCAAACTTCAACTTTATTTTGAGAAGTCTATGAAAAGTTCAAATCCATGGTTATAGTTTGTTTCTCCTGGATCTAAACATATATCCACCCATTGGCTTCAAAAAAGCACTTGAAAAGAAATCCTTAGAGAATGATACTTTCTGAAAGTTTCAATCCAAAAAGAAGGATTATTTCCATAAAGGGACAGCCAATAACAAATAAAACAAATATCACTTAGAACTAATTCCAATTTGTAAGAATCTATTCTAACAGAATAGATACATTCACTCATCAAACTATTATTTCTTGAACAACTATCAAGAGGGCAATTTACAAACTGATTTACATTCTCATGCTGCTACATAATGAGATTCCATTAAATCCTTAAGCAAAATTATTAAGAGTATTCAGTTTGAACAATTCCCAGCTCCCAGCATGCCTCTCTTCACCACTAAATTGCTATTGAGACTGGGGCCAGAGATGTAGTTTGGCAAAGTTCTGGGTTCAATCTTCAGGATCACAAATAAACAAATTAACTATCTAGCTGCTACTGAAACTGGATTCCTCTCCCAGTGAGCAATCAGATTCCTAGGGGCAAAGACTTAAATCTTTTGCTCTTATTCTCTATAGACCAATACCAGGAATGTCACAGGTAGCCAAAGAAACATTTGATGAATTAATGGAAAAGTGCATCTAATTCCTTAAGTAGAAACAGCTATTACAAAACCCAAACAACAGTAGTAGTAACAGCCAAACAACAAGAAAGGAAGACTTCATACAGGTATCATATCTATCTATCTATCTATCTATCTATCTATCTATCTATCTATCTATCTCCCTGCTCCCTGGGTTCACCTTTTTGTGCTTTCTCTCTCTGCATTTATACTACTGATACTATCACTTAATTGTTCACATACCAGTTTGTTTTACTGTGCACTCATCACTCAGCTGCTCAATCTTTTTATTTTTGAATCCCCAGCCTGACACAGAATAAGACTGGGCCCAAATATGTTTCCAAAGAAAGAGCAATAAATATCAAAAAAGCTCCTTAAATTATTTGCCCCCAATTTTCTACTATTATTCTGCAGTAAACTCAATGTTCTTAATTGGTAACAGTAAAGTTTACTATTCAAATTAAATATTTGATCCTAGTCACCTTAACAAAAAAAGGAAAATTCATACTACCAGGTTTTACTGCACAAAGAGAACTGCAAGACTACTACTAAAGTTGGAAATGTCATCTAGTATCTAGACAGAAAAGAAATATAAAGTAAGATTTTCTTGAGCCAGATATGTTAGGGAATCTTCCAGAAAACCCAGTATATAATATTCCTAAAACCTCTATGTTCTTAAGTATGTCTCTTTCTTCAAAAATAATGGGATGGCCGGGCGTGGTGGCGCACGCTTGTAATCTCCGCGCTTTGGAGGCTGAGACAGGAGGATCACGCAGGTTCGAAGCCAGCCTCAGCTACTTAGTGAGGCTCTCAGCAACTTAGTGAGACCCCGTTTCCAAATAAAATATAAAATGAGTCTGGGAGTATAGCCCAGTACAACCAAAAAAATAAAAAATAAAAAATAAAAATAATAATGGAATGGGCTCCAAAAGCTTCTCATTATCAAGATGGCCAGCATTTCCTTTGAATGCTTATTTCTTGTTTTATATCAAAAGACATCTCTCTCGTGAGAGATCCTGAATTCTCCCTTGAATGTGTGCCTACTTTTTAAAATAAATTCATTCGTCTCTAAATACCTGGGTTGGAATGTAGCTCAGTGGTGAACACTTACCTAGCACAAACGAGACTTTGGGTTCTATCCCCAGTACTACAGAAACAATACTAACAATTTTTATAAGGTTTCCAGTGGCTCCTGCAGGACCTACGAGATGAAGACCAAAGTCCTAGTATAATTCCCTGGGATTCATGCAAGCTAGCCCCAATCCAGCTCTGTGGCCAGTAGACTTCTGCTCCCCATTCCCACTCCCACACCCCCTGAACTCCAACCACACCAGCTTCCTCAACATGAAATAAATCTTCACGCTTTCCATATCTTAGGGGGAGGGAGGAGTCCGCCCCAAGCTTCCAGGTAATAAGATTAAAAACTGGCAGTATATGACCAACCCTTATAATAGCTCTGTTACTGACTTTTAGGCCACAGAACATACAGAATGGAAACTGGGGTTGAAGCAAACCTAAGGAAGTTATTTGTCAGTTTATGGTACACACAGAATTCATAGGGCTATGAAAGAGAAGTTTAGTGGACGGCAAACAAGCCAAGCAGGGAGCCTCCAGCCAAATCCACCAGCAGAGTAAGCAGGATGGCAAGAATGCAAGTCACGCTAGCACTGGCTAAGAAGAATGTAGCTTATCCAAGATGGCTCTGAAATATAGGTGAGGGGAATCCTCCCAACAGACCTAGCCAAAGCCAGATCTGACTGAGAAACGCAGGGGAGAAGAAAAGGCCTGGCACAATCCCTGCCCGCTTCCTATCCATGAACCATACAACTAACAAGCTACAGAACGTGACAGGCCCATATAAGAGGGCAGGGAAGAGCAGAGTAGGTTCTGCGGGAGACCTAACGATTTAGCTCACTGCTGACATGGGCTGGGTAGAAATGGGTCCAGAAGAATGGACAGCACCTGCCAACTGTTTTACAAGACAAGACAAGACATGGCCTCTAGATGCAGCAGACCCGCAGGGCTTCGTATGATTTGCCCTGGGTAAAGGAAGGACTGTGTGTAGTTGTACCTGTAGGAGCTGAACTATAACAGTGACTATCTGCACTGAAAGGATACCTGCATTTATATACTATACTTAACATAAGTGCATACATGCATATAAACCACACCAAAGGAGTGAAATGTAGCCCTCCTACCAATCAACTTAACTGCCATACCTCACTTCCCCTCTGTCACCATCTGCCTAATCCTTTCCTCCCCCACAGTCAGCCCCAGTCTAATGACTTTGACGAGATCTACTCAGTTTGGGTTTAGTCATAATTGGGAACTATCTCATATCCTGCTTCCCAATCCCTTCCTATGTCTTTCCCCGTGATGCTTTGTAATTCATGGTTAACCATACTAGAACAAATCAACTCAATAACTGCTGAATGAAATAACAAACAGCACAGTGAAATGTGGTGTTTGTTCTATTTTTTTTTGTACATCAAATGTAAACATTCTTCTCACTGTATCAAAAAATTTTTTGATCCAACGTACTTGGCCAAAATGGCAACCGTGGTTGTTAGTACCAAAATGTGGGCACCAGAAAAGTCTGCTTTTATGATAATCAAGTTTCTGCACTTACCACAGGTTGTTACTGCAATTTTTTAAGTTTTTAATAAGGGGACTGGAAGCATTTTTTCTCTTCTGTGGGGAAGGACTAACCCTCATAGCCACCAGTCTTCTTGTGGGATTTTCCTCCACTGAGGCCCCTAGTTGCATAATGAACATCCCATATAAAGAAAGTTTGTTTTTACCATGGAGTTTACTGTAACAGGATCTGTCCTGTACCAATTGTATATTTATCTTTAAAAGAAACAGATGAAATAACATGACACAAGGCTTAGAATCATTATATAAAACTAGCCCAGCTGATACCCAGACATATCCAAACACTGTAACCCCTGTGTACCACTGCCCAAATGAGAGGGGTTGGGTCAGAACAGAATCAGCTCTTAATGGAATCAGTGAGCCAGCTCTCCAGACTGAGCCAGGGATTATGTGATCAGATTTTCATTTCAAAGGCTTCTTAACAATTTTAACATAGACTTGCAACACTTTTATGATCCTGGAAAATATCCAAAGTGATTCGTCTACTCCTTTTTGGCACATAGCTGTAGGTAATAAATGTACATATTTTCTACTAACAGTGAACTCTCAAGCAAGCCCATCCAATGAATGACTGCCCTACGGATTAACATTTCCTAATGTTAGTTCTACTACATTAACAATTTACAGAGACATATTCATCCTATTCTGTCAAAGGAAAATAAGTTTTAAAGGGGAATGATACTGCTCTAACCCACGTGTACTTCACTTCAGACAACCAGCTGGACACTGCCGGGCATGGTGGTGTTTGCCTACAGTTCCAGCTACTCAGGGGCTAAGAAGGCAGAACCACCAGCTTGAAATTAGCCCAGGCAATGATGCAGGTAACATAATAAGATCCTGCCTCAAAACAAAACAAAAAAAACAAAAAACAGGGCATGGTGGGAGCTAAGGCAGGAGAATTGCAGATTCAAGGCCAGTCTCAGCAACCTAGTGAGATCCTGCTTACCAACAAAAAATTTAAAAAGGCTAGGGGTGTAACTTGGAGCTAGAATGCCCCTGGATTCAATCTCCAGTACTATATAAAAAAAAATTTTTTTGATCCAACGTGCTTGGCCAAAATGGCAACCGTGGTTGTTAGTACCAAAATGTGGGCACCAGAAAAGTCTGCTTTTATGATAATCAAGTTTTCTGCACTTACCACAGGTTGTTACTGCAATTTTTTAAGTTTTTAATAAAGTCCCTTAAAGCAATATAGGGTTTTCTCCCTTTATATTTTATTCTTGCTTAGCACTTTTACAAGTGGTACAAAACAAGATGAAGAAGCCCCAGCAAAATTACAATAAACTGGTACTGTGCCCTGTGGTATAGATTAACCTAAAACACAGAGGTACATTCATCCTGCTGCTCCGTGAGCCAGGCACAACATGCAGAAACCACGGGGCTCTGAAGCATGCACTTCAGCCACTGTTACATCAGAGGACTTTTTTTTTTTTTTTTTTAAGTCCTGGGTTTAACTGGATTTAAAAGAATGAAAGGAATTCCCTGGGTTTTATAAAGGCAATTTCCCAACAGATTTTTGCCCCCAGTTCTTCATAATACAAGAATTAAAGCCATTTAGCAAATTAGAGTGTATACTTGCCACTTAAAATGCTATTAAGAACATGTAAAATTAAGAGATCTTTAAAAAGCAATACACATCAACTAAAGGTTTAAAGATCCTGCTCAGAAGTTGTGTTGTAACAGTTTCCTGTAAAGTTAATCAAAAAGCAGCAACATGTGAGGTCACATCTAAGTGCAGGAGGGATCCACTTTCAGACCACACATGGAACACATAACCTCCTAAGATCAAGAAAGAGCCTTTCTTTGTTTTGCTATCATAGGACAAGTATTGCTGTCCAATTTTCTCCACAACTTCATTAAAATACCAAACACAATACATGCACAATTTAACACAGCACAAGGACAGGCACATAGTTTTCAGAACTGCAAAATGGCATCTGTAGAATGTCTCAAAGAAGTGACAAAGGCACTTCTTAAGCCCTAACAAAGAGAACAATGTTTCCACTAACATACTACAGGGCTCCTCATTGCAGACAGGAAAGGCAGTAAAGATTAACACAAAGCAGAGCCAAACATGGAGAATGATGCTCTGCAGAGAAGAATTAAAAGAAACTATTGAAGATGCAGTTTCGCTCATTATAACATATAAAAGTAACAAAACTTAATGTCTTTTCAAAAATCAAGTAAATTCAAGTATTAAATTTGAAAAAAAATTATAACAAAAATTTCCAAAAATGAAATTACTTATCAGTTGAACTAGATCTTTATATGATTCATACGGACTGTGTTTCTATAATACCTACTGTTTAAAAGATGGTTAATAAATAAGCTCTACCAGCATTATTTTAAGAAAACTATTTGTGTCAATGTACTAACAAAGCTTCCATTTTATAGATATAAAATAACTAAGCATCAGGCAGATCTGAGTTTCAATTCCAATTCTTTCCTTTACTAGCTATGAAACTCTTCCCAAGATATTCTGAATTTGTATTTTAAGACTACTGACATCAAATAATGTTCACATGGATTAAAGCCAAAATATTTTTTTTAATGACACAAGAACTTTCCTAAAACAGTATATAAAATAGAACTAGAATCTTAATGAATTAGGGCAAGGGCAAACTGAGAGACATCCACTCAATTATCCAAATAACATGGTAAAAATACTATTAAGGTATTTCTTAAACTACTAGATGGAGAAAGATCATAATCAGGCCCTTAAGTTGACTGATTATTCTTCTTTACTATCTAAAAAGTGTAAGTGCCTAGTGGATAGCATCCAAAAAAAACAATTTGATAAATTTTTGTATTATGGGGGGAGAAACTTCAGTCACATTTATAAACAATAAATGTTAAGTAAACAAAACTGGTAAATTAGTTACCAACAGGTAACTTTTCTCCCTATAACTATGTGCACATAAATTATTGATTAGTCCTACTTTGAATTTCCCAGAACACTGCTATCCAACTAATCATTCGCAACCCCCATCAGCAATGGGCGCCTCGGTGTCAGTGCTGGCCACGCCACTCACTCACCAGTGTGGGGAACCTCCATGTCCACTCTGATCATACCATTCGCCGGAAATAAAAAGGTAATGAGAAGAAATCCTGAACACAAATGTTTTCAAAAGATTCTGGGCACGGTAATCTTATCTTTCTATTAGCAAAGATAATCACCTTAATGATTCAAAGTTACTATAATATTAAAGTAAGCAGTACCCTAAAGGAACAAGTATTGTCCAAGCACATTTATCACGAGAACTCTCAGGTCATCTTTTAAGTCTTAGGAGTAATAAATTGTAAGAAGTGTGCAACTTACTATCTGCACTCTGCAGGATTGTTTCCCTGGGTTAAGGCTGATCTAACACGTTGCTATTTCAAAATGGTATTAAATTCTAAGAAAAGCAAGAAGAAATGGGAAATGGCTCTGAAGTAAGTCCTTCAATTATATAGTTTAGTGCATATAATCCTTCTGAATCACATTACTTTTAGACCTGGGAGGGACCTGGAAAAATAACTCAGCCAGACCCTTTTATTTTGTAGATGTTACAGAATCTTAGAAACGTTAAACTGAGCTGAGTAATAGAGAGATCGGGGGCTCTCTATTACTTGTTGTTGCTTGTTTTGTGTTTATTGTTTATTATCGTTTATTATCGTTGTTGCTTGTTTTGTGTTTAGTTTTTGCTGTACTGGGGACTCAGTCCAGGACCTCACACATGCTCTGCAATCACTCCAACTCTGACACCCCACCGGCCTTCTTATTTTGAGACAGGATCTCACTAAGTTGTCCATGCTGGCCTGAAATGTACAATCTTCCTGTCTCAGCCTCCAAAATAGATAGAATTGTGCGGCTGGGCTCACCAGGCTGAGAGATCCATTTTTTTAAACTATCCTGAGAAAAAGCCAATAGACTCCCCCCCACCTCCAAAGACTATCTGCCAGGTGTTTCTGATTTCCACTAACATATTAAACCTACAAGATGATGAGCTCATGTTTCTGTACCTGCCCCCTCAGTGTTTTCTCAAATGGAACTTTTTCCAAGCACACGTTCCTCTTGATACCCTTTCCCAGTGCACCCCACACCAATATGCTTCTTTTTTTTTTAACAAACATTTATTATGAGCTCAATTTCCATTAATTTTCCCCCTCATTTATTATGAGCTCAATTTCCATTAATTTTCCCCCCCATTCATTCCCCGCATGAATGTACCCCTCAGCAAAGGAATAAGGACGTCGAGTCGGTCATAAACTTCTAATTTCCTACAGCGGAAGATAAAAACAAAAATGTAGAATGGGCACAACCTGTAATCCCAATATCTGGGAAGCTGAGCCACGAGGATTGTGGGTTAGAGGCCAGCCTCAGCAATTTAGCAAGACCCTCAGCAACAAGATCTTTGTTTCAAAATCAAACGTAAAAGGACTAGGGATAGAGCTCTGAGGTAGAATGCCCCTGGGAGTTCCATGCCCAGTACAAAAAAAAACAATTTTTTTTTAAAGGACTGAAGGTGTAGCTCAGGGGTAGGTGTTATACTGTCTCATCCACGCATAACGTTTATCAGAGCAGCGTAAGCCTCTTCTTTTCACTGTTCAGGTTGGTAGCGAGAACAAGGTAGAAAACACTGGACTAGAAATGGCTAGAAGCAGCTGTGGCCACAACAACCAAGTGTAAGACAAGAGATCTTCAAATCCCACTTGCAACAGTAACACATAACCTTTTTGCCAAGTAAATACTAGCTTGTCTTCCAGGAAACCTGGCCAACCCAGTCATCAAAGAGTCCAATCTCCAGGTATCTCCAGCAGCTCTGCAGCTGGTTCTTCGCTGGCTGTCACTTTCTATTTATGTCTGAAACACCCTGAGAGACCAGAGTCACTGAGACCATTATGTTCTAGAAGAATGGCACTATAAAAAATAAACAAACACACACACACACACACACACACACAAATATACACATACACACACATATACACACAAATACACACATACACACACATACACACACACATACACACACACAAATACACACATACACACACACAAATACACACACATACACACACACATACACACACACATACACACACACAACCACCACTCCCATCTTCAAAATGGAGCATCCCAAGAAAGAAACAAACTCACAATTTCCTAGTAATGGAGAACCTGGGTACTCACCAAGCGCCTCAAAACTCGCACCTGTGGCTCAGGCCTGCGATGCCGCCACCACCTTGCTCGCTGGCACCACACAATCCAAGGACGCCTGGATTAGGATAAACCCCTTAAGTAGCAGTGCTGACACAATTCAGTCCTGACGCTTAAGTCAGAGGCGGCCCTGGGTCAGGAAATAATGCACTGACACTGAGCACAGTATCTTAAGGAAGTACAGTTTCTTTCCCAATCATAAAATTAATTCTCAAATTATTTTGCTATTTTTTTGTTTTAGACAATAGGAGAGAAAATAATTCAAAATTACCTGGAGAGTGTGTATATCCATTATTACCTAAATCTAGTGAATACTAAACTAAAACTACTCATGAGCAAGAAAACCACACACATCACACAAGTGTGCTTGGCCCATAAAGTGATGGGGCTGCTTTTCCACACACTCCATCAACAGCCAAGTCCTGACATTTCCACAGTGAACAAGCCAGGGGCTGGGGAGGGCTCCAATGTCTCCTCTAATAGAAGCAAGCAGTCAAGCAAAAAAGAGATTCTTAGCTGTAATCCTAGTACTTGGGAGGCTGAAACAATAGAATCACAGGTCCATGGCCAACCTCACCTACTTAGTGAGACCCTCCACCACTTAATGAGATGCTGTTCCAAATTAAAGAGAAAAAAAAAAATGGGGCTGGAGGTATATCTCAGAGGTAGAATGCCCCTGGGTTTAACCCCACATACCGCAAAAAAAAAAAAGAAAGAAAGAAAGAAAGAGAGAGAGAGGCTGGGTGTGGTGGTGCACACTTATAATACCCATGCTTGGGAGGCTGAGACAGGAGGATTGCACAGGTTTGAAGCCAGCCTCCGCTACCTAATGAGGCTCTCAGCAACTTAGTGAGACCCTGTTTCCAAATAAAATATAAAATAGGTCTGGGAGTACAGCCCAGAGGTAGAAAGCCTCTGGGTTCCACCCCCAGTACCACCAAAAAATAAAAAAATAAAAAAGAAAGAAAAGGAAATTCTTTGTATTACACTGAACAAACCTTTGGTTACAAAATTAGAAAAATTTAGTATATTATAATAAACAGAGAATAAACCTAGCATGATGTCCCATGCCTGTAATCCCAATACTTGTGAGTCTGAGACAGGAAGATGACAGGTTTAAGGCCTGTGTACCATAACTTAGTGAGACCCTCTTTCAAAATAAAAAAATAAAATAAAAAGGGATGAGGGTGTTTGTAGCTCAGAGATAGAATGCCCCTAGATTCAATCCCCAGTACCACACACACACACACACACACACACACACACAAAACAGCACAAACTGCTGCAAAAAAAAAGAAGCCTTTTTAATTCTGTTTCTTCCTACTTTGTTAAACTATCCAATTTCCTTTTTTTTTTTTTTTTCCTCCAACACTTAAGCTGTCGTCTCTAGTGGAGTTTCCCCACCCAGGCCAATCATTTACAAACCTGGAAACAAACCAAAAATATAATCAGCTTTGCCAAATGACTTTCAGATTTAGTCCCCACCCTAATATTTGGCTATCTATGCCTATTTACTTCTCCATTCCTCTCTAGTCCTTCTTCCTGCCCTTCTGTCTCTTCCTGTGATAGATTCTTACAATTGTTATTTCTTTTCTTCTTCACTCCCTAATCTTTAGAGTTTCAGCACTAAATGTCTACATACCTCCTACCCCAGCTTTAATTCTATTCTCAAAGCAAAGAAAGCCAAGAAATAGGCGGGCATGGTGGCGCACGCTTGTAATCCCCGCACTTGAGAGGCCCAGACAGGAGGATCACGCAGGTTCGAAGCCTGCATAAGAGACCTTGTTTCAAAAATATAAAATAGGTCTGGGAGTGTAGCCGGAGGTAGAAGGGCTTCCAGGAACCCCAGTACCACAAAAAAAAAAAAAAACAAGCAATATGCAAAATCATCAGTGGATCTTCATATTGCAGAATGTCATATTCTAAAGACCTGCTGTACTGAGCACACACCTGTAATCCCTGTACTTGGGAGGCCGAGACAGAGACAGGAGGATCACAGGTTTGAAAACACTCTCAAAGCCGGGCGTGGTGGCGCACGCTTGTAATCCCCGTGCTTGGGAGGCGGAGACAGGAGGATCGCGCAGGTTCGAAGCCAGCCGCGCTGGTGTAAGAGACCCTGTTTCAAAAATATAAAATAGGTCTGGGAGTGTAGCCCGGAGGAAGAAGGGCTTCCAGGAACCCCAGTACCACAAAAAAAAAAAAAAAGAAAGAAAACACTCTCAGCAACTTAGCAAGGCCCTCAGCAATTTAATGAGACCCTATTTCAACACTAGTAGGGATAAAGGTGTAGCTCAAAGGTAGAATGCTGCTGAGTTCAATGCCCAGTACCACACAAAAAAAAGCACTTGAAATGTTGAGTGTGGTGGGCGCACACCTGTAATCCCACATTTGGGAAGCTGAGACAAAAGGACTTCAAGTTCTCAGCCAAACTCAAGCAATTTAGTGAGGCCTTCCACAACTTAGTAAGACCCTGTTTCAAACTAAAATATAAAATAGAGCTGGGGGTGTAGCTCAGAGGTAGAATGTCCCTGGGTTCAATCCCCAGTACCACAAAACTAGATTAGATAGATAGATAGATAGATAGATAGATAGCAAGAGGTAGAATGTCCCTGGGTTCAATCCCCAGTACCACAGAAATAGATTAGATAGATAGATAGATAGATAGATAGATACATACATACATACATACATACATACATACATACATAGATATCAAGCAAGCACTTGGAGCCAAGCAGGGAGGTATACACCTATAATCTCAGTACTTGAAAGGCTGACAGGAGGACTGAAGGTTTGAGGATAGCCTCGGCAATTTAGGGAGGCCCTCGGCAACACAGTGAATCTGTTTCAAAATAAAGTCAAATAGGGCTGAGAATGTAGCTCACAAGTATCATGCCCAGGGTTCAATCCCATATATATATATATATATATATATATATATATATATATATATATATATATATATATATAAATGGCATGGCAAACTACACTAAACAGTGCTGACTGAAAAAAGACATTAAAGCCAGACAGACAGTATGTCTGTGAAATGTGCACAGATACACACTTATGGAAACTTTTATTCTGTAAGCTATGAATGTAGGGTACAAGGAGAATACCGATTATACCTGAAGGTGAGAATAGGTTCTCTTTACTTATGTTTCTTTGTATCACAAATTCTATTCAAAAGTCATGTCAGGATATCATTAAAAAGATCTAACCTTTTGAATCCAAGCTTGACATCTTGAATCAGAGCTCTGGAGCCACTACAAAATATACAGGAAATCAGAGTTCTCTCTCAGAAACACTAAAAATCCAGTCTTTAACTGAGAGGAAAATAAAGGGGGAAACCTCAACTTTGTTTTTCCACAGCTATTTTCTCATCAAGTCTGAAATCCCCACCCTTGCTCCTACCCCTCCTCACAAAAACCTCCCGGGAGGAATTGAACCCAAGTAACCTGAAACTGGAATTTCTGGGACACCCTGGTTTTGGTATGGCCCTGTATTGCCATCTCCCTACCTCTACACACACACCCAGAATTGGATTTCATACTTCTTTGCACAACAAAATCCCACAGTAGTATTTAAAACACTCTTCCTTCTTTTTCTTTTTCTTTTTTTTTTTTTAAGCATGGGAAGCACACTGGAAAAAGAGGAGAATGATCTGGCACCTGTGGTGGTGACATCATTATCAGCCAAAGCTCTGAACTGTCCTGGAATGCAGCTTGGAGCCCGAACCTCTCAGCCCACCCAGTGCTGTTTAACATACACGCCCTTCCTGGCCCTCAAAAACCTCACAGTCTACTGACGGGACTGTGCTCCGCTTAGAACGCCCTGTACCTGTAACTTTTCAGCTTTAAGTTTTTTGTACACTATAGTATCAACTACTGTCAGCACCACCCTTGGGAGACAAAAGTTAGCAGCTCTGAGTCTTCGTTTGGTATCTTACAGGCCTGAGAAGGACCAGTTCTTCATGCTATATCTATAGAGAGCCCCTGACTAGTGATAAGTTATATTCCAAAAGTCTGACACGGGGTCTTTTTTTTTAAAAGACCCTATATAATCCCCAATACCAGACAATGAGGGGTTTGCATGGGGGTAGAGAGCACTAGGGAGCATGAGATGGGGGGTGACAAAAAATGAAACTGGGAGGTGAGTGAGACGGGGCAAAGGAGATAAAATACTCACTGTCCATAGGGAAAAACAGCACAAGCAGGATGATGGATGTGGCACAAAGTTACAGATTCAAAAATGTTGAGCTGAGTATGATGATTACCAATTTGAGGCCAGCCTGGGCAACTCAGCAAGACCACATATCAAATCATTATATATATATATATATATATATATATATATATATATATATATATATAGCTAAAGGTATTTTTTAATGATAGAGCATTTGCCTAGCATATGCAAGGCCCTGGGTTCGACTCCCTGTAATTACTCTCCCTCAAAATAAGTTATCTATTATTAATACATTTCTTCCCCAGAAACAGTCATTAAAAGTGATGTTAAAATACCTAAGCCTAGCCGGGGAGTGGTGGCGCACGCTTGTAATCCCTGCACTTCGGAGGCGGAGACAGGAGGATCGCGCAGGTTCGGAGCCAGCCTCACTGGCTTAAGAGACCCCATTTCCAAATAAAATATAAAATTAGGTCTGGGAGTGTAGCCCGGAGGTAGAAGAATTCCATCCTCAGTACCACCAAAAAACACCTAAGCCTAAACTGGGTATGGTGGCACACACTTGTAATCCCAACATTTGGGAGGCTGAGACAGGAAGATCATGGTTCAAGGACAACCTCAGCCTCTTAGGCCCTTTGTAATTCAGTAAGAACCCTGTTTCAAAATAAAGAATAAAAATAGGGCTGGGGGTATAGCTCAGAGGTAGAATGCCCCTGAGTTTCATCCCTAGTACTGAAAAAAAAAAAAAAAAACCTAAGCCTAGCTGGGCCTGACGGTGCACTCTTGTAATCCCAGTGGTACTTGGGAAGCTGAGACAGGAGGATTGCAGGTTTGAAGACAACGTCAGAAAGCAGTGAGACTCATTAACCTAGTGATACCCTATTTCAAAATAAAATGGGGCTGGGGTGTAACTCAGAGGTAGAATCCCCCAGGACCCACATACACACACACAAACACATACAGACAGACAGACAGACACACACACACACACACACACACACACACACACACACACCCTATGCCTACCTAAGAAAGTCCAATTATCTGTAACACACCTGAAAACGCAAACACAAATTGTAACACTTCAAGAAAAAGACACTATGCAGTTTCCACTGAAACATATTTGTCTCCAGAGAAACAGGGGCCACCTTCCATTCACACCTGACTCTGTGAAGCAGAATCTCTACTCCCTTCTCTTCTAGCAAACCAGGTGGGATTTGAACTTGAGAGAACCTCAAAGATTAAGGAGGTAAAAGAATCTAAGCTTCTGCCCAAATCACCCAAATCCCTACTCCAACACCCCAGCATGCCTTTCTTTATAAGACCCTTGGAAAGTAACTTCCTGCTTCCTCCTCTCCCAAATTCAGGTTAGGAAACAACACAACCGCCAGGCGTAGTGGCACACACTTGTAATCCCTGCATTTGGGAGGCTGAGGCAGGAGAATCTGGGTTCACAGCCAGCCTCAGCTAATACTTGGTGAGACCTTTGCAGTCAATGAGACCCTGTTTCAAAATAAAGAATAAAAAGTAGGGCTGGGGGTATAGCTCTGAGGTAGAATGCCCCTGGGTTCCATCCCCAGTGTCTCAAAAGAAGAAAAAGAAAACACAACTGTTATGTAATTTTCAACAATAGGGAAATGAATACGTAACGCCATTATGTTCACCATTCTAAAAGATGAATAGGAAATGGACAAGTAAAACCCAAATATGTTCATTTGTTTTCAAAATCACACTCAGGTGTCAATGCTTATTTAAAACAAAAACCTAAACTGGACACAGTGGTACACACATGTAATCTCAGGACTTAGTAGGCTGACACAAGACAGGAGGTTCAAGGTTAGCCTTAGCAAACTAAGCAAGACCCTGCTCGAAAATAAAAAATAGAGCTAGGCATGGTGTTGCACGCTTGTAAGTAGGAGCTTCTCAGGTTCAAGGCCAGCCCCAACAATTTAGAGAGGCCCTATGCAACTTAGTGTTTCAAAATAATAGATAAAATATTAGAAATGCTGGTCAGATGTAGAATATACCTGGGTTCAATCCCCAGTTCCACAAAAAATAAAATTAAACAAATAAAAAATTAATGGGCAGGGGATAACCAGGCATGGTGGTGGATGCTTGTAATCCCAGTATTTGGGAGGCTGAGACAGGAGGATCATGGTTCAAGGACAGCCTCAGCTACTTAGTGAGGCCCTTTGCAACTCAGTGAGACCCTGTTTCAAAATAGGGAATAAAAACAGGGCTGGGGATGTAGCTGGGAGGTAGAATGCCCCTGGGTTCCATCCCCAGTACTGCAAAAAAAAAAAAAAAAAAAAAGGCTGGGGGTATAGTTTATATAGTTTAGAGGCAGCACACTCTTGAGTTCAATTGCCAGTACCTAAATAAATAAATAAAGTCAAGATAATAGAAGAAGAAACTAAAACTCATCATTTGCAATTCCTAAGACTGTATTCTGGTGTTTTACGGCTTTAGTAACCAATCAATTACCTATTGCTAATTATGTGTTTTGTGGGAAGCCTATAATTAAGTTCCCAAAAGCTTTCTCCCTATGTCCCAAAGCACATCAAAAGTCCCCTCCTCTCACTACTCAGCTTTTACACTTACAAGACCTCAGAGATGGTCCAGGCCCTGGCATTTTTCCAATATATTTTCCTCAGTCTAAGACTAAAGCAGGAGAAACCCGGTGCTGAACCAGAAACTCAAACAATCTCAGCCTCACTTTTCTCCACTACCCAACAATGCCTACCCACCATGTGTAAAGCCTGAGAGTCCACATCTCAAGCCAAGCACAGTGGCTCACACTCATAACCCCAGCACACGGAAGGCTAAGACTGGAGGATCACAGGTTCACTGCCAGCTTCTGCAACTTAGGCCCTTCTCAACTTAGAACTTGCTTCAAAATAAAATAATAAAATAGGGCTGTGGGTATAGCTCAGAGGTAGAATACCCCCTGGGTTCCATCCTCAGTACACACACACACACACACACACACACACACACACACACACACACAATATATATATATATATATATATATATATATATATATTCCAAATCTAAACACCTTTTATTGATTATCTATACTCCTGCTCCTTTCTGTAAGACTCAGAGCAGAGAACTGTGTGTTCCCACTTTAAAAAAGCAAAAAACCTCCACTGATCCTGTACTTCTCACCATCTGTTACCCATTCCCACGGTCATACTTCAAGCTTTCAAATTTTTCCAACTGTGACCCAGAGTAAAATGTTTACATCCCAATCCCATTCACAAATATACAGCAAACACCCCAGTTTTAATGGAAACAAAGTTTTCAAATGACCAAGTGTGACCCACTCTGATCAGGCCCAAAGCAGTCTGCTGAACTCAGCTTAACCCCCCCCCCTCAACAAATCTTGCTGCCCGCACACTGCTCTAGCCAGAAAAAGGAATGAGTATCTCTTCTCCACCTCCCTTTTCTTTCTTCTACCAAGAAGGAAGTCTTAATTCACGTAAGAGTTCTTTATGGGTTACATGAGGTCTTGACTCTCGTGTTTATTCTATTTCACTGTTAAATGTTGGTCATGACCCTCTAAAATGATTTCTTGGAAAACCCAGCCATAGACCTATAAACCTACCATTTCCACCTCAACCTCTGATCATCTTCTGTTCTTGCAGCTCAATTCCTCTTGAACTCCAACAATTATTTGTCCCTAAGAAGTCTGTGTCACCTTCCCAATTAAGTTATCTTCATTCCCTCTGAAGTAGCCTGGATTCCATGAGTTTCCATTACAACTCAACTCCCTAGCCCCTTTCCCCACCATCCTGTCTCATGCTTACATCTAACTCTGGCCTCACACCCAAGCATTCAAACAAAAATAACCACAGTAACTTTCCTTAATTTAAACTCATGGATGCAAAACTTAAGAGTACCCTAATGATCCCCAGAAATCCTACAAATTTCCCTAGTCAATCATATTCCCACTCTTCTGAACATTGTACTTGTACATAAGGCAAAAAATTACAGACTCAAAATATATATGTAATCTAACACTGGAAATCTGATACTCTTCAGATCTCAGCCATAATCAAATTACAGTTGTTCTTCAATATGGAAAACCTAACATACTATTCAACAAATGGGTCACCCAAAAGAGAAACAAAAAAACACTAGCCATTCACCCTGACTCTTTATCTTACACCATTCACTCAATCAGTATTGGAGACTAGCTACTCTGTACCCAGCACTGTGCTAATGTCACAACCTATGGGACACACAGGGAGTATGCCCATAACTATAATCCATTCTAAGAAATACCTACTACACAGAAATATGCAAAAATGCATAAGAGTAGAAGGTAGAGGAGGGTCATACTGGAGCCATACTTGAAGGGTGAACAAAGCAGATACAGGCCCTCACATATTTGGCAAGACATCAAGTAGGAAAGACCAGTGCAGGCTGCTCCTTTCAACTTACTGCATTTAATCAAAAGCACGAAGGTTAGGCCCAAGATTTTAGGAAGTTAAAAATAATCAATTTATCTACTAACAGAGTAAATCCATATTACACTCAGCAGTTTCTTTTTAAGGTTTTCTAAACATCCCACTTTTATATTTTTCAGTTTTCAGTTCACAAAGAACACTGGGCTTATCAATCACAACAGCATTCTCTGGTACTCAATATAATTCTGAGAGACACACTAGGCCCTTAATCCAGTCTAAACCGCAGTAAGTGAACTCATCTTTGTGGTCCAGCATCCCTTTCCTTCTTTGGCTTCTCTTCCACCCCAAGCCAAGGTAGTTCAATGCCTCCCTTAGGCTGCCAATTAAGTGTGGCTAAGATAATGACAGATACTAGGTGTGATTGAATCGGATGTAAAGAATAAAGGTAGGAAACAGGTGAAAGAGACTCCAATAAAGGTCAACCTGTATTATTTAGCTTAAAGCTGGGTGAGCAAACAGATGGATAGCCTCTTCATCTCTGGGAAAAGAAAAAAAAAAAAAACAGACCCAGTCACCACTGAGTTTTTTTGTTATGAGAAAACTTCAGAAAGTCAGAGTTTCTAAGGAATTAGATTTGGCCTGGAGCCTGTGTAGACTAGATCAGGGTTTCTCAACCTCTGTGGTATTCGACAATGTTGTGAGAAGCTGTCCCCAAGCATTGCAGGATGTTAACCTCTACACACTAGATACCAGTAGCATGCCCTCGAGTCATGGCCATCAAGAATGTCTCCGGCCATTGCCAAGAGTCTCCTAGAGAATCTCTCAGCCACCCCTGCCCAGGCTTGAGAAGCAGGGTGCTGCAATAGAAGCGAAGCATAAGGCTGCCTCACAAATACACAATGAAGAAAGAAACAGACATGGATGAACAGGACAAATGAAGGTAAGAAAAAGGCTATGCCTTGACCCTCTATTGTCTGCATTTTAATGAAAAGCTAATAGCCTCAACAGAAGAAAAAAATCAAAATGAAGGAAAACAAAGTAAAGCAAAGTCTGAAGCATTTAAGTAACAATGTAACTGTGTACATGACAATTACTCATTCAGACCACAAAATTTTGTGAAATGGTTAGTGTACAGATGGCTGAGGTGTGATTGAAGCTGCACCTAAGAACAAGCTTAGTGAGAGCCAGGTGGGTGGCACGCACCTGTAACCTTCAGGCTTCCGAGGCTGAGACAGGAGGAGCGCAGGATGGAGGGCAGCCTCAGTAACTTAGTGAGGCCCTGTATCAAAATAAAAAAATTAAGTAGGGCTGGATTTGTAGCTCAGAGGTACAATGTCCCTTGGTTCAATCCCCAATACTGTCCCCCCCCAAAAAAAATAAAGTTTAGCAAAAACTAAACTAAGTCTATCTTCACACCACATATCCAAGCCATTCTACAAGGATAATCTTTAGCTGATTTTTTTTTTAGATATAAAAAGAAAATCTGGAATAGGAACTACTCTGAAATTACTAGGAATATGTAGAAATGATTCCAAATTCCAGGTTCAACCATTTTCTAGCTACATAGCTACATGACACCTTCTCTACAAATTTCCCTTATCCAGAGAAGTAAATAATATAACCAAAGTAAGGACATCGGCATCATGCCTGAAACAATATACATACTAGTAAGTGACAATTATCACTAGTTGTACATATATATTTTATAAACATGTTTCTAATACAGAATAGAACACATTGCCTAAGTGAAATTGGGGGAGAAAAATCATATTTCTAATCAGTTAACTGAAAGAAAAAGTAAAAAATATCTTACATGCCAAAATTTACCTTCATCTTTAAGGCAGAAGAAAAATGGATTACCGTCAAAGCACATGGTTGTAATAAAAGCAAACAGTAAATGCTATCTCATTTTTAAGTAATTTTCCACTTGTGCTAACTCAAGTATACTTCCCCAAACTTTTATCTAAAATTAGCCCCAAATATCATTTCAAGTAGTTGAAATTAAAAATTCATTCCATAAATTTTTCTATAAGGCCAAATATAATAGATAAAAAGGACGTTTTCTTACACATACCGGCCAGTTTGGAGTTGCTGTTTTTGTCTCACAGAAGTTGTTTTCTAGCCACAAGCTACTACAAATTGTTCAGACCTTTTGGCAGCAACACAGGAAACTGCCCTTTTCACCCATTCTCCCACAAAAATGTAGTCAATTTCTAGGCAAGCCCATCCCTGAAGGCCACTTGCTTTAGGGAGCTAAATGCACACAATTTTTCACTTAGCAATATGAAAGAGCCCCAAATATTTTGCATTTTTGTGAAGAAAGCTGAAAGCAAAATCACCAAAGACATTCGGGGAAGACTCTTTATTAAATCAGCTCATAAAGTGAGCCACACCAACATTTGAAATTTATAGGACCGTAGGAATCACAGCTGCTTCCATTTTATCCAAATCACAAGGACGCAATAGGCGATACGTGAAGCCATTTCCAGACAATTATCCTTGACTTTCCACTATTCTCAACCCGCCATGTTTCACATAAGTAAAAAGAATTAAGTGATTTTTTAAAAATTCTTTTGTAACTCAGGCCGCCCACTCACTATCTTCCATTTGAATCTGAGGGGTTTTCTACAATTTTATGCATCACATAAAAGGAATGTGGGCAAGTCTCAAGGATGAAGTTGAGGTTCCTTTCGACCTTTTATTCAGGTACACGAAATCAACACCCATTTTTTCCCTTCAATTATTTAAGGGGCAGAAGGTGGCAAATTACCCAACAGCTGTAACATATTTTATTTCTAAAAATAAAGCCAATATTGCCATTTAAACACAAAATTAAAGGCAACCCTTCAAAAACCAGGAATTCCTTTGTACTCATTTGGCTTAAAATTCTACAGACAGATCATTTATTAAAAGGACAAAGAAGGCCAATGATTACAAGAAAAAAAAATAAAAAGGCATCTGCTATCTGCTTTCACTCACAAAATTAAGCTGGATTCTACTAGGTCCTAGAAGAAGAATCAAATGCAACAACATTCAATCTGTGAACCAAGTTCACAATTCATAGATTTAAAAAAAAAAAAAATCTACCCAGTATTTTCCAGGGAACATTTTCTGTCTCCAAAGAGGACTTGTAACCACAAACAAGTTTCAATAATGACTCAAGGGCACTTCTCCAAACGGATGCACTATCTGAAACTATCCAAAAACAATACGCCAGGTCTTATACACAAAAAAAATCTCCTGGGACTTCCGGGAAAATGGCGGCTGAGAAAAGCAGCATTTACAAGTCCCGCTAACAATCAATCTCTATTGCCACAAAATCAGGGCTTTTCATAGCCAGAAAACACCATCAGCAGAGAAATAAAAACTATAAATACAAGGGACAGAGAAAAAAAAGGCTAGAACAACCAGAAACCAGAAAAGAAACTAGCCCGCACTGCTGTGGCAGACGGCGCCATCTTCCCTCGCAGCACAAGGCTCCAGAGAAGAAAGGGACTCAGAACAGAGCTCAACACCAGAAAATAAATATGCCAGCCTCACGGCCCAGGGCACAGCAGCAGCGCCATATCGCCAGCAGCGGCGGCGAGTTCACCGTGCCCGTAACAGCTCCAGATCAGTGCACTCAACAACCCACCAGGCTCCAGAGAAGAAAGATAAACAAGGAACTGAAGTGAGCAGCTGAGGATCATCTGGGTATAATTCAGCAGTTTTTTCAGCGCAAAGAACGTCTAAAACTCTCAGTGACGAAGCTCAGCAGACCCTCCAGGGATTCAGAATGGAGCTCAAAACCAGAAAATAAATACACCAGCCTCACGGCCGAGAAAGTCACAGCGGCACCATATTACCAGTGGTGGCGGCGAGTTCACTTTGTTCACGACAGCTCCAGATCAGCACACTCAACAAACGTGAGTGAAATTGTGGCCACGAAAGGAGAAATCCCAGTACTGTACCCGTAGGGACTTGCGCAGTTTTGATAACCTCCCTGGGTCTGAGATTTTGCAGTCCAACCCACTAAAGGAGTAGCGGTGACAGAGATACCACACCCTAGTAGCAGTTCCCCGTGAGAAAACACCCAGCCTGGCACCCTCATGGTTATGCGCAGCCTCGATTAACTCCCTGGGTCTGAGACTTTGTGATACAACCCAGTAAAGGAGTAGTGGTGACTGAGATTACCACAGACTCGAGATCCAGAGCGGCCAAAGTGAAGTCATAGTTACCCAGGGAAGAACCCAGAAAAGGCAAAAACTTCCGAAATCATGGGAAAGAGGAGTAACAACAGAGCAATGAATGCCCACAAACCCACAGCATCAGAACCTTATAACACAGAAATTCAGAGATCTCCAGAAGATCAAATCAGTAATATAACTGTAGAAATAATAGAGGACTTTCGAAAAGAATGTAGAGAGAGTCTAAAAGAAATAAAGGATGCAATCATTGAAGTACAATCGATTAGACCATAGGGAGATAGAATCTTGCACCTAGAAGTTGATCACTCCAAAAATTAATGCATAGTTTATAATTTAGAAAAAAAATCCAATAACACGAAGTTGACATTGAAGAAATATAGGCCCATTTTAAGAGAGCTAACCTAAGAATAATTGGAATAGAGGAGGGAAAAGAAGGTGAAACTAAAGGGATCAATAATCTCTTCAAGTAAGGAATAGCAGAAATTTTTCCAAACATAGAGCAAGAGGTCGATACACAAGTCCAGCAAACTTATAGAACTCCCTTTAGACAGTATCAGAGAAGAGGTTCCACACGCCACATAACTGTCAAAATGAGCAATGTGGAAGCCAAGGAGAGAATCTTAAAGGCAACAAAAACAAAATGCCAAGAGACATACAGAGGCAAACCAATTAGAATCACTCCAGACTTCCCAAACGAAGTCATGAAAGCCAGAGGGACTTGACGTAACATATTCCAAACTCTGAAAGAAAACAATTTCCAGCCAAAAATTTTTTACCCAGCAAAACTATCTATCAAATTAGACGGGGAAATAAGAAGCTTCCATGACAAACAGAAACTGAAGGAATTTATGTCTTCAAAACTAGCACTATTCACGGAGATTAACTACAAAGAAGAAATAGATAATACAAGCCAGAACCAAAGAAACAAGATTTTCCATCCAGCAGACAACGAAGCAAAGAAGAATAAACAGTATAGCTCAAACAGAAATAAAATATTAACATGTTAGGAATTTAAAATTATCTCTCAATAATCACACTTAATGTAAATGGCCTCAACTCCCCAATAAAAAGACAAAAAGTGGCAAAATGGATTAAAAACCAGAATCCATCCATCTGCTGCTTACAAGAAACACACCTTACAAGTAAAGAGAGCAACAAACTCAAGGTAACGAGCTGGAGCAATGTAATTCATACAATTTGAAGACAAGCAGGAGTAGGAACTATGATATCAGACAAGTTAGACTTCAAACCCAAACTTATTAGAAGAGACAAAGAAGGTCATATTTTACTGGTAAAAGGAATAATCCAGCAAGAGAAAATAACAATAATCAACATATATGCGCCAATCACAGGTGCAGCTACTTTCATAAAACTCTTTGTGACATGAAGTCACACATAAGTCCCAATACAATAATAGCGGGAGATTTCAACACACCTCTCACAAGATTAGACCGATCTTCCAGACAAAAGGTCAAAAAGACGCCTCAGAACTAAAGAACACCATTAATCAAATGGACCTGTTGGACAAATATAGAATATTTCACACAACTACAGCAGAGTTTACATTTTTCTTATCTGCTCACGGAACCTTCTCCAAAATAGATCATATCCTAGGACACAAAATGAGCGCTACCAAATTCAAAAAATGTTACATACTTCCCTGTGTCATTTCAGACCATAATGGACTGAAACTAGAAATCAACTATAATAATACCCAGAGAAACAACATAAACATGTGGAGACTGAACACCACACTTCTGAATGAAGAATGGGTCATAGAAGATGTAAGAGGTGAAATCAAGAAATTTCTAGAAACAAATGAAAATAAAGATATACCATATCAAAACCTCTGGGACACTTTGAAGGCAGTATTAAGAGGAAAATTTATAGCACTGAGAGTTCACATAAGTAAAACAGAAAATCTTCAAATAAATAACCTAATGACACACCGCAAAGCCCTTGAAAAGCAGGAACAATCTAACCCCAAAGCCAGTAGAACACAGAAAATTATTAAAATTAGAGCAGAAATTAACAAAATAGAGAATTAAAAAAAAATACAGAAAATCAACGAAACCAAAAGTTGGTTTCTTGAAAAAATTTAACAAGACAGATAAACCACTAGCCAACCTAACTAAAAAAAAAAAAAAAAAAAGAGAATCCACCCAAATTATGAAGGAGACATTACTATTTAAAGTGTAGAAATCAAGAGGATTATCAGAAACTACTTTGAAAAACTATATTCCAACAAACTGAAAAATCTGGAGGAAACTGACAACTTCCTAGATAAATACAACCTTCCTAAATGGAGTCAAGAAGATACAGAACACTTGAACCAACCAATAACAATCAAAGAGATTGAAACAGCAATAAAGAGCTTACCATCAAAGAAAAGCCCAGGACCAGATGGTTTTCCAAGTGAATTCTATAAAACCTTTATAGAAGAGCTAACCCCAATACTCCTCAAACTATTTCGTGAAATTAAAAAAAAAGTGGGACTCTCCCAAATACATTCCATGAAGCCAACATCACACTAATACCCAAACCGAATAAAGACAGTTTAAGGAGGAAAACTGCAGGCCTATATCTCTGATGAACTTGGATGCAAAACTATTAAACAAAATACTAGCAAAACGTATTCAAAACCACATCAAGAAAATCATACACCATAACCAGGTAGGCTTCATCCCAGGGATGCAAGGCTGGTTCAACATACGAAAATCAATCCATGTAATTCATCATATAAACAGAATCAAAGACAAATATCACATGATCATTTCAATAGACGCTGAAAAAGCATTTGATAAAATTCAACATCCATTTATGATAAAAGCACTGCAGAGAATCAGAATAGAAGGAACATATCTCAACATCATATAAGCAATCTACAATAAGCCCACTGCCAACATCATATTAAATGGGGAAAAACTTCAAGAATTCCCCCTAAAAACAGGAACGAGAAAATGATGTCCATTATCATCTCTTCTCTTCAATATAGTACTAAAGACTCTAGCCAGAGCAATAAGACAAGAAAAGGAAATCAAAGCAGTACAAATAGGAAAAGAAGAACTCAAACTTTCACTATTTGCAGATGACATGATACTATATTTAGAAAACCCAACAAACTCAACCAAAAGTCAAGATGGGTCAAAGACTTGGAAATCAAACCAGAGACCTTGAATCTCCTTGAAGAGGGTATAGGTCCAACACTGCAACACATAGGCACAGATAAACACTTTCTCAACAAGACCCCAAAGGCACAACAAATTAAAAGGCGAATGAATACATGGGAATTGCATGAAACTGAATAGCTTCTGTTCAGCAAAGGAAACTGTCAAGAACCTCAACCGAGAGCCAACAGAATGGGAGAATATTTTTGCCACCTACCTCTCCAATAGAGGACTAATATCTAGAATATACAGAGAACTCAAGAAATTCAACACAAAAAAAAAATCATCCAATAACAAAATGGTCAAGCGAACTAAATAGACATTTCATGAAAGAAGAAATTCAAATGGCCAATAAATGCATGAAAAAAAATGCTCAACATCACTGGCAATCAGAGAGATGCAAATCAAAACTACCCTGAGATTTCACCTAACTCCAACTAGAATGACAATCATTCAAAACACAAACAACAACAGATGCTGGCGAGGATGTGGAGAAGTGGGAACTCTAAGACATTGTTGGTGGGATTGCAAATTAGCGCAAGCACTTTGGAAAACAGTATGGAGAATCCTCAGAAGAATGGGAACAAATCTACCATTTGATTCAGCAATACCACTTCTGGGTATCTATCCAAAAGAAAGGATACCAAACTACCAAACTAATGCATGTGTATCTATGTTCATAGCTGCACAATTCACCATAGCCAAACTATGGAACCAGCCAAGATGTCCATCAACAGATGAATGGATTACAAAACTGTGGGATATGTACACAACAGAATTTTATTCAGCCATTTAAAAAAACTCAGTTACATCATTTTCAGGGAAATGGATGGAACTGGGGGACATTATGCTAAGTGAGATTAGTCAGTCACAAAAAATAAGAAATCAGATGTTTTCCCTAATACGTGAAAGCTAAGGAGAAATGGGTCACAGGAGGAACTCTAGATGAAAAAGAAAATCCTATAGAGGAGCAAACAAGACAACCTAAATGAGGGGATGGGAGGGAGGAAGAAGAAAATTCTCTAAAACACGCAATGTACTTAAACATATCGAAGTCAACCACTAAGCCAAGCAGGGAAGGAGAGATGGGGAGGAAATGAGGTGAGAATTGGACAGGGTTTAAATTGGTGATGTATACATGTATGTACACACAAGATTTTTACCCCAATAGGATGTATGAATATAATGCACCAATAAAAAATTTTTAAAAAAATACTCCAAAAAACAACAAGCAAGGAAACCTCAATTCAATTATACAAGACCCACTACACTTTGATTCAATGGAAGGTAATCAAAAGGACAGTTTCCAGAGTCCAATATAAACACTAATTTAATAGATGCTCAAATTCAGAACTTTTGAAATCATCCCAGCAAAATAAATCCTATGGATTACACAGGGAAGAAATCTAGAAAGCAAACCAAGGATTTCAAATTAGAAATGCAAAGGAAAATGCCAACACAGCTAGTAGGTAAAGAAACCTGGCTTGCCTGTATCTAGGGACAAAAATTACACTTTGTTATTTTAGCTCATTTTTCCCATTTAAATAGATAAAACTGCACTGTGGAACAAACATTAACTCTAATGTTCTTCCACTCACTGCTTTCTTGAACTAAACATTACTAAACCACACTATCCTTCATCTCTACAAATAAAACAGATTATCAAAGAGATTTCACATTACTGTTTGTCAGCTTATCAGTATCTTCAAAGTACATCTACAATTGTTAACATTTAAGAGAAAGTGTGGAAAGAGAAGGAAGAAAATATTCTGTGTTGCAGATTTACTCTGATGCGTTTGAAATAGTTTTGTGTGGTGTTCAAGCCAATATAAAATAGGCTGTAAAATAATCATTAAGAGCCAAAACCCATTTCTCCAATTAACTGTCCATATCTTCACACCACTTTTAAAAGTAAACAATAACAAAAAAGAAAAACAGCAAGAGAAGACAAAGCTCTCAAGATCACTTTCCACAAACACACTGATAGGTTCTCTGGCCCGTGTTGGAAAAATGTCAACCCGAGAAAGATTTGTTCCATATTTTAGCTAACGGGCAATTAAGGAATCCCTCTACTATCGTTACATTCATTTTTAATTTCTCACATTAGATGTCCCATCTTAAAGTGGATTTTTCTAAAGCAAAAGGTGAAAAATGTAGACAGTGTCACTGATTTCTGTCAGCTCTCAAGATACGTCCAGCGTATATTCAATTAATATTTATTGTGCAGTTACTACATTAAAAAACACACAGCTAAGCCAGGCGTGGTGGCACAGGCTTGTAATCCCTGAGTTTGGGAGGCTGAGATAGGAGGATCTGGAAGGTTCGAAGCCAGCCTCAGCTGGTTTAAGAGACCCTGTTTCCAAATAAATTATAAAATAGGTCTGGGAGTGTAGCCCGGAGGTAGAAGACCCCTGGGTTCCATCCCCAGTACCACAAACAAAACAAAAAAAAAGCACACAGCTAATACTGAAGATCAATGAACTGAACAATGAGATGGGTTCTTACCAAGTGAGTTATGTTTGCATCTTTATTTACACACAGTAAGTTGAGGGTGTTCTGTAAACTTGTGTGTTACTTTGCTTGTTTGTTTGTTCTTAAGGATCTCTGTTTGGTTTATTTATGGCAAAAGCACTCAGGGCCCTTCATTTATCTAAATGGAAAACTCTGGACATTTGGCTTCAATAAAGCTAGCACTTTCTTGATGATGGGTTGCGGCTATGAATCCACTAAGTCTGTGTGCTAGAAAGGGTGAAAAGGGCAGTTCTCTGTGTTGCTGCCAATGGCTGAACAATTTGCAGTAGCTTGTGGCTAGAGAACTGCCCTGAGAAGAAAACTAACTTCCAAGCTGCTTTAGTGTGCTGGTGCAGAATAATGCAATTTTTTTCTCCATTCACCCTCATTTTCTATCGTACCATTTCCAGAAAATCCTTCCCTGAAATGTTATTATGTTTTTAAATGAACTTGCTAGTGAGGAGATAGAAGGGAAATAGGCAGATAGGGAAGAGGCCTTGGTAGAAAAAAGTTAATTTCCTGAGTTTCCTGAGGGGCGACGAATATCTGAAATTCCAAAGGCTCAGAGATAAGAAGGACCAGAGCTTCACAAAGCCATCTGTTTACTAATCAACAAACCCAGGAGCCCCTCACCAGCGAGTCTGAAAGGAGACTCTTCAAAGGACTTGCAAATACGCTATGCAAATTCTGAGAGCTGCTTCCCAGAATTCCTGGGACCCCCCCCAAAAGTCACCCTAACCAAAAGAGGACTCGCAAGCGGTCTGGCAAGGGCCCTAGTTGGTTGGCAAATTGGGGCTTTTCCCTCTCTGAGAATTCCAAAATGAAAATTCCAATATTCACTGAGAATACCAAAATGAAAAAAAAAAAAAATAGACCTTGAGAAATTAATTAAGTAATGGTGAGAAACAGGGCAAATTCTGAGGGTGGAAAGAGCCAGGAAATCTGGTTTTCATAAATTGACTGCCTGGTTCTCATGCATACTAAAGCTGAGGAGCCACTAAGGTTACCCCATAAAAATAAAATGGCAATAAATCAATGAGCCATTATTTACTTGATCTTTCCAATTAGAGTCTTTACAGTTACATTTAAAATACCACTTGTTTCAAAAACTTACCTTCACATGACTTACTCAGGAAAAGCTCTTGCATAAATGAAGTATACCTAGACACTATACTATGTGATGAGGAATGTGCTGGTATTGGAAAATTGCTTCGGTATTAATTTCAAAATGTAAAAAGTAGTCAGGGTCTGGATGCTGTGCAGGCACTGGGGTGGGGTGGGGGGCAGCTTGTTATAATGCAGAGTTTTCCCTCACCAAAAGTGATTACCAAGTACACAAAATAGTTGTAGCCTAGGGCCTTCATATTTTAAAAACAAGTTTACATAGTAAACCACTTCTAGCAGATAGCTAGCTGGAGGATGGTACAGGCCTTGCTTGTACTGGAGATAATGGGCAGGATCACACCTACATCACAAGCAGATAAAAAGACTTGGTCAAGCAGGATGGAAGATAGTAATTTCTTATAATCATAAAAAAGGCTTGCACTGGAGATGATGGGCAGGCTGACACCTGTATTAGGTCAGGGGGGAGGTAAAAAGACTATTGGTTAAGCAGGATGGAAGATAATGAATCCTTATAAAAACTGTTCTATGTTCAAAAACTTCAGTGTCTTATTTTCAAGGCACTCTACTACATCCCTCTGATGTAGTACTTTATTATTCTGTCCCTTCTTTCTACCTTTGTAATAATAAAACTTGCTTAAGCTTAAACAGTATAGTTCTGACTATTTTTTTGAAACTAGCTAAGAACAAGAATCCACAGTTCCATTTCACACAATTACAGTTTGGACACCTAACAGCGGGGCACCGTTACACTATGTTTTGGGGAAAAAATCTCTAAACAAATATATTGTATGTGTGTTGTTGTTGCTGTTGTTCTTACTGGGAACTAAACCCAGAGGCATTCTATCTCTGAACCACACCCCAAGCCCTATTTTTTTTTTTTTAATTTTATAACAGGGTCTAAGTTGCTGAGGGCCTTGCTAAATTACTGGGGTTGGCCTGGAACCTGCAATCCTCCTGCCTCGGCCCTCCACGTACTGGGATTATAGGCATGTGCCACCAGGCCCAGATAAAACTACAATTAAGTGAACTAACCTAGAAACTAGAAAAAGGAAATTCAAGTCTCAACTAATGCCATGCAGCTTTAATGAGAAAATCCTACAAGACCTATTATCTCAAAGTAAAGGGAATGATTAAATGAAAATATACATCAAGATGTCTTGCAAAGTTCTTTAAAATTTTAATAACATTATGCCACTAGGCTAGAAGTAGCTCAATGGTTTTAATAACCCCAGTAGGTGAGACTGTATCAGGATTTAAGCAAGCACTGAGTTAACATTAGCTGGATATATACCAAGTGACACTGTATGCATATATGAATGTCTCACTATGAATCTCACTGTGATGGACAATTACAATAAACCAATGGAAAAAAGGAGGGCATGCTAGAGCACATCTGTAATCCTAGTAACATTAAAGGCTGAGACAAGAGAACTCCAGATTCAAGGCCAGCAAAACCCTGTTTCAAAATAAGAAACAAAAGACGCAGGAGAATTGCTCAGAGGTAGAATTCCCCAAGGTTCCATTTTTCCTAATTAAAATATAGCTTATTTTCAATGTTTTGCTATTATAAATGATTTGGTGACTATTTCTTCTGTGTCTTCTTCATATAAAGAAGTATAAAGTGGAACTAGTAGCTAGTGTGGTATGGTCAGTTTTATTTAACATTGCCAAACTAGTCTCCAAGATGGTGATGCCAATTTACAGTCTCACCAACAGCATATGAATATAACAACTGTCTTTACGTCTTCCCAACACTTGGTATTTTTAGATTCATACTATGGCTATATAAAAGTCTTGTTTTAAGCTGGGCATGGTGGTACTGTACATGTACATGCCAGTACATGTGGGCTGAGAGAGGAGGATTGCCAGCTTTAGGCCAGCCTCAGCTACTTAACTGGGCCCCTAAAAACTTAGTCAGAGCCTATTTCAAAGCAAAAAATAAAATAGAACTAGGGGTGTAGCTCAGCAGTAGAATACCCCTAGACTCAATCCTCAGTACCAAAAAAGTCCCTATTTTAACTTTCATTTTCCTAAGTACTAGGGAGATTCATAAACTTCCTTTGGGTTTCCAGTTCTGTGAACTGTCTACCATTACCCTCTATGATTTTTTTTTTTAATTCAAATTCTACTTTCACCTTGCCACAACTTATCAGCTAGAATGGTTCCCTATTTTAGCCTTTCAGATGAATTGCCAACTCCTCTGGCTGGGATGGGAAGCCCTCTCCACTCAGTCCACCCTCTCTGAACTTGCTCCATCTTGGCAGAGGATACACTCGGTTCAGCTCCAATCTTCTCTTCCCATCCCTTTTATAGTCTATTCTCCCATTCTTCGCAAACTTCTTCTGGTCCTTAATAAGTGTGTCAATAATATACATTACTGTTTTAAAATTACTGTGTCATTTTTTTTATCTATTAGGTTCATTAGTTTAACTTAATCGTTGATGTAAAAAAAGTCTTACGACTTGCATTTCGATACCTCATTCCAAGCACATACTATGTAAAGGACTGAGCAGGCAAAATACATCAGAGAATGCTTTCCTAATGAATGAAAATCACTTGATGAAACCAAATACTCAAAAGTTAAATTTCCTTTCTCTATCAGGATTGGGTTTGGAAAATTTTGGTTTTGCACGCCCCTCCCAGCCAGAACCACTAGGTATAATTGATTGCTTTAAATCTGAAATATATGTAATCATAACAGCAAGGTTTACAATTTAGATTCACAGCTAAAAGTGTATGACCCACATCTAAGTATGTGCTTTAATAAAACAATACGACAAATAAGCTTCCTTTCCACAGGGCCAAGTCCCATCGCAGCTATTAGAGCTCCCCCAGGAACCCAACAGATTATGTCTCAGCAGTCTGTTGCCTGGGAAGTCAAAAAATTACCCATTACCTCACTACCCTACAAGGACTCAAATGTTTAACAAAAAAGATACAAGGCCAATGTTGAATGCCAATGATTAAAAGGGGCTCCATGAGCAACAGAACTGGCAACGCTCTGAATAATTTATATAAACATTACATCAGCAAAAAATGAAATTCTTATGTGGTTATAAGTTCTTGACACAATATTTATGGTAAGATAATACTTAAGGATAGAAGCCTATTCATCTTTTTGAAATAAAATGAGAGAAAATCTATGGGGACCTTCAACTTTTATTCTATATTAATGCCCTCTGGTGATCAGGTTATATCAGAAAAGCATTTAAAGCAACTGAGATAATTTTTCATTAGAATATTCACAAATGCTCTGTATGTGTACAGTTTTTTAGGTAAATATGTTAAAACCAGTAAGGTTTTAAGATAGCCTCAAATTGAGAAAACTTTGGTTGAATAATTTTTAAAAAGTCATTTGTTCCTTCAATAAAATGTACTGAGTTTCTATGCTACACATTAAAGATTTAGGGCTGGGCATGGTGGCACACACTCGTAATCCCAGAGCTTGGGATGCTGAGACAGGAGGATTGCACAGGTTCAAAGCCAGCCTAGGCTACTTAGGCTCTCAGCAACTTAGGGAAAGCCTGTTTCCAAATAAAATTATAAAATAAGGCTGGGGTATAGCCCAGAGGTGGAAGGCTCCTGGGTTCCACTCACCAATACCACACACAAAAAAGATTTAATAGTGGATGAGTTTGAATTCTCCCCCCAAATAAAACTGTGTCAAAAGCTCTCATGTTGCTGGGCGTGGTGGTGCACGCTTGTAATCCCTGTGCTTGGGAGGCTGAGACAGGAGGATCGCACAGGTTCTAAGCCAGCCTCGGCTACTTAGTGAGACCCTGTTTCCAAATAAAATATAAAATAGGTCTGGGAGTATAGCCCGGAGGTAGAAAGCCTCTGGGTTCCACCCCTAGTACCACCCAAAAAAAAAAAAAAAAAAAAAAACCTCTCATGTTTTTAAGAGTCTCACAAGATTCCAAAGTCAATTCAAATTTCTGCTAATAAGCAAAAATTTTGCAACATAACTATCATAACTGACTATGCAAAATTCAAATAACCAATATACAGTATTACTTATTTGATGGCAACTGAAGATTTCTAAAGATCTGACCAAAAAAAAAAAAAAAAAAAAACCAGTAAACAAAAAGCCAGTGTTCCAACATGTTTTTAAATTAAATACCTAAGTTTAAAAGTTAGCAGTTAAAGCCGGGCATGGTGGCGCACTTGTAATCCCCGCGCTTGGGAGGCAGAGACAGGAGGATCGTGCAGATTCAAAGTCAGCCGTGCTGGCTTAAGAGACCCTGTTTCCAAATAAAAAGCATAAAATAGGTATGGGAGTGTAGCCCCAGAGGTAGAAGGGCTTCCAGGAACCCCAGTACCACCAAAAAAAAAAAAAAAAAAAAAAATTAGCAGTTAAAATTCATTAAGTAGATTTGTACTTCCTTACTGCTTTGAACAAAGAAATAATGGCAAATCACCAACTAACATTATCACTCACCTTAGTGCAAATTCAGAATCCCTGATACCTTCTAAAATTTAATACTTGCTTTTAAGAGCCCCTGTTTCAAAGATATAATAAAGTAGGGCTAAGGGGGTAGCTCCAGAGGTAGAGCATCCTTTACTTCAATCTCCAGTACCCCCCCCCAAAAAGATACTATCTGGAAAAGACAAAGCAATCATCAGATCCCTTAGAAAAGTATATGCCAAACAAGCTTTTCATGACATGTGCACAAAGCAACTTTCTACTCTGTACAGAACACATTTTCCCCTACTGAGAATACTCAGTCACGTGGTATTTGTCACTAAAGGACTGGGTCATACTCCAGCGTGATGATTTTGCTCTCTCAGGAATAAAGCAATGAAGCAAAAATATCTCCGTGTCTTATGCTCAGGACATACTAGGCATTCTAAAAGGTTGATTCTAAATGGTTTAATATTTTTAAAGAAAAATGTCTCTTATAGTGTATAATCAAACCAATGTGTGCATGTGTGTGTGTGTGTGTGTGTGTGTGTGTGTGTGTGTGTGTGTGTGTGTTGGAGATTAAAGCCAGGGTCATTCTACCTTTGCGCTATACCTCCAGCCCTTTTTTTTTTTTTAATTTGGAAACCAAGTCTTGCTAAGTAGCTGAGAGCCTTGCTAAGTTGCTGAAGCTGGATTCAAACCTGAGATTCTCCTGTCTCAACCTCCCAGGTAATGAGATTACAGGTATACGTCACCATGCTGAGCTCAGACCATTATATCTGATTCAGCATTTTGCACACAAGTACTGTGTTACCTAAGTACACATCCCGCACTGCAGTAGCCTTCAAACAACCTAAGTTTTTGTGTCTCCATCATCATAAGAAATAAAGGTCATGTGGTATCAAAATCATACACCAAATTACCTAAATATGTACTAAATTATGGTAGCTTCATGGAAAGTTTTTTTGGGCACATCATCTACTACAAATAAACATATACTTACATGTATATTTGTTCTCATTATTGACCTTCAATAATATTTATTTATTTATTTATTTATTTTTGGTGGTACTGGGGTTCCTGGAAGCCCTTCTACCTCCGGGCTACACTCCCAGACCTATTTTTATATCTTTTATTTGGAAACAGGGTCTCCTAAGCCAGCGCACGCGTGGCTGGCTTCAAACCTGCGCGATCCTCCTGTCTCTGCCTCCCAAGCGCGGGGATTACAAGCGTGTGCCACCACGCCTGGCGAACTTCAATAATATTTAATCAAATGAGTTAAATGCTGTAAATAATTAAAGCAATGTTTCTCACTCTGAAATAATCTGAACTTCCCAGGTCTTATTCCCTGTGTCCCCAAGTCTTATTGAAATTTCTAATGGTCAATTTACTAAGAGTACACTATAATGACTATTCAACTCAGCTAGAGAGGGCAGCAAACAATTCTGCTATCACAATTCTTTCTGGGTAAAACATAAAATATGAAAAAAGAGTTTCAACCTTCCCATCTCCCAATCAATATAACTCGTCAGTGATAACAAGGAGAAAAACAATCTTGAACATTTCACAGGTGCATGAGTATTTTCCTCCTTTGCACCTCTCTCCTTTCCAAAATCCTGGTAAGAAAATATAAGACTTTTCCTTATAATATCCTCCTTTGGTGTGCTATACTTGGGGAAAGAATCAAGTAAATGCTGAGGCTTTCTCTGTTTTGCTTAGGACTAAAACCCTAACAGTGTAGTATTTTGCAAAAACTTACATATAATGCCCCCATCCTACGTGTAAATTCCACTAGTTAAATTCTGAAGACTCAACATGGGCAAAAAGTACATTAATTACTGTCCTTTCAAATGCCAAATTTATGCCCTAAAATTTATTTTTTATTAGTGTGTGTGTGTGTGTGTGTGTGTGTGTGTGTGTGTGTGTTTACTGAGGAAGGAACCTAGAGGCCTTCACTAAGTTACTGAGGCTCACTTCAAACCTGCAATCCCCTTGTCTCAGCCTCTCAAGTACTGGGATTACAAGCGTGCGCCACCACATCCAGCTCCTACAATTTCATTCTATAGAAGCAAGTTTTTTAAACACTCAGAAAAGATTAGAACTATCACTGCTCTAGTTTTTAAATTGCCATTTTAACTCCAGAAATTTAAAATTCATTCTCCGCACCCCATGGGACTCTGAATATGATTCATATGTCAATGAATAACTTAGATTTTACACCTTGACATTAAAAACCTAGAGATGCTTATCAAATTACAAAGCAACTGCCTAAACATTCCATTGACATTTAACTGGTACCAAACAACCCTAAGTTGGTCTTATTTAATAGGCCACAGCTGTTAGCACCACACTCTCTAAAGACAATTCCCTAATGTACATGATGTACATTCACAAACATATCAATCACTAAGCCAAACATGAGACGAAGGGAAAGGGGAGGGAATGGGGTGGGATTTGGGGAAGGGCTAAATGAGTGATGTGTGCACGTACGCCTCTACCATCTTTTACCCCAGTAAAATGTATGACTACAATGCACCAATAAAAAATATTTTTACAAAAGTCTGAACCAAGTTGTTGTTGTTTTGTTGGGGGTTTTTTGTTGGTGTTTTTTGTTTGTTTTTTGGTGTTTTTTTTTGCGGTACTGGGGATGGAACTCAGGGACATTCTACCTCTGAACTACACTCCAGCCCTATTTTTCATTCTTTGTTTTGAAACAGGGTCTTAATGAGTTGCAAAGGGCCTTACTAAGTAGCTGAGGCTGTCCTTGAACCACAATCCTCCTCTCTCAGCCTCCCTTGTAAACTGGGATTATAAATGTGTACCACCACGCCCGGCTTCTGAACCATGTTTTGATTGTTTTCAGCCCATTATCCAACAATGAAATGTTTGGAAGAGGGAACGTTGGGGGCTTTTTTCCATGCAGCACCAGAAGCCCATACAAGGACTTCTCAACTTTAATGAGAATACCAAGTGGGTTGTAGCCACCCACAAACACATGTATATTCACAGTTATATATGGAAAAACTATGTGGAACCACTGTGGATCCGTAACTACTTTAAAGAAAGGTCAAGGGTTCTCCTTTGAGCTACCTATTATTAACTGTCCCCTACCAGGACCTGTCTTCAATGTTTACAACCAGCATGTGAGAAACCAGAGGCTCAGTAAAGTCAGTGCTCCAGAACAAAGGGAGCAAGAAGCTGCCTGCAGGGCCGCCCTTCCCTTCCCCACTGGGCCCCCACAGCCCTCTCTGCACCCGGAACCCCCACTCTCCCAAAGAAACTGCTGGAGAAGGTGCTCCATACATTGCCAAAACTGATTCTACTCAAAGTATTTCTCACCTGACTAAATGGCGAGGAGCTGCCCAACAGTCTACTATGCTGTCCTCAGAAGGCAGAAAGTTAGTGACAAACCACTTATATATAAACTGTCCTTTGGATGGTAATAAGACCAAAATTAAATATGCAGCCTACTCTACAGATTTTAGATCATCAAATAGTAATTCTTTTTTTGTGTGTGTGTATGGTACTGGAGGTGGAACCTAGAGGCTTTTCTACCTCTGGGCTATACTCGCAGACCTATTTTTATACTTTATTTGGAAACAGGGTCTCATTAAGTTGCTGAGAGCCTCACTAAGTAGCTGAGGCTGGCTTCGAACATGTGTGATCCTCCTGTCTCAGCCTCCCAAGCACTCTGATTACAAGCGTGCGCCACCACGCCCGGCTACAAATAGTAATTCTTTAACGTGTACTGCAATTCTAAATAGCCAATTTCTCAAACACTTAGCACTTAACAGTTTTCTCAATCTGAATCATTAATCTGAATCAATTATATAATGACTCTACCAGGCACATAATGTAAAAAGGTACTTTTAGTCAAACATAATTACATGTGTACAGCAACAGCTGCTAATAAATTAGCTCTTCTGCCAAGAGATACCAAAGGCTCTAACTCATTAAGAAGTTTATAGAAGCAGGGCATGGTAGTACACGCTTGTATTCTCAGTACTTGGGAGGCTGAGACAGAAAAATCATCAGTTTGTGGACAGCCTCAATAACTTAGTGAGTTAGCGAGGACCTTGCAATTTAGTAAGACCCTGTTTCAAAATTTAAAAAAAAAAAAATAGGGCTGGGGGTGTGGCAGATAGAATGCCCTGGTACAATTTCGAGTACCACAAAAAAAAAGTTGATAGAGATAGTAAAAAACATTAAAATGTGGTATGTTGTAGGCACTCACCAAATAGGCAACTACATATCCACCTGAACTTATGGGTATAAAAGGAAACAGTAACATACAAAGATTGTTTTAGGCCATAACAGGATATACTACTCAGGTGATAATGTTATGGGGCTGTGCCTCATAATTGTAAAAAAAGGTTTCAACTGAAAAGCAGTAACAGAAGAGCTTTATTTAGGGAAGAGGGGTACAACGTAAGAGATGGACATAAAGGGGTTATGCTCCAGAGAGAGGGTCTAGAACCGCTGCTTCCTGGAGTGGAAACCGGCAGTGCGTTTTCCATGTAGAAATAGCTCTTCTCAGACTCCAAGTATTATTTCTGGTCTAAATGGGTTTCTTCAAGGCACCAAATGTTTCACGTGAAATGATGCCTGCTCAGGCCACCCCGCAGGTCAGGAGACGGCATTGCTGCCACTGTGCTCCCTTTGGAACAGGCAAAGAAATTTTCATAACCTCCACTGACAGAAAGGACCGATGTCCCTATATCAGCTCAAAGCAGGTATAGAAGGTAAGTGATATTCGCCCCTTTCTCTTTAAAAATGAGGGTGAAATCTCTCAGAAGGAAATTAAACAGGGACCACTACAGGGACAAAGGGAAAAAGAATTCCTGAGCCTCAATTTGTACTTTGTGAGCTACTGAAAGCCTGGCACATGTCCATCAGCTTCAGAGAGCAGGTTCATCATACAAATCCCCAGGCCCTTGACTGGTGAATCGCCGTGATTTGTGCTTTCTTCTGCTGCTCACCTATGTGCTCTTAACAGCCACAAAACACAGAACTACTCATCCTTAACACAAAGCAAAGATGTTTATAGTACAGGATGTGGCATCATGTGCAAAACCAAATTGGCTCCAGACTGACAGACTGGCCTTACTTTCCTCTGACGCTAAAGGGCCCTTGCAGAAAAAGACAAAAAACAGCCACCTTTTGAAATACACCTAGAGCCGATTAACACTCCTCAAACCTTAGCCCACCTTGCTAACAGCCTGGTTCACAAGAATAAAAACTAGTCCTCTCCACTGTCCTGAGAGCCAGCCCGACTCTCCAGGGTCAGTGCTGTGCCTTCTGCTTAAGTAAGATGTCCCACTGGAGAGCCTGTTTCCCTGCAGTTGTGCCTCCATCAGATTCTTCTGATGGAGGACCCGAGAACCAACAGGTCAGGCAGCAGGAACAACAGGAAAAAATATACCAGTGGCATCAAGATAACCAAATAGACAGTAAATCCAATTGAATATGTTCATATCAATAAAGAGGTTGAAAGAATACATGCTAAGCTCTATGTTTTCAAATTATCCTAGTTAATTCCAAATTTTACTCATAATAAATTCACTCCAACTCTTGGGCAATGTTACCATTCAAAGCTTGCTGATTTCCTCATTTAATTATTCTATTATATGAACTGCCACTAAAAATAATTTATAGCATACAATATGCAAATACAGACTTCAAATATTTAAAAACAAATAATCCAACAATGCAAGATAGTAGTGAAATTTACTCTTAAGTAAAACTTTTGACCATGAAGCTCTGATAATATAACTTAATCCATTACTGAAGACAGTACCTAAAAAAGTTCATAAATGAGAACTAGAAAAAAATTTTAGGAAAAATTTGATATTTTAATATTAACTTCGGTAGAAGATAAGATCTTCCTCTTTGAATGCCTCGGAGTGGTTTCTTTAAGAGGGTGTAGCTACATACCACACAGATACCTGCTCCAAAGAAAATTAGATATAAAAGAGAAAAGAAACAAAGCAACTGTTTATACTATAAAGCGTATCTCAAAATGCCCTCAATTCTGTGAAGGATGTTCCTAAATCCACAACTGAAGAAAAAAACACCCAGAAAAGTGCTTATCAGATAAATCCATGAACCAAATATACACAGCAGTTAGATACTTATACATTATTATGTCAAGAACTATAGAACAGCCTTTAGGAAGGTACAGTGGAGTCCTGCTGAAGGAGGAACTGCAGAGGGCCTAGGAAGCTGTGTAACAAGAGGCGTGTCTTCCACTTTCTTCCACCATAAAAATACCATAGCGTAGACCTCCATTCAGCTGCTGAGGATACAGAGGAAACAAGCGACATAATTTAGGTTCCTCTGAAGACAAGTGCAACATAAACATTTTTTTCTCATAAACCAAAAATTGGCTTGCACAGGTCAGTCTCTCCATGGGATATAATAGAAAACAACAAATTACACTATCCAATTTACCAAGCACTTCAAGATTATAATACCTTAATGTTACTTTTATTTAAACCAATAGCATGGTAAGGCTATCATCATCCTAGGATATTACAGGCTCCAGGCTCGTCTCACCTGCAAGATTCTTGCCCAAATCATAGACTCAGATCTTGAACTTTAAATCTCAAAGTCTGAGCCTGGTGAGGTGGTAATGACCATAATCCCATTCCCTGAGAGGTTGAGACAGGAGGATCACAGGTTCAGGGCCGGCTTCAGTAACTTACAGACGCTCTCTTGAATTTACATCACTTAATCTCTTAAGTCACAGAATTTATATTTATCAGAAACCATATGGAAGAGGATGTTTTCTTATCTACAAATCCTTCCAAACTAATTAACTGTAAGGCAATTTTATATATATCTGTGTTGAGGTGAGTATACTTATCATGCTCCTTCCTTACTCAATATTACATTTAAATATCAAAAGGCTAATAACAAAAAAATTTAAAACTAGGGAAAGATCTTGAATTTTAAACGTTTCTCTGAAAAAATAAAAATAAAAAGGGTTGACGGTATAGTTCAGAGGTAGAATGCCCCTAGGTTCAATCCCCAGTACAAAAAAAAAAAAAAAAAAAAAAAAGTTATACAAATATTAAATAAGAAGATACTGGCCAGGTGTGGTGGCGCACACTTGTAATCCCCGCGCTTGGGAAGTGGAGACAGGAGGATCACACGGGTTTGAAGGCAGCCCTTCGCTGGCTTAAGAGACCCTGTTTCCAAAAAATATATAAAAAAAAAATAGGTGTCTGGGAGTGTAGCCCGGAGGTAGAAGGGTTTCCAGGAACCCCAGTACCACCAAATAAATAAATAAATAGATAGATACTGAACAAGATTAAATCAGTATGGAATTGCAAATCAGAGTCATAATGAGATAGTATTTCTCAACTATCAGTATGGGTATTACTTTAAAAAAAAAAAAGGAAAACGAATGTAAGCAATGATATAAATGAAATATAATTCTTTTGAATTACAAGTGGGAAAATAAAAGTAACATGGTACCACCACTGTAGAACTGTAGAATAGTCCAGTGGCTCCTCAGAAATACAAGAATTTGTGGTATTATCCAGCAATTCCACTTCTAGGTATTATACACAAATGAACTGAGAGTGGGGATTCAAACAGATGTTCATAGCAGCATTATTCACAATAGCAAAAAAGTAGAAATATCAAATGTCCATCAACAGATGAAAGGATAAACCTAACATAGTACATACACACCTGGAAGTATTACTCAGCCTTTAAAAAGGAAGGAAATGGGCTGGAGTTGTCATTTGGCAGTAGAACACTTACCTAGCATGCACAAGGCCCTGGGTTCAATCCCCAGTGGAGGAGGGGGGATGAAAATTTTGACACTTGCTTCAACACAGATAAACCCTGAAAACATTACAGTAAGTAAAATAAGCCAGATTAAAAAAGGGCAGATATTAGCAGGGCATGATAGCACACACCTATAATTCCAATACTTGGGAGGCTGAAAGAAGAGGATTACAGGGTCAAAGCCAACTTCAGCAACTTAGCAAAACTGTTTCCAAATAAAAATAAAATAGGGCTAGGGGTTTAGTTTGGAGGTAGAGTGGCCCTGGGTTCAATCTCCAAAACAACAATAATAAAAAAAGAAGGTAAATATTTCATAACTTTAATTCTAGGAAGTACCCAGAATAGGTATTTGTTTAGCTTTTGTGATACTGGGAATTGAACCCAGGTGTGCTCGGCCACTCAGCTATATCCACAGTCCTTTTACCCTTCCATTTTGAGACAGGGTCTCACCAAGTTATCCAGGCTGCCCTCCAACTTCATCCTGTCTCAGCTTCCTAACTGCAACTACAAGCACATGCCCACACACCTGGCAAAATGGCAAACCGTATTTATGTTTTTATATAGTTTTAATGTACCTTTATGTATATTTTACCATAATAAAAATTAAACAAAGGGCTAAATCTATAGTTCAATAACAATTATTTGAAGGCAAAAAACACAGAAAGTGCTTATGATTATTAAAAATATTCCCTAGTAAATTTGGTTAGGCATAAGTCAGCATGCCAGGTTCTGACTATATCGCATGGCGTGATATTATTGCAAATCGACACCAAAGACCTGGTGCATAACCACATGAGGAAAAGGTTAACTATGGATTCATTCCACTGAAAACAATTTGGTATTGGAAGAAGAGGATAAAATCCAACTCATTAAAAGTTAGAAATGGCCAGGCGTGGTGTCACATGCTTATAATCCCAGCATTTGGGAGGCTGAGACAGGAGGATCATGGTTCAAGGACAGCCTCAGGTACTTAGTGAGGCCCTTTGCAACTCAATGAGACCCTGTTTCAAAATAAAGAATTAAAAATAGAGCTGGGGGTGTAGTTCGAAGGTAGAATGCCCCTAGGTTCCATCCCCAAGACCCCCAAAGAAAAGTTAGAAATGAAGAAATTAAGCTTAATTTTCCAAGGCCATACAACTGGGTAATGATAAAATAGGACTAGAACTCAAATCTCTAGTCTCCTAGACACTGTTCTTCTTACGTTTAGTTCCATCACTTATTCTCTCTCTCAAGTCATAAGCCAGGCGTGATGCCACAGGCTTCTAATCCCAGCACTCGGGAGGCTGGGACAGTAGGATTGCAGGTTTGTGGCCAGTCTCAGCAACCTCTGAGGCTCTCCTCAACTTAGTGAGATCCTGTTTCAAAATAATAAAATAGGGCTGAGAGTATACCTCAGAGGTAGAATGTCCCTGGGTTCAGTTCCCAGTGCCACCTTTCCAGTCCCCACACACGTTCATAGATAGCGTTGTTTGTTGTTGTTGTTGTTAGTGTTAAGGATTGAATCCAGAGGCATTCTACCTCCAAGATACAACCCCAGCTCTTTTTATTTTTTATTTTTGAAACAGGTTCTCAGTTGCTAAGAGGGTCATTACGTTGCTGAAGCTGTCCTCAAAACCTGTGACCCTCCCGTCTCAGCCTCAGATGTACACCTCCACACCCGGCCGGGAATATTCATTTTAAAATGATTATTCAAGTATCTTAGAAACTATACTTCAAAGATTACCCTACAATCCTTGAATCTCCTGGGTCCATTCCCATACTCCTGATCACTAAAGAATTTAAGCTGGTAAGAAATTCTATGGGGATTATTTCAGAGGAACAAAGAATACTAAAACTCAAATCCTAAAAACAATGGGAAATCAATAACCCTAAAGAGCTTACAGGTGTCACTTTCCTAACAGTCAAAGGGACAAAAGATACTTCTCATCTATCTGCAAGACTCCAAAGGACCATCATTCACATAGCCCACATCCTGAACAAAGTACACTCGCTCAGCCTTAACATTCTTCCACTTTGGGAGCCCTGGGTTAAACGAAGACCAAGTTCAAGCTCCTAGCTGAGAGAAGTGTCAGACCTCTTGGTGGAGAGACTAATCATACACAGAAAGGTTGTTGTTAATGCTCTAGTAGAGAGACAGTTTCAGGACTACTTAAAAGAATTAACACTAAATACAACAAAGAAGAAGGACAGAAATGACACTGTGTAAGTGAGATGCTATCACAAACTCTCACAGGTAAATAGATGTGTAATATTGTGTTTCAAACATTCAATTAGAAAAGTTACAGAACTCTGCTGCATACCATTCCACTAAAACTTCAATTAACCCCATATCTCTGTCTGCTTCTCAGATCTAGTGTTTAAATGCAGTCCTGGGCTTACATGTTTCACCTCTCACCTTCTGCTTCCTCCACATCACACACCAATGCCTTAACCTTCAAAATGCAGCCAAAAGGCAGAGATCCTTCCAGGTGAAATAGAGAAATATTTACTGAACTCTACTAGGATAGATACTAAAAGGAGATACAAAGGCATTAGTGACCTATTCATTGTTCTCAAATGCCTTATAATCCAGTAGGAAAAAAAAAAAAAAGATGTTTACAATGCAGGTGTGGTGGAGCACACCAGTAATCCCAGTATTTGGGAGACTGAGACAGGAGGATTGCAGGTTCACAGCCAACCTCAGCAGTTTAGCGAGGCCCTCCACAATTTAGGAAAACTGTTTCCAAACAAAAAATAAAATTGTTCTGGAGGTATAGCTCAGAGGCAGAATATGCCCTTGGATTCAATCCCCAATACAAAAAATAAATAAATAAATAAAAGTGTTTATGGGTAAAAGACAATACAGGCTAGATAAGTGTGGCTCTGATAAGACCTAAATTCAAATCTAAGCCTGACCTTTTAAGACTTTACCTCTCTACACTTCAGCTTCCTTATTTCTATATTGTAATGATAATCAATAGCCTTACTAACCCAGGGCCTAGCACAAAGCAAGCCCTCCAAGGTTAGCAAAGCCACTGTGATTTATTATCACAACAGAAATCGCAAAGGCTGCTACAACATGGTAAAGCACCAAAGTTTGGAGGCCAGAATAGGCCCACTACCTGAAGTGACTGTAGAAGGTTTAAGGCAAACTGCTGCCACTTAAAAGTAAGAGACCTATGGCAGGGTGGTGCACACCTGTAATCCCAGCTACTAGGGAGGCTGAAGCAGAAGGATCACCAGTTTGAAGCCAGCCTGGGCAACTTAGGAGACTCTCTCAAAATTTCAAAGGGCTGGGGACATAGCTCAGTAGTAAAGTGCCCTTGGGTTTAATCCCCAGTATCACAGGAAACAGGATCAGGGAGAGGAAAGGGGAGGAGACCTTGTGATAAGTGAACAAAGAGACATTAGTTATGACCTGGGTCTGAGGCTAGTTTGTAATCCTCCTGTCTCAGCCTCCCAAATACTAGGATTACAGGCACATACCTCCGCGTCTGGCTATGAATTAATTTTTATTTTCCCCCCATAAGTAGAAGGGAACTACATGAGGTTATGGAATAGTAAAGTAATAAAAATGAGAAAAACATTTTAAGAGCAGAGGACACGATTAAATAACAGCATAGTAGATAAATTGGGAAATGAAGATTAAGGGGAATGAAACCCAATAGGGGGCTGAACAGATGGGATTCAAAGATGCTGGGATGTGGGGTGGAAAATGGCAGCCGTGGAGATTTACATATTCAAGTCCCTGCCCCAAGTCTTTAGAGTAATTAGGAGCTCTCGCTGGGGAAAGCCCCCTAATATCTCTAGATCTCAGCTCTTTCATAAAATAAAACCTCTATCTCTTTCACTCTACAAGGCTACGATTCTAAGATTCTAATACAACTAATCTTGGTTGGGGTCAGACATGTTTTAAGATCTCTGGGTGATGCTAATATACAGCTGGTATTAAAAAGCACTGTCTGGACATAGGGAGAATTACAGAACACTTGTGTGTTAATTAGTAGGAAATCTCTGAGTAGGAAGAAGTAATAAGATTCTAGGGTAAAACTGGGATTACCTTACTTATTTCTGGACTAAAGAAAGTCATCTTTTCCTTGAAAGAGGCAAGAAAGATCTAAAGATGGATGCATGTTGGGTAGAAGAAAGGAAGCTTCTGCTGATCATCTCCATTGCTCCAAGAAGAATCAATTTCAAATTCAATTAAGTCACTAAACAGCAATGTGAAGTTTCTGTGCCACAAAAGATTATCAAATCAGTTAATGCCTTCATGGATTCCAAAGCAAGCAAAAGAATCGCAACAGTGTGAACGACATTAACACTTCGGATTCACTTGCTAGTTTTCATTCATTCCACAAACACCTATGGACCACTTTAGACTTTAGTGTGTACAGATCATCAGGGAAAAAAGAGGGTCACTGCCCTGGAAAACTGACACTTTTAGGATTTTAAAATCCAACCTGGAGCCAGGCATGGTGGTACATGCTTGTAATCCAAGCATTTGAGAGGCTGAGACCAGAGGATAGTGAGTTCGCAGACATCCTCAGCTACTTAGCCAGGCCCTTCACAACTCAGTGAGACCCTGTTTCAAAAATAAAAAGACTAAGCCAGGCGTGGTAGTACACGCTTGTAATCCCTGCACTTAGGAGGCTGAGACAGGAGGATCGCACAGGTTCGAAGTCAGCCTCAGCTACTTAGTGAGGCTCTCGGCAACTTAGTGAGACCCTGTTTCCAAATAAAATATAAAATAGGTCTGGGGGTATAGTCCAGAGGTAGAAAGCCTCTGGGTTCCACCCCCAGTACCACCAAAAAATAAAAAATAAATAATAAATAAAAATACTAGCCAGGCCTGGTGGTGCAAACTTATAATCCCCGCACTTGGAAGGTGGAGACAGGAGGATCATGCTGGTTCAAAGCCAGCCTCTCTGGCTTAAGAGACCCTGTTTCCGAAAAAAATATTTAAAATAGGTCTGGTAGTGTAGCCCGGAGATAGAAGGGTTTCCAGGAACCCCAGTAACACCAAAAATATAAACTAAAATAAAATAAAAAAGACTAAAAAATATGGCTGGGGGTATAGCTCAGAGGTAGAATGCCCCTGGATCCCATCCCCAGTACTGAAAAGAAAAAAAAAAAAAAATCCAACCTGAGGAATTCCAGTGCTCCGGAGGCTGAGACAAGAGGACTGCGGGTTCGAGATCAGCCTCAGCAACTTAGATAAACCCTCTTTCAAAATTAAAAAAATTATAAAGGCTGGGGATGTAGCTTGGAGAAAGAATGTCCTTGGATTCAATCCACTTTTCCCCATCCCCCCTACCAAAAAAAACTACAAAACCCCAACTGATAAATTTCATTAAGCTTCTTGGGAGACATAATAGAGGTATTAACTCTACTTGTGGGAATTAGAAAGAGCTCACAAAAAAGAAGCTGACATATGAGCTCTGTAGCGAATGGTATAACTCACTTTCACAGAAACCAGGGTGGTGAGGAAATGGCTCTAAAGCATAAAAAATGCTCATCACTTATTTAAAGAAGGAAAAAAGTCAGTCTCAACTATTACTATCATTTCCTTTTTTTTCCCAAAAATGTTATTCATCTTTTACATGGGGTAGGGGAAACTGAGGATAGAACCCAAGAGCATTCTATATCTGAGCTACACCCCCAGCCCTACTTTGAAACAGACTCTCGGTAAGTTGCAGAGGGCCTCAGTTGCTCTGGCTGGCCACAAACCTGCTACTCACCTGTCTCAGGTTCCCAACTACTGGGACTGCAGGCATGTGTCACCATGCCTGGCTTCATCTTTATATTTTAAAAAGCCAAAACATTCCAGAATTATATTCAGGAGGAAAAATCTTCAATACTTTCCAGCAAATATCTCAAGGAAGAGCAATGGTCTTAACAAGCATCATGAACTTAAGTATTTCTGGTGAGCCCGGTGCAGTGGTGCGCACTGTAACCCCAGTACTTGGGAGGCCGAGATAAGGATCACAGGTTTGAGGCCAGCAAGCAGGAACTTAGCAAGAACTTGTCTCAAAATAAAAAAAAAACCACACTGGGCGTGGTGGTACACGCTTGTAATCCCCGCACTTGGGAGGTGGAGGCGGGAGGATCGGGCAGGTTCGAAGCCAGCCTTGCTGGCTTAAGAGACTGTTTCCAAATATATATATATTTAGGTCTGGGAGTGTAGCCCAGAGTTAAAATGGTTTCCAGGAACCCCAGTACCACCAAAAATAAATAAATAAATAATATATATATATATATATATATATTGCGGGTCTGGGGATGAAACCCAGGGGCTTTCGACCTCCAAGCTACATCCCCTGCCCTATTTTCTGTTCCTTATTTTGAAACCAGGTCTCACTGAGTTGCAGAGGGCCTCACTAAGTAGCTGAGTCTGTCCGCAAACCAGGATTCTCCAGTTTCAGCCTCCTGAATGCTGGGATTACAAGTGTGTGCCTCTAAGAAAGGTCTCACAAGCAACCATCTATCACAAATTTAAATTGCACTAATTCACAATTCATTAATATGCTGAATAGGAAAGGAATAGTGAATCAAATTATTCTAGTTGCTTTTGCCATCTGGAAAATTTACAGAATAACTTTATTTACTAGATCTGACAGTATTTACAAGTCCTCAGTTAGAGCAGTTCCACATACTTTTTAAGCGCTGGTTCTTTAAAAGTAATCAGTGGGATTCTTAAGAGTTACATAAATAATCTCAGAGTTATTTTACAAACCAACCATGCCTAAAAGGCATGAAAAGAAATACTTGTAACTAAAATACAGTATCATCTTTTATTTACTTCATAACTTCACTCACTGGAAAATAAGTACAGAATTCCATTACTTCTTTCTATTCCTGGAGAAGACATCATCTTTCAAAGCACAACATTTTGTTTCTATCAGTATGGCATTGCAGCTGTATTATCTGTACTGCTGCCCAACATTCAGTAAGTGTTCAGAGTATTTAGAAATTGGCAGTTCATATTTAATACTTCACAAAAGAGTCAGGATAGTAAGTATTGTGGACACAAGGAAAAATTCTAGCCACATTTATTCTAGAAAAGAAAAGCTACAGGACTGCAAAGAACCATTGCCTATGGAATGAATGTGACCCACATTGGGAAAAGAAGAGCCAATTGACAAAACCAACATGTGTTTTAAAATGTCAGACGATGCCTTCTCAAAGGTTGGAAACTGTTAAGTATTATAATGTTACTCATTTAAAACAGTTCTTCACAGATTCAGGTATCCATTTCAACTCTTGATGAAACCACCTGTTTACTCAAATCAGAGGAAATAAAGCTGTCTGCAGGAAGCATGGGCGCAGCTCAGTGATCCAGCATTTCAGGGCTGGCCTCCTCCGCCGGGAATGTTTACACGCATTTTATGCTGGAATAAAAAGCAAAGGTTAGGATGCAAACCCCTCCTTATTTCCTCTGGGAATGGACCTTGTAATTGTGGAATATATGGAAACTCTTGCTTTTTCAAATTTAGTCTTTTCATCCACGGCCAAGGAAGGTGACTATCAGAATAGGAAACAGGTTTTAGAGATGCCATTTAAAGACAAAAATCTGACCAAAAACTCCTGAAATAACTGTGTTGAAATTAACAACAAAGTAGCAAAAGAGTGTAATAAGTACAGAAAGATGAGGAACTATAAATTCGGTTTTTCTGCACATTGATGAAACGGGGCCTTGACATCAAGGTTTACCCTGCTCTACGGCATTTTCAGTGGAGCAGATATTTTGGTACTATGACGAGTGGAGGTTTGACGCTATTTTCCAAAAGAAACTTTACTACCTTTAAATATATTTATTGTTTTCAAAGCCTAATAGGATGATGTCAAAAAGACATGAGAACCAGTTTAAAAGGACTGGCCACAACTGGGAAAATGTAACTATCAATCCAAAGGAATGGCCTGACCAGGGTGCTACCATCTGTAGCCCCAGTTACGCAGCAGACTGAGGCAGGAGGATCCCTGTGTCACGGCCAGCCTGAGCAACTTGGCAGATCCTACCTCAAAATAAAAAATTAAAAAAGGAGCCAGGGCCAGGCGTGGGGCGCACTCTGGTAATCCCCGCACTTAGGAGGCGGAGACAGGAGGATCGCGCAGGTTCGAAGCCAGCCGCGCTGGCTTAGGAGACCCTGTTTCCAAAAATAAAATATAAAATAGGTCTGGGAGTGTAGCCCGGAGGTAGAAGGGCTTCCAGGCACCCCAGTACCACGACAAAAATAAATAAATAAGTAAAATAAATACATAAAAAAGGGGGCCAGGGATGTAGATGAGAGGTAAAACACCCCTGATTGAAGTCCGCTAACTACATGTACACAAGAGAAACAGGCTGCTAGCTTTCTCTCACTATGACAAATCAACTTCTAAGGAGGAAAGGTTTTTCTGGCTCCGTTTCCGAGGCTTCAGCGCATGGTGAGGTGTCTCCACTGCTCTGGGGCCTGTGGCAGGGCAGCACATTTTGGTGGGAGGGAGGCTCATGGTAGAAAAAGCTGCTCGAATCTTGGCGGGCAGGAAGCAAAGAGATGGAGCAGGGGCAGGGGTCCCAATACTCCTTCCAAAGACAGGCGCCCCCAACCTAACTCCCTTGCGTTAGACTCCACCTCTAAGCCACCTCCCAATGGTGCCAATGCTAGCAGCCAGGCCTTTAGCCTATAAGCCTTCGAGGGCCATTTAAGATGCAAGCACTTAAAAAACAAATCAAAACCACAATACCATTGTCACATATAAAAATATTTCGGCGGGGTGTGGTGGTGCACACTTGTAATCTCAGCATTTGGGAGGCTGAGATGGGAGGATCTCCATTCGCAGACAGCCTCGGCTACTACTTAGTGAGGCCCTTTGCAACTCAGTGAGAATTAAAAAAAGAATAAAAAATAATAAAATAATAAATGATAAATATAATAAATAAATAACAAATAAATAAAATAAAAATAATGTAAATAACAATATAAATATAAATATAAATATAAAATAATAAATAATAAAATAAAAATAATAAAAAATAGGGCTGGGGTGTAGCTTGGAGGTAGAATGCCCCTGGGTTTTCTCCACAGTATTGAATGAAAAAAAATTATTTTCCTAATATATTAAATATTTAATGAATATCCATGTTTCCCCAGTTGTTTTATATATATATATATATATATATATTTTTTTTTTTTTTTTTTTAAACATGTGTAACAAGATGGTCGTGGTGGTGCATGCTTGTAATCCCAGTACTTGAGAGGCTGAGACAGGAGGATCGCAGGTTCACAGCCAGTCTCGGCTACTGGGTGAGACCCTCCGCAACTTAGTGAGACCCTGTTTCCAAATAAAGAATTAGAAAATAGGGCTGGGGAGCTGGGTGTGGTGGCGCACGCTTGTAATCCCAGCATTTGAGAGGATAAGACAGAAAGATGGCGGTGTGAGGACAGCCTCAGCTCTTAGGCCGTTTACAACTCAGTGAGACTCTGTTTCAAAATAAATAATAAAAATAAAAAAAAATAGGGCTGAGGGTGTGGCTCGGAAGTAGAATGCCCCTGGGTTCAATCTCCAGCACCACAAAAATTTTAAAAAGTATGAAGTGATGTAATACCCAGAATTTGCTTTAAAATAATCCAGCATGGATGGGCGTGTAAAAATGTAAGAGGACTTGGAGGGTACACAAATGAAGCAAAACTGGCCGTATGCAGATAACCAGCTCTAAGGTAGATACACAGGGATTCATTATCCTATTCTCTGTGTATGCTCCAATTATAAAGAATATTTTGTTAAAAATAAATATAATAAAAAAGCAAGGAACAAACCCTAATCCTAGAATCTTCACCTAATCATAGCACCTCCTTCACCTACTAATAAAATGAATACCAAGCAAAATACAGGCAGGCAAAACGAGCAAAAGATATGCCAGCATTGCCAAAAGAAATAAAAAAGATGTAAGAGCTACGTCACAAACCTGAAAACGACCGAAAACCCTAGCCCAACATCTTAGAAATGTACTAAGCATGAAGGGAAAATACTAGGTGGCAGGGATGTGGATGTTCCATTATACTAGTGACCTCTCTATCTACACTTCAAATTAAAACTATCCTTCAAAGGAACTTTGCAGAACACACTTTATTTTTGTAGTACTGGGGATAGAACATGGTGGGGGGGGCATTCTACCTCTGAGCTATTCCCCTAGCACTACTTTATTTTTTATTTTGAAACAGGGTCTCACTAAGTTGCAGAAGCCCTCCCTAAATTGCTGACACTGGCCTCGAACCTGCAATCCTCCTGTCTCAGCCTCCCAAGTACTGGGATTACAAGTGTGCGCCACCACGTCTGGCCAGAACACAGTTTTTAATTTCCCATGTATCCTGGTTGCTTTCTGACTTGTCATCCCACTTTAATCCTTTTACTTCGAACTGCCATGGAAGAAGGGGGAGAAAAGTACTCACTAAGAATACCTGCTTACTGGGTGGGAAATTTAAGTAACTAAATGTTTTCATCATTGTGCTTGAAAAATCAAGGCTGATTTAACTGTAAAATACCTCACTTGAGCTAAAAACCTGGTTTGTGGTCTGCAGAAATTACTCAGGCAGCTGTTTTCTCCCCTTCTTTTTTGGAAATCAAGCTGTAGTAGAAACTCGTGCGTAATTTATACTTGGATCTGATGTCTGCAGAGGGTTATTCTCTTCCCAGATCCTAAGTGGTTCCATCTGTTTGCACAAGGAACTCAGTTTAGGCGGATTTCAGAAAAGGAAGAACTAAAAATCCAAACACACTTACTAGCTTCGGATGATGTTAAGAAATAACAAAACCAGTGGAGTATTAATGAGGAAACAGACGGAACAAAGAGCAAATAAAAGCCTCTGTAAGAAACAGAGCGAACTCTACTACAAAGGCGAAATCAGAAAAATTAAAATCTGCGCAAATGATATGGGACAGAGTCCTGATTCAAACAAAAAAAAATGGAAAAAAACAAAGATAATCTGAAATTTGAACAAACCGAATATGTACTGTGTGCATGTATTATTCTTGCTGGCATGATTTACATCACGATGTGAGACTATAATGTACCAATAAAAGCACATTAAAAAAAAAGATTTATGCCAGGCGTGGTGGCGCACGCTTGTAATCCACGAGCTTGGGAGGCGGAGATCATGCAGGTTCGAAGCCAGCCCCGTTGGCTGAAGAGACCCTGTTTTCAAATAAAGATATAAAATAGGTCTGGGAGTATAGCCCAGAGGTAGAAGGGTTCCATCTCCCGGGACCACCAAAAAAAAAAAAAAAAATTTACTGAGCCGGGCGTGGTGGTGCACACTTGTAATCCCAGCATTCGGGAGGCTGAGACCGGACGATCACGGTTCACGGACAGCCTCAGCTACTTAGTGAGGCCGTCCACAACTTAGTGAAATTCTGTTTCAAAATAAAGAATAAAAAATAGGGCAGGGGTGTAGCTCAGAGGTAGAATGCCCCTAGGCTCTATCCCCAGACCCACAAAAAAAAAAAAAAAAGATTTACTGTTAATTTTATATGAGATGAATACTAGCTTGATATGGCAGAAACCTATAATCCCAGAATTTGGGAGGCTGAGATAAGAGGATCGCAGGTTCAAGGCCAGCCCTCAATAACTTAGGCCCTGTTTCAAAATAAATAAACAGGGCTGGAGGGATTATAGCTCAGAAATAGAATACCCCTGGGATCAATACCCAGTTACACACACACAAAAAGGAGAAATACTAAAATATATGCAAGTAGAATAATGAGATGCTTGGAATTTGTTACAAAATAAAATCAGAGAAAGAGAAATGCATTGAGATATTGATCGTGTGTGTGTGTGTGTGTGTGTGTGTGTGTGTGTTATTGGAGGTGGAACCCAGAGGCTTTCTACCTCCGGGCTATACTCCCAGACCTATTTTATATTTTATCTGGAAAAAGGGTCTCACTAAGTTGCTGAGAGCCTCAATAAGTAGCTGAGGCTGGCTGCGAACCTACATGATCCTCCTTTCTCAGCCTCCCAAGCACGGGGATTACAAGCGTGCGCCACCACGCCTGGCCATAGTCTTCATCTTTAAATAACTTTAATCATCCTGGAATTTTAGCAAGTCACAAAATGAGAGTCATATAACCTTGGATTTGAAGACATCTTGCTGATCACAATGTCCCGTGTCCTTCCCAGTCGACCTTCCTCCCATACTCCAAGAGCCGATTGTATGACTCTCCAAACCCTAGGAAAGCACTCCCTTCACAGGCAGCCCCCTTCCACGCTCGCCTGCTCCGTTGAGCTCTTCTCATACCAGGCCGTCTACACACCATGGAATACTATTCGGCCGTAAAAAGAAATGAAATTCCATCATGCGTATCAACATGGATGGAACTGGAGATATTAAGTACGCCAGGCATGGCAAGAGAAGTAGTGCATGATCCCACTTTTATGTGGAACCTAAAAAAGTTGGTATCATAAAAGTTCAGAATAGAACGGGGGTGGGGTGGAGGAAAGATGGAAACCTCATAGCTAGGAGTACATCTGGTGTATTATTACACAACAGGATGTCTACAGGTAATGGTAATGTATTAAATATTTCAAAACCTAGAAGAAAGGAGTTTGAGTACTTTTACCATAATAAAATGATAAATGACGGGAGGAGGCAGAAGGATCACAAGTTCAAGTCCAGCTTTGGCAATTGAGGAGACCATGTCTCAAAATAAAAAAATAAAAAAAGAACCAGGCATGGTTGCACATGCCTGTAATCCCAGTACTTGGGAAGCTGAGACAGGAAGATTGAAGCTCAGCCTCAGCAACTTAGTGAGTCCCTGTTTCAAAATAAAAAATTTAAAAAGGACTGGGGGGTACAGTTTGGAGGTAGAATCCCCCTGGGATCAATATTGTTTACCAAAAAAAAAAAAAAAAAAAAAAAACAGGCTAGGGGATGCAGTTCAGTGACAGAGTGCCCTGAGTTCAATCAATATCCAATACAGAGAGAGAGAGAGAGAGAAAGAGAGAAAGAGAGAGAGAGAGAGAAAGAGAGAGAGAGAGGAGATAAAATGTTGAGGAAATAAGATATAGTTAGCATGATTTAAACATTATATAATGTTTACGTGTATCAAAATACCCGACACCCCATAAAAATGTATGACTATGTACCAGTTCATAATTTTTTTTTAATTTAAGCCAGGCACTGTGACACAGACCTATAATCCCAGTATTATAGGGCTAAGAAAAGAGGATTGCAAGTTCAAAGCCAGCAGGCAGTAACTCAGCAATACCCTGTTTCAAAATAAAACATAAAGCTGGGGCTGGGGCTCAGAAGTAGAATGACCATGGATTTAATCCCCAGTAAATAAACACACACACACACACACACACACACACACACACACACACACATTTAATTTTAAAAAATCACTGGCAAAATGATGTTGAATAGATGACCACGGTTAAAATTTCAGTGATAAACACCACCAAAGACCTCCAGTAAACCGTTTTTTTTTTTTTTCCCTAAGATGCTATAAAGATACCATGGAAACTAACAAATGTTTTGACAAAATCCTACATCTATGCTTTTCCTATATGGAAGACCACTTTATTTTTTTTATTTAATTTTTTATAAGTAGAACATATTGAGAGTGGTGTACATTTACATTTTGCTTCATGCCCTTCACCCTCCCTTCCCTCCCCCCCCCAAATAGAGAGTGTCCAGGTTAACCATGCTGTATTTATGCTATTACACATATTCGCATGTAGCTTCTCCATTGAAGAACCTCAGCTTTCTTCGTCTCCTATCCTTCCGTTCAAGCTTTGCTGAGATTTCCCTTCCATCATCTGGAGTCCCTCTGGTATTACCACTACTCCCTAGCTTGAACATATTAGAGAAAACATATGTCCCTTCCCTTTCTGTGCTTGACTAATCTCACTTAACATAATGTTCTCTAGTTCTTCCCATCTTCTTGCAGATGCTATTATTTTATTTTTCTTTATAGCTGAATAGAATTCCATTGCGTGTATTTCCCATAATTTTGCAATCCATTCATCTGTTGATGGAGATCTAGGTTGGTTCCATATTTTGGCTATTACAAATTGTGCTGCTATGAACATGGGTATGCATATGTTAACGTAGTTCTCTGATTTCAACCCAGGAGTGGTATAGCTGGACCAAATGGTGTATCTATTCCCAGTTTTCTAAGAAATCTCCATAATGATCTCCATAGTGGCTGAACTACTTTGCACTCCCACCAACAATGTAAAAGAGTTCCTCTTTCCCCACATCCTCGCCAGCAACTGTTCTTTGATTTCTTTATGTTTGCCACTCTGATTGGGGTTAGATGGAATCTCAGCGTAGTTTTGATTTGCATCTCCCTCATGGCTAGTGATGTTGAACATCTTTTCATGTATCTATTGGCCATTTGTATCTCTAAGGAAGAGCACTTTAAATCACTTTCTCTACAAAGGCAAATGAAAAAGTCATAGACATCTTATATGAATTAGGACTTACTTCAGGATACCTGAAACACTTGAAAGAAAAAAGACAGAAGAAGCATCATCTCTTGCCCAACACTGCACTTAGTAATTAGTAGGCTGAGGACTGGGACCTGGAGTTAAAACAATTTTCTATCTGCTGCTCTATTCAGGATAAAGGGAAAAAACACAGATTCAGATACCTATTTTGTTAAAGTTCCAGTCAGTAAAGACTCAGGACAAACTCTTGCGAAAACTCTATACCCTGTGGTACTAACCGATGATGAGCGGCGTCCAGTAGTACACCGGCCACGTCAAGGTACTGGACTCAGGCACAAGTTTTGCCCATTCAACGGCACTCTGCTCTCTGGCTTCAGTAACTTCTTTGTGACCTGGCAACATTCCAGATGGGCTGAACATTCTCTTTGGAAGAGGAGGGCAGACATGACTGTTACCACCTCACTCTCTACATGATTTCATTCCCCCACCCCTTCGTAACTAAAACCAGTAAAAGAGCGTAAGTAGAATCTCATTACCTGCTTTCAAGTTTCTGAATGAAAACTACCCCCCAGTGATCATATTATACCCTAATGCAAAAGCACAGCACTGGCTCTGGTTCAAGACAATTACCTCTGGGAAGGGAAATACACACTAGAATGGGGTTGGAAGGAGTCTACGTATTCTTAGGGATAGTACAGGACAGGAGAATAACCACAGGCTCTCAAACCATACAGCCTTGCTCTGCCAATAAGTAGATAATGATTCTGAACAAGTTATGGAAATGTTTGATGCCTAGATGTGTGTGTGTGTGTGTGTGTGTGTGTGTGTGTGTGTGTGTAATTGACTGGATACTGGACTCAGAGGCATTCTAACTCTAAGCTAGACCCCCAGTGCCGGAGCCAGCAGACAAGAATACGGGTTCTGAAGAGAAGCATGAGGATGAAGAATTTTTAATTCTAACGTGGGGGAGCCGCCAGCCTACTATCTCTACTGGCCAACCCCTGTTCTTGGGTCAGTATTTCCTACTGGTGGACGACTACGCCTGGGTCAGTATTCTCTCTTGCGCCGATGCTGGGTTTGTTTTTCCAGAGGTATTTATACAGTCACAGGTCAATCAACATCCTCGTGCTACCACCACCAGAATACAATAAAGACCAATACAAAACACACATATTACATATAGGTTAATCAGTACCCTCGTGCCATCACCATCTGATCTTCTCCCCAAACCTTGTTGACTCTGGGCGAAGGACAATCAGCTGAGTCAGAGACACTATTTTAGGGGAAAGCCTTAATGGCTCCCCACACCCCAGCCCTATTTTATTTTTTATTTTGAAACAAGGTCTCACTATGTCGCAGAGGACCTTGCTGGAGCGGGTTTTGAACCTGCACTTCTCCTGTCTCAGTGTCCCAAGTCCTAGGATCACAGGTATGGGCCACCACGCACAGCTTTGGTTTTCTTCCAGGATTCCTAGGATAACAGTACTACCACACAGTTACTGTAAGGATTAAATTAATACGTTTATGTAAAAATGCTTACAGAATCGTGTCTGCAACACACTATCAAACAATGGTATCTATTATTATTAATATTTTACAATTCATTATGTCTTTTAGAAATTATATTAGATAATTTATATGTAACTGAAAATGCAAATTAAAATACAAACTATCTCCAACATAAAACCCTGCCTATTAATTAGGAAAAGAAATTCAATTATTAAGTGATTACCAGTTATGGCTATGACATTGACTTACATGATTTCTAAACTAATACATGATCTATGAAGGCATGTGCCTCCCCTCTACACTGCCAGACAGAGCCATACATATAGCACAGAACCACACACAGATTTCTATAACAACTATGTAGTCTCATTAAAATTCAGTCTAAAACAAATATTGCACTTGGTCTAGTTCTATCATATTACCACTTAAGCACACTGTGCAAAAGAAAGACAGAAGGAAAAAAGAGGAGAGGGAAAAAATCTAAAATCATTATAGTATGAACAGGCAGCAGCCATGGAAAATTTATATACTCAATATTATCTTCAGAATAAACTAAAGTTAGAGGATCGGTTCAATTTTAGTTTAGAAGCTGTCTGGGATGCTCTGATTTTTGTTTTGTTTTTAGTACTAGCTACAATATTCCCTACATCCTCAATGCGGTATTTGGATGAACCTGTTTTGGCAATCAAAACAATACTAAGAGATTCCAAAAGTATGACAACTGAATGTTATCAACTATTTTCTCTTATTCTACAAAATCAGTAATGAACATTAACTTTACTTTGGAGATAAGTACACGCAAAAAAAGAAGGGGAGCTCACTTGTTTACAAATGAAACTATACGATGTACAGAATTTGCCTCAAAAGAATATGGGAGAGAATAAGGGGAGTGGGAAAATGGAAAGAAATATATATGGCATGAAACTGGCCACGTGCTGCTGTTAAAGAGGGGGGCACATGGAGCTCATTACACTACTCTACTTTTGAATATATTTTAAATTTCCCATTAACCAAAAGTTTAAACAACAAACTTTCGTAAATGGTAACAGTGCATGCTTTCTCCCCACACACACACACACACACATATAAAAACACAATACACACACACTTTAGTAGATACTCAAGAGTAAAAATCTGGCCTTAAAAATTAAAAAGAAAGAAGCTCCTTAAAAAATAAAAAAGGACTGTGTTGTCCTTCACTGTCGATCTGTGTGCTACATGGAGAAGCAAGGCCCAGAACACAGGTCTACAGACTGTTCTAGAATCTACCCTCAGGTCTTTCAACGTAAGCGTGCAGCGCTGAGGACAAAGGTGGGCTGGCATCAGTTAGGTCAGAGACAGGTCTGCGCAGCACGTGCGGCCCACGGCTACGCCTCTTCACTGCAAACCCGCAGAGTAAGAATGTCTGCAACATACCTTTATTTTTCTTTTTTTCAGGTGGTGAGACTTGGGTAAAAAGGAATGCTTACACATTCTACTATGTACCTAATTTAAAAGAGACACGCTTGGCATTAAGGAAATTAGGACATGGGCTTTACTGATGGTGATTTTAATGGCCAAGATCCAATAATAGTTTTGGTTACAAGGACACAGAAAAAGTCAGTCTTTGTCAGTGGTCAGAGCCAAGTCATTACTTGACACTTTCACCCTTACCACACACAAGTCTTTTTATTTATTTATTTATTTATTTATTTATAATTTGTTTTTGTGGTGGTACTGGGGGTGGAACCCAGGGGCATTCTACCTCCGAGCTACACCCCAGCCCTATTTTTTTTATTCTTCATTTTGAAACAGGGTCTCACTGAGTTGCAAAGGGCCTCACTAAAGTAGCTGAGGCTGTCTGCGAACTGTGATCCTCCTGTCTCAGCCTCCCAAATAGGAGGATTACAAGCGTGGGCCACCACGCCTGGCTTTCATCACACACAATTCTTATCTACGTGACTGTAGAGGAAAAGTCTTCCTCTTCTTCCCTAAGAGAAGTGAATTAAAGAAAACTTGCCACGGAAGATGTTCATTTAGCACCTTTCCTACCAAAATCGAGAAGCAATTAGACAGAAAGTACTGGGAAAAAGTAAAAGATTATCATAATAAAAGTAGGCTTCAAAAACCTAGGCTGACTATGAACCACCATCTGGCACATAACCACTGCCACATTGTGTTCAAACACTTGTGAAAGCATTTGGCATTATTTCCCCAAAATCCCATAAGACTTTAACTTCCTTGTTTTTTCAATAATATTTCAAAATGTTGACACATTTATTGAACTATTTTTGGAAGACCTAGCTCTTTCTACCTTCAGGGCTCAAGATACAAATATATAAAAGTTACAGGACATCCCTTTAGCTACAAAATTTGGCAGGCTTCCTGAGTTCTCCAAGAAAACTTCAATTGACTACTCCATTAACAGCAAAAGAGCACACAGTGCCGCAGAAACAACCCCGGACAGGAGACCTTGGCTAGGCCTGAGGTTCATTACTAAACTGCTGAAAGACTCCAAGTACCTTTAACTGTTTCCTAACCTTTCTGTTTTTTTGTTGTTTTTGTTTTTGTGAGTATGGGGATAGAACCCAGGGGCATTTGACCTCCAAGCTAAACCATTTTCCCTATTTTGTATTTTTATTTTGAAACAGGGTCTCACTAAGTTGCAGAGGGCCTCACTAAATAGCTGAGGCTGTCCTCAAACCGCAATGCGCCAACACGCCCGGCCTTAACCTTCTTTTCTTAAGTGTCAGACCTATGGTACAAACTGGCTTTAAAAATAAAGTGCCTAAACTCTATGAGGATTTCTGTTTATATATATATATACATATATATATATACTATGTATATATATATATATATTTTTTTAAGCCTTACAAATAAAAATAGTATTTAAAAATTTTTAAAAGAAAGAAAACACTTACAAGTCTATACCACAGCAAGGCATGATGGCACATGTCTATAATTCCAGTCACTTCGGAGGCTGAGGAAGGAGGATCAAAAATTAGAGACCAGCCTGGGCAACTTAAAAAACTGTCCCAAAATAACAAATAAAAAAGGGCTAGGAATGTAGTTGAGTAGTAGAGTGTCTGCCTAATATATATGAAACCCCTGATTTGGGGTCTGGCCCCCCAGTACTGCAAAAAAAAAAATTCATCTATGCAATACTTAATCTCAAAATGTACTGCAACATATTGGGGAAATACTGTCCTTATCTATCACCTGCAATACTTTTTCTATTACTGAATAGATGTGACTATAAATCTCTAAAGGCAACTACTGTCCACAGTGGGGCCACTTAGTCAACACTAATCACACTCGTTACCATGAGATCTGCCTGGAGCTTCCTCGAACCACACAACCACTAGTATTCCACTATCTTAACCAGAATGACCCTTCTTGTTTCAACTTTACAGAACCATATAAAAAATCCCTAAGAGGGCTGGGGATGTAGCTCTGTGATAAAGTGCTTGCCTAGCACCAGGGCTTCCATTCCTCAGCATCCCCCCACCTCATACACACACACACACACACACACACACACACACACACACACACACACACACACCCTACCATCTGTACCTTCACATCAGTATAAACCCCACTCCTTATTTACATCTTACCTAGTAATGAAACTTTTCAACCTAACAGTACTAACAGAACTCAGGAGTTCAAATGTTACTCTAATCCCCCAAATCATAATCAAATACTATTCAAACTTCTGTATGACAACCATGTATCAGTTTAAAGACAAACAAACTAAGATATTTGGTAAAGCATTAAAAAAAGGTTGCCATTTCTGATAGGCACATATTCACCAAATCGGCTTTTACTGTACACTTTTAAGTGTAGATCAAGTATGTAACATTTATAAGATTATAGTGAACTAATCCTTGAAATAACACAGGAAAAAATATAATAAATTAGCAGGGCGTGGTGGCACATACTTGTAATCCCCGCGCTTGGGAGGCTGAGACAGGAGGATCGCGCAGGTTCAAAGCCAGCCTCAGCTACTGAGTGAGGCTCTCAACAACTTAGTGAGACCCTGTTTCCAAATAAAATATAAAAAAGGTCTGGGAGTATAACCCAGAGGTAGAAAGCTTCTGGGTTCCACCCCCAGTACCACCAAAAATAATAATAATAATAATAATAATAATAATAATAAATTTACTAAACTCTTACTATAGTGCATTTACTGAACTCTTCTTGTTCAATGACATAACAGTCATCCACTACCATCCACCCTAAACATTGATTCATAGCACCTGATTTTTCTGCCTGCTTTTATACATAAGTGAATTTGGCAAGCAAATGAAAAAGATGTACAATTTTACTATGGCTACAACCCTTACCAAATGTAGGCACCACAACTGTCTTGTGACTTTTAATCAATTTAAAACCCTAAACCCAAGTCGTCTGGACATGAGTTAATTTTTGCTCCTTCCCAAAATCACTAGAATGACAGTAAGAAAATTGTTTAAAAAGTGCAAATCCACCAAGGGGGGCGGGGGGACAGGCCAGCAGACAAGATATGCCAACAGATTTTTAGAAGATGGAAAGCGGATGTGCAAAATAACTAAGCAGAGGAGAGGATGCTGAAATCCGAGTTCCTGGTTTGGGTGGGGGCCGATGGGAAACAAGCTGATTGCTCTAGAAGTGCTGAGAGCCTTAGGAACCGTAAGCGCCAGGTACTTCTGTGAGCTGAGGTGAGAGAGCAGAAAATAGACTTCAAATGCCTGCCAAAGTTGCCTGCAAAACTTAAAATTCTATATACAACCAAACCATAAGAGCAATCAGAATGGTAAAAGACATTTTAAGACATTCAAAGTCTTAAGAAACTGATCTCCCATTTATACTTCCTTGGGCAACCGCTGGACATGCACATGAAAATTAAGAGTTTAACCAAGAAGGGGACATGTAACTCTTGAAGAGGAGCAAAAGGAATTCCCAGAATAGAGCAGCAGTTCTAGAAAACAATCCAGAATGATGGCAGGACCAGAAAGGATATCTTAAGAAAAAAATAAAGACATTACATCATAATTGACCCTCTCAACAAGGATTTTAACGTTTTCAACAAAGTTTGAAGCTAAATTTAAAAAAACGAAGCAAATGACCTTCAACCTTCAGGATAAAAACAGAAAGTTGTAGCCAGGCATCGTGCTGCACTCTGTAATCCCAGCACTGGGAGGCTTGCAGGTTTGAGATCAGCCTCAGCAACATAGTAAGACGCTCAGTAACCTAGCAAGACCCTGTTTTAAAACAAAAACATAAAAGAGGCTAGAGATGTAGCTCACAGATAGAATGCCCCTGGGTTCAATCCCCAGTACCCCCCCACACACACAGAGTTGTAAAAGAAAGTACACACAATCAGAGAATTTTACATGATTCAGCTTTTAATAAAGTATCTAAGTTGTAGGATGGAAGAGGAAAGTGTGGGTCTGTGTTCAGGATTAGAGAGTTAAAAAGGTATAAAGTCATTTATTTAAAATGTACAAAGTAAAGAAACAAAAGTTTGCAGTCAGGAGGAAAATGACAGAACAGGCTTTTCCAGTGTTTGTCCCTTCACAAAGACATCAATCTGAACAACTATCTACTCATAAAAAATCCTTCCCAAGAGCTGAGGAAAGCAGAGTGATGCTATTAAATGTCTGTGGAACCAAACTTATTACTTCTAGGATGTCTCCTTCTCACTTAGAAAATGCATAAGCCTTTTAACTAAAAATATATAGAGAAACACCCAGGCTTGGTGGCACAGACCTGTAATCCCAGAGACTCAGGAGGCTGAGGAAGGAGGATCCCAAGTTCAAGGTCAGCCTGGACAACTTGGGAAGACCCTGTCTTACTAAAATTAAAAATAAAAATAATAAAAGATACTAGAGATGTAGCTCAGTGGTAGAGCTCCTCCTGACTGCAATCCCTAGTACCTCAAAAAAAAAAAACAAAGTAAATATTTTATTGCTTAAAAAATGTCAAGAAACAAGAGATTCATGTTAGAAACCACACATACCAGAAAATGAAATCAAAAGTAATAAAAGTTGTTGATTCTGGGGAGCAGAAATCTATCATGGAGAGTTAAAACTCTGGTCTACTACTTTTCCCTATATGAAATAGAAAAAATGTTTTTAAAAAATGAAAGAAAAACCGGGGTGAAGAGAGAAAGCTACAATTTATTGTGATGTGTTTTATACTCTGATCTGACATATTTTTCTAATTTTGAAAAATCAGACTAGAAACATAACATGTAAAACAAGATGAAAGGTACTACCCGTTCCTGCATCATTCAAGAACTACACAACTTTTGGAGGCCTAATTCTCAGCCCTGAGTGTGCACATAATACACGGAAGGGTGCGGGTTCAATCTCCAGCACCAAAAAAAAAGAAAATTTGCAGAATTTAAAAATTGCACCAAAGGCCTTACTGGGGAAGAGAGGAGGGCAGAAGAGGGAAATTCCCTAATGTGCATGATGTACATTCACAAACATATCCATCACTAAGCCAAACATGAGAAGGAGGGCGGGGGAGGGAATGGGGTGAGAATTGGGGAAGGGCTAAATGAGTGATGTGTGCATGTATGCCTCCACCTTCTTGCATTACATTAAAATGTGTGACTACAATGTACCAATTAAAAAAAAAATTTTAACTGCACAGCTTAAGGACTTCTTCAAAATCACACCTTTATTAAAGAAACTAGGAGACAAAAAGCCAGCCAGAAAAAGAAAGCTGTCCTACAGAAGTTATATGCTATAAATACTAACAAATTCCATAAAGAAAACTTAAACCAAGAAGGGATCATGGAACCCTAGAAGAGAAGTAAAAGGAATTCCCAGAATACAACAGCAGTTCTAGAAAACAACCCAGACAAGAATGATGGTGGGACCCGGAAGATGTCCTCCAAGAAACAAAAAAGGAACTGAGAGATTACTTCCTATTTGACCCCCTTGGCAGGAATTTTATCATTTCCAACAAAGTCTGAAGCCAAATCAAGGACGAATACAAAAAATAAAAACAAGTGACAGCATCAAATACTTAAAAAAAGTAACAAGCCCCAACAGAAAAAAGCTTTAGTCACACACAAGGAGGGTGTGACTGTAGCAGAGATTAGGAATATTCACATGTGAGAAGCACCAGTTACACTGGGCTTAACACCTGTGCTCCAACACAGTCCATAATTTTTTTTTAATGTTTGTTATCATGCTTCTGGCCTCACTTTATTTCTTAAAATGGAACCTAGAACAAAGCCAACCAATGAGTATAAATGCACATGTGCAGGGCAGGTTAGGCAAAGTAGGTGCCACACAGCACCAGCAGCGTGCAAGCCAAGCAAAGTGTCAAACAGCAGCCTGCAGGAAGGAAGAAGAGAGAGAATAGACGGATCCAGCCTCTAGATCGAATTACCCATCTAAAGAAAATACAGAACAGAGGAATAGGTTAACTATACAACAAGGCCAGAATCAGCCAAATCCAAACTTCTGTATGGGAAGCCATACAGAACAATCAACTGGGTGTCTTCACCAAATACACTGCAATAATAATAATTGCAATAATGAGATGAAGGGGAATCAGTGTTATTAATCTTAAGATATCAATAAATTATAATGTACATATCTTAACTGGATCTTGATTCAAACAAACCTTTCCAAAAACTGACACCTGAGACAATCAAGGATCTTTTTAGTGCTGGTGGAATATTTAATGATATCAGGGAATTTCTGGAGTGATGATGGTATTCCAGCTATGTTCACAAAACAGTTTTTATCTCCTAGCCACAGAAAAGGAAAATCATGCTGAAACATTGAAAGAGCTTTGCAAGATGGAGGACATAAAGGAAGCAGGACTTACACGTGACTCCAGCGGCTGCCTAGGAATGTGAACTTAGGTTACTGCCATTCTTTAACCACACACAGGCATCAGTAACTACCAAAAGGACCAGATAATCACACCGTGCCCAGAGACTCAAGAAGAGTATCAAGAGGTTAACATACTCTAGTTTTACGGACACTTTTACTAAGTATATTCATACTTTTCTTTGTCTTCTATCAGTCATATATTCCCTGTTCTTTCTCAGTGTTCAATACATTAATCTTAACTGAGCCATTCATGGTAGTACACTCTTGTAATCCCAGTACTTGGGAAGCTGAGACAGAAAGATCATAGTTCGAGGCCAGTGCATAATAACTTAGTGAGACCTTGTTTCAAAATTAAAAACAAAGGGCTGTGAGTGAAGTTCAATCTCCTGTACCAAAAACAAAAAAATCCTAACTCCTTGCCAATATAAGCTCCCACTGCCTCTTCTTCAGAAAACTGATTCAGAGCTATCTAATCTGTGTCTCCTAAATTGCAATTCCTAAGACACCAAATAAAGTTCTTTTTACCATTTCTTAGTTTGAATTAATAGACTGATAGATAATAACTTTTTATGTGTGTGTGTGGTACTGGGAATGGAACCCAGGGGCTTTCTATCTCCAGGCTACACTCAGATCTATTTTATATTTTTATTTGGAAAGAGGGTCTCACCAAGTAGCTGAGGCCGGCTTCGAACCTGTGCAATCCTCCTGTCTCAGCATCCCAAGTACTGGGATTACAAGCATGTGCCACCATGCCCGGCGATAATAACATATTAAATAATGAAATGAAAAAAAATTTAAAACCAATCAGCCAGGTGTGATGGCATATGTCAATAACCCCAAAACTTGGGAGACTGAGACCGGAGGATGTCAGGTTCAAAGCCAACTTCAGCAACTTAGCGAGACTCTCAGTAATCTAGTAAGACCCTGTTTCATAATAAAAAATAAATAAAATAGAGCTGAGGGTGTTGCTCAGAAGTAGAATGTCTCTAGATTCAATCTCCCAGTATCCCCCCCCCAAAAAAAAGCCAAATAGGTCACAGCTGAAGGCTGTGGGATACAATACTAGGCTGTGGGATACAATACTAGGCCCAATGACCTTCTTAAGAGCAGTAAGTCATGAACTCTACAATGAAACCTTAGGAGCACACCTCTGACATACTGCCTGCTGAACACTGACTAATGGGCTCCACAACCTCTAACTCTGAGGGTGACACAAAGGTCATCCCTCACAAAAGAAGAGGCAGGAAACGATTGTTGGCTCAAGGAGAAAAGCCCTACTGCCAGCAACACCCGCTTTAGGGTCACACAGATCTAGGCCTTTCTGTGCCTTTCAACTGACTTTTAGTAAGAAGTACAAAATCAATAGTCTAAAATAAAATCAGCTATCTAATGTAAGTGAACTCAATGGCCTAGAGGTAAGATGAAAGCAGGTATGTGATGGTTGGTGTGGATTGTCAACTTGACTGGATTATGAAACACTTAAGAATATGCGACTTTGGGTGTGCTGATGAGGTGACTGGTTTGTGGAACAGGAGACTGAGAGGGACAGTCCACCTGAATGTGGGTGGCACTGTTCTAACAGGCTGGGGACCCAGATGAAAAGGATGAAGCCGAGGAAGGCAAGCAAGCGTCTTCCCCGTGAAGGTGCATATGCTCTTGCAGAGGATATGGGACTTCAACCCGTTTGCTTTTGCAAGTGGACTTTCATGGTACTTCAACCCTTTTTTTTTTTTTTTCCCAACTGGACTTTTCATTGTCATTTCTCCAGGGAATTTTCTGGCCTCTCCATCTTGGACCAGAACTGCATCACTGGTCATTCCTATTAAAAGACTTAAGCTCTTAGACTACTCCACCAGTTCTCTTGTATACAGGTGGCTATTTGGGACTATACCACTTCTGAGTGAAAGCTGATTTGATAAAATAAAAATAAACTCTTCTATAGTATCTCTCCTGTAAGCTCTGTTACTATACATAATCTTGACTAATACAGTATGGAAAAGGTTACCCATACAAAAACAGTATGGAACTACTAGACTCTGGCTGGTGGTCCTTCCAGTGGAGGAATGTGGGCCCAGTGATGCCAAGATCCTCCCATTTTTCCAGTCTAAAATAAATATATTTATCTGAAGCTTCCTGATTTCCTAATGTGGAAAGACAATTTAAAGTTAAGACACACTGGGGGAAAAGATGTCTGTAGGTGTATGTCACACACAAAAAGAAATGTACTGGATTTATAAAGGTTACATTTTAATGCTATATGCAGAAGTTTAAACATTATCAGTAAAAATTCCACTCACTCTTAACTTTTTATTTCAGCAATCTTACTGCAGTTATAGAAAAGAAATAAAAGTATATACACATATAGATTTCACACTCAAAATCAGTTACCACTGGCCAAAAAAAAAAGACTATGATCTCTATGAGTTATTGAAACTAGAGCCCCACAGTTTTGCCATACATATTATATAAACACTATATATATATATATATATATATATATATATATATATATATATAAACAGCCGCCTTGATGGCGCACCCTTGTAATCCCAGCATTTGGGAGGCTAAGACAGGAGGATCTCAGTTCACAGACAGCCTCAGCTACTTAGTTAAGCCCTTTGCAACTCAGTGAGACCTTGTTTCAAAATAAAGAATAAAAAATAGGGCTGGGGGTGTAGCTTGGAAGTAGAATGCCCCTGGGTTCCAGCCTCCATGGGGGATGAATAGAGTTTGTTAGGTCAGAATTTTCTAAAAGTTAAATACTTTTGAAGATATTGTAATGAAACAGTTATAAAGCGGTTTTAGGTCTGGGGGTATAGCTCAGTGGTACAGCACTTGCCTACTGTGATCAAGGCCCTGTTTGATCCCCAGTACAGCCAGAAAAAAAAAAAAGAAAGAAAAAAAAGAAAGAAAGAAAGAAAGAAAGAAAGAAAGAAAGAAAGAAAGGAAAGAAAGAGAAGAAAAAAAGTGGTTTTACTTGTTTTCACCATAGGAAATTCCAGTCTCATATCAAAGACTTGTACTTCCACACAGATAATTATTTCTGACCACTGCAAAAATGTGCTTACCACATATTCACAAGCAATTCACTAGGTCTCTTTTTAACCTAACAACTTTCACAGATGCCAGGCACCATGTGAAGCATTTTATAAGCATCAGCTAATTCAATTCTCATATAATTCTATAAGGTAGGTACGATTTTTAACCCTGTATTAAAGGAAAGGAGGCTTTGAGAAATACTGGCATCAGTGGCAGCCCAGTCAACACCAAATTAGCATGGACTTGTAAGTTATTTTCTCTAACCAACATGCCCATCAAAGAAATCTGTGATAAAAATAAAAGCACATTCGTTAGGTTCACAGGTAAGAATATGACCATAATTGTATCAGAACTCAACTCAACTTTGGCGGCCAGGTAAAAAGAACAACTAAAGGATTCAAATGAATGAAAATAAACACAATCAGGCAGGAGAGAGGGGAATCAGTGATGAAAATACAATAGGGTACATGGAAAACAAAAAATACTTCTTAAGACTCAATTTCCTAATCTCAAAATTAAGAACTGAACTAGAACCGCCATTAAGCAGCCTTTTCTATTTCCCAAAATGATCCCATATTCATCCTCAATTTCCATCCCTCCTTCCTAATCTCTCATTTGCACAGATGCACCACTGACCTACAGTCTCAGGCACATCTACAAACTCCACGCTCCATCTCAGGTCAAGAACGTGAAGTAAATTATCTTCAAGCTCGCTTCTGGCCCTCAGTGAAAATTAATCTGGACCCCCCCCCCACCCCCAAAACAGCAGCCTCTATGGACAAAAAGAAAAAGAGTCAGAGAATTATGGCAGACTATAAATCACATTTTAAAGTTATGTCTTCTAACCACTTGGATGTGGACATATATTGGTAGTATACAGAAAGCACTAAAAAAATATCAGTAAACTCTACGCTGCTTTCAAAATGTGTTCAGCTCTGAAGCTCATCAAGAGACCTGGAAACTTGAATTGAGGCTTTGAAAAGAACATTAAGATAGTTGATAATCAGACCTATATAAACAAGTTTCTAAAGCCGCAATTATAGAAAAATGCAAATGAAGGGTAACATAAGTCTTTCAGCAAGGTTGACAGTGGGGTCATAATAAGAGTAAAATAAGATAAAATGGCTTTTTCGTTTTTCCATGAAAGATTTAGCTTAAATACTGTGCACTTCCCTACCTGACCTGGGCAAGACAGTCCTACAGATGAACAGTGACAGAGTCACCTTGGACCCCTTGCCATAGCTTCGGGTTCTTAACCTGAAAAGAACAAAACCATCCCCACGAGGCCGGACTTCCGTTACATACAAAAAACTTCAACTTGACCATCTAAAGTAAAACCTTCAATCCCAGAAAAGACCGCCCTTGGTCCTCATTGTACTCCGTATTAGCATAAAGGTTATTTGGAAGACACTCTATTTACATATATTCAAGACCTTTATGGCTCTTATAGACTTGTCTATTTAGATATAGCATGGCCCTTGGAGAGCTCATAAATTGGTATTTGAAGTTGATGCCAGTGAGTCACGAGGGCTGTGATTTATCCGGGTGGTGGCCTAGGCTGGTAGGTTGTGGCTGCAGAAGGTAGGTCCCAAAAGGTGCAGTCTTGGGGATCATACATGACTCCTCCATGCACAGGCACTGTCTTCATTCTAGCCTCCATGCTGTGAGGACCACAGCCCACTGCTCTTCCTCTCCACATCCCCTGTCATACTCTGAGACCATGTCCTGGCCTCACATGGACTAAACTGTGAGCAAATAAACCTTCAAGTTACATGGTCAAGTCTTTTACATTATACGTGTTAGAATGCTAATACAGAGCCAAAATAAAAAAGGACCAAAATGAGAGGTATCTGTGAAGTGAAAATGTTTCCACTTTTAAATAACTGAGAAATAAAATTAGCAGTTTCAATCTGAAAAAAAAAGAAGCATCATTATGAAGACACTCACAGGCCACATGACATCTATGCTAATATCAAGGCAAAAAAAGACATCTTTTTTTCAGTACTAGGGAATAAACCCAATCCACATTCTACCTCTAATCTACATACCCCAACTGTTTTTTTGTTTTTTTTTTTTTGGTTTTGGTTTGTTTTTTTTTTTTTTTTTTTTTTTTTTTTTTTTTGCGGGTATGGGGATGGAACCCAGAGGCATCCGACCTCCAAGCTACACCCCTGTCCTATTTGTTATTCTTTATTTTGAAACAGGGTCTCACTGATTGCAGGAGGCCTCACTAAGTAACTGAGGCTGTCTGCGAACCACGATCCTCCAGTCTCAGTCTCCCGAATGCTGGGATTACAAGCATTACAAGCGTGCGCCACCACGCCCGGCTTTATTTTTTTATTTTAAACAGGTCTCACTAAGTTGCTGAGGACTTCACTGAATTGCTGAGGCTGGCCTCAAACCTGTGATCTTCCTGTCTCAGTCTCCCAAGTACTGGGATTACAGGCATGTACCACCATGCCCAGCTAAGACATCACTTTAAAACACAGAAAATTCAGAAAACCCCTGAAATTCTCATTCAGAAAAATACTATCCCCAAAACCAGAAAAATAATGTTTATATTACCCTTCCATACATGAAAAGCACACACTAAAAACGTACAGATCCTAAGGCAACCACAAAAAAGGAGGAATAATATCCAGTAGCTAAAAAAAGCAAACCGTCTTATTATCTATGTCTATATAATATATAACCAATTTTTACAATGTCAACTCCAACTTTCAAAGAATCATTAATAAAAGCACCTCAATAGCCAGGCGTGGTGGCGCAGGCTTGTAATTCTCGTGCTTGAGAGGCAGAGACAGGGGGATTGCACAGGTTCGAAGCCAGCCCCTCTGGCTTAAGAGATCCTGTTTCCAAATAAAATATAAAAAAATAGGTCTGGGAGTGTAGCCCGGAGGTAGAAGGGTTCCATCCCCAGGACCATTAAAAAAAAAAAAAAAAAGTACTTCAGTAAATCAGGCACAGTGATACACACCTGTAATCCCAATACTTGGAAGGCTGAGACACTATGATCACAGGTTCAAGGCCATCCTCAGTAATTTAGTGAGACCCTCAACAACTTAGGAGATAGAAATCTTATGAATATCATGTTGCTGGCTTATGCCAAAACATGATGTTCTCAAAGGATGCTCTACCTAGAATCTGTCAGGAAATCATACACAAATACTCTGTTTACTCGGGTCTTCCAAAGAGGCTGGAAATGTTCCTGTGTCGAGGTGAGGGTACATGGACTAACAGTGGGTTTGCCGATTCTGTTAGTTCAGCCCTGAGAGTACAAGATTCTATAAAAGAGCAGTAAATTAGGGTTTGCTAGTATTTGCTGACTACTGAAGCCAGCATAAACATTTACTTGAGGCTTTTAAATCTGTAAGGGTAACCAGTGGTTAGGCAGAGTAATTCTGAATATGAAAAAAAACAAAGCCACTGGAATTGTTTCTAAATAAAGGTGGGGTGGAGAAGGTAAGCACATTTCCTTTGTTTTCTCTTAGTAAACAATACAGACTTTAGAAATGCAAAATGTGATTCTCTGGTTGTATTGATTCCTACACACTGTTTTGTAGCCTTATTTAAAAACCAGCAATTCATACTTTTCAAAAAAGTCCACGGACTGCTTTTAAGCAGAACACATCAGTTAAAAAAGAATAATAAAAGCCCCTGCTTTTTGTGGAAATATAAACAAAATCCATCCTTCAGAAATATTTAGCATTCTGCTATATAAAAATATAAGCCTCACATTCCTAAACAAAATGGCAAAGATACAACCTTTGTAAGTCACTAGCCGCAGTTATACGAGAGTAGTAATTCAGAGCAGAACATGATGTTAAACATAACTATACAATATTACTAATTACAGAGAAATTTCACCAATAAATATTTTGGTTGAAGACTGCTTTGTCATCTTTGCAAGTATTTTTAGTTGAAAGCAAGTGGTTGGATAGTACACGTGGACATGGCTCTGATTTTTAAATATCTATTTTTACATTCTGATCACTGGTTAGGTTTTCTAAACTCAATTCTTTAGAACTGGTAATTTGGAGAGGGTAAACCACAAGACCGTAATGTGAAAAAGTAAAAAACCTAACAAGCTCACCAACTCAGATCAGCACAAAAACTGACTTGAGAAGCTCAGAGCTCTCAGGTCTGATGATGAACTCTTGAAGGTCACTTTAATGCCTGAGGAATGTGTGTGTATATATGTGAGCGAACTACTAAAGCTGGTCTCAAAATATAGAAAAAGTGGCTGAGTTTCCTTGTTTTCCATTTGCATTTTTTATTCCACTCTTAAATCTCCAAATTTGCTTCTTTCTACTTGGACCTAAATTTCAGATTTTAGATATACATACTCGATTGCTAGAAAACATTTCATAACAATTTATAAGTTTTTTACACAAAATAGCAAATATTTTTACTGAGATTCTAGTAAATGATTAATTTAAATGATGTTTTAATCATGTTTAATGGTTTTAAACAATCCCCATCTAATTTAAACCTCAAGAGTTTGAAGGCTGGTGGTTCAAGGCATCTACACATCTTCTTTCCAAGGTTTCTGTATACAGTGTTTATCTAACTACTCCTACTAAAGATAAGAGACTAAAGAACTATTATGACTAGGTCTTTTTTAAGAGGAGGAGTGTTTTAAAAGGAAAGAAATTGTTCCTTCCTATTACTCTTAATGAGCAGCCTCTTGTTCTCAGCAGTCGGTCTGCACACAAGACCACTACTGACTTCAGTGGGAATTCTGCCCAAGAAGTGAGGAAGACAGGATAGGATTAAATTAGCCCTAAATCCACACCATTGTTCCAAGCTTTTACTACTTGTACAATTCTCCAATGATCTCCAAAGAGTACATATCTGAAGTTTGATGGTGGTTCTCAAACTGAACCGCAGAAACGATCGCTCCAGTTCTGACAGGTGACACAGCAGAGCTCTTAAAAGTTGCGTCAAATTCGCTGCCTGATGAACTCAGTTGGCCCTTATCACAATTCGAGATTACATTGCAATGCAGCCCCATGGGTGACTGCAACAGCAATCCAGTGATTTCTCACAGCCAGAGCCTGCAAAGGGAAACTGAACAGCATTAAGCACTATTCCTTCCCCTGTAAAACCTGCTCAAGGATTAAGAAATTGAGAATTCCAAATCTCAGCTTGGCAAGCTAAGAAACTGACCGTTTCCTTCAAGTGCCAAACCCAAAGAGAAATAAGACAAGACACTGACGAGTAATAGTTCTTAATAGTGTCATAAGCGGAGACTAAATAATGTATTCCGATGAAAAAATAAACCCAAAAGGAAGGCAAAAGGGGGACAAAAAAAAAGGCAAAACTCAAAATCATTTTAAAAGAGAGAAAGAAAAAAGGAATAAAAAGCTTAAATAACAATAACCAGAGGAACGAGACTCCTGGCACACACACAACCATTTTAGATGCAAAGAAGTTCAAGAAACTGAGCAAAGACGTGATTGTGAACACAGAGTAAACATCCCCACAGCCCTTCTAGGTTCCATCTTCCCTCCAACCCACCCAGGGCTCTTAGAAACAGAGGCAGCTGTCCTGGCGTTGGGGAATTTTAATGAAAGGCATCCTCGGTCTGTGGGCAGGGCTCCACATGGAGACCTCTCCCCAAAATAATACACTTAACGAGAGCTCTTCCAACCTCACCAAAAAAAAAAGAAGAACTTGACCTCCGCGGAGACTGGCGTCTGGTGAGGCACTGACTAACGTCCACCGCAGACGTCCGGGCGCTGGGGTCCACGTCTCGGGCTGGGGCTGGGGGTCCCTGGTCGGCAATTCCAACCCTGCAGTCTCCATGATTTCCTTCCTCCTCCCTGGCCATCTCCTGCAGCTCACCTAAAACTGCTCCCAACCCCCTGGCCCCAGCGCTGGAGGAGTAAAAGCAGCCATCGGCGGCGAGAGGCTGGGTGTCGGCGTGGCGAGGGTCGGGACGCGGGCGGCCGGGGTGGGGGCGCCCAAGGCAGCCCCCGCCGTCCCCACGCGCTGGCGGCCCGCGGGTCCCCCCCGACCCCATCCTCCCGCGGGCGCCGCCGCGTCCCGAGCCCCGCGCCAGGATGGAGACGGATTCCCCGCTCGGCTCCGCGGGCCGCACGCGCGACCCCAGCCCACCGCACCCGGCGGGGCCGCGCGGTCCTCACCGAGCCCCGGCTCTCCAGACCCGCCGGGGCGGGCGATCGCCGCGGAGCAGGGCCCCCAGGGCGGCAGCGGGTCCCGCGGGGAGGCGGAGGAGGGGACGCAGAGGGAGCCGCAGAAAACCCCCAGCCGGCCCCCTCCCCCGCCGCCGGGAGAGACCGTCCCGCCGCCGCTTCCTGCCCGGGATCAGCTTCCCAGCCGCAGCCACGGGGAAAATCCGAGCCAACTCTGCAGCTCCGCAGACTCGGGGCCCGGGCCCCGGCCCGCCATCCCGCCGCCCCGCACGTCGCCTTACCCCGATGCCGCACCGCAGGAGCTCGCCCGCCCCGGGCACCCGTCCCGCTGGGGTCTCCGCCGCCAGCCGGCCGCGCCTGCCTCCGCCCTCCGCTAGGTTTCAAATTGAAATTCCCTGGCTGGGGCCGTCAGAGGACTCGGCGCGCCGGCCCCGCCCCCTCGCGGCGGAAGCCCCGCCCCCGCCCCCGTCCGACGCGCTCGCGGCACGGAAACCCCCGCGGGCAGGCCACGCCCCGCGGCAGGCCACGCCCCCTAGCCAGCTCAGACCACGCCCCCGCCGACGGCCGGGCCCCTCCCGCCGGATTGGCTGAGCATCGCCACCCCGCATGGCTGGAGCGGTGCGTTTCGCCCTTGGAGCTGCTCCAGATAATGACAGTGAATTGCGTGCGTGCAAGGCGCTCAGGCTGCGATCCCTGCCCTTAAATGCCCTCTCAACTTGTAAAAGTAGTTTCTTCAAAGTGCATTCGCCGACTAAACCTTCACTGAGCGCCTATTCCGTGGTTACACATTCAAGGAGGGCCAGGGAAATTGGGGAAACCCCGTGGAGGAGGGGCCTTCATGCCCAGTTCTCAGAGTGAAGAGGATTCCTCCAGGCAGAGGCCTGGGAACCTGGATTGCAAAGGATGACAAAGTGGAAGAAGGGCCTGGGGGAAATAAGTTGGGGCCAAATTATGCAACACACACACACACACACACACACACACACACACGTTCCCCCCACCTCCAGTTCTTTTCTTAAGTGCAATTAGACCACGACTACTTAATTCATCTTTCCTAAACTTTGCACGTCAAACTGGCGTCAAATTGAAACTTGACTCCAGGGGGTCCAGCTCACGGTCTCCAGCATCTGCCACACATGCACCTCTTCACTTTGCCTCCTCCCACCTGCACTGAGATCTTTAGTGATTCCGCCAAAGTCTCCTTCTCATTCCTAAACACAAACTCTTGTAAAATTAACGATGCCAAGTGAAACTTCAGTAGCAATACCTTTCTTGCGCATGATAACTTTCCAGGTAACAAAACACATTCACTTATTTTACCATTTGATCCTCCCCATAACTCTATGAAAAAGGGAGGCAGGTATTATCTACAGTACATTAAAGAAAAAAGTCAGGAAGATAAGTTATTTGCTAAGGTCCTTCTAGTTAATAATAAAAAAAAATTATAGCTAAGCTGGGCATCATAGCACACACCTACAGTCCTAGTACTTGGGAGGCTGAGACAAGAGAATTGCAGGTTCAGGGCAAGCCTCAGATTAGAGAGCTCCTGAGCAACTGAAGGAGACCCTGCTTAAAAAATAAATACATAAATAAATAAATAAATATAAATAAATAAATAAATAAGGCTGGAGCAGCTCTGATGGTAAAACGTGCTTCTCCAGTAGATGTAGCTCACAAGGAGAGCCCCTCTGGGTTCACCCCTGGTACCAAAAAAAAAAAAAAAGAAGTAATAGTAATAGTTAACATTTACTGTGTGCTTTATGTGATAGGCATTGTTCTAAAACCATTAGATGTGTTGGTTTACTTGATCACAACCCATATTGCTAAGTACACATGTTAAATGTAATAAACACAGAACAGAAGCCTAATTACACACTGAGAACTTCACTGGTCAGTTTTCTGTAACTGTGACAAAATACCTGAAATAAACAACTTATAAAGAGGAAAGACTGATTTTGCTTTATAGTTTCAGAGGTTTCGGTCCATTGGTACTTGATCCTTCCAACTTTGAGCCTGTGGCCAGGCCAGACATCATGTCTGTGTGTGAGGAGAACACAGAGCTGTGCTACTTTACCTCTTGGTTGTCAGGGAAGCAGAAAGAGCCAGAGGAAGAGACCAGGATCCCAAGACCTCCTTTAAGGCCACCACACTCCCCACCAGCTGTTTCCTCCAATTAGGTGCCAGGTCCAAGGTTTCCACCACCTTCTAATAGCACCATCATCTGGGGACCAAGCTTTCAATACATCAGTTTGGGCGTGATGGGGGTAGAACATTTAAGATTTGAACCATAACAGAATAATCCTATTATAAACCTTGTGGCAGATTTACTATGAAACTAATTATACAAAATTCCCTCACTTTTATAATTTTGACACTAATATTTGTAATTTTATATTTTATTTTGTATTAAAAAGATACATAAAGCCATATAAGAGGACTTCGTGTGTGTGTGTGTGTGTGTGTGTGTGTGTGTGTGTGTGTGTGTTTCATTTTGTTTTGAGATAGCATCTGTGTTGCCCAGGCTGGCCTTGAACTCCTGGGCTCAGTTGACCCCCTCCTGCCTCAGTCTTCCAAGTAGCTGGGACTACAGGCACAACTGGCAACAACTGGCTTAGTCATAGAGGGCCCATAAAATCTTGACTCGTCCTGAATGGAATCTCTTTAAAGTGCGTATTAGAGTAAATATAATCATAAATAATAAAATATAATGCCCATATCGTAAAGAAATTATATCTCCAGTATTCTCTATTGAAGTGTGTGAATTGTGTTTCTGTGCTACTTTTTAAGAATATTGAGCCAAGCATGGCGATACATATCTGAAGTCCCAGTATGTGGGAGGCCGAGGCAGCGAGGATTAAAAATTGGAGACCAGCCGCAGCCTCAGCAACTTAGCAAGACTCAGCAACCTAGCAAGATCCTGTTCCAAAACAAAAAATAAAAAGGGCTGGGCTAGAGTTCAGAGGTAGAATGCCTCTGGATCCAATTCCTAGTACCACGTGCACACACACACACACACACACACACACACACACACACACGAATATTGATAAGCTAACTTATATCCATCAATGACTGACTTTAATAGTACAGGAGCTAGCAAGATATAACCTAAAGAGATGATTAATGGTGATAAAAGATTGTTATCAAATATGTAAAGGTGGTGCACAGCTGTAAACTCAGTACCTGGGAGGCTGAGACAGGAAAAACGTAGGTTCAAAGCCAGCCTCAGTAACTTTTGTGAGGCTCTCAGAAACTTGATGAGACTCTGTTTCCAAATAAAGAATAAAAAACAGGCCTGGGGGTATAGCTCAAAGGTAGAATGCCCCTGGCCCCTGGGTTCCATCTCTAGTACCAAATAATAATAATAATAATAATAATAATAATAATAATAGTAAGGGCTGGGGGTGTAGCTCAGAGGTATAACGCCCTTGGTTTTAATCCCCAGCACCACACACACACACACACACACACACACACACACACACACACAGGCTAGTATATATGTAAAGGTTAGTGTATAGACGACTATTCAATTGTTTTGGACATAGACTTACACGGCCCCAACATTTTAACAGAAGGAGCCACTTCAGTGAGGACTTGTTAAGGGCCAGGCCGGGCGTGGTGGCACCGCTTGTAATCCCCGCACTTGGGAGGCTGAGACAGCAGGATCGTGCAGGTTCAAAGCCAGCCTCAGCTACTTAGTGAGGCTCTCGGCAATTTAGTGAGATTCTGTTTCCAAATAAAATATAAAAAATAGGTCGGGGGTGAAGCCCAGAGGTAGAAGGCCCCTAGGTTCTATCCCCAGTACCACAAAATAAAAAAATAAATACAAAAGAGGCAAAGTTTTCAAAAAAAAATCGACCCAGGTGTGGTGGCGCACGTTTGTAATCCCAGCATTTGGGAGGCTGAGACAGGAGGATTGTGGTTCACAGCCAGCCTCAGCTACTTAGTGAGGCCCTTTTTAACTCAGTGAGACCCTGTTTCAAAATAAAGAATAAAAAATTGGGCTTGGCGGTAAAATGCCCCTGGGCTCCATCCCCAGTACCAAAAAAAAAACAACAACAAAAAAAAAACAAAATCAAGTTCCCAGAGCTTTAAGGACAAAGAAAATGGGTAAACATGATAGTATAAAGATTTTAACAAACAACAGGTGCTACTCGAGACAAGTGAAGATGCTGAACAGGGAGAGAAGAAGAGGGGTTGGGGCAGAAAAGGGGTAAGAACAACATCCTCCACGGGTGATGTTCAGAGATGCAGGCAGGCTGTAACACTGGCAGGACACCAGGCAGCAGTTCAAGGACAGAACATTCATCCTCAGGAAGACACCCTGATAACAAGACTGAGTCTTCCCACTAGACAGCCTGAGAGGACAAAACAGGAATATAGGAACGAGACCTGAGAGTCACTACATCCAAATTTAGCACCACAGTCTCCCCCCTGGGCACCAGCTGCAGCAAAGCCAGTCAGTCAGGACCTCCTTAGTGCCTTTCCCTATCAACTCAGCCCCAAGGCATGACCCCTGTGAAAGCCTGATCTCACTATTGTGATGATTTCTTATTTCACCTTTGTGCCTCTGAGTTCCAAGCCCAAACCAGGTGAAAGTATTGGAGGCTCTGGGCTGTGAACCAGCACTTTCCTTATAGGATCCACGGGCAGGAAGAGTGCATACTCCTACTCTGAGGAAGACATTCTCAGGCTTCACTGAGAAGCAGGCACTACCAGCACCCTGCCACATCAACAAAGATACCACACACACACACACACACACTCTCTCTCTCTCTCTCTCTCTCTCTCTCTCTCTCTCTCTCTCTCTCTGGCACACTTTTAGTTGGCCTACAAAACTCTAAAACTTAGTGACTTAGCCATTTTTCTGATCAGTATTCTTCTCTCCACTCATGCCCATAGTACTGGGGTTAAATACTACCATCCCCAGTCCTTTCTTTTTCTTTTTATCTTTCTTTCCTTTATTTTTTATTTTATTTATTTATTTATTTTTTGAGACAGGATCTTTCTAAGTTGTCAAGATGGCCTCAAACTTGTGATCCTCCCAATTAGCTGGGATTATAGGCATGCACCACCACACCAGCTCTGCTCATGTGTCCTCTGGGCAGGAATTCAAACAGAGCTGAATCATTGTGGCTCCGGGTCCTGTCACTGGAATGCTCAGTGGAGAATAAAGGAGCTACGATGTCCTCTCTCATTTGCCTGGCAGTTGGCCCTCATAGTGTGTGTGTGTGTGTGTGTGTGTGTGTGTGTGTGTGTGTGTGTGTGTGTGATTCTGTCAGTCTATGTGGCTATTTATTATTTATTTATTTGTTGGTACTGACACTGGGCATTGAACCCAGGGGTATTCTACTTCTGAGCCACACCACTTGTCCTATTTTATTGTGTGTGTGTGTGTGTGTGTGTGTGTGTGTGTGTGTGTTACTAGGGTTTGAATCCAGGAGCATTCTACCTCTGAGCTATACCCCCAGGCTATTTTACTTTTTTATTTTGAAACAGAGTCTCATACTAAGTTGCAGAGGCCTCACTAAATTGCTGAGCCTGGCTTCAAAACTGTAATCCTCCTGTCTCAGCCTCCCAAATACTGGGATTACAGGCCTGTGTCACAATGCTTGGGTTTATTTGCTTATTTATTCTTATATATTTATGTATTCATTCTTATATTTATTCTTATATACTCATTCTTATAGTCATTCTTACATATTGATTTTTATATATTCATTCATACATGTATACATTCATTCATACATTCATACATGAATATATACATATATATTCATTCATACATGTGTGTGTGTGGTGCTCAGGGGCATTCTACCTCTGAGCTACACCCCCAGCCCTTACTATTATTATTATTATTATTATTATTATTATTATTATTATTATTTGGTACTAGAGATGGAACCCAGGGGCCAGGGGCATTCTACCTTTGAGCTATACCCCCAGGCCTGTTTTTTATTCTTTATTTGGAAACAGGGTCTCACTGAGTTGCAAGGGCCTCACTAAGTAGCTAAGGCTGCCCTGGAACCATGATCCTCAGTCTCAACCTCCCAAATGCTGGGATTACAAGAATGCACTGCCACGTGCAGTTTATTTATTTGTCGGGGCCCACTCGGCTGGACCGAGATGGCACCCAGGCTTGTTGCCAGCGTGGACTCAAGATGGCGCCTAGGCTTGCAGCCAAGTCACGAGGCTCACGAGGCTGGCGGTGCCCTGAGCCTGCGCAGTGAGCCCTATCAGGCGCCCTACGGATGATCAGTGACGCAGCGCCTCCTGCTACCACCAGCCCGCCTATGAGAGGGTTAGAAATGTGCATGCCCTAGCTGCGGGAAGCTTGGGGTTGGTGGAGTGATGAGGGAGGGGTTATGAGACTGATTTATATTTGCCTGCTGTGCGCATTGGCAGCAGCAGCAGCAGCATTATTATTATTGTTGTTGAGAGAAGCATTAAAGAGGAAGCATCATCAACAGAGTCGGCGTTCGGCGTTCGTTTGTTTCTTCCCTAGGCTCTGCTGGTCAGAGCCTTAGGGACGCGAAATTTATTTATTTATTTATTTATTTATTTATTTATTTATTATTTTGAAATCGAGTCTCACCTATTTGTGGAGGGCCTCACCAATTTGCTGAGGCAGGCTGTGAACCTACAGTCTGCCTGCCTTAGCCTCTCAAGTACTAAGATTACAGATGTGTGCTACCACACCCAGCTTTTAATTTTTATTTTGAATTAGGGTCTCACTAAGTCTGCCCTCAAACCTATGATCTTCCTGTCTCAACATCCCAAATACTGGGATTACAGACATGTGCCATCATGCCCGGCTTCTTTGTGAACATTCTTGCAGGAGAACCCAGACTTCTTTACGTGGCACCTGGTTTCCAAGAGGAAAAAAGCAAAATCTGCCAGTCCTGCAATTACTTAGCCTTTTGTTTCCATCTACAGGAAGGTTTTCCATCAAAGGCATCACAAAGCCAGTATCTCATACTAACCTAGAAAAACATGGCGTCTGTGGTGAGCTTTTGACAAAGATGGCTGTCAACGGTTGTTCCCCTCACTATACATACATTGCGAGCGGGAACTCCTCCTCCTTTCAAAAGTGGAATCATAAGCCTTCTTTTTGAGTTAGGGCTGGTCCTCTGACTCACCTTGAACAACAGAATGGGATACACATGATGCTCTGTGACTTCTGGGTTTAGGAGTATCCCAGGTTCCAGACCAGCCTCAGCAACTTAGCAAGACCCTCAAAAATCTAGTAAAATCCTGTTTAAAAAGAAAAAAAAACAACTAAAATGCTGGGCGTGACCCAGGCATGGTGGCTCATGCCTGTAATCTTAGTATTTAAGAGAGACTGACCCAGGAAAATAAAAGTTTGACAATAGCCTCAGCAACCTAGTGAGGCCATTTTTCAAAATAAAAAATAAAAAGGGGTTGGGTTGGAGGAATAACTTGAAGGTAAAATGTCCCTGGGTTCAATCTCCAGTACCAAAAATAAATACATAAAACTGTGGAAAAAGCCTTATGGACATAGATATCCAATTTGCAGGAAATAGACAAATGACCTTTCATGGTAAATGATGAATATCAAACTTTAATATGATGGGCATGTGGTCCTCCTGCCACACCTCTCTACCCCACCCCACCCCCAGCCTGCAGTCAGCCAACCTGGCCTTGCTGAGCACTTTCCCAGACAGTAACTGAGAGGAAGACTCCATTAGGCTAAAGAGAAATTCTGTACTTCCATGCCCACTTAATTAGATGTGGGCATTAAGGAGGTGAACCGACCTTGGAGCAGTGCCCTTGGACTTTGTTGAACAGCCCCACAATACCAGGACTACTTCTCATATGGGTGACATTGAAAGCAAAGCTCTTTGGACCCACTGTGAGGAGCCTGCCTATGGAACATAATTTGAAAGTGTCCTCGGCAAGTGGTGGTAAGAGCCCATCCAATGGCTATCATAATAGCAGCAGGAGAGACTGTTGAATCAAAGTAAGAGACAAAAATTAGAAGAGTAATCCCTTGAATTATGTGGGGTTTGCTTGGGCTATTTGCATAATTTAGACCTGATTGGATAACTTGTTAAATAAACTCTGGAAATGGTGATGACAGCGGGAATAGAATTGTAAGAATAGAATTGTAATGTGGCAGTTTCTATAAGCAAACAAATTTCTCCACTTGGAAAATGGACAGTCTTAGGGGGTGGTCCTTGGTGTATTGAAAACAGATGTGTGGTAGAAGGTTGGTATTCCAAAGTGTCACCTTCTGTTTGGTATTGCTTGCTTCCTCAAGGCACACAAATAAATTCTACTTATTGGGAAACACTTAGATGAATAATACATTTAAGGTTATGTTATCCTATTATTGCCTATGACCCCACCCTCTCCAGAGTAAATACTTTCTGGAAAGTATGCTTCTGAGAAGAAAAACATAAAGGACCACTCAACTATAGGCTTTATGAAGAGAGGGACTTTGTTTATTTGAATACTATTGTGCTTTAGTTCCAAACACAGTGATTCAAGTAAGCCTTCTTCATTTAAAAATAATTGAAAAATGAACCTAACTGTGATAACTTCAATTTCCTACAGTTTGACAGATCTGGTTTTCAAAGAAAATTTTCCAGAACATAGCACCTTAAAATGATGGATATAACCGAGAATGGTGGTGTGGGCCTATAATCCCAGTACTTGGTATGCTGAGACAGGAGGATCACAGATTAGAGAACAAACTCAGAAATTTAGTGAGACCTTCAGCAACTTAGTGAGACTCTGTTTCAAAAATGAATAAATAAACCAGTGTAGTGGCAAATGCTTGTAATCTCAGTACTTAGGAGGCCAAGACAAGAGGATCACAGGTTCAAGGCCAGCCTCTGGTACTTATTGAGGTCCTCTGCAACTTAGTGACACCTTGTTTCAAAATAAAGAATAAAAAAATAGGGCTGTAAATGTAGCTCCGAGGTAGCATGCATCTGAGTTCAATTCCCAGTACTGCCAAAAAAAATTTAATTAATTAATTTAAAAGGGCTAGGGCCTGTAGTTCGGAGGCAGGATTCAATCTCTAGTACTCTGAATTCAATTTCCAGTACTCCCTCCAAGAATGATGAGTGTAATATTCATGTTTGAAACATAGCTGAGCCTGGTAGAAAAGGTAAAGTAATTGTTAAGAGGCGAGGATCCAGAGGAGGGGCAAATCCCCAAAGATAAACAAATGCTAAAGCTGTCACAAGTCCTCTACAAACCTTGATAAAGTTGTGCCCTGCACAAGAACACCCAGCCAAGGTGAAAAATGTGGCTATCTGCCACCATCCCTCAGTTCCTCAAGGCTTGAATCACCGCAGAGGAGGGAGTGCCTTTCTAAAAACCATCCACCCCGAGTGCCAATTATATCTTTTATGCTAACAAAAGCACTGAGCTGGCATTTGCCTGAAATCATCTGTGTATCTCTGATAGTTTTAGGCCTTCCTTTGTCTTTCATAGGTTTGTTAGTTCACTTTTTGTCAGGACAACCAAAATGCCAGGCAAGAACAATTTCGAGGAGGAAAAGTTTATCTTGGCCTACGGTTTCAAAGGCTCAGTCAATAGTTGGCCAACTCCATTGTAAAAGCATCACAGTAGATTATAAAAGCTGCTCAGCTCATCCAGGAAGCAGGGGGTGAGGAGAGAGAAAGAAAGGAAGGGGCCAGGAACAAGATAAACCCATCAGACTACATCTCAGTGACCTACTTCCTCCAACTAGGTCCCAGTAGTCCACTGAATTATCAACAGATTAACACATCAAACGAATTAATTCATTGGTAAGATCAGTGCCCTCGAGATTCAATCACGTCTTAAAACCCCACCTCTGAACTTCGATGCATTGAGTTTGGGGGAGAATATTTTATTTAGCTGGGCATGGTGGCACATGATTGTAATCCCCGCGCTTGGGAGGCAGAGACAGGAGGATCGCTCAGGTTCGAAGCCAGCCGTGCGCACTGGCTTAGAAGACCCTGTGTCCAAATAAAAATGTAATAATAGGTCTGGGAGTGTAGCCCGGAGGTAGAAGTGCTTCCAGGAACCCCAGTACCACCCAAAAAAAGAAAAAAGAAAAGAAGAATATTTTATTTATTTATTTATTTTTGTGGGTCTGGGGATGGAATCCAGGGGCATTAGACCTCTGAGATACACCCCCTGCCCTATTTTTTATTCCTTATTTTGTTTTTTTTTTTTTTTTTTTTGGTGGTGATGTTGTTTTTGTTTGTTTTGTTTTGGTGGTACTGGGGTTCCTGGAAGCCCTTCTAAAGTCCGGGCTACACTCCCAGACCTATTTTATATTTTTGAAACAGGGTCTCTTAAACCAGCGTGGCTGGCTACAAACCTGCGCGATCCTCCTGTCTCCGCCTCCCAAACGCGGGGATTACAAGCGTGGGCCACCATGCCGGGCTTTATTCTTTATTTTGAAACCGGGTCTCACTGAGTTGTGGAGGGCCTCACTAAGTAGCTGAGGCTGTCAGCAAACTGCGATCCTCTGGTCTCAGCCTCCCGAATGCTGGGATTACAAGCATGCATCCCCACACCTGGCTTGGGAGAATATTTTATATCCAAACAAATACAATAGTCTACACTATAAGAAGATAGTTGAATCTGAAAAGCAACATTTCTGTTCATAATTTATTTTTTAAAAAACCCTTCTCTATAGAAAGACTTTACATTACTTCTGGAAAGAAGGATGAAAGGAAAAAAACATGAACTTGAAAATTCTGAAACCCACTATCACTCAGATTCAGATAGATGCTGTTGTCTTTGTAGCCTGAGAAATCTCAAGACAAAAATTTAGCATCTGGCAGAAGCAAATGCCAGTCATTTTTATATAAATTTTTATTGGTGCATTGTAGTCATACCTATCAATGGGATAAAAAAAAACTTGTAGAGATATACATGCACACATCACCCACTCAGCCCCTACCCAATCTCTAACCACTTCCCTCCCCCTCTCTCCTACCCATGCTTGGCTTCCTGATTGACTTTGATATGTTTAAGTACATCATGTGCCTTAAAGAGTTTCCCTTATCCTCCCTCTTATCCCCTCAGATATGTCACCTTCATTGTTCCTCTATAGGGTCCCTTCTTCAAATAGAGTTCCTCCCGTTACCCATTTCTCCCTAATATTTTGCACATTAAGGAAAGCATCTGATTTCTTATTTTTTGTGAGATTTCATTGTAAATGCCATAATTTTGTTCTCCATTATGGCTGGGCAAAATTCCATTGTATACATATCCCATAGTTTTGAAAGCCACTCATCCGTTGAAGGACATCTTTTGACTGGTTCCACAGTGTGGCAATGGTGAACTGTGCAGCTATGAACATGGTCGTTCATGCATTAGTTTGGTATTTGGCTTTTCATTCTTTTTGGTAGCTACCCAGAGGTGGTATTGCTGGGTCATATGGTAAGTTTGTTTTCCTTCTTCCAAGGATCTTCTATACTGTTCTCCAAAGTGGCTGCACCAACTTCCAATCCCAAATGTCAGTGATTTTTAACAGATTTATTTGAGCCAAATTTTCAAGGAATTCTTACAGTTAAAATTCCAAGGCAGGCCTGGTGGCGCATGCTTGTAATCCCAGCATTCGGGAGGCTGAGACTGGAGGATTGAAGTTCGAGGACAGCCTCAGCTACTTAGTGAGGACCTCTGCAACTTAGTGACACCCTGTTTCAAAATAAAGAATAAAAAAATTGGGCAGGGTGTGTAGCTCGGAGGTCGAATGCCCCGTAATAATAATAATAATAATAATAATAATAATAATAATCAGAAGAAGTAAATACATAAATAAATAAATAAATAAAATTTCAACTGGGGGTGGTGGCGCACGTTTGTAATCCCCGCACTTGGGAGGCGGAGACAGGAGGATTGCACAGGTTTGAAGCCAGCCGTGCTGGTTTAAGAAACCCTGTTTCCAAATAAAAAAGTATAAAATAGGTGTCTGGGAGTGTAGCCTGAAGGTAGAAGGACTTCCAGGAACCCCGGTACCACCAAAAAAAAAGATAACAGGAATTCATAATAAAAAAAAATCACAAACATATTTGTGTTTTTTCATTATATATAATGAAAATATATATAATATTATATAATGTATAATATGATAGAATATATAAATAGAATATATATATATATGCAATAACCCCACAAGTATTATGGTTATGGGAATGATCAGACACAGAAAACAAACCTGTTTAATATATTTGAAACTGGGTGTGGAAGTACACCCTTGTAATCCCAGTACTTGGGAGGCTGAGACAAGAAGATCAAAGTTTTGAGGACAGCCTCAGCAACAAAGTGAGAGTCTCATCAACCTAGCAAAACCCTGTTTCAAAAACAAACAAACAGCCGGGCGTGGTGGCGCACGCTTGTAATCCCCGCGCTTGGAAGGCAGAGACAGGAGGATCTCGCAGGTTCGAAGCCAGCCACGCGCGCGCTGGCTTAGGAGACCCTGTTTCCAAATAAAAATGTAAAAATAGGTCTGGGAGTGTAGTCCGGAGATAGAAGGGCTTCCAGGAACCCCAGTACCACCAAACAAACAAACAAACAAACAAACAAACAAAAAATTACAATAGGGCCAGGGGTATAGCTTAGAGGTAGAATGCCCCTGGGTTTAATTCCCAGTACCACTCCACAAAAAAATTATTATGCATATATATATATATATATATATATATATATATATATGTACACACACACACACACACACACACACACACACACACACACACATATATATATATATATTGGAGGCAGCCCAAGAGCACACCTCCCACCAGCCAGTGGCCTTTGCCTGGGCATTCATCTGCTAAAGTTCACACCCTGGTGGTCCTCTGTTAATGCCATATATATATTGAAATGAGACTCCCTAATGGCCAAATAGGGATGTCCATTGCTCACCTCCTCCTCTACAATGAGAAGTCAAAACAACAAATGAATAGTTGCATTTTGAGAGGAATGGCAGAGGGAGAGCCCTGTTAGATCAGTACACTCTAAAACTAAGAGGCAGCATAAAGAGAGGAGCAAAGTGCACCAGCAACTGTGACCTTGGCTTCCCGGCCAGAAGACTCCCCAGTAGAGGGGAAAGAACAAACAAGAAAGTCCAACATACACAGCTGCTGTGGATGCCAGCAATGCTGGCTACAGGAGAGTTTCATGGTTGTCACAGGCTTAGGAATCAGTTAGAGGAGTGCCTGGAGCTTGCACAGTACCTTTGCTTCACAGAAAGAACTCACATCGTCTCCTCCAGATCCCCAGAGCTCCGGGGATAGCATCATCTTGAGAACAGAGCCACTGGAACAATTCATACTGTCCGAGGAAACAGAAGCCCCTGCATAGCCCCATCTTTGGAGCCCCACAGTCAATCCACTATACTAGCCCAGAGGGCTATAGGCTCACAAATCAAACTAGACCCAATAGTGCATCTGTGACACCAGCATCCAGCTCATGCCATGCACAGCACTATAAAGAAAGGTGGTTGGTCAGAGTGGGGGAGCATCATCCCTAAGACCTGGGAAACCAAGACACTTGCCCCATGGAACCTGGAGTCTATCCTCCTCCATTCCCCCTCACCTCCCACTATTGCCATCAGCACCAGCACCACCGCTGAGCCTGAGAGCATATTCCCCACCAGCCAGTGGCCCTTGCCTGAAGACTCATCTGCTGCAGTTCACATCCCAGTGCCTCTCTGTTGCTGCCAGAGGCTTGTGATATCCATCAGTGCTCACCCAAGAAGGATTTGGGAACATGTCTTCTACAGTTCACAACCCCAGCACCTCTACTACAGTTGCCAAAAGCCCCCACCACCAGCAGAACTGACCCCTGCAGGGCATGGCAGGACACATCCATAATCTCATCAACTTTGGAGGCTGAGGCAGGAGGATCACAAATTGAGGCCATTCTGAGCAACTCAGTGAGACCCTGTCTCAAAAATAAAAAATAAACACCACTGGGGACGTTTCTCAGTGGTAGAGTGCCTTTGGGTTCAGTTCCCACCCCCCAAAAAAAAGTTCTGGAAAAAAAAGAACACAAAAGAATTTTTCTAAGGAAACTCAATGAGATACAAGAAAATATTGATTCAACAAAAATCCTCATAATATGAATGACAAGTTTGGCAAAAAGATACAGGTCATGAAAAAGAACAAAACATAAATTGTGATTCAAATAAAAAACACCATTGAGAATCTCAACCAAAAAACTAGATCAACCAGAAGAAAGAATTTCTGAACTTGAAGACAGTTTGTTTTTTTTTTAATATCCCAGTTATACTGTGCCTCTTAGAAAAGAAAAAGAAGAAAAAAGTCATTGAAAACCTATTCAGTGAAATAATAGCTAAAAGTTTCCCTATCTTGGGAAATATATGGACAACCTAGTCCAAGAAACTCAAAGAATCCCTAAACAGTTGTAACCAAAACAGGTTCTCACCAAGGTATATTATAATCAAAAGTCTAAGACAAAAAGAGTCAGCAAAAACAGCAAGAAAAAAAGTGCCAAGCTACATTTAAAGGTATCCCAATTAGAAAAAATAACAATAACAAACAAAAACGAACTAAGATTTCTGAGCATATGCCTTACAGACCAAGAGAGAATGGAATGCTATTTTCAAAGTTCTGAAAGAAGAAAAAAAAAAAGCCAACCAAGAATATTATACCCTGCAAAGCTATCATTCAGAGATGAAGGAGAAATAGACTTTCCAAGACAAGCAAAAAATGTGGGAATTCATCATCAGTAGTCTGGTCCTACAAAAAGTATTTTTTTTGTTTTTATTTATTTTAAATTTTTTATTGGTGCATTATATTCATATATCATATTGGAGTAAAAAACTTGTGTGGACATACATGTACACATCACCCATTTAGCCCCTACCCAATTCCCACGCCATTCCCTCCCCATCCCTCCAATTACAATAAAACAATTAATATAAGAGGAGCATATATCTCATTAAAGGGCAAAAATTGATAAACTATACTTAGTAGTTAACCTACCTTGAAAATATAGCAATGTTATGTTAATTTAGCCAAGAAACAGCAAAGGAGAAAACATGTCCCACGGCAGGTTGTAATACCACACACAAGAAAGATACAATGGGGAAAATTTCTAGGCCAATTTTAACAACACATAGAATAGCTAAATCCTAATTATAGCTGGGTGTGATGGGACAGACTTTTAATACTAGTACTTGAGAGTCTGAGACAGGAGGGTTGCAGGTTCACACTTAGCCTCGGCAACTTAGCAAGGCCTTCCAACTTAGTGAGACCCTGTTTCAAAATTAAATAGGACTGGGGTGTAGCTTGGAGGCAGATTGCTTCTAGGTTCAATCTCTAGTACCAAAGATAAAGTTATTACAAATTCTTTTCTTTTTCTTTTTTTCTTTGTGTGTGTGGTGCTGATGATTGAACCCGGGGTTATTGTAGCTCTGAGCTACACACCCAATCTTACTGATTTTTTTTGTCTTTGCTTTTATTTTTTAATATTTATTTATTTATGTGGTACTGGGGATGGAACCAAGGGGCATTCTACCTCCAAGCTACACCCCAGCCCTATTTTTTTATTATTTTTATTTTGATACAGGATCTCACCAAGTTGCAAAGGGCCTCCCTAAGAAGCTGAGGCTGTCATTGAACCGATGATCCTCCTGTCTGAGCCTCCCAAGAACTGAGATTACAAGTGTGTGCCACCCCACTCAGCTTGCTTTTTTTTTTTTACTTTTATTTATAAGTGGAACATATTAAAAATAGTATACATTTAGACTGTGCTTGGTGCCCTCTCCCCACATCATCCCCTTCCCCCCTCCCAACAATGAGTGTCCAGGTTGACCATGCTATATTCATACTTTTACATATATTCGGAAGTAGCTCCTCCATTAATCAACCTCAGCCCTCTTCCTCTCCTATCCTTCCATTCAGACTTTGCTGAGATTTCCCTTCTATTATCTGGAGTCCCTCTGGTATTACCACTGCTTCCTAGCTTGGGCATATTAGAGAAAACATATGTCCCTTCTCTTTCTGTGCTTGGCTGATCTCACTTAATGTTCTCCAGATCTTTCCATCTTCTTGTGAATGCCATGATTTTGTTCATCTTCATAGCTGAATAGAATCCCATTGTGTGTATTTCCCATAATTTTGCAATCCATTCATCTGTTGATGGAGACCTGGGTTGGTTCCATATTTTGGCTATAATGATTTTTTTTTTTAATTTAGAGAGGGCCTTGCTAAATTGCTACAGCTGATTTCAAACCTGCAATCCCTCTGTCTCAGCCTCCCATGTACTGGGATCATAAGCATGCGCCACCACGTCTAGCTCCTTCATCAGAATTTATAATACTATGCTGAGCATGGTGGCCCATGCCTGTAATCCCAGTACCTGAGAGGTTGAGACAGGAGGATCGCAGGTTCGCGGCCAGCCTCAGCTACTTAGTGAGACTGGCCGCAACTTAGTGAGACCCTGTTTCAAAATAAGGTATAAAATAGGGCTGATGGTGTAGCTCAAATGTTGAACGGCCCTCAGTTCAATACCCAGTACCATTAAATAAATAAATAAATAGATAAATAAATAAATATTTAAATTCTTATAAAGGGCATCAGGGACATTGAAGAGAGTGAGTGATGTTGGAGAGAACGCACAGGAGCAAAGGCACTGAGACTTGAAAGAGGAGTTTGAATTTAGAATTAGTGGGCATGGGCCTCACTGCAGACTTTCTTAGGATTGTCAGGTTATTAAATGATTTATCCACTTTTCTTTCTTTTTCAGCACTAGGGACTGAACCCTGATAGGCTCTACCACTGAGCTACCTTCCCTGTCCTTAGTTGAGTTTCTTTTTTTGTTTATTTTTGTGGTACTTGGGGTGGAACCCAGTGGCTTTTCTACCTCCGCCCTATACTCCCAGACCTATTTTATATTTTATTTGGAAACAGGGTCTCACTAAGTTCCTGAGAGCCTCACTAAGTAGCTGAGGCTGGCTTTGAACCTGTGTGTTCTTCCTGTCTCAGCCTCCCAAGTGCTGAGATTACAAGCCTGCCCCACCATGCCCGGGTCTGAGTTTTTACTTTGAAACTGGGCTTACAAAATTGCTGAGGCTGGTCTCAAACTTGCAATCCTCCTATCTCAGCCTTCCAAGTAGTTGAGATTATAGACATGGGTCACCATGCCAGGCTTTTGTATGTGGTAGAGGGTGGGGTACTGGGAATTAAACCTAATGCCCTACTTGTGCTAGGCAAGCACTTTGCTACTGAGTTACACTCCCAGCTGTCTATTTATTATTATAAATATAATTTGCCCATAAAATCTTACTTGAGCAAAACCTCAAAGCATAATTCAACTTGTCAAAATTCACTAAGTAAATATTTTTATTGCAATATACCATGAGCTAAGTAGATTTACAAGCCAGACCCCTCCCTCACACACACACACACACACACACACACACACACACACACACACAATTAGTACTTGGCTTATAGCTATTTAATTCATTGCTCAATGATGCCTAAATAAATATTTAGTTGAATCTTTACAATTAAAAGATGCCATTTTCGCCAGGCGTGGTGGTGTACGCTTGTAATCGCAGCATTCAGGAGGCTGAGACCTGAGGATCGCAGTTTGTGGACACCCTCAGCTACTTAGTGAGGCCCTCGGCAACTTAGTGAGACCCTGTTTCAAAAATAAAGAATAAAAAATAGGGCAGAGGGTGTAGCTCGGCGGTCGAATGCCCCTGCATTCCATCCCCAGACCTGGAAAAAAAAAAGCCATTTTTACCTGCGATTTTTGTGTATCTTTTGTGAAAGAATAACAGTACTCACCTTGGACTGGGGATGTAGCTCACTGGCAGAATGCTTTCCTGTTGTTCATTAGGAAGGCCTTGGGTTTGATCCTCAGCACTACATGTGCACGCACGCACACACACACTCAGAGAACATACTTTAGTGTGTTGTTCATATATTCTAAAATATCCTCTAAAAAAAGTAGGATTGTCTAAAAGAATAGAGCTAAGTAGAATCCTCCAAAAGAGGATGAAGGTGAACTTCTTAGAACGAACACACAAACAAATGTGTGCGCACACACCATAAAGAAACAGATCGATCAGTTATGTTCTTTAATATTAAGGATATTTGTTCTTCGGTACAAATGAAGAAAGTGAAAAAGCAAGCTAGAGAGGGTGGAGTAAATGTTTATAATTGATATGCCTGTCAAAGCATCCTTGCAAAGAGCACCTACAAGTCAATAAAAATAAGCCAGAGAGAACTAATGACAGGGAAGCTTCATAGAAACTGGAAACTCAAATGGTCAAAAAAGAATATGAGTTGGGCGTGGTGGCGCATGCTTGTAATCCCAGCATTTGTGAAATTGAGATAGGAGAATCATGGTTCACAGACAACCTCAGCTACTACTTAGTGAGGACCTTTGCAACTCATTGAGGCTCTGTTTCAAAATAAAAAATAAGGCCGGGCGTGGTGGCGCACGCTTGTAATCCCTGCTCTTGGGAGGTGGAGACAGGAGGATCGCGCAGGTTTGAAGCCAGTGTCACTGGCTTAAGAGACCCTGTTTCCAAATAAAAATATAAAAAAAAATAGGTCTTGGAGTGTAGCCCGGGGGTAGAAGGGTTTCCAGGAACCCCAGTACCACATAAATAAATAAATAAACAAATAAACATAAAAATAAAAAAAAAATAGCTGGGCATGGTGGTGCACGCTTGTAATCCCAGCATTCCAGAGGTGGAGACTGGAGGATCATGGTTTACAGACAGCCTCAGCTACTTAGTGAGGCCCTTCACACCTCAGTGAGACCTTGTTTCAAAAACTAAAAAAAGACTAAAAACTAGGACCGGGGTGTAGCTTGGAGATAGAATGCCCCTAGCTTCCATCCCCAGTACTGCAAAATAAATAAATAAATAAATAAATAAATAAATAAATAAATAAATAAATAATAATAGGGCTGGGTTAGCTTGGAGGTAGAATGTCCCTAGGTTCATCTCCAGCTCCACAAAAATAAATAAATAAATAAATAAATAAATAAATAAATAAAATTGTTTGAGACATAATGGGGTTAATTCTAGCAGATGAAATTTTCTGCTGCAATAATAAAGTTTCTGTTCTCTGTGTGTGTGTGTGTGTGTGTGTGTGTGTGTGAGAGAGAGAGAGAGAGAGAAGAGAGAGAGAGAGAGAGAGAGAGACTGGAGATTGAACCCAAGGGGCATTCTACTACTGGGCTGTATGCTCTCAGCTCTATTTTATTTTTTATTTATTTTTATTTTTATTTTTAGTGGTACTGGGGTTCCTGGAAACTCCTCTACCTCCAGGCTACACTCCCAGACCTATTTTTATATTATTTATTTGGAAACATGGTCTCTTAAACCAGAGCGGCTGGCTTTGAACCTGCGCGATCCTCCTGTCTCTACTTCCCAAGTGTGGAGATTACAAGCATGCGCCACCACGCCGGCTATTTTATTTTTTATTTTGAAATAGGACCCCACTAAGTTGCTGAGGCTGGCCTGGAATATGTGACTTTTCTGTACTGGGATTTTGTACTAGCCTCCAAGTACTGGAATACGGGTGTGCATCACCACATCCAGCCAAATTTATTTAAGTTACACTTTTTAAAAGCCATGTTTCTAGAAGAGGATTGAAATCTTCATTCTCAATACTTCTCACAGTTAAGTGCAATCTTATAAGTCATGTAAAATAAGTTGTGTAGCTGTGCTGGCATACTTTTGTGATCTCAGCTACTTGGCAGGCTAGGAATATCACTTGAGCTCAGGAGTTTGGGCCAGCCTGGGCGAAAGTGTAAGAGCCCATCTATTTTTTTTTTTAAGTATGTGTTTTTTGTCTTCACACCAATTCAGATATAAAGCATGATAATGATGGCTAATAAAGAGAACATGAGACCAGACACGGTGGTGCACACCTGTAATCCAAGTATTTAGGAGGCTGAGAAAGGAGGATCATAGGTTCTAGGCTAACCCCAGCAATTCAGCAATACTCTCAGCCACCTAGCAAGACCCTGTTTCAAAACAAAAACAACACAAATTTGAAAAAAACTGGAAGTGTGGCTCAAAGGTGAAATGTCCCTTGGTTCAATCCCTAGTATCACCAAAAAAAAAAAAAAAAGAAAGAAAGAAAGAAAGAAAGAAAGAAAGAAAGAAAGAAAGAAAACCTCTTGCTTTTGGTCACAAGACTATTATTATTATTATTATTATTATTTATTTTGGTGGTACTGGGAGTGGAACCCAGCAGCTTTCCACCTCCTGGCTACACCCCAGCCTTATTTTATAATTTATTTGGAAACAGGGTCTCACTAAGTTGCTGAGAGCCTAAGTAGCTGAGGCTGGCTTCGAATCTGTGCGATCCTCCTGTCTCAGCCTCCCAAGCGCGGGGATTACAAGCGTGCGCCACCACGCCCAGCTACAAGCCTTTTAAAATCAGATCCCTTTCTCTAATTTTCATATTATCAGAGTTTGAAAAGTAATCATTGCCTCTAAGTACCTTATTCATGCCCCCACCCCAAGGTGAGGTGCCTATACCCCCAGCCCTTTCCACCTTTATAAATATTGTTACCACATTTTACTTTCCATTACCAACTCTTTTGATCATTAACCGAAGGGAACCTTACTATCCACTCTTCCAACATCTACACTTTTTACCTCACCCTGCACAGAATATCATTGGCTTTGACATGATCTCAAGTCCAATGTAAATTGTTTAGCTCAGTGACTAGTGGTCTCCGAGGTGACAGCTAAGGTACTGCGTGTTTGACCTTTTGTCCTAGAGAAAGTTTCCTTTGATGTCAATGAGACTTTTCAGCATGTAAAGTTTACCAGCCAATTGGTAAACATTTAAAGGAAGAGATATGAACATGGGAAGTCATTTTGTCATTATTTCTTTTTCATTTCCTTTATAATCTTACACAAAAGTCTATAATCCTGTATTTGTTATGAGACTCGAACCATGTAAACTACTTTGAAGTTAGGACTTCAAAAAGTTTTCAACATCATGAGGTCTAACCAGGGAGAGAAGACTTACTTTATCATAAGTCCTATTTAATCAGCAAAGAATTGCCATAATTTTAGAAGTTCTAAACAAAACTATCTAAACATCTGGAATCTATTAAAGAACTAAGGAAGTGATGCCATAGTTACATTTAGAAAGGCATTTTTATTATAAATTTCCTACAGAGTAAGTCTGTGAAAAACTAAATTGCCATTAACCTTTTACTCAAAGTTTTCACACTAATGAGGCATATTGTAGCTGAAATATAAAATTACTCTTGGGAAGAGCAACGATGTAGTCCTTATCTGGGAAAGTAAGGCAGATAATTGAGATTTTGAGAATTGTGCGCATAATTGCTGATTTTAATAATAATGTAAGATATTACAGTTGGGCATGGTGGGGCATGTCTGTAATCCTTAGTACTTGGGAGGCTCAGAAAGGAAGATCACAAGTTTGAAGACATCGGTAACCTAGCAAGACTGTCAGCAGCCTAGAGAGACCTTGTTTCAAAACAAAATATAAAAAGGGCTGGGGGTGTGGCTCAGAGGTAGGAAGCTTCTGGGTTCAATTTCCAATACCACACTCGGACACAGAAAGGAAAGAAAGAAAGAAAGAAAGAAAGAAAGAAAGAAAGAAAGAAAGAAAGAAAGAAAGAAAGAAAGAAAGAAAGAAAGAAAGAAAGAAAGAGAGAAAGAAAGAAAGGAAGGAGAGAAAGAAAGAGAAAGAAAGAAAGAAAGAAGAGAGGGAGGGAAGAGAAGAAGAAAGAAAGAGAGAAAAGGAGAAAAAAGATATTACCTATATTTTGCCTTGTGTTAAATATATTAAAACAGTATGGTCTTAGAAGTTAGACAGCTTTAGCTGGGCATGGTGGCGCACGCTTATAATCCCAGCATTTGGGAGGCTGAGACTGGAGGATCCTCGTTCACAGACAGCCTCAGCTACTTAGTGAGGCCCTCCGCAACTCAGGGAGACCCGTTTCAAGATAAAGAATAAAAAATTAAGCAGGATGTGTAGCTCGGAGGTCAAATGCCTCTGGGTTCCATCCCCAGACCTGCCCCCCCAAAAAAAAAAATTATACAGCTTTAAATTCCAGCTCTACCACTTACTAGTTATACAAACTTAGGCAAGATTCATTGACTTGGAGCCAACATATTCTTCTCTTCAATACAGAACAGAGATACCCTTACAATACAAGATGATTAAGTACAGCACAAGTTGATAACTTCTTATTCAAAATGCTTGGGACCAAAAGTGCTTCATAATTTTTTAACATATTTGCATGTACATAATGAGGCATCATGGGGATGGGACCCAAGTCTAAACATGGACTTCATTTGTGTTTCATATGCACATAGATTGAAGGGCATTTTATAAGCTATTTTTATTGTACCTGACCACTCACTCAACATATGAGATCAGATGTGGAGTTTTCTACTTGTGGCATCATGTCAGTGCTTGAAAACTGTTGGGTTTTGGACCAATTTAGTTTCAGATTAGGGATGCTGAAACCCTACTACCTCGAAGTGCCTGGTGCGGTATCTAGCACTGAGGCGATGATCAATGTTTCCATATTTCTTTTTCTCCCACTTCCTTCTCTCTTTCCCCGCTGCTGTCAATAGGTGATCCTGACTTTTCACTTCGGGGTCTAAGGGGATGTCACCTAAGAGTTTTTAAAAACTTGTCGTATACTTAATATTTTCTCACTGTTTTCAGCAGTTTAAAACACTAGAAATCCTCAAGAGGATTTTGTGTTTATTTCAGGGATGAGAGTGTAGGGAAAAGCTGTGAGTGATATTTTGTTTGGCAGTATGTCACAGGTAAAGGAAGAAAACTCTTATCTATTGAGCCCTACTTGGAGTCATACAATACATCAGATTTTATAGTATATTTGTTCATTTTTATCCTCAGCCTCCTCAGGTCTGCCTGTCTGTAAAGCTCATGTTCTTTTGCTCAAAAAATCTTGTCACTGGCTTTCATATCTGTGCTTGAGGTACAGTTTTGTACCGTGTTTGTGGGAAAGTGCCTGTAAAGTGTTAAACCACTGACTTAGAAATGGATGCAGAAAGCTGGGACAGATCGGGGCGGAGGGCTATTTAAAAACAAAACCTGAAAGGGAAGGATCTACGGCACATAAATAGATCAAGAGCAGTGTTGCCGGAGAAACTGTTCCCTGATTCCCTGAACTGTGGAAAAGAGATGAGAACAATAGCTGAGAATCAGAGCAAGGCCTGAGGCCAGGATGCACAAAAACACAGGAGAAAGTGGATTGGCTTAGGCTGAGCTGTAAATGGAGGGTGCGTTGAAAGGAGGTTAAAATTTATCAAAGAATAGGGTGTGGAGTGAATAAAGCCAGGTGACTCATGATTTACCCTCCAAACACCAACCTCTGCACACTGGGGACAGCTACTTAAAGACCATCAACCAGGCTGGACATATTAGGATAGAAAAAAGATGCCCTCCTGCTCATAATCAGTTCCAAACTAGCTTAGTCTCCTTTTGTGATTAATTAACTAGTTGCTTCCTAATTATAATTGTTGACACATATTCGTTGTACAAAATGTTGAGTTTTATTGTGAAACTTCCATCCCTGCATGTAATTTGGTTTGTTTGTTTGTTTATTGCAGTGCCGGGAATGAAGTTCAGGTCCTTACACATGCTAGGTTAGTACTATGCCACTGTGCTACATTTCCAGCCCTTTTAAAGAATTTTATTTTGAGACAGGGACTTACTAAGTTGTCCTTGAACTTAGGATTCTCAGGTCTTAGCCTCCCAAGTAGCTGGCAGACCTTGGTTGCAAAATAGGGAGGGTGGAAAAATATCACAACTTTTATCTTTTACTTTGGAAAGGGGGGATACTCCAGTGGCATCTACTTCTCAGCCATACCCTCAGCCCTGTTTGTTTTTTATTTTGAAACAGGGTTTCACTAAGTTTCGGAGGCCCTCACTAAGTTTCCGAGGTTGGCAGGAAACCTGTGATCCTCCTGTCTCAACCTCATTAGTATTGGTACTATGGGAGGGGGCCACCATGTCCAGATAGCTTTGTTTTTTTAAAGGAGCTGTTTCAACTTTTGAATGGCATTCCTATCTGTCTATCTGTCATTTATACTTTAGTGTTCTATATATTAGCTTTATTAATAAAAAACAGAAGGAATGGATTTTATAACTTTGTGCACATAGATTTCTTTTCAGCTAGGATATTTCTTTACAATGACTCCTGTTATTTTTAAAAAGTATTTTAAGGTATATAACAAAGATAATCTAAATTATTATTATCAGCAGCAGCAGCAGCAGAAGCAGTAGTAATAGTAGCAAGGATTGAACCCAGGGGAGTTATACCTCCAAGCTACACTTCCAGCCCTTTTTTGCTTTTTTTTTTTTTTTGTACTGGGGATGGAAACCAGGGGCATCCTCTGAGCTCCACCCCAACTCAATTTTTTTTTTTAGTCATTTTATTTTTGAAACAGGGTCTCACTGAGTTTGCAAATGGCCTCGCTAAGTAGCTAAGGCTGTTCGCACACTGCAATCCTCCGGTCTCAGCCTCCCAAATGCTGGGATTACAAGCGTGCACCACTACGCCCTGGCTCCCTTTTTAGCTTTTAATTTTGAAACAAAGTCTCTAGATTGCAGAGGCTGGCTGTGAACCTGTAATCCTGTCTTGGCCTCCCAAGTACTGGGATTACAGACGTGTGCCACCAAAATATTATTCTTAGATTGATCTTAAGAGTTGCATTAACATCTACTTACATTATGTACATATGTGGAATTATCAGTGTCAATCTCAATATCATGTATGAGGAAGGGGAGGGAGTAAGAAAGGGGCTGGGGAAGCTCACCTGTGCTATGTGCTTGTATGTCACTGTCACTCTGAATTTCATTATGATGTGAGACTACAATGTGACAATAAAAGAATATCTAAAAAAAGTTTATTAAGTAATGATGATTCTGTTTTATACCTAGCCTGTAAAACTGAATGACACATAGTAGAACTCAGTAAGTAATTAAGTAATTAAGTAAGTAAGTAAGTAAGTAAGTAAGTAAAAAGTAAGTAAGTAAATACTGTTGAACCAATAATGAATGATTGGGAAACCATAAGATGGTCTAATCCTATACATCTATACATCCCCTTGGATAACTTTGCTTCTTGGTGAAAATTTTTCTTTTTTTTGGGGGGGGGGTTTGAACCAGAGACATTCTACCTCTGAGGTACACCCCCAGCCACTGCCCTTCCAGTTTTTTGTTTTTTTTTTCGGGTCTGGGGATGAAACCCAGGGGCATTCGACCTCCGAGCTATACCCTCTGCCCTATTTTTTTATTCTTTATTTTGAAACAGGGTCTCACTAAGTTGTGGAGGGCCTCACTAAGTAGCTGAGGCTGTCTGCGATCCGTGAACCATGATCCTCCGGTCTCAGCCTCCCGAATGCTGGGATTACAAGCGTGTGCCACCACACCTGGCCCCTCCAGGTTTTTTGAAACAGGTTCTCTCTAAGTTGTAAGAAACTTTCAGTTTCTCAGAAACTCTTGCTAAGTTACTGAGGCTGGCCACAAACCTGTGATCCTCCTGTCTCAGCCTCTCAAGAATTGGGATTACAGGCATGTGCCACCATGCCTGGCTGGTGAAAATTCATTCTAATGTTCAACTCTACTGACCAACAGGAAACCCCTAAAATGTAATTCTCGCTATTAGAGTAATAATACCACAAGACTCAAAGGAAGCAGAAAAGGAAAGGGAGGCTCCTAGAAGTCCCCATTCTAATCAAAAGGCAGGGAGGAAAAGCAAGAGGCTAATTCCCAAGAGTGTATGCATATACCCACAACATACACACATACACTTGTATGTGCACACACACATACAATGGTTTGCTTTTGGTAGGCAAAGAACACAATTTGGGGAGATCATGGAGATGGATCATCCAAGCATTTGGGGATCAGGAAATTCTTTCCTGAAAGAAGAGAGGCTGTCCAAACCAGGCATGGTGGTACATACCTGTAATTCCAGTACTTGGGAGGCTGAGACAGGAGGATTATAGATTCATGGCCAGCCTCAGCAATTTAGTGAGATCCTGTTTCAAAATAAATAAAACAAAATAGTGTTGGGAGTATACCCAGGAGGTAGAAGGCCCCTGATTTCAATCTCCAGTAACACACACACACACACACACACACACGAGGCTGTCCATTACAAAAGCCTCATCATCTTGAGGCAAGCTGCTTTTTTGTGGAGAGAAGATGTGAAAGGGAATTTTAGGTGAGCAAAAGGATTCTAGGACATTCCAGAAAAGGCTGTGTAAACCTCTATAGTTTAAACAATTTTGTCTCTTTATTCATTCATTCATCTCTAAAACTGTTGTATCAGAGCAAGTCTCACTTGCAGGGAGAGTAGGTAAATGGAGAGTTTCCCAGTGTCCCTGGGAGTAAAAGGGTAAGAATTTTTCACATGTACATCATGGCCTTTTACCACCAGTCTGGAACTGAAAAGCTGTTTGCAAAGAAAACGATGAAATGATGGGTTGCTCTTTTCCATTCCATTCATTATACTTCCCAAGAATATGTTACCATGGAAAATGGCTTCGTGTGTGTGTGTGTGTGTGTGTGTGTGTGTGTGTGTGTGTGTGTGTGTGTGTGTGTGAAAGAGAGAGAGAGAGAGAGAGAGCGAGAGAGAGAGAGAGAGAGAGAGAGAGGCACACAAGAAGTACAGAGGCAGAAATGAAGGTACAAGAAAGAAATTAATCAGGTTAATAGTAAGTGAAAAAGGGGAGGCATTATCCAAATTAGAAGGGAGTAAATTTTTGTGCAAATTGACAGTGCAGCAGTTAAGAGGGAGATGGTGACAGTTAATCTACATGAAAGTCTTCTGACCTAGAATTATAATATGTAACTTCTTACTGCCACTTAATGAACTAATTATGTGATTCCATTGGTCTGAGCAAATCCTTTTTGTATTACTCTTTATGACAAACTAAAACATGAGTCAGGAGTTCCAAGAGCCTGAAAATCCCCATCTTTTATAGCACCTGCTCCAACAGTAAAGGAATCATTGTCTGATAATCTCTAAGGCTGAGGGCTATACACCCTCCACTGTTGTGTCCACAAAGCTAGAGTTGCAATACCAGGTTAACTTGATGAGATCATCATTACTTTTATTTTCAAACATTAGTTTTAATTTCAAAATATTCATAAAAACAAATTCCAAAGAGAAAAATAGTGAAAAACACATTTATTTTTCCTATAAAAGGCTTACATATTCAGGCCAGCCTCAGCAACATCATGAGACCCTGTTTCAAAATAAAAAAAAAATTAAAAGGATTGGGAGTATAGCTTGGAGGTAGAATGCCCTTGGGTTAAATTCCAATACAAAAAGAAAATATTGAGTCTTCAGTTCCTGAACCAGAACAACTCATTGAGAATTTGGACGTGGGCCCAAGTATATTTTCCAAAAGCTCCCCAGCTGATTACATTGCGCAGTCAGAGTTGAGAACCTCTGATCCAGGTGAATCTGGTATCAGTCATCAGAACTTCAAGTCAATCCTAAACTGGCTCCTACTGGAGCCCTGAGAGAACCAAAAAGGAATCTTATGTTCAACTCATGGTTTTTTTTTTTTGTTGTTTTTTTGTTTTGGCAGTACTGGGGTTCCTGGAAGCCCTTCTATCTCCGGGCTACACTTCCAGACTTATTTTATATTTTTTATTTGGAAACAGGGTCTCTTAAGCCAGCGAGGCTGGCTCCGAACCAGCGCGATCCTCCCAAGCGCGGGGATTACAAGCGTGCGCCACCACGCCCGGCCAACTCATGGTTTTATATATGATATTATCGTGGCTAGTCAACAACTAGTCATAGTAATATTACCGAGATCTTCCAAAGTTGTCCCTAAAAGGGTCCATTTTACTAATTATGGCTATCCGTGCCAGGATTGGCTCAAAGCACGGATGTATAGTGGCTCCTAAGGCCAGAATAGCTGTGCTGATAAAAACAGAAGAGTGATTCTTCAAGGGAAAGTTTAATATCTTAGCCTATTCTATGTGCTGAATGTTTATACTCCCCATGTACTGAAGCCCTAATCTCCAATGTAATGGTATGTGGAGATGAACCTTAGAAAGGTGCTATGGTTTGGATTTTGAATGTTCCCAGAGCCCCATGTATTAAAGGCTTGACCCCCAGTGATGAGCTACTGGCAGGTGGTGGAACCTTTAGTAAAAAGAGGCCTAGTGTGAGTCTTGCATTATTGTGTGTGTGTCTTTGGAAGGTATTGTGGAATCCTGGTCCCTTCCTCTGCTCTTTGCTTCCTAGCCATATAGTGGGCAGTTTTGCTGTTCTCCACCCTTCTCTCATTGATGTGTTGCCACATCACAGGCCCAAAGCAATACGACCAACCAGTCATGGCCTTCAAAACTGGGAAACAAAGTAAACCTTTTCCTTTTATTAGTTGATTATCTCAGATATTTTGTTATAGTGACAGAAAGCTAACTACTCAGAAGATATTCAGTTACATGAGGTCATGAGGGTAGGTCCCTGATCCAATGGGGTTAATACCTTATAAGAGACATCAGAGTGCCCCCCCCCTTGCGTGCGTCAAGAAAAGGCCATGTGAAGCTGGGCATGGTAGCGCAGGCTTGTAATCCCAGCATTCGGGAGGCGAAGACCTGAGGATGGAGGTTTGCAGACAGCCTCAGCTATTTAGTGAGGGCCTTTGCAACTCAGTGAGACCCTGTTTCAAGAAATAAAAAGATTAAAAAATAGGGCTGGGGAGTGTAACTCGGAGGTAGAATTCCCCTGGTACAAAAAAAAAAAAAAGAAAGAAAAGAAAAAAAAAAAGAAAGAAAGAAAAGAAAAGGCCATGTGAGGGCACAGTTAGAAGAAAACTGACTACAAGCCAGGAAGGAAACCTTCAATAGCCCTGGTCAACCCAGCCAGGGCCTGATGTGGTTCTTTCATCCTGCATAAATGCAAGAACTGAAATTTCTATTTTTAAGCCCACCCAATATATTATGGCAGCCTATGTATAATAAAACACTCTGTATAGCTATGATGTAGTAACGATTATATATATTTGGGCTTTGTCCCCAGTTCCTGACACAGAGGTTCTAAAGCCCTTGAAATTTCCTGAGTTATAATAAGGGGATACTTGGTGAGCCCTCGGATAGGTTTAGAATGAAGCTCATTACCACGGGAATCAACCTTGCTGTGTTAGTCAGCCTTTTTGTTGCGGTGACCAAAATATCTGAAAAGAACAACTTAGAGGAGGAAAGATTTATTTTGGTTTGTGGTTTTAGAAATTCAATCCATGGTCAGCAGGATCCAGGGCAGAAACATCATGGTGGCACATCATGGTGCTCGGCTCATGACCGCTGGGAAGCAGGCAGACAGACAGACAGGGCCCAGGAACAGATATAGTCCTCAAGGCCAAATCTCAGCGACCCACCTCCTCCTTTCTGCACTGGGGACCAGGCTTTCAACACTTGCGCATCTTGGGGGAACCTTTCATATTTAAACCGTATAATCCCATCCTTGGCCCCCGAAAGCTAATGCCCACCTCACAATGCGAAACGCATTCAGTCCATACCCAAGAGTCCAGAAGGTCTAAATAGTTGCAGAATTGTTCAAAAGTCCAAACCCAACTGGGCATGGTGGCACATGCCTGTAATCTCAATACGTGAGAGGCTAAGATAGGAGGATCACAGATTGGAAGCCAGCTCCACAACTTAGAGAGGCTCTCAGAAACTTAGAAAGACCCTGTTTATAAATAACATGAATAAATAAAATAAAGCTGGGGGTGTAGCTTAGAGGTAAAATGCTCTTGAGTTCAATCTCCAGTACCATAGAAGAAGAGAAGGAAGAAAGAGAAGGAAGAGGAAGAGGAGGAGGAGGAGGAGGAGGAGGAGGTGATGACGACCAAGTTCAAAATCTCCTCTGAGATGTATGAGACTCAAGAAAACTCTTAGTCTTGAGCACCTGTAAAAATAAAAAAATCAAGCCACATGTTCCTAATAAACAATGGCACAGAGTAAATATTTCCATTTCAAAAGGAAAGAATAGGGCCATAGAAGGAAAGGATGAGACCAAAGTAAGACTAAAATCCAGCTGGGCAAATGTTGGGTTGTATAGCTCCACATCTGGCATCAGAGGCACGTGATGTTGATATGTGGAATCTTCAGGCTCTGTACTTATGGCCTTGCCAGTTGCAACCCACATGGCCTCTCTTAAGGCTGGCAGCCTGCAGCTTCCCCGGGCAGATGCTTCATGTTCCTGGAATCTCTTAATTCTCAGGGTCTCAGCTTCGGTTTCACTCTCACAGTTTCATGCATCACTCTCTCAGAGGTTGCTTGCAGGGATTCTGACCCTACTACACATGGCCTGGCCTCCCAGGCCTTCCTTTGAAATCTGGGTGGAAACTTCCACAACCCTGTAACACCCAGCATTTTGCATTCATGCAGAACCAGCCTCAGGTGGACGATGCCAGGGTTTACCACCAGCTCAAGCAGTAGCCAGCCCTCCTAGGACTGTGGCTCTAGAGGCCTTGGGGTGCCTGGGCAGCTAAGCCTGGTGAAATACATCCTAAGGAAATAACTTTTAGGCATCCCTGTGTGAGCACAGTGCCCCCATGGTGAGGTCTCTTTTCAAAGTGACCTTTTCCCAACATGTTTCCACTTTTATACCCTTGAGCTTGGGGTGGATGGGGTCTTGCTGATTCCTAAGATGGTCTCAAATCATCTTTCCTGTTGTCTCTAGGCAAAGTACTTAGCTTCTTTTTAGTAGCGGTAATCTCTCCAGCAACCACACCTTCCTTGGCCATACTTTTATATGTGCTTTTTTGGCCAAACTTCAAGTTAAAATAATTCCCCCTCTTTTTTCTATGCTCAGTTATCCTAGTGAATGTGGTCAGTAGCTACCAACTACCCATGCTGCTTCCTGAATGCTATGCTGCTTTGAAATTTTCTCCATCAGATTAATTAGCCCATCACTTTTAAATTTAGGATGAAACCTAAGAACATGGAAAACATGTAGACTAATTTTTTTTTTTGCCAGAATGTAGCACAAATGGCTTCTATTTTAATTCCCAATAGAGTCTTCATTTCCACCTGAAGTCTCATGGCACAGGCTTTACTGTCTACATTTTGGTTTCCTGAGGTCCCAATAGAATTTCCAATTAATCTCTGCTTAAAACATGCTAAGTCTTCTTCAGTCTGTATTTCCATCATAACACATATGACTAGAAGGTTAGAGCTTTCAGCCTCACTCCTGGACCTGAGTCTAGGACTGGAGATTGAGTTTAATCACCAATGGCCAATGATTTAGTTAATTACACTTGTGTAATGAGACTGCCATAAAACCCCCTACGTATCAGTTTTAGGAATTTTTAGGTTGGTGAATATATCCACACATTGGGAGAGTGGCACACCCCAGGTCTAGAACAGAAGCTCCTGTGCTCGGACACATCGAAAACCTTAAATTCTTCATTTGGCTGTTCGTTTGTATCCTTTATAACAAACCAGTGAAAGTAAGCACAGTGTTTTCCTGAGTTCTATAGGAAATTCTAGCAAATTACTGAACTTGAGGGAGGTATCATAGAAACTCTGATTAATAACCAGTTGGTTAGAAGTTCAGGTGTAAACCTGAGACTGAAAGTGAGGCCAGTCATGTGGGATTGATCCCTTTAATCTGCGGAGTCTAAAACTAACTTTAGGTAGCTAATTTAGGAATTGAGTTGAACTGTAGGATACTCAGTTGGCATCTGGGGAACTGGAGAACTCACTGTCAGTATAGAAAAAAACCCACACATTTGATGTCAAAAGTGTTCTGAGTAAAAATACTTCAGAGTGTCACACTCACCCACGAAGCAGAGACTAAGAGAAATAAAAAGGGAGAGAAAGCTGACAAAAGGATGCCATATTTTTCTTTCCTTCCTTCCTTTCTACCTTCCTTTTCCTTTTTTGGTGCTGGGGATCAAACACAGGAGTATTATATCTCTAAGCTATACCCCTATTCCCTTCATTTTCCATTTTGAAACAAGGTCCCTCTAAGTTCCTGAGCATCTTGTTAAGTTGCTGAGGCTGGCTTGGAACCTGTAATTCTCCTGTCTCCACCTCCCAAGTACTCCCAAGTACTGAGATTACAGGTGTGTGCCACAACACTTTGCAAAGGATGCTATCTTGCTAGGACCTTTCACAGATCTTCAAATTTTCCATTAAGGAAAGGAAGAGAACAGCATTTGACCCATGGGCTCCTGTCCCAATCCACGGAGGGCTGCTCCATGGAGCATTAATTCTCTTACACTTTCAGTGTGCACTTACTTGAATGCCAAACAGGTTCCTTCAGACATCCTACTCTGTGCAATCAGGGAATCCCAGGATAAGAAAATGATATTAAGTCTGGCGTGGTGACACACACTTGTAATTCCAGTACTTGGGAGACAGGAGAATTGAAGGTTAGAGGACTTTCTTAGCAAGTAGTGAGGCTCTCATTAACCTAGTGAAACTCTGTTTCAAAATAAAATAGGACTGGGGGTATAGTTTGGAGGTAGAACTACTGGGCTCAATCCCCATTAAAACACACATACACACACACACACACACACAAGATTAAAACAGTCTAAGTGAAGTGAGACAGGAGTTGATAACTGCACGAAGGTATTTACAAGAGGAAAGAGGAGTAAAAGAGATGTGAGTCATAGTGCTAGAGATGTTTAGTGCAGGAAATTTGTTGAGACTGGTCAGGCCTGTGAGCTCCAGTCCCCACTCACAGCTCCAGTCATGACCTTTCTTGAAGACTCTCCCTCCATTACAAACCTCAGATGCTGGAGTTTGATTTTATTTAGAGAGCTAACAGGTTTTCTCACAACATTATTCATCTCTTATGTCTCATACTGGCTCCAAAGGACACAGAGTTTTGTAAATAAAAGGTCAATTATTTTAAAAAACAACCCTCTTACATGTAGCCAAATACAGAGAGTTATATGGAAAGCAATTCACCTTCAAAGTAGCATAAGGCTAAGAACAAATGTGAGAACAAGTCTTTATTTTCTATCTTTTAGCCTGTATCATTTAGAATCCTGCTGCACAAAGACTGAAATTTTTCATCTAAGCAGAGTTAGGTCAGCTTCACCCAGAAATGGTCCCACAAATCATCTTACCTTCTTTCAGACTTTTTTTTTTTGTAGTACTGGGGATGAAACCCAGGGGCATTCTACCTCCTAGCTACACTCCCAGACCTGCATTTTATTCTTTATTTTGAGACAGGGTCTCACTGAGTTGCAAGGGGCCTCACTAAGTAGGTGAGGCCCTGCGAACCTGGATCCTCCTGTCTCAGCCTCCCGAATGCTGGGATTACAAGCGTGTGCCATCACGCCCGGCTCAGGCCTTTGATATAAAAATATTTTAAATATTTATCATTAATTTTTTATTAATTTTGACATTTTATTATGTTGCCTACATATCTTGTATATTCATGTATGATTGCATTTTCTTTCATAGTAACCATTTAAGTGAGCAATTAGCAAACTATAGTCTATTGTCTGCTTTTGTATGGTTTCCAAGAATGATTTTTACATTTTAAGTGATTTCTATAAAATAAAAAATAATACTTTGTGTCACATGAAAATTATATGAAATTCTAGTTTGTATGCATAAGTAAAGCTTTATTGGAATACAGCCACACGCATTCATTTACATATTATTTATGGATAATTTTTACATTATATGGGGAAGTTAAATAGTTAGTACAAAGACCATATGGCCCTTTTAAAGCCTAAAATACTCACAGTTTGGCCCTCTACAAAGGAAGTTTGCTGATCTTTGTCCCAGATGACAAAAAAATACTTGTTTAGTTTGCTCTTTATATTATCTAGCCTTAGGCATCTAGGAACTTTAAATTGCTTTCTAATTAAGATAATAATTTGGGCCGGGCGTGGTGGCGCACGCTTGTAATCCCCGCGATTGGGAGGCAGAGACAGGAGAATCGCCCAGGTTCGAAGCCAGCCACGTGCGCCGGCTTAGGAGACCCTGTTTCCAAATAAAAATGTAAAAAAGTAGGTCTGGGAGTATAGCCCGGAGGTAGAAGGGCTTCCAGGAACCCCAATACCACCAAAAAAAAAAAAAGATAATAATTTGTATGTGTCACTAGCATTGATTTTAACTAGACACTCAAAATCTACTAGATAGGAAGTAGTTTTTCTAAAGTTGGTTTATTTCTTCACAAATCTAGTACATAATGCGTATATAATAAATGATCATCTGATAAATTAAGGCGTGACTAACTCCTGTGAGTCTGGTATTGTGTGACCTTAGCAAGACACCAAGAACGAGCATACTCTCTCCTGCTTTGTGTTTGTACAGTTTTGAGGACACGTGTGTCAGGAAGTATGTTCATATCTGAGATCACAAACTCTTTCTCAATAAGTTTATAGGTTGTGGCTGGGCGTGGTGGCGCACGCTTGTAATCCCAGTACTTGGGAGGCTGACACAGGAGGATCACATAGGTTCGAAGCTAACCTCAGCTAATTAGTGAGGCTCTCAGCAACTTAGTGAGACCGTGTTTCCAAATAAAAAAATAGAAAACAGGTCTGGGAGAGTAGCCTGAAGGTAGAAAGCCTCTGTGTTCCATCCCCAGCACCACACACACACACACAAAGTTTATAGGTTGTGAAAGTGGATAATGTCTTAAGCTGGGCGTGGTGGCTCACGCTTGTAATCCCTGTGCTTGGGAGGCTAGACAGGAGGATCGCGCAGGAGGTTCGAAGCCAGCCGCGCTGGCTTAAGAGACACTGTTTCCAAATAAAAAGTATAAAATAGGTCTGGGAGTGTAGCCCAGAGGTAGAAGGGCTTCCAGGAAACCCAGTACCACCAAAAACAAACAAACAAACAAACAAACAAACAAACAGTGTCTTAACAGAATAAAACAACAAGAAGGGAAATACCTCGTACAGCTGTTGACTTTAAGCAAGACTATCCTTGAATCATTTCCAAAAGATATAATTGCTTTTTAATAATAATAATTATCCAGAGACACTTTATAATTTCTACTGCCCCCCCCCTTTTCCTCCCTCCCTCCCTCCTTTCTTTCTCAGTATGTAGTACTGGAAATTGAGTTGAGGGGTGCTCTACATCCCCAGCCCAATTTTTAAAAAAATTTGAAACAGAGTCTCACTAAGTTGCCAAGGGCCTTGTTAAGTTGCTGAAGCTAGCCTCGAACTTGTGATCCTCAAAAGCAGTCACACTCTTTTCTACATAATCAAGTACCTCAAGACTTAACTCTCCAGACAGTCCAGCCAGACTGCCCAGCAAAATCCTGCAGCGGCTCAGATGGAGAAATGACAGGACCGTCCTTCAGTGACCCAAGGGGCTATATCCCACCTCATCAAGACCACTGAATTTACAGACCAACCAAACAAACTGTCCAGGAAACTCCTGTGGCTGCAACTGAACTCAGCCCTTCCTGTAGGGACCTGAGTGGCACTCATCAAGATCATGAGTGTATAAGGCATCCCAATGAAAGCCTGTGTAGCTATGGGGACTTACTTGGCACCGAGCAGATCCAGGTGGGTATGTGAGTTGACAAGTCATCCCTATGGAGGTGGAAGGGGGCTACAGTCAAACATAGCAAAGATGTGAATTAGCAGACAGTCACTAAGGACATTCGGGTAGGAGGGACCTAAGCTTAGCAATTTGTTGCACACCTGCAGCGTCTCTAGCAATCACTGCAGGATTGCAAGAAGTGGTGTCTGTGGGTTGAAATAATTTAATCAACTGTGCAGCTGGTTCTGAAAGCTATGAACTCACACCCAAGGCTTCATGTGATCATGGCTACAGGCTGGGAACTCAACACTCTTTATGCCAGCAGAGTTTGGGCCTGGTGTGCATGCAAGTCAGGGACTGACAGCGCCCCATGTGATTATAACTGGCAGATCTTCAGTGGTGTCCCTGAACCATCAAAGCTTAGCCAGCTGGGCCCTTGAAACTCAGCCAGTTGAGTAAGCAAAGAGACAGAAACAGCAACAAAAAGCCTTCCATCAAAGAAAAGTCTAGGTCCAGATAGATTTCCAGCTGAATTCTACAAAACTTTCTAGAAAAACAGCCAAATACTTCACAAGTTATTCTGTGAAATCAAAAGGGAGATGGAATCCTTCCAAACTCTTTCTATGAGGCCAGTATCACCTTAATACCAAAGCTGAATAAAGATCCTTTAAGAAATGAAAATTATAGACCAATATCATTGATGAACATAGATTTTAAAAATTCTAAACAAAATAGTAGCAATATGCACTTAAAACCACATCAAGAAAATTGTACACCATGACTAAGTTGGTTTTATTTCAGTGATGCAAGGCTGGTTCAACATATGCAAATCTATACATGATACTCATCATATAAACAGATCTAAGGACAAAAATCACACGATCATATCAACAGATGCTTAAAAAACATTTGACACAATCCAACACCCTTTCTTTTTAAAATTTTTATTGGTTTATTGTAGTCATACATCTTAATGGAGTGCAAAATGGTGGAGGCATACATGCACACTTCACCCAATTAGCTCTTACCCAATTCCAGCCCCATTTCCTCCTTTTTCCCTCCTTCTAATGTTTGGCCTAGTGATTAACTTTGGTATATTTGTTAATGTACATAATGTACATTAGGGGATTTACCTCTTCTCCCCTCCCATCCCCCTCAGTTAGGTTGCCTTATTTGCTCATCTATATTATCCCCTTCTTCATCTAGGGTTCATCCTATGACCTGTTTTCTCCCTTGCTTCCGCATATTAGGGAGAACATCTGATTTTTTAGTTTTTGTGACTGACTAATTTCACTTAGCATAATGATCTCCAGTTCCATCTATTTCCCTGTAGATGATGTAATTGTGTTTTTCTTTATGGCTGAGTAAAATTCCATTGTGTACATATCCCATAGTTTTGTAATCCATTCATCTGTTAATGGACATGTTGGCTGGTTCCATAGTTTGGCAATTCTGAATTGTGCAGCTATGAACATAGCTATATATGCATTAGTTTGGTAGTTTGGTTTTCTTTTGGGTAGATGCCCAGAAGTGATATTGCTGGATCATATGGTAAGTTCATTCCCATTCTTCTGAGGATTTTCCATGCTGTTTTCCAAAGTGGTTGCACTAATTTTCAATCCCACCAACAATGTATTAGAGTTTCTGCTTCTCCACATCCTTGCCAGCATTTGTTATTGTTTGTGTTTTGAATGATTGCCATTCTAGTTGGAGTTAGGTGAAATCTCAGGGTAGTTTTGATTTGCATCTCTCTGCTAATAATGTTGAGTATTTTTATTACATTTATTAGCCATTTGAATTTCTTCTTTTGTGAAGTGTCTAGTTCACTTGCCCATCTTTTGATTGGGTTATTTGTTTTCTTAGTGCTGAGTTTCTTGAGTTCTCTGTATATTCTAGATACCAGTCCTCTATCAAAGGAATAGATGGCAAAAATTTTCTCCCATTCTGTTGGCTCGCTGAGGTTCTTGATAGTTTCCTTTGCTATACAGAAGCTCTTCAATTTAATGTTTAGTTTCTTGTGCCTTTGGGGTCTTGTTGAGAAAGTTTTTACCTGTGCCTATGTTTTGCAGTGTTGGACCTATGCCCTCTTCAAAGTATCTGGTTAAATTTCCAAGTCTTTGATCAGTCTTGAATTGACCCTTATGCAGAGTGAAAAATTGGGATTTATTTCAATTTTTCTGCATATGGCTAACCGGTTTTACCAACACCATTTGTTGAAGAGGCTATCATTTTTCCAGTGTTTGTTTTTGGCCACTTTTTAAAAAATCAATTGGCTATAAGTGTGCAGATTTGTTTTTGAGTCTTCTTTTCTGCTGCATTGGTCTATGTATTTTTGTGCCAAGACCATGCTGTTTTTTTTTTATTACTATAGCTTTATAGTATAGTTTAAAGTCAGGTATTCTGATTCCTCCTGTATGTTTTTGGCTTTTCTTGGTCTTTTGTTCTTCCAAATGAATTTAAGGACTGATTTTTCTGTGTCTTTAAGAAATGATGTTAGTAATTTAATGCGTATTGCATTGAATCTTTAGATCACTTTTGGAAATATGGCCATTTTGATGATATTTATTCTGCCTATCCATAAACATGGAAGATCTTTCCATCTTTTAAGGTCTTCTTTAATTTCTTTTTTCAATGTTTTATAATTCTTTCATCTTCCGTTTGTTGCAAAAGATTTTTATTTCTCCACTGAATCTGAGCAATAGTTTTGCTGGGTAGAAAATTTTGGCCTGCAAGTTGTTTTCTTTCAGAGTTTGGAATATATTACTACAGATGCTTCTGGCTTTCATGACTTGGTTTGGGAAGTCTGAAATAATTCTAATTGGTTTGCTTCTGAATGTCACTTGGTGTTTTGTTTTTGTTGCCTTAAGATTCTCTCCTTGGCTTCTACGTTGGTAATTTGACTATTGTGGGGAATGGCGAACCTTTTTTCTGATCTCTAAAGTTTCCTTTATTTATGTATTGACCTCTTATTCTATGTTTGGAAAATTTTCTAACATTACTTCTTTGAAAAGATTGTTGATCCCTTTGGTTTCACCTTCTATTCCCTCTTCTATGCCTATTATTCTCAGGTTAGCTCTTTGAAGACAGGCCCATATCTCTTCAATGTCCAATTCATGCGATTGAATTGTTTTTTCTAAATTATATACTATGTGTTTGTTTTTGGAGTGATCATCTTCTAAGAGCAAGTTTCTATTCTCCATGTGGTTTAATCTATTGTTTATAGTGTGAATTGATGCCTTTACTTCAATGATTGAATACTTCATTTCTTTCAGACTCTTTCTAATTTTTTTTTGGTAGTCCTGTATAATTTCTACCATTACATTCCTGATTTGTCCTTCTGGTGATCTCTGCAATTCTGTGTTATCAGGTTCTGTTATTGTGGGATGTGGGAGCTCATTGCTTCCTTGTTATTCCTCCTTCTCATGATTTCAGAAGTTTATACCTGTTGCTTTTGATAAATTTCTCTCAGTTTCTCAGCTAGTATTTCCAAGGGCAAGCTTTGTTGTATTCAACAGTGAAGGTTGAGTGAGGAGGGAAGTGAGTTGCAAATGCAAGAATAGAATAAAACCATCGGTAGGCCAAATAGAATGAGAGTATGAGTTTGGTAAGATAGTATATAGTATAAATTAGAGATAGTGAATATATAGTAGAATTCTAGTAACCAATGTAGAGTGTTTAGTATAGTGATATGAAGTGGATTTAATACAAGACAAAGAAAAGAGAGGGAAAAAAAGAAAAGGGATGGAAAGAAGAGAAGCAGGTACATACAAGGGAAGAAACTTGAGAGAGGGGTTGGGAAGAGAGCAAACAAACAAGCATACATACTCAGGCACACACATAAAAAACCAAGAAACAAAATAAAACAAAACAACAACAACAAAATAATGCAACCCTACAAATGTATGAATATTCAGCAGACTGGGCCTCTGTAGTCTCTCTCTGTGCAGATACTGAGTGCCACATGCACCTTTACTGATACAAACATGGTTCTCTGAGTCTTTCTTAGTCTATACAGATGGCCAGTATCAATAGGGCTGGATCTAGTGTTAAGCACAGGACACCCTCCATGCTTTCCATGGATGTGGAGCCTGAATCTTTCCCTGCCTATGTCTGTGACAGATGCCTTTTGGACCAAACCCAGTGAAAAAGTCTCCATTCTCCACAGCTAGGGCTGGTCTTGTCTGACTTCTCCCCATTCACCACAATTGGGTGTTCTGTGGTGATTCTGGAGCTCCTACTAGTTGTATCTAGTGTTAAGTATAGGTCTCCTTTCATGATTTCCACTGATACAAAGCCTGAGCCTGTCCGAGCCTCTGCTATGTTCAACAGCAGACCTCATCCCCATCTGCTCTAGGTTGAACCACAAAGTCTCAGACCCAGGGAGTTTATAATGCCTACATGAGTCCCTGGGGGCGCTATGCATGATATCTTGTGGAGACAGTGGGTTTACTTACAGTGTTGTTGAATGCTGCTCTGGATCTCTGGATGGCATGGTAAGCTCAGCTGCCACTGCTGCAAGTTATAGCCAGTGTTTGCGCAGGAGGAATTGATGGCTTACATTTCCAAGAATTTGTAGCTGCCTACTTCATTCCAAGTCATTGATTATTTTCCTGTGAGTCTCTGGAGTTGGGTGCAGTGAGGCAAGATGGTGCCGCTGCGGTGCCTACAGCTGTAGCCATTGAAGGTGGGCAGGGTTCTTTTCTGCTCTGTGAGCAGTCTTTTTCCTTTTTTTTTTTTCTACTGTCTTTTACTTACCATGTTCTTTTTAAAGTTATGGTGTTTTCTTGCTTTTGTAAGAATGCTATTTTTAAGGCAATGGAGATTGTGTGTCAGGAGAACTGATATGTGCTGCTTCCCCCAGTTACCATCTTCCCAGAAGTCCCCAATACCCTTTCATATTAAAAACACAGCAGAAAATCATAATAGAAGGAAATTATCTCAATTTCATTAAGACAATATATAATAAACCCATAGCCAACATCATATTGCATGGGGGAAATTGCAGGAATTCTCTTTTAAATCAGAAACAAGACAAGGATACCCACTATCACCTCTCCTTTTCAATGTACACCATGAGACTATATTGAAATATAGAGCAATAAGGCAAGAGAAGGATAGCAAAGGAATTCAAATACAAAAGGAAGAACTGAAATTATCTCAATTTGCAGATGACATGATTCTATATTTAGAAGACTCAAAAATCTCAACCAAAGACTTTTAGATTTGATTAACAAATTCTACAAAGTAGTGGGATACAAAATTAATATAAAAAACAGTAGTTTTTCAAATATGCCAACCATCAATCCACTGAAATAGAAATCCAGAAAACTATTTCATTCATGACAGCCTCAAAACAATAAAATACCTACAAATAAATCTAACCAGTGAGGTAAAAGACCACTACAATGAAAATTCTAAAATAACTAAATAAAGAAGTGGATGAAGATCTTAGAAGATGGAAAGATCTCTCCTGCTCATGGGCAGTCAGAATAAATATTACCAAAATAACCATTCTACCGAAAGTGATCTACAGAGTGAATGCAACCCCTATCAAAATACCAATGTTATTTTTCACAGACCTAGGAAAAGTAACTATAAGTTTCATAGTGAGAAACAAAAGAACTAGTTATACAATACAATTCTCAGCAATAAGAACTATGCAGGAAGAATCAAAATTCCTAGCTTCAAATTATACCATAAAGCTATAGTAATAAAAACAGCATGGTATTGGCACAAAACAGACATACATACCAATGAAACAGAATAGATTTATAGAAACAAATCCACACATTTATTAGCCAATTGATTTTTGACAAAGGTGTCAAACACCTATGCTGGAGAAAAAACAGCCTTTTCAACAAATGGTGTTGGGAAAACTGGTTATCCATTTCTAGAAAAGTGGAATTAAATCCTTACTTTTTATCCTGTACAAGAATAAACTCAAGATATATCAAAGACCTAGAAGTTAGACCAGAGACTTTGAAGTTAGTAAAGGATGGAATAGGTTCAACACTCTAGCACATAGGCACTAGTAGAAACTTCCTTAATCAGATCCCAAAGCTTAGAAAATCAAAACAAGAATTAATAAATGGGATGACGTTAAGCCAAAAATTTTCTTCTCATCGAAGGAGTCTAAAGAGAGAGGCTAAAGAATGAAAAAGAACTTTGCCAACTATCTCTCTGATAGAGGACTATATCTGTAATATACAAAGTACTTAAAAGACTAAATGCTATAAAATAACCTACTCAAGAAATGGACAATTGAACTAGACATGTCACAAAAGAAGAGATACAAAAGGCCAACAAATACATGAAGAACATTCAATATCATTAGCCATTAGGGATATGCAAATCAAACCACACTGAGATTTCATCTAGCCCCAATAAGAATGGTAAACATCATGAAGTCAAACAACAATAAATGCTGGTGAGGATAAGGGGAAATAGGAACTCTTCCACACTGTTGGTGGGATTGCAAATTAGTGCACTTGCTGTGAAGATCAGTCTGGAGATTCCTCAGAAAATTGGGAATGGATCCACCACATGATCCAACTATACCACTCCTGGGTATCTTTATGAAGGGACAGAAATCAGAAATTTATAGTGATACATGCATATCTATGTTTATAGTATCACAGTTCATAATAGCCAAATTATGGAACCAATGTAGGTATCTGTCAACAGATGACTGATTTACAAAATTACGGGATATACACACAATGGAATTCTACTCAGCAATAAAGAACAGAAAAATGTCATTTGTAGGAAAATGGATGGACTTGGAGAACATTATGTGAAGTGAGATTAGCCAGTCTTACACAGTGTGGAGTCATATTTTTTTCTCTCATATGCAGAAGCTAGGGAGTAATCAAGATACCAGAGGGACTTCAGATAAAGGCAGAGAAAGTGTAGTATATCCAGAGAGGTGTTCTTGCAGGAGGGGTAGAGGGAGAGGGAGAATAATGAAGTAATTACTTCCATTGACATTATATTCATATGTGAGAATACCAATGTCAGTCTCAGTATCCTATATGGGGAAATGTAGGGAAGGGGGAGGGAAGCCAGAGGAAATCCCACCAAGTGCTGTGTGCATGCATGTCACTATCACTGTGAATTACATTATGATGTGAGATTATAATTCACCAATAAAGTATTATAAGGTATTATAAAATTTCAGGGGGAGCTATCTATGTAGTTAAATGCTCTTCTGAAGAGGGTAATTTAGGAAGAAGTCCTAAATTTATCCCCCAATTTCCTAGGGTTTCACCTGGGATCTCTATAGTATAATAATACTATTATTGTTAATAATAATAGCTCCTGGAGAGAAGATTCGTGCAGCATCCTGTGTCCCAGGTCAGTTGGGCAGCAGATAATTAATGGTGTGGACAATTTGGGTATGTAGGATGAGTCTCTCATATCTTTAGTGTTTACTTTATCCCATCTTTGAAGGAGCTTCTTGTTATTTAGAGGACTGAATAAAGAGACACTATAATCCTCTCCCCCAAAAAACTCCAACAAATGATATGTTTCTGAAAACACTAACAAAACCTATGAAACATTATATAACTGGCAATTATTAGAAGCAAATGAGAATTCAAAAATACAGGCAAAATTCAAAAAGTTGCAAACCAAGTTAAAAGGTCAGAGAATCAACATTTGTCCATAACCTCTCCATACCCACCACTAGATTTAAAAGACACAGGATGTTTACTCCTTACTAGGTAAACATGGAGCTCTGGGTCTATACCATAGGCTGACCTCTTCATTCCAGTCAATATGGCTCTTTAGCAGTAACCCCCAAAGATCTCCCAGTGAAGGTCCTGACTGCTGATATCTGCACAGAAATTTTTTTAGAATGGTCAAACAAAGGGCTTTCTAAAATAATATGGCACACCTGTAATAACAGCTACTCAGGAGACTGAGTCAGAGGACCGTAAGTTGAAGGTCAGTTTTAGCAATTTGCAAGAGATCCTGTTACAAAATAAAGAATAAGAAGGGCTAGGGTGCATTTAGTGATAGAGCACCCCCGGGTTCAATTCCCAGGCACACAGACACACACACAAGGAGTAAGGACTTATATCAATCAAATATTATAAATTACTTTGCTCAATGGTTTAAGGAATTCACATTGGCTTTTCTAAGCAGAATTATTTAATCAGAAGTTAAGAGTAGAGTGCTTTTTATACTAGACTGTAAGATTAGGGCAAACATTCTCCAAAATTATATTGATTATTTAAAATCTCTGAAAAAAAGTCATTGGCTTTAAACTTTATAAATACATTTTAGTTATTGTTTTTCACAATGGGACTATGATTGTGTTTTTGAGGTAAATTTAAGTCTTTGTAAATTTCTATTTATTTTTTAGTTTAAGGGCAATATTTTGGCTGTTTTTTAACAGTCTCTGTCCCAGTCAATCTATCTGCTATGTTATGTAAAAGCAACCACCAACAATCCCTGGATGAATGGGCATGCTGGGTTCCAAGAAACCTCTTCGTTTTAATTTAATTAATTAATTATTATTATTATTATTATTTTTTTTTTTTTTTTTTTTTGCGGTACTGGGAATGGAACCCAAGGGCATTCTACCCCCAGCCCTATTTTTTATTCTTTATTTGAAACAGGGTCTCACTGAGTTGCAAAGGGCCTCACTAACTAGCTGAACTGTTTTCCAACAGCAATCCTCCTGTCTCAGCCTTCTGAAGGCTGGGATTACAAGTGTGTGCCATCATGCCCGGCTACATAAATTGCATTATTAAGAATGCAATATGCTGGCATATGCTTGTAATCCCAGCATTTGGGAGGCTGAGACTTTTATTTATATAAAAGCTATTGTAACTTTTATATAAATAACTTTTATAATAATAACTTTTATATTCCCTGTATCTTTCACCCTGGAGCTTCAGAGTAGCTATAATTATGGATTTTTGTCTGTTGCTTTTTTTTTTTTTTTTGCGGGATTAGGGATGGAACCCAGGGGCATTCTACCTCCGAGCTACACCGCTAGCCCTATTTTTTATTCTTTATTTTTTGAAACAGGGTCTCACTGAGTTGCAAAGGGCCTCACTAAGTAGCTGAGGCTATCCGCGAACCGCGATCCTCCTGTCTCAGCCTCCCGAATGCAGGGATTACAAGAGTGTGCCACAATGCCTGGCTGTCTGTTGCATCTTCCTGCCTTCTGCATAAAAGCTAGATTCAGATTTCCTCAATAAGTATAAAAGCTGGTGGCTGCTTCCCTGACTTTCACTCTTTAAACTTTCAAAAATTTGTAAGGATCTCATAAATAAATGCCTTGATCTTTCAATATTGACATTGATCTCCATTTTCTTGAGTGAGACTTGAACAGGAACTAACTCAATTTTGCAGTTTTTGTAATATGCAACAAATACTTCTTAATGGAGTACAGCAGGATGAATGGCTAAATCTCTTGTATATCATATAACAATCACTTTGTCATGAATCCCTTCATGGTATCATGATGTTTTTAAAATTTTTCTTAAAATTTTTTTCTTGTTCTTAAAATTGACACATAAAATCTGTATGGGGTATTATGTGATATTTTGATATGTGTTATTATATTTCTTATAACAGTATAGATGGTTATGTTTTGTGTCTAAGCCTAAAGCAAACTAGTCTTCCTAAAGGATTAGTGCAGAGTATTATCACTCACAGCCATCTGGCTGTCTGTAATAAAGATACAAACAAGATATTAGTGGAGATAAACACTCTTTGTTATTTTAATATCATACAATTTGATCCTATGGTCTGGAGCCATTTGGGCACCATCCTTTAGTAATTTATCTCAAAAACATGGCAATAATAAATAAAATGTAAAATAATTAGAAAGTGCTGTGTTTTGAGTACATGATATATATTTTTAAAAAATTATTAGTTTATTGAGATACAATTCACATAGCATACAATTCACTATTAAAATTCATATATAATTCAATGGTTTTTAGTACACACAATTGTGCAGCCATTGCCACAGTCTAATTCAATTTCATTTAATTAATTAATTAATTATTTTTGTGGTACTGGGGATGGGACCCAGGGGCATTCTACTTCTGAGCTATAACCCCAGTCCTATTTTTATTTTTATTTTTATTTTTATTTTGAAACAGGGTCTCACTGTGTTGCAAAGGGCCTCACTAAGTAGCTGAGGTTGTCTGTGGACTGCGATCCTTCTGTCCCAGCCTCCCAAATGCTGGGATTACAAACGTGTGCCACCACACCCGGCTATTTTATTTATTTTGGAGATCAGAATCTCACTGTGTTGTTCAGGCTAGCCTTAGATTCTCAATTCCTGAATCTAAGCCTCTGAAGTAGCTGGGATTACAGGCATGTGCTACCATACCTCACCACAATCTAATTTTAGAACATTTCATTATTTCAAAAAGACCCTGGAACCATTAGCAGTATTATTCCCAAAAAACAACTGGCATGCTAGGCAACTACCTATTTACTTTTAATCACTATGGATTTGCCTACTCTAAACTTTCTTATTCCTCTATATCCTTACCAGCAAGCTTGGTCTGCCTTTTTTCTTTTTTTTTTTAATAAATAGGCATCCTGGTGCCTGTGAAATGGTATTTTTGTGGTTTGATTTGCATTTTTCTAAAAATTAAAGATGTTGAACATATTTTCATGTGTTTGTTGGCTATTCCTATATCTTCTTTAATACAATATCTGTTCAAATATTTTACCACTTTTTAAAATTGAATTATTTGTCTTTTTATAATTTACTTTTTTGCTTGGCTGAGCGTGTTGGTGCACGTTTATAATCCCAGCATTTGAGAGACTGAAAAAGGAGGATCGTGGTTCGTGGCCATCCTCAGCTGCTTAGTGAGGCCCTTTGCAACTCAGTGAGGTCCTGTTTCAAAATAAAGAATAAAAAATAGAGCTGGGGGTGCAGCTTGTAGGTAGAATGCCCCTGGGTTCCATCCTCAGTACCACACACACACAAAATTTTTTTTGTTGTTGTTTAGTACTGGTGATTGAACCCAGGGGCATTCTACATCTGAGCTTGCAAGTCCCAGCCCTTTTTATTTTATTTATTTATTTTTTGAAACAGAGTCTCACTAAGCTGAGGGTCTTGTTCTATTACTGAGACTGGCCTTGAGACTTCAATCTGTCTCAGCCTTCCAAGCCCTAGGATTACAGGCATGTACTACCATACCAGGCTGAATTATAGAAATTTTAAAAACTCTATCCTGAGCCGGGCGTGGTGGTGCACGTTTGTAATCCCAGCATTTGGGAGGCTGAGACTGGAGGATCGCAGTTCTCAGACAGCTTCAGCTACTTAGTGAGGCCCTCGGCAACTTAGTGAGACCCTGTTTCAAAATAAAGAATAAAAAATAGGGCAGGGGGTGTATCTAAGAGGAAGAATGCCCCTGAGTTCTACCCCCAGACCCTCAAAAAAAAAATCTATATTCTTGATATAAGCCCCTATCCGATGTATAATTTGAAAATATTTTTTCTACTGCATAGGTTGTATTTTCTTTCTTCCTTCTTTTGCTTTCTTTCTTGCTCTGGAGGAAAAAAAAAAAAAAAACAGTGCTCTGCACGCTAGGCAAGTGCTCTAGCACCAATGTGTACTCCAGCCTTGCCTTTTTTTTTTTTGTCTCTCTCTGACCCCTTTACAGTACTGGGAATTGAACCCAGGGGTCTTCTATCACTGAGATACACTCCTAGACTTTGTGTGTGTGTGTTGTGCTGGGGACTGAACCCTGGGGCATTCTACCTCTGAACTATATTCCCAGCCCTTTTAATATTTTATTTTGAAACAAGGTCTCACTGGCTGAGAATGGCCTTGAACCTGCAACCCTCCTGTCTCAGCCTCCCAAGTACTGCAATTACAGGTCTGGGCCACCTCACCTCTAAGGTGCTTAGTCTGGCCTTGAACATATGATCCTCCTGACTCAGCTTTCTGGATTCTTGGGATTGCAGGCATGTACCACCACATCTGGCTTTATTTTCTCGGCAGTATCCTTTGGAGCATGAGCGTTTTAAATATTGAGGAAGTCAAGCTGGGGCGTGGTGGCGCATGCTTGTAATCCCCGCACTTGGAAGGCAGAGACAGGAGGATTGCGCAGGTTCGAAGCTAGCCACACGCCCTGCCTTAGGAGACCCTGTTTCCAAATAAAAATATAAAATAGGTCTGGGAGCCCAGAGGTAGAAGGGCTTCCAGGAACCCCAGTACCACACACACACACACACACACACACACACACACACACACACACTATATATATATATATATATATATATATATATATATATATATGAAGTCTAATATAATTGTTTTGTTTTTTTTCTTTCATCATTCATACTTTCAGTCTCCTATTTAAGAAATCATTGCCTAACCCAGGCACAAAGAATGATTCATATGTTTTTCTCTAAGTTTTATAGTTACTATTGTTTTAAATATAGTTAAGTTTACATAGCTTCATTTTAATAATAGCCAGTGTTAATAACCAGCTCTCAAAAAACAATTGGCACGGGGCTAGGTGGGCCTAGAGGAAAGATAGATAGGCTAAAACTCAGTGGGACTGAGAAGGAGGAGAAAGAAGCAGGAGTCACTCGTCCATGAAGGCAGAGTTGCCCAGGGGAATCTAACCCCACTCTGAAAATTGGTCTTTCCAAAAGCAATTATAAAACTAATCCAAGTCTAATCCCATGAGGAGTCTCAGGTGTGGTTTCAGAAACTGCTGTGAAGACATACCAATAAGAATGGGATTCCTGTGGGCTAACTCAGAAGACAAATGAAGGCAGTATGAGAATGATTTGTGTTCTGTGAGATTCGTGAGATTTCTCAAGAGATTAGGGCATAGGGAAGTAGATTATATTTGCAGGGAAAAGGCACTGGTGATGAATGTAGCAGGCCCCAGCCATTAGGTTGAGCTCAAAGTCCCCTACCATGTCATCAGTTTTTGCAGAAAACGAAAGCAAATTCAAGTGATCCTAACTACTCTGGACTAGATCAATTTACTAGTAAAGAACATTACAACTTAGAGAAGACACCTGGAATAGCTGACTGCAGAGTTAGTAGGAATGAAAGTTTGAAGAAGATCTGGTTCTGCCAGAATGGCATTTGAGATATTGTGAATGAACCCTTTTTCAATGCCCTTTCTTTGTAGCCCATCAAAACAACTAGAAATATTGTATATACCACATAAACAGTATTTGTCAATGCTTCATGTAGCTGGCAAGACAGAAAGGGTTTATGCACATAGCAACAAACAAAGGAAAAGAAAAAAGACTCCTGAAGGGTAGATGATTTCTGAAGCTGATTTTCACTCTAAGGGTCAATTGAACCCAAGGGCATTCTATCTAAAAGCTACACTACCAACCCTTTTTATTTTTTGTTTGGAAACAGCATCTCACTAGGTTGTAGAGAGTCTTGATGAGGCTGTACTTGGACCCGCCTCTCAAGTACTGAGATAACAGGTATGCAATCCTTCTGTCTCAGCCTCCCAAGTACTGGGATTAGTCATGTGCCACCAGGCCAAGCTCACTGAGAACTTCTAACAAGCTCTTATGTGGATTGAATCCAAATGTGGAGGACTGTCGGATTTAGAAAATAAAAATAGAAACCAGGCATGATGACGCATGCTTGTAATACCAGCATCTGGGAGGCTGAGACAGGAGGATTGCGGTTTGAAGACAGCCTCGGCTTCTACTTAGTGAGGCCCTTTGCAACTCGGTGAAACCCTGTTTCAAAAAAAAAAAAAAAAAAACAGGGCTGGGGTGTAGCTCAGAGGTAGAATGTCTCGGGGTTCTATCCCCAGTACCACAAAAATAACTAACTAACTAACTAAATAAATAAATATAGAGATCTTTCAGTTAAACTTGAATTTCAGAGAAATGATTAATACTTTAAAATATAAGCATGTCCCAACTATTGCACAAAAATTACTTGTTTATCTAAAATTAAATTTAGCTGGCTGCTTCATATTTTATTTGGCATCTCTTCCAGCGTGGTAAAAATTGGGACTTTAACCTGTTGTTCCAGGTTAATAGTGCCCCCTGGTGACAGAAACAAACACATATCCTTTTTGAAGGAATGCAGCTTCAAAAAATTTCTAATATAAAGGTGGAATACAAGCTCGCAATAAAAAATCAGAAAGCATATAAGATATAAAGGTAATATGAATATGAACCAGGAAAAAGCCAGAAAGTATAAGCAAACTTATAGGGAATTCAGATGCTAGATGATCAGATATAGAATATAAAATAACATGGTTATATGTTTCAAGATATATAAAATGGAAAACATGAGCACTAGACTAGAAAAAAAAACCAGAAGCAGGCTTGAAAAAGAACCAAATAAAACCATATCTTTAAAAAATATAATACTTGAAATTAAAAACTCAAATGCTCTATAAACAGTCTATTTAGACAAAGCTAAAGAAAGGATTAGTGAACTGGAGGAAATGTTTGATGAATTGAATTTATAAAAAATGAAGTTCCATGATACAAAGAGATGAAAAATATAGAGAAGCTAGAGGAAATTAAGGACAAAATCAGGATTTTTAGTATATTTTAATTAGAGTTTTACAAAAAGAAAAAAGATTATGGGACTTGATAATAGATAATAAAATTGAGAATGATTGAGTGTTTTCCAGAATTATTGAAAGATAATTTTCAGATTCAGGAAGTCCAGTGTTTTTCATTCAGATAAGTAAAAAAAATCATGCCTAGATCCATAAAAGTAAAACCACAGTGCTCCAAAGACGAGATTTTATAATTGTTTAGAGAGAGGAGAGGTTATTGAAGTGCCAGCTGTGTTCATCATAGTTAAAAAAATTTTAAGTTACCTGTGTGGGAAGAATGTAAAGATACTAATTTTAGTTATTCCTTAATATACCTGTTAACTATTTAGGGTAACCCATTTAAAAATTAACATAGAAGCTGAGCATGGTGGCTTATGCTTGTAATCCTAGTACTTGGGAGGCTGAGACAGGAGGATAGCACAGGTTTGAAGCTAGCCTCAGTCACTTATTGAGGCTCTCAGCAACTTAGTGAGACCCTGTTTCCAAATAAAATATAAAATAGGCCTGGGAGTGTAGCCCAGAGATAGAAATCCCCTGGGTTCTATCCCTGGTGTCACATAAATAAATAAATAAATAAATAAATAAATATTAACATAGAAAATATCACTCCCATATTAGTAGAGGCAAAAATCATGAAATAGAGAGGTTGCAGGGGGGACTCAATCAGTCTAGAAGAAATCTAGTCATTTGGAGTGGGTTAACAGAATTGTCGAGAGTACACCAAAGACCAGGACTGAGGACTGTGACACTCTGTGCTCTTCCAGCCCATGGAACAAAGCTGCTGATAAATTTTGTCCTTCCATCTGTGTTACTTCCGGTAATGGGGTCAAAACATGTTGATGTCAAGCCTTGGAAATCATGGAAGCCAAATCATTGCAGAGAAAACAAGGCAAATATCCCATTAAAAAATGTAGTCATTCAGAGCCAGGCGTGGTGGCTCATGCTTTTAATCCCCACACTTGGGAGGCTGAGACAGGAGGATGGCACAAGTTCAAAGCCAGCCTCAGCTACTTAGTGAGACTCTGTTTCCAAATAAAATATAAAATAGGTCTGGGAGTATAGCCCAGAGGTAGAAATCCTCTGGATTCCACCCCCAGTACCAGCAAAACAAAAACAAAACAAACAAACAAAAAATATAGTCATTCAAAGGCTTCGATCAGAAATTTGCTACAAAATCAATAAAAATACTTTTAACTTATCTGAAAATTTTCTATTTATACCATACACAAAGCCCTTAAATTTTGTTTTGTTTTGTTTTGTTTTGTTTTGAAACAGGGTCTCAGTTGGTAAAGGCCTTAGCTAAATTTGCTGAGACTGGTCTCAAACCTAAGATCCTTCTGTCTCAGCCTTCCGAGTGCTGGAATTACAGGCATGTGCCACCATGCCTGGCTCATTCATCTTACTTTTTTTTTTCTGCATGGAAGAGAGAGGAAAACGTGGTATGTAAGTGTGGATGAAATACACCATATATATATATATATATATATATATATATATATGTATTATATATAACATTATGTATAATATATTACATATCATATATATATGTTAAACCTGTGCATGTGCTCCAGCAGAGTTCTAGACTCCCTTAAGCTGCTAACTATTCAATAAGTGCATTTATTACTTTTAATGGAAAGTAGAATATTTTAACTACCTGAAATGAAGTGAAAATAAAGCACAATGGAGTTTCAGAGTAGAGAATATTCCCATTTGGTCAGAAAGATCAGATGAAGGGAACGTAGGAGATGGACATACAAAAAACTAAAATAGTTTTTCTTTGGGTAATAAAAAATTTGAGGTGCCGTGAACATCATACACTAGTTGTTGAGTGTCTTCGATATACTTAGGACACGGCAAGGTATGAGTTTCTGTGATGGATTTGGAAGGTGTTCGAGAATAACAGCAGTGATGGGTGTGCAGAGAGGAACCGTGGAGGGCTTCATGTGTGGAGCTGGAGAATTCTCAGAAGCTTATCACAGATCGCAATCTGGCTTTCAAAGTCATGCTCTTAACTGTTAACTAGTGTCCTCTATTCAGTAGTATCTCTTTACAAGACCCATTAAGTTTTCAGCAATTTATTGAGTCCTTGATACATATTTGGCCAATAGAAATGTGCTGATAATCTAGGAAACACGACAGTAAACAACCAGGAAGTACTAAGTGATCAATACACCTGATACGTGCGGGGTTTGGGGAAGCTGACGCCTCTTATTGAATCCAGGGCCTCGAGCATGTGCGGCAGGTTCTCTACGCTGGAGTGACACCCCCAGCTTCTTTTATTTTGGGACAGGGTCTTGCCAAGTTGCCAGTGTTGGACTTGAACTTGCAACCCTTCCACCTCAGCCTCTAGAGTGGCCAGGATTGCAGGTGTGAGACAGGAGGATCAAAGGTTTGAAGCCCGCCTCAGCAACTTGGTGAGGTCCTGTTACAAAATAAGCAAATAAAACTGAATTAGAGTGTAGCTCAGAGGTAGTATGTCCCTGGGTTCAATTCCTAAGTCCCCTCAAACTGACAAACACAAAGAAATCAGTCACACAATTAAAATACTTATGCTAAATACACAATAAGTTCACAAGAAAGATGTGAAAGCTGCTAACCCACTTATTACTATTTTATTAATATAATTGTTTACTATTCCCTGAATAAAGAATTAGGACACATTTAAAGTGGACAAAAAGAAGCATCTTTGTTTATTTTTCCCACTGCTGAGATGGAACACAAAGCTTTGCAAGTCATAGGTCAGAATTCTACCACTGAACTACACCCCGACAGACAGAGATTTAAATGTAAACTGTGACACTGCTTCCTGTCATGACAATGAAACCAGCAAGTGGTAATATACAGCCCTGGTGACCCCCAAAATGGAATCTGGTACCGTTTTTAATACTTTCCTCTTAATATTTAGAAAATCTTACTAAAGAATAACAACAACAAATTATAAAAGGAGAATAATTTGTTGGAAAGTAAACTGATGTTTTACATAATGTGTATAATATAAAAAATAGCCAGAAGACAGTCTTGAGCTAAGAAATCTTGTAAGATAAATTATCACGTATCAAGTGAGAAGCTAATCCCCAGCATGAATCAAATTCAAGAAACCTAAGTAGAGTTGTGAAGCCTTATCTGCCAAACTGGTGTTTACTCAAAATATGGTCAAGAGCAGTAACTACTTCAGTTTGTAAAAATAGAGATTGATGCCAGGCGTGGTGGTGCACACTTGTAATTCCAGTACTTGAGAGGCTGAGACAGGAGGAGGGCCGGTTTGCAGCCAGCCTCAGCCAAGATGTCCATCAACAGATGAATGGATTACAAAACTGTGGGATATGTTCACAAGGGAATTTTACTCAGCCATAAAAAACCCACGATTACATCGTTTACAGGGAAATGGATGGAAGTGAAGGACATTATGCTGAGTGAGGTTAGTCAGTCACACACACACACACACACACACACACACACACACACACACACACAGAAATCAGATGCTTTTTGTAATATATGAAAGATAGAGAGAGAAATTGGTAGCAGGAGGAAATCTAGATGAAGAAGGAGATTCTATAGATGAGCAAATAAGCCGACCTAATTAAGGGTATGGGCGGGGGAAAGGGAAGAGGGAAACTCTCTAAAGCACTTGGTGTACTTAAATAAACATATCAAAGTCAATCACTGAGCCAAGCATCTGAAGGAGGGAGGGGGAGAGAATGGGGCAGGAATTGGGTAAGGGCTAATTGGGTGATGTGTGCATGTATGTCTCCACCATTTTTATCCCATTAAGATATATGACTATAAGGCCGGGCGTGGTGGCGCACGCTTGTAATCCCCGCGCTTGGGAGGCAGAGACAGGAGGATCGCGCAGGTTTGAAGCCAGCAGCGTGAGCTGGTTTAGGAGACCCTGTTTCCAAATAAAATGTAAAAATAGGTCTGGGAGTGTAGCCCAGAGGTAGAAGGGCTTCCAGGAATCCCAGTAACACCAAAAAAAAAAAAATATATATGACTATAATGCACCAATAAAAAAATTTTAAAAAGAAATTAAATTAAAAAATGAAATAGGGCTGGCGTATAGCTCAGTATAGTGCATTACTACAGAATGTCCCTGGGTTCGATCCCTAGTAATACACACACACACACACACACACACACACACACACAGTCTCAAAACCAGCAATACAAGACATTATTATCTTCTGAGTAGTAATACAAACTAACATATATCTCATAATAAGTAAATACTTTCTTTTACTTTTTTTGGTACTAAGAGATTTAACCTGGAATATTCATCCTGTGAGCTATATCCCCAGCCATTTCTTTTCTTTTTTTAAATTTTCAAACAAAGTCACACTAAGTTGTTGAGGGTTTCACTAAATTGTGGAGGCTGCCCTTGAATCTGCTATCCTCCTGTCTCAGCCTCCCAAGTACTGGGATTACAAAGCGTGCACACCACGCCAGACTGGAAGCAGCTTTTTAAGGACAACCTCATTCAAATATTTACCAAAATCCTTCTTTCCTAACTTGCTGCCCTATATGAGAACAATGCCTTCATCTTATCCTGACTATACCCTCATTATAATTCAGTTTTTGTATGTTTGTTCATTCATTCATTTTATAATATTGGGGATTAAACTCAGGGGCATTCTGCCTTTAAGCTATGCTATTATATTCTTTATTTTGACACAGGGTACCACTAAGTTGCTGAGGCTGGCCATGAGCCTGCAATGTTCTTTGTGTTTCAGCCTCCCTAGTACTGGGATTACAGGTGTGTGCCGAACTGCCCAGCTTCCCATGTGTATGTACACAGACCCTAGCTGAAGGTCACTCCAGCCCTTCAAGATCTAGCTAAACCTGCTGGGAATTCTGATGCACGTGGAAGTCCAGATTTCTCTAAAAGACTCTTGTGAATTGATTCTTGTTGCAGTGTTAGGAACCTCCCCACCTCCAGGCTCGGTGGTTCTTGGATATTCACTGATCCTCAGCCTACTCCTCCGTGATTTTTCACAACAAAATAATTAAGATTGGTAAATTAATTACTGACTTTACTGAGAGTCCCATTCCCTAGCATTTTCTTCCATTCTGCTCACTTATTTCTCTTTTCTCTTATTTCTCAATCATCTGTCCTGGGCTGCTCTGGGAACACCCCATTCATCTCACTTTAATGTCCAGGAGCCAGTCAACCCATTTTCTCTTTCTCCACATTTTCGGTCGATGACTTTCACCCACTCTTGTCTTACAACCTCTTAGATCTAAATTTTTATTTTATTTAAAGGTCAACACCTTTGTTCAAGTTTCTGCGCTTCCCTGCAGTATCACAGTGGACTCACGAGCCTTGGGGCTTCAGCTCTCTGCCTTCTTCAATAGATCATGCAGGGCCTGAAAGATGCACTTTCAGAGCCAGCCTGCACCACGTCAGTTCCAAGGTCAGTGTTCTCTAACCCTCCCAGTTCTTATGTCATGAAGTCCCAGTTACTTAGCCTGGCATTGAAGTCTTCCATAATCTGGCCTGAGACTCAATTTCCAGCCTTATCTCCCAGTGCTCTGTCTTTGGAGCCAGTCAAACTGGTAGGCCCACTCTCTTTTGCATCTACTTGCCGAGTCCTGTCTCAGAAAGCCTGGAATGTGCTCCCTGATGCTCCAGCTTAATCCGCTCATTGTCCAATCTGATCTCAAATATGACTTTCTTTGCCAAGTCTTTCCTGGCTTTCTCGGCCCATAGAAATTTTTACCCTTTTGACCCATTATTTTCTTTCTCTTGCTTTATATTTGGGTGATAACTGGCCCTGTCTAGAACTGCGGGACTTCTTGGGAACAGAGGACCTTCATGGCTAAAACTGAAGAGTGCAAAGCAAATAGGAACAGTTGGTCGCTCTACCTGTAATATATGTGGGAAAGGCTCCAGGGATAGGAAAGGAAGGAATGATTTCTAATGGATGTTTACTGGGGAAATTCAGATGGCAAACTATAGGGAGAGAAAAAGAAGAGTAAGACCATTTATTAGACTTACTAATAGGTCTGTGGCTGAGACCTTCAAATAAGCAAATAGCTAAAAAGAAAAAAAAAAGAAAAAAAATCCTGCTTTGGCAGTTCATTTCAGTTTTTTTCTTTCTTCTTCTTTTATGGAGTTAAGAAGAGCAAAGGGGAATAAAAATATATGCTATTCCAGGTAAAAGAGTCTTAATAAGGATCCAGGTGGGTGGGAAAAGTACAGATCTTAGGACTAAAAGGAAAATCTAGACAGGTAAACAGCCTTTTCCTTTTATTGTTACCTTGGAAACAGAATCAGAGCTATTCACTGCTAGGAGAAATAAATGAAACCCAGAAATTAAGGCCAATTTTTTTGGAAATGTTCTTATGCCAAGTTGAAATTCAAGATGAGTTATAAAGGTTTGATAAACCAGCAGCAGATTGGTCAGAGAACTATGTTAGGGAATTATAATATGCACTAGTTATATTGTTATAGAACATTCAAATATATTATTGAAGGGAAGATTGGGATAAATTAACTAGGATGTATAATATAAGTAGTAAATAAAACATGGGTTTATTGCCGGGCGTGGTGGCGCACACTTGTAATCCCCGCGCTTGGGAGGCTGAAACAGGAGGATCGCGCAGGTTCGAAGCCAGCCGTGCGCGCTGGCTTAGGAGACCCTGTTTCCAAATAAAAATGTAAAAATAGGTCTGGGAGTGTAGCCCAGAAGTAGAAGGGCTTCCAGGAACCCCAGTACCACCCAAAAAAAAAACCAAACAAAAAAAACATGGGTTTATTAAATGTATGAGCATATTAAAAAGAATTGAAGGACCACGAATCCTAAGGCATTACAAATATATGAGAAACTGTGGGTAGGTGTGTTAGTCAGCGCCCAGTTATTGTGACAAAATACCTGAGGTGGTCCATTTGAAATGAAGAAAGGTTTATTTTGGCTCATGCTTTCAGGCCATAGTCAGTTGGCTCTGTGCCAAGGAGAGTGTTGTGTTGGGGAGCACATGATGCACTTGGTCTTTAGGCAGATAAGGGAACCTCAGGAAAAGCCCTTCCCTGCATTTTCAGCTCCCCCAGATGGTCTCAGTTTGAAGTCCAAAATAGGGGTATCATTTTCTGAGGTCCAACAAAACAATATTCAGATTCATTAATTGTCAAATAAATATGAGCCAGATTAATCATTTTCACTTTTTAACTGGAAAATGAGGGAAGAGCTTATAACTGGTAGAATTTCATAAACTTTCAAAAATTGCTTATAAGCATATAAATTTGCCTGAGTTTTTGGAGGATAATTTGGCCATATGTTTCTAAAACCTTACAATGACCTATAGTCTTTTATTTTTGTGTGTGGTACTGGGGATTGAACCTGGGGCATTGCATATATAAGGTACACATCCAGCTCTATTTATTTATTTATTTATTTGGAGACAGGGTCTTGATAAGATGCTGAGAGATTTGCTAAATTGCTGAGGCTGGCCTCCAACCCACAATGCTCCTGTCATGGTCTCCCTAGTACTGGGATTACAGGTATGCACCACCATGCATGGCAATCTGATCTCTTATTAAGCTCCTTTCTGGAAATTTAGTTTAACGGAATAATAGTATACTGACAAAAATATTACAAAAAAACTCTTTATCATAGAGTTTCTTTTAGTAATGAAAAAGTTACTAGATGAATTTAAATGCGATTGAACAATGTAAATCAACAGGCAGTTAATAAAATACATTATGATACATTTACATACAGAGTTAATATGCAAGATCAAAGTAATGATATCATGGCCAGGCATGGTGGTGCACCCTTGTAATCCCAACGTTTGGGGGGCAGAGACAGGAAGATCGCACAGGTTCAAAGCCAGTCTTAGCTATTTAGTGAGGCTCTCAACAACTTTGTGAAACGCTGTTTCCAAATAAAGTATAAAATAGGTCTGGGAGTATAGCTCAGAGGTAGAAAAGCTCCTGGCTTCCACCCCCAGTACCACACACACACACAAAACAATGATATAGAACAATACTTAAGGACATGAGAAAATGGTTATAACATATTATAAGAGGGAAAAGCAGGTCTTAATGTTATCCAACATGATTTCATTTTTACAAAATACGTGCTATAGGAGTATGTGTATGTATATATATATCTTTATCGTTATCTAGTGAGACATATTTTTGGTTACTTTTGGTTGAAATAGCTGCTTTTGTGTGTTGGTGCCAGAGCTCTAACTCAGGGTCTTGCACACCTAAGGCAAGTGTTCCACCACTGAGTTACATCTTCAACCCACAGATAATATTCTATTTCACTAGTGTTTATGAGCTTAAAAATGATATAAAACAACATGTTATTTACAAACATAGAAATTTTAGAGTTGGGCATGGTGGCACATGCCTCTAATCCTAGTACTCAGAGGTCGAGTACTTGGGAAGTTGAGAAAGGAGGATCACAGGTTTGAGGCCAGTTTCAACAATTTAGAAAGCTCTTCAGCAACTTAGTGAGACCCTATTTCAAAATTAAACATAGAAATTAAAAAAATAAAAAGGCTGAGATTGTAGCTCAGAGGTAGAATGCCCCAGGGTTGAATCCCTAATACAAAACCCCCCCACAAAAACAAAAACAAAAACTCAAAACAAAAAAGTAGACATTTTAGATGTGCAGTAATTAAACATTATAAATCCTAATAGTATTATTAGGCCTTCCAACTGTGTCTGACTACTGAAACAAATCTATTATCAAATAGGTATGGGGGGCTGGGATGTTGAGTTTTGTTAGGGTGGGTGCTTGGGATACTTGAAGCCCTGGGTTCAGTCCTCAGCAGACAATACACAAAAGGGTTAATGATTTCTTAAAAATGTTATATTCACAGCCGGGTGTGATGACGCACACTTGTAATCCCAGTACTTAGGAGGCTGAGACAGGATCATCACAAGGGTTCAAAGCCAGCCTCAGCTACTTAGTGTGGTTCTCAGAAACTTAGTGATATCCTGTTTCAAAATAAAATATAAAATAGGTTAGGGATATAGCCAGGAGGTAGAGGCTCCTGGGTTCCATCCCCAGGATCACACACACAAAAAAATGTTATATTCAAATATTAACTAAAGACATACATGTTTTATTTATTTATTTTTTATTTTTTATTTTTGGAAAGCACAAAATTTTTATTTCAGTAAGTTAAAAAACATAACATGATATTTACTCAATCTTTGTAGCATTCATGTAAGACATAACTACTGTTGTATTATATTATTTTTTCAAAAGAAAAAAACTAAAGTTTAGAGAAATTTGACTGAATTGTTCAGGTTCATAATAATGAACTATCTTCTGATTTGCTCCTCTGTAGAATCTCCTTCTTCATCCAAAATTCCTCCTGCTACCCATTTCTCCTTGGTTTTCACACACTAGGAAAAGCATCCAATTTCTTCTTTTTTTGTGACTGACTAATCTCACTTAGCATAATATCCTCCAGTTTTATCCATTTCTCTGAAAATTATGTAATTATGTTTTTTCTTTATGGCTGAGTAAAATTTTATTGTGTACATATCCCACAGTTTTGTAATCCATTCATCTGTTGATGGACATCTTGGTTGGTTCCATAGTTTGGCAATTGTGATTTGTGCAGCTTTGAACATTAATATGCATGCATTAGTTTGGTAGTTTGGTTTTCTTTCCTTTGGTAGATAGCCAGAAGTGGAATTGCTGGATCAAACAGTAAGTTCATTCCCATTCTTCTGACAATCATCCATACCGTTTTCCAAAGTGCTTGCGCTAAATTGCAATCCCACCAACAATGGTTTAGAGTTCCCTCTTCCCACATCCTAGGCAGCATTTGTTGTTGTTTGTATTTTGAATGACTGACATTCTAGTTAGAGTTAGGTGAAATCTCAGGGTAGTTTTGATATGAATCTCTCTTATTGCCAATGATGTTGAGCAATTTTCCCTAATATGTGAATAAAGAGAAAAGGGAGACAGGAGGAAATCTAGATAAAGAAGGAGATTCTATAGAGGAGCAAATAAGGCAACTTAACTGAGGGGATGGGAAGGGGGAAGAAAGAAACTCTTCAAGGCACATGATGTACTTAAACAGACATAGCAAAGTCAATCACCAAACCAAGCATGGAAAGGAGGGGTGGGGAGAGAATGAGGCGGGGTTTAAGTAAGGGCTAATTGGGTGATGTGTGCATGCATGTCCACACAAGTCCTTTATCCATTAAGATGTATGACTACAATGTACCAGTAAAAAAAACAAAACAAAAATAATAATACCAGACTATCAATTTGATCCCAGAAATCCAAAGTTTATGATTTTAAGCACTAGGCAAAGCATACCCCTCTCTTTAATAATAACTTACTACACTAAGACACAATTGTTTTGCCATTCAAAAATACTTATATCTCATAACATTTTTTTTTTTGGTGGTACTGGGATTTCTGGAAACCCTTCTATCTCTGGGCTACACTCCCAGACCTATTTTCATACTTTTTTATTTGGAAACAGGGTCTCTTAAGCCAGCGCGGCTGGCTTCAAACCTGCGCGATCCTCTTGTCTCTGCCTCCCAAGAGCAGGGGTTACAAGCGTGTGCCACCACGCCCGGCAATATCGCATAATTATTTTATCAGAACAATTTGTTGACAACCCTATTCATTGCACTTATTCTCCTTTTGTGTTTATGTGTTCAATGTCATATAAAAATTACCACAAAATCGACATCTTAAAACAATGGATATTTATCAGTTCATTTTTCAATACCAGGGGCCAGGTGCATTTATCTGAATACCCCGTTGAGGTTCTCGCAAGCCTGCTATCGGCTATCAGCTTCACTACCTACTCATGTGAAGGCTTAAGTTGGAAAGAGCTGCTTTCATGTTCTCCAGGTCATTGTCTTATAATTACAAAACTAAAATTTTCACATGTTTGCTAACGGTCGGATCCTCTGTGTGGTCTTCAAACTCTTCCCATGTGGCCCTCTCCATAGACAGCTCACAACACAGCTGTTTACTTCTCCCATATAAGCAAGATAGGTTTTCTTTATGGTATGCTAAAACATAGTTCTACATAATGTAATATAATCATTCCATCACTTGTATATGTTGGGGTAAAGAGACATACATGTTTTAAGGCTTCCCCTCCAACAAAATGAAATTTTATCCCGAGTGACCTTGGTTTACTAAAGGTCCTCGTAAAATGTGTAATAATATTTGGCCATATCTTCTAAAACTACACGGCTTGCCCCATTTGTAAACCATTTGAAGTTATAGTTTAAATGAGGAACCAAGGGACCTCTTACATCAAGAATTAAAACAGGGCCAACTGTTTTGGTAGAAATTCATGAGGACAGGAACATGTCACTGTTCTGAGCAGACAGATTGTGGAAAACAATCCCAACACACTTTTAGTCATTTCAAGAACATGAAATTAATATCTATATCTATATTTATGTCACTATCTATCTTCTATCTCTATATACATGTTGAAAAAGCAGGAAATATATAAATATAGATATATCTAAAGAAGCAGGATAAGCAGGTTGGGCAGTCCATTTATCAGCTAGCTGTCAGGGTTGTAGGTTCAGGTCAATCGTGAGTCTGGCCTGGATCTTCAGTCTTGACCTTAACCAGTGTTCAGACAGAACTGGAAGTGAGGAATTGCCTCACAGTTACCAGCACAACTGTCCAGGTTAATGTTGAGCAAGGTGGCAAGGCTCCTGGGCAGACAAGCTGCAGGTTTTCGGTCTCAGGTGCTGACGTTGTAGTCCTTAGGTTGCTAGGGGTTGTCCAGGGGTGTCCCGGCCAGCTGGGTGACAGGCATGGCACGTGTGTTGTCTGTCAGTCCTGGGTTTTGCAGCTTGTGCTTGGTGCCTGTGTGTTGTCCCTGATAACCCAGGTGTCTTGTGCCATGCTTGAGTTACTCTGAGTTACACTCATGCACTGCACTTCTTGCTGGAGCATGGTAAGCCATCCCTAGGTATGCTTTGGGAGTTAAGCCCCTTTTTGGCTTTAGTGGAACCCTCTTTTAATAAAATATATGTGCTCCATAATTCACAAAAGAGAAGTGAGGGAGCTGAAGAGAGAACTCACCATGCAGAGAGGAGTCTGTCTGGAAGCCTGGGCTTGGTGGTACACACCTATTATCTCAGTACTTGGGAGGCCAAGACAGGAGGATCACAGGTTCAAGACCAGCCTCAGCAACTTAGCAAGGTCCTCAGCATCTTAGTGAGAATCTGTTTCAAAATAAAAAATAAAATAAGGCTGGGGGTATAGCTCAGAGGTTGAACACTCCTGGGTTCAATCTCCAGTACCCCCAAAACAGAGTAGTCTGGGAGGACAAGTGAGCTAATTTAGAAATAATCCCTAAAGGTTAGAGATGGGTCATGGTACAGGAACAGTATGGTAGCTGTAGACTGAACCCTTAGGTTCAGTTATCTTGGCAGTGTACATCATCTCTGGGGAAAAAAAGGGCTGTGTGTATAAAAGAACTTACCACATCAATGAATTCTATAACTCTCAGAGTACCTTGTGGAACCCCTCACTCTGCCCTACCACTGGTGGTATGTGATACATATGGTTGAATTATTCTTCTTATTTGTGAGAAACTGTCACAGAGAGAATCTCATCTGCTCTGGTGAGCCAGCAGGTAGTTGATCTCTGGTGTGGGCAGAGGGCTTCCTGGAACCAAGACAGGCCAGCAGAGCTCAGCAAGGCAGGAACTGGGGACAGGCGACAGCTTGAAGTGATTTGTGTGTGATGTCAGACACCAGTTCAGAACCCCAGGTGTATTTTGGACACATTTCACAAGGAACTGCGACTCTGGCGCGTGTAGGTAGGTTCATCTATCAAGATTTGATGCTAGTGTCAGCTAATTCCAACCTTAGGCTAGAGAAGCTTAAAGACATTAATATTATTCATAATATGTTAACCTTCCTTTTACTTTCTTACTTTCTTCATTCCTTTTTTGAAATTTCTTCATTCCTTTTTTGAAATTTCTTTTTTTGTCAGCTCCAAATAAGTGAATCTGATGTTTATAAAGGTTTTATTCATTCATTAAACTACTTACTGAGCAACCTCTATGCACTTAGAAAATAAAGACTTTAAAATAGTTTCTACCTTCAAGGGGCATGAAGTCCAATGGGAAAATGAAAAAAATGTGGTAAAAGGGACAGTCAGGGAAGGCGCAAGTGTACTAAAGTCCAGCGGAGGGGCATTTAGCCTAGGTGAAAGGGTAGGGTCAGGCACTGTCCCTGGAAGAGGTCACTGACAGTCCCTGCTGATTTTTATCACAGCCTTGGTCTCCTGGGACAAAGCATTAGGCCACTTTGGTTTATTGATGTGGTAAACAGACCAACCCCCCCCCTTTTTTTTTTACTGCCAGTTGAGGCTGAGACATTAATATTAGAGGAAATCAGCAAACTAATAAAGAGGCTTAAAAATCCCTAGAGGATTTTTTTGGGGGCATGGGCAGTGGGTATTGAACCCAGGAACATTACTTCTGAGCTACATTACCAGTCCTATTCTATTTTTTATTTTTTTGCGGTACTGGGGATGGGACCCAGGGTCATTCTATCTTTGAACTACACCCCCAGCCCTAATTTTTAATATTTTTTATGTTTCTTTTTTTTTATTTTTGCAGTACTGGGGATGGAACCCAGGGGCATTCTACTTCTGAGTTACACACATAGTCCTATTTTTTAGTCTTCTTAATTTTTTGAAACAGGGTCTGAGTTGCAAAGGGCCTCACTATCTGCGAATGGCCATCCTCTGGTGTCTACCTCCGGAATTCTGTGATTAAAAGCATGGGCCAAGTCGAGTGTGGTGATGCATGCTTGTAATCCCAGCATTTGGGAAGCTGAGACAGGAGAATTGCGGTTCACCGACAGCCTCAGCTACTTAGTGAGGCCCTCCACAACTTAGTTAGACCCTGTTTCAAAATAAAGAATAAGAAAATAGGGTTGGGGGTGTAGCTCAGAGGTAGAATGCCTCTGGGTTTAATTCCCAGTACTGAAAAAAAAAAAAAGCGTTTGCCACCATGCCTGGCTCTATTTTTTATTTTTAAACAGGGGCTCATTAATTTTCTGAGGGCCTTGCTAAGTTGCTGAGGTTGGCCTCAAACCTGTGGTCCTGTCTCAGCCTTCCAAGTCTTGGGATTACAGATGTGTGCCACCACAACTGGCTCTATATGATTATCTTTTCTATTTTTTATGCTGTGGATTGAATCTAGGGAATTCTACCTCTGAGCTACGCCCCCAGTTCTTTTTATTTATTTTTTTAAATTTTGAAAGAGGGTCTTATTAAGTTGCTAAGACTAGCCTTGGACCAGCAATCTTCCTGTCTCCGTTTTCCAAGCACTGGGATTATAGGCATACACCACCACACTTGCCTTTTTTTTTTCCCCCCAAGAACTTAACATTTATTATTAAACAATATTCTGTAGAAACCGATCTTTCCTTACTATCACTCCAAAAGGCATGGTGAATGTTTAATATTTTCCCTTTAATTACCAATTCTCAGAATACAGAGACCAAGGAGTTTGGTGAAGCATTCATCTTCAATGGTCGCCCATTTTTTCTTCTTTTCATTTGATTATCATCATGGACTCATAGATCTTATGTATTCAGTATGCTATAATAATTATAATTGTACATTATTACAAATTATTCTTCTTTATTTTTTGGTAGTGGTACTAGGGATTGAACAGAGGCATTCTACCTGTAAGCTATACCTCCATCCTTTATTTATTTATTTATTTATTTACTTATTATTTAGTCTTTTTAGATGACTGAAAGTCTTACTACATAACTGAGGCTGGTGTTGAACCTATTATCCCCCTGTCTAAGCCTCCCAAGTACTGGGATTACAGGTGTGCACCACCGTGCCTATTTTTTTTTTTTCAGATGATTCCCATGTGTCTGCTTTTTGGTACAAGGAGATGCCCAAGGCTCATCTTGTACTGTCCCTGTTCCAAATACTTATTAAAAAAATCTATGTGAAAAATTTCTTTTTCAGGACTTAAGTAATTCAATGTTTCTCCACAGGTGAAGTATTGGGTAAGACTCTCCACTCAAAATACTGGTGGTAGACAATAGGTGGTACTGGGCTGATATTTCTGCTTAGGTAGAGAATGAAACTTTCACATTTCTTTTTATATATATTGAAGAAAAACCCCTCACCCTCAAATCTTAGTTTAGTAGCTCAGACATGTTGGTTAAATGGACATGAAACATTGATAGGAGAAAAGTTATTACAAATGCACATAGAAAGGTCACAGGAACGCCGGGCGTGGTGGCGCATGCTTGTAATCCCTGCGCTTGGGAGGCGGAGACAGGAGGATCATGCAGGTTCGAAGCCAGCCTCTCTGGCTTAAGAGACCCTGTTTCCAAATAAAAAAGTATAAAAAATAGGTCTGGGAGTGTAGCCCGGAAGTAGAAGGGTTTCCAGGAACCCCAGTACCACCAAAAAAAAAAAAAAAAAAAGTTCACAGGAAAGAAGCAGGTGAGACCTGGTGGTTTATTTGCTTTTTTAGCAAAAGGTGATAGGATATGAATAGACAAAGAAAAAAGAGGTTTGGGATTCTGGGGGAGGGGCAAATTGTGGGAAGTAGGAAATATATGGAAAATAAAGGTTGGTTTAGTAAGATTATATAGGTGAGGAGTGTTATCTACTTTCTGGCATGGGAGAGCAGTATACCTTTAAAAATGGAAATTTTTTTTATCACCTTTATGAGGGGAAATTTATAGTCCCTTTTTCAGGCAAAAAACGGGAGGGCAGAGTTGTTCCTGTGTCTGTAGGTTTTGTTAGGTGCTGGGGATCACACAGGGCCTCCTGCAAGTACTGTAGCACTGAGCTACCAATAACCCTATAATATCTTAATTGCCTTCACCTCAAAATAATTCTAATGCCAAAGTGAGATATGTTGACCCTTTCAATATCATTGTGGAATACTTTCTTGCAGCTTTTATTATTTCTTGCAGTTATTTATTTTTTGTTCTCTGCTATTAGATGATCATGTTCTAAATAAAAGACTCATCTCAGGCACACAACCTCAATGGGAACTCAGGCATTAAATAGATACTGGACCTCTGTACCAGCTCATCAAAGCTAGGGTTAGGGAAACCAGAAACTCAGACATCAGAGTAACCTAGTTTTGTGACTTCTAGGGTATGGTCTTCATACCAACTACTGAGGATAAGTGAAAACTTATTTTTCACCAAAAAAGGTAGACTAATTTTTTGAGAGATGCAGCTAATTAATTAATTTTCTTGCGTTTGGGTTTCTTTGCGTTAAAAACAAAACCAGTCAATCACAAACAAAAAAATTCTACTTGTAGGTGAAAAGGTTTTGTTATTATTTTTACTCACATCAGTACATCATTCTGCAAACACCTGTAACGTGCCAGCATAACTTTTAGATGTACAGTCTTGGCGGAACATTTCAGACTTAGTTCCAGTTTGACTCCCCTCCCCCCCGCCCCCCCCCCCCAGTACTTGGGATTGGGTCCAGGAGCACTCTACCACCTGGCTACGTCCCCCTAACCCTTTTATTTTGAGATAGTATCTCGCTTAATTGCTTGAGTTAGTATCTCAATTAATTGGTTGGCCTCAGTTTCCTATCTTCCTGTCCTATCAAGTCTCCCAAATGGCTGGGATCACAGGCGTGGGCCACCTTGTTTTTTTAAGCTAAGCAAAGAAAGCAAAGCAAATAAAACATCTCCATCATATCCACAGATATACAAGGTCTCATTCTTGCGGCATCTCGCTCTTGCCAAATATTTGGCAACCAGAACTGTTTCCAAAGCTTTTAGCAAAACTGAACACAGAGGTTCTCAGGAGACTGCAGGCCTAGCAAGGCTTTCAGCCCCTGCGGATCTGGCCTCTCCGAGCCAGGGACTGGAAAGGCGCCACAGGTAACAACCCGGGGCTGCAGGGGGCGCTGTGGTCCCCGGCCTCCGCCCCGCCCCGCCCCGCCCATCCGGGTCCCTGCCGCGAAGCCGCTCGGCTCTTTCCGGCGGGTCCCGGCGCCGGCCGGGCATGCGGCGTCTGCAGGTGCTGCTGCGGCTGGGGCTCGGCGCCTCCGCCCGCTCCAGCTCCGCCCGCTTCAGCTCCGCCCGGCAGCTGCGCGGGTCCGCCGCCGCCATGGAGCGCCCGGGAGCGGGTGAGAGCGCAGCCCGAGCGGGGTCCGCGCTGCGCCGCCGCGGGGAGGCCGCCGCGCCCTGCTCCCTCCGGGAGGACTCGGAGCACCCGGGAGCACGGCGCGCGGAGGAGCGTGGTGGGGGGTGGAGGCTGCGAGCCCATCCCCGAGTTTCACTTTTGATTTTCTCCTTAGCTGATCGTGGGACCCTTAGCCCAAAGTTCTTGTCAATACCCCCTCCCCCATTCCCTCCGGGTTGATGGGGTCAACAGAGCCCAGAGAAATCTCGATTTTATTTTATTTTTTATAGTAAATACGAAACACCTGAAGTGCCGTGTCGTTTCATTGAGGAGTTTATTCGGGGTTTGGAAATGAGTGCTTTAAAAGTGGCGTCAAGTCTAGTCTGCACCAGCGCCAGGCTGGAAGGAATGTGCAGCCTGGGTCAGGGTTTGCTGCGAATTCCACTTGGTGGGAAGAACGAATTAGGAGTTGGGCTTTGGCCAATCAGAGGAAAGGCGCTCTTTTGCAGGACTTTTATGTTATAAACGCATAAAAAGCAAAGGCATATTAAAGTGTGTTATATAAATATAGGCGTTAACCAGCGTGTGACTCTGTTGACATTTGTCCCACGGAGTGATTCAGACCCTGTGGTGGGTGGGCGCGGCGACGTGCGGTGGTAGAGATGATGCCTTTGTAAGATGCAGGGTGCGCGGGGCGGCAGAGGAGATTGTTAGGGATGAAGGGCGCACAGCCATTTCCTTGTAGAGTGTGGCTTTGCAACTCGGGATGCCGTTAGCATATCTGCGTCTTTTCCTTAGTCTAAGAAAGTTGAAGATGTTTGTGGAGGTCAGTGCCTCCTTATGCTCCTCTTCAGAGAGCGCTCACTGTGCGTTTCTTCCTAGTGATTTGGATCGGTTCTGTTCCCTTTTTATGATGGATGAAAAGGAAGCACAAAGAGCAAGTGACTTGTTTATCACACAGCTCTGAACATTTATCCAGACGTAATATGCTACTATTTTTAGTACCTAGGCCAAGGCTAGCATGGATAGCATTGGCCCTTTCTGTTGGTTCCTGGGTAATATAATTTTAACTAAAACAGCGACTAGACTCTTGCTTAATAAAATTATATTTTATTGTCCAAGTAAGAGTCCTAGATTTTGTATTACAGCGAACAAACTATCCTTTTTTCCCTCTCTGTTGACCTGTCTTTGAAGTCATTTGCTGACTATTAGTATTTATTTATTTTTGTAGTACTGAGGATTAAATTTAGGGCCGTTCTACCTCTGAGTTACACCCTCCCCTGTCCCTATTTTTTTCTTTTTTAAACAGGGTCTTATTAAGTTGCTGAGGGCCACCTAAGCTACTGAGGCTGGGCTTGAACCCGTGGTTCAGACTCCCAAATATTGAGATTACAGTTGCTCTCCATCATGCCTAGCTTATTAGTATAGTTTTGAGTGTATAGTTTTATTATACATTTAAATGTATGCCTGAATTTTTTTATTAAACTAATTTCTTCAGTTTAAAAACTGAGAAGTTGGAAACTTCATTGTGTCAACATTTAGAAATGGTTTGCATTCTTTAGCCTTTTCCCACATAATTGTAAATTGTACATCTTAAAGGCATATGCAGTTTTTTTGTTGTTGTTGCTGGGGAAGGAACTCAGGGACATGCTACCTCCGAGGTACACCCTCAGCCCCATTTTTAATTTATTTTTATTTGGAAGCAGGGTCTTGCTAAGTTAATGAGACTGGTTTCAAACCTGTAGTGCTCCTATTTTAGCCTCCTAAGTACTGGGATTATAGGCATACACCATGATGCCTGGCTATATCTGCTATTTATTTATTTTGCAGTGCCAGGAATCCAACTCAGAACCTTGTGCATACAAGGTAAGGTCTTTTTACCTTTGAGCTTCATCAAGCACCTTTATCTGCTTTTTTTTTTTTTTTTTTAATGATATGAGGATTGAACCCAGGGACATTTTTTTTTTTTTTTTTTTTAAAGAGATCCTCCAGTATTACTCTCCCAAACCCTGGGGTAGGCCTGCACCATCATGCCTGGCTTTTTAAAGTCTGCTTTTTTTTTTTTTTTTTTTTTTAACATATCTGCCTTTTAAAGTCAGTATTGCCTGGTGCATTGATGTATGCCTGTAATCCCAGTACTTGGGAAGCTGATTTAAGAGGATTGGAGGTTTGAGCCCAGACTCTGCAATTTAAGCAGGACCCTTTTTCAAAATAAAAAGGGCTGGGGTGTAGCTCAGAGGTATAATGCCCCTGGGCTCAATCTCCAGTACCCTCCTCCCAAATACATAAAAAAGTTAGTATTTGTTGTAAAGTCAGTATTGGTTGTTTTTCTGTTTTATAAAAAGCAGATCTTTATAAGCAATTGTCATTGGAGTGCATGTGATTTAACTATTTCCCTATTATTATGCATGTGTGTTGTTCCACATTTTCTTTTGTTTAACAAACTTGTGGTGGGTCTGAGTATCTGATATACATATCAGATACGCAGTGTGTCTGACTCCCGGATATACTAAGAAGATTAAAAGAACATTTTCATGGCTCTTGATCTATTGGCCGCTTGCCTTTTGAAAGGACAGCCTCAGTTTACAGTGCCATAGTCACAAAAGAGACACAGGCATGTGCTGGACGGTGTAGGATGTGGTAAAAGAGAGACTGGATTCCCCTTCCAGTCCCTTGCATCTTAGCTTTACCCTGGGCAAGTTACTTTATCAATTCTTTGGTAGTACTTTCCTGACAGCAGAGTTATGTAAATTAAATTAGTTCCTTTCTGTAAAGTGCTTCCAGTCGTGCCTGACATAAAGTACCTGTTTAAATGTTAGCTGGAGTTAGTTTACCAACTTCAACTTGTCTTTATGATAATAATGTACTCAGTGTAATTTTTATTTGGATTTGCACAGAAGATAAAATTCTTTTACCTTTATTTGTACCAGACTTTAGGAGAGACTTTAAAACACTCCAAGAATTCATAGTAAATAGTGGATTTAAGGCAGTTTCCAGAAGCAAAATATGTATATTTGTTGTAATAAAGAGTACAATTAGGATGGATGTATTTAGTTAATATCTACCAACCTTTGCCCAAAGCCTAAAGCTTAGGGAACTGGAAGAAGAGTACCAGATATTCATTTTTTTTCTTTTTTTTTTGGTAGTACTGGGTTCCTGGAAGCCCTTCTACCTCCGGGCTACACTCCCACGGGCTACACTCCCAGACCTATTTTTTAACTTTTTTATGTGGAAACAGGGTCTCTTAAGCCAACAAGGCTGGCTCTGAACCAGCGTGATCCTCCTGTCTCTGCCTCCCAAGTGCAGGGATTACAAGCATGGGCCACCATGCCCGGCCCAGATATTCATTTTGAAAATCTTTGTTCAATAGAAAGATCAGCAGTTCTTTAAAGACTTACTTCTAAGTGGCATTCTCTCTCTCTCTCTTTGAGTTAATAAGTCCTATTTACAAATATTGGTTTAGTTCTTTTATAACAGTGGAAGGCAGTCTATATTTTAAGTTCTTGACTTTTGTCATTTTGATATAATACTGCATCTGAGTTTAATATATTTTTTTTAACAAGATGATAAATGATTCTGGGCAAGTCATATTGTATTTTTTGTTTTTTCTTATTTTTAATTTTATTCTATTTTTAGTTTTTATGTCAAATGGTGTTACGGTTTGGGAATGTTATGGTTTTGGGGAAACGTTCCCTGGGGACCCCTGTTAGGGTCCCAGACACAATTTCCGTCAAACCACAGCAAACCCAAAAAACAGAAAAACAGAAAAACCGCGGGTTCTTGTCCTGAGCTAAGGGTAAATACACATTAGCCCGGGCTCTTGCTGGAGATTTAAAGAAGTTTATTAAAAAGATAGAAATACAGAAGATAGTTACAGCCCCATGCCAGAATGGCATGGGGGGTGGTTCAGATGAATGCCCCACCGAAGATACAACATGTGGACCAGACTTTTTATACCCATGACCTCCATCTTGTTTACATAATTCTGACATAGTAAACGTCCCTGTAAGGTTCCTCCCCCAGCAAGGTATGGCAAGGTGTCTCCTTTCACGAAGGTCCACCCCTCCTCCCATCCCAGCTAGATTAACCAATTATTATGTAAACCTGTCTTTAGAATGAGGGTGAGGAAGTCCTAGTTCCCCTCTCCTATAGACTTGCTAATTACCTTTAGGTAGGTTAATTTACATTGGAATAATTGCCTGCTTCTAGGCAGAAACCAAGACCTTTCACAGATTTGCCCCTCACCCAATTTTTGGAATATATTAATAATCATAGCTTTCTCAAATCTTCCTAGGCCATTCCCAGTACTGGTACAATGGGATAGCAGAACATTTCCTTCATCAGTCCCATGAAAATGAGAAAATTTGTGATGTGCTGAGACTACTGTTGAATACCAGCAATTATTTCTCATGTACACTGAGATAGCTGTATTGTAGTGTAGCTGAGTGACTGTTTATTGACCACTCCAAAATGAGTACTTACCTTTATGCAGTCATTAAGCAAAAAGTTATAGAGCACCTACTGTGAGCTGAACTCTGTTAGGTCTGGAGAAATCAAAGAGTAAGCTGGAGACTTAAAGACCTCAGAATTGAGAATAAAGAAGACAACAGTTCTGGTTTTCTTTCAGCCTTGTTTATGCTTAATTGCACAAGTGTTTTCATTTTTTTCACTGTGGTCAGGATCAAAACCAGGGCTTTGCAGATGTTCGACAAGCACTCTACCATTGGGCTACATCCCAATACATTTTGAGACACGGTCTTGATAAGCTGCCTAGGCTGCCCTCAAACTTAAGGTCTTCCTGCCCCAGCGTCTGGAGTGGTTAGAATTACAGGATTGCCACCATGCCTGGCTACAAGTGCTCTTTTGTTAACTTTCCAAGTGTAAGCTACACGGGCAATGATGATCCTTTATGTGTATCTGCCTGTTGCCAAAGATTCAAGATGTGTAATTTTATGATGTGACGTATTGTTTATGTATTTAAGGTTAAAATGCATTTGTGTTTTAAAATTCAAGCTTAAAATTAGAAAGGTAACATTTAGCTTGTTCTTACATTATTTGTGAGTTTATGAACTGACTTATAGTAAACTAACAGTTGTTGAACACCTAATTGCCAGGCACTCCTACTTTCTAAAGTTTGAACTGCATATATTGCATTATTTATTTATTTATTTATTTTTTGTAGTACTTGGGATTGAATTCAGGGGCATTCTACTTCCAAGCTACACTCCCAGTCCCATTTTTTATTCTTTTTTTGAAACAGGGTCTCACTAAGTTGCAGAGGGCCTCACTAAATAGCTGAGGCTGGCCATGAACCTTGGTCCTCCTGTCTCAGCCTCCCAAATCCTGGGGTTACAATCATGTTACACCACACCTGGCTTTTTGTTCTTTATTTTGAAACAGGGTCTCACTGAGTTACAAAGAGCCTTACTAAGTAGCTGAGGCTGTCCTCGAGCCACAATCCTCCTGTCTCAGCTTTCTGAATGCTGGGATTACAAGTGTGCACCACCATGCCTGGCTATATAAATTGCATTATTAACACTCTCCTAGAAGCACCTGGGCCCCACCTAGGGGAAGACTTCCGGGAAGATGGCGACGGAGGAAAGCGGCACTTACAAGTCCCGCTAACAATCCAACTCTACTACCACAAAACCAGCGCCTTTCAGAGCCAGAAAACACCACCAGCAAAGAAATAAAAACGGTAACTACAAGGGACAGAGAAAAAGGGCTGGAAAAACAAGACACCAGAAAAAAACCAGCCCGAAGTGCCGCGCCCGCGCGGCGCTGAGCGGCCAGAGCCGCAGCGCGGATTGGGGGGAGCCGCAGAGTGGAGCGGCCTGCCGCGACGCGGAACCGCCAGAGCGGCCGGAGTGGCCAGACCCGCGGTGCAGAGCAGCCGAAGCCGCGGTTCAGAGCAGCCGAGTAGAGCGGCCAGAACAGCCAAGTGGAGTGGCCAGAACAGCCGGAGCAGCCAGAGCCGCAGCGCGGATTGCCTGGAGCGGCCGCGCGGAGTGGCCAGAGCCGCGGAGTGGAGCGGCTGGAGCAGCCGGAGCGGAGCGGCCAGAACAGCTGAGCGGAGCGGCCAGAGCAGCCGAGCAGAGCGGCCAGAACAGTCGGAGCAGCCAGAGCCGCGTTGCGGAACGGCCGGAGCGGCCGGAGTGGCCAGACCCGCGGTGCAGAGCAGCCAGAGCCGGGCGCAGAGCGGCCGGAGCGGAGCGGCCTACATCTCCCCTAGCAGCACCAGGCTCCAGAGAGGAGGGAGACTCAAAACAGAGCTCAAATCCAGAGAGGAGGTACTTTGGCCTCGCGGCCTAGGACGCAGAAGCAGCTTCTTACTGCTGGCGGCAGTGGTGAGTTCACCGGACGGCCCTAGACCAATCCATTCAACCAGCCACCAGGAGCCTGAGAGGAGCGGTTGACAGCGAGCTGAGGTGAGCAGGTGCTGAACAGCCGGGCGGCAGTCAGCAGTTTTGTTGGTGCAGGGAACATCTAAAGCTCCCAAGGGCCGAGCACAGCACAACTGGCAGGGACTCAGAGCGGAGTTCAAAACCAGAGAAGAAATACGCCGCATCACGGCCAAGGGCGTGGCAGTGGTGCCATATTGCCAGTGGCGGCAGCAGCGAATCCACCAAGTTCACTACAGCTCCATCAGCGCACTCAATAACCGTGAGTCAAATTGTGACCCCTAGGGAAGAAATCCCAGTACTGCGCTCCCAGGGACTTGCGCAGATAGTCTCCCTGGGTCGGAGATTTTAGCAGTGCAGCCCAGGGGGGGAGTGGCAGTGGCAGAGATATCATACCATAGTCACAACTCCCCACTGGAGAACGCCCAACTTGGCACTCCCCACGGTCTAAGCAGCCTTGATTGACTCCCTGGGTCTGAGACTTTGTGATACAAACCAGTTAAGGAGTAGTGGTGACTGAGATACCACAGACACGAGATCCAGAGCATCTTAAGTGAACTCGTAGTGACTCGGGGAAGAACCCAGAGAAGGCACAAACTTCCAAAATCATGGGAAAGAGAAATAACAATGGAGCAGTGAATGCCAACAACCCCACAACATCAGAATCTGATAACACAGAAATCCAAAGATCTCTAGAAGATCAAATTAGGAAAATAACTTTAGAAATAATAGAGGACTTTCGAAAAGAATTTAGAGAGAGTCAAAAAGAGATAAAGGATGCAATTAATGAAGTAAAGGCCTCAATCCAAAGTATAAACAACAGATTAGACCACATGGAGAATAGAATCTCGCTCCTTGAAGATGATCATTCTAAAAATGAACGCATAGTTTCTAATTTAGAAAAAAAAACCCGACAGCAGGAATCTGACATTGAAGAAATATGGGCCCATTTCAAGAGAGCTAACCTAAGAATAATTGGAATAGAGGAGGGAAAAGAAGGTGAAACCAAAGGGATCAACAATCTCTTCAAGGAAGTAATAGCAGAAAATTTTCCAAACATAGAGCAAGAGGTCGATACACAGATCCAGGAAACTTATAGAACTCCCTTTAGACAGGATCAGAGAAGAGGATCCCCACGCCACATAATTGTCAAAATGACTAATGTGGAAGCCAAGGAGAGAATCTTAAAGGCAACAAAAACAAAAGGCCACGTGACATACAGAGGCAAACCAATTAGAATCACTCCAGACTTCCCAAACCAAGTTATGAAAGCCAGAAGGGCTTGGAGTAACATATTCCAAACTCTGAAAGAAAACAACTTCCAGCCAAAAATTTCCTACCCAGCAAAACTATCCATCAAATTAGATGGGGAAATAAGAAGCTTCCATGACAAACAGCAACTGAAGGAATTTATGTCTTCAAAACCAGCGCTAGAGAAAATACTCAAGGAGATTAACTGCAAAGAGGAAATGGGTAATACACGCCAGAACCAAAGAAACAAGAATTCCCATCCAGCAGACAACTAAGCAAAGAAGAATAAACAGTATCTTAAACAGAAATAAGATCTTAACATGTTGGGAATTAAAAATTATCTCTCTATAATCACACTTAATGTAAACGGCCTCAACTCCCCAATAAAAAGACATAAAGTGGCAAAATGGATTAAAAGCCAGAATCCATCCATCTGCTGCTTACAAGAAACACACCTTACAAGTAAAGATAGGAACAAACTCAAGGTAAAGGGCTGGAGCAAGGTAATCCATGCTAATGGTACTCGAAGACAAGCAGGAGTAGCAACTATGATATCAGACAAGTTAGACTTCAAACCCAAACTTATTAGAAGAGACAATGAAGGTCACATCTTACTGGTAAAAGGAATAGTCCAGCAAGAGGAAATAACAATAATCAACATCTATGCCCCAAACATAGGGGCAGCTACTTTCATAAATCAAACTCTTTGTGATATGAAGTCACACATAAATCCCAACACAATAATACTGGGAGACTTCAACACACCTCTCACAATACTAGACCGATCTTCCAGACAAAGGGTCAGTAAAGATGTCTCAGAACTAAAGAACACCATTAACCAAATGGACCTGTTGGACTCATATAGAATATTTCACCCAACTACAGCAGAGTTTACATTTTTCTCAGCTGCTCATGGAACCTTCTCCAAAATAGATCACATCCTGGGACACAAAATGAGCACTAGCAAATTTAAAAAATGTTACATACTTCCCTGTGTCATTTCAGACCATAATGGAATGAAACTAGAAATCAACTATAAGAAGACTCAGAGAAACAACATAAACATGTGGAGACTGAACACCACACTTCTGAATGAAGAATGGGTCATAGAAGATGTAAGAGGTGAAATCAAGAAATTTCTAGAAACAAATGAAAATAAAGAAACAACATATCAAAACCTCTGGGACACTTTGAAGGCAGTATTAAGAGGAAAATTTATAGCACTGAGTGCTCACATAAGAAAAACAGAAAATCTTCAAATAAATAGCCTTATGACACACCTCAAAGCCCTTGAAAAGCAGGAACAATTGAACCCCAAAGCCAGCAGAAGACGGGAAATTATTAAAATTAGAGCAGAAATTAACGAAATAGAGAATAAAAAAACAATACAGAAAATCAACAAAACTAAAAGCTGGTTTCTTGAAAAAATTAACAAGATTGATAAACCATTAGCCAACCTAACTAAAAAAAAGAGAGAATCAACCCAAATTATGAAGATAAGGGATGAAAAAGGAGACATTACTACTGACAGCGTAGAAATCCAGAGGATTATCAGAAACTACTTTGAAAAACTATACTCCAACAAAATGGAAAACCTGGAGGAAATCGACAACTTCCTAGATAAATACAACCTTCCTAAACTGAGTCAAGAAGATATAGAACACTTAAACCAACCAATAACAATTAAAGAGATTGAAACAGCAATAAAGAGCTTACCATCAAAGAAAAGCCCAGGACCAGATGGTTTCCCAAGTGAATTCTATAAAACCTTTATAGGAGAACTAATCCCAATACTACTCAAACTATTTCGGGAAATAGAAAAAACCGGGACTCTCCCAAATACATTCTATGAAGCCAACATCACACTAATACCCAAACCGAATAAAGACAGTTCAAGGAAGGAAAACTACAGGCCTATATCTCTGGTGAACTTGGATGCAAAACTATTAAACAAAATACTAGCAACACGCATTCAAAACCACATCAAGAAAATCATTCACCATGACCAGGTAGGGTTCATCCCAGGGATGCAAGGCTGGTTCAATATACGAAAATCAATCCATGTAATTCATCATATAAACAGAATCAAAGACAAAAACCACATGATCATCTCAATAGATGCTGAAAAAGCATTTGATAAAATTCAACATCCATTTATGATAAAAACACTGCAGAGAATTGGAATAGAAGGAACATATCTCAACATTATTAAGGCAATCTACAATAAGCCCACTGCCAACATCATATTAAATGGGGAAAAACTTCAAGAATTCCCCCTAAAAACTGGAACGAGACAAGGATGTCCACTATCACCACTTCTCTTCAATATAGTACTAGAGACTCTAGCCAGAGCAATAAGGCAAGAAAAGGAAATCAAAGGAGTACAAATAGGAAAAGAAGAACTCAAGCTTTCACTATTTGCAGATGACATGATACTATACTTAGAAAACCCAACAAACTCAACCAAAAGGCTTATAGAACTGATCAACAAATTCAGCAAGGTATCTGGATACAAAATCAATCTTAAAAAATCAGAAGCTTTCCTGTACACCAACCATAAATCCACTGAAAAAGAAATTCAGAAAACACTTCCACTCAGGATCTCCCACAAAAAAATAAAATACCTAGGAATAAACTTGACCAAGGAGGTAAAAGATCTCTACAAAGAAAATTATAAAACACTGAAAAAAGAAATCGAAGATCTTAGAAGATGGAAAGACCTTCCATGTTCATGGATTGGCAGAATAAATATTATTAAAATGGCCATACTCCCAAAACTGATCTACAGATTTAATGCAATGCCCATTAAACTACCAAGATCATTCCTCACAGACATAGAAAAATCAGTCCTTAAATTTATCTGGAATAACAAAAAGCCCAGAATAGCCAAGGTAGTTCTCAGCAACAAAAACCACGCAGGAGGAATCACAATACCTGACTTTAAACTATACTACAAAGCCATTGTAATAAAAACAGCATGGTACTGGCAAAAGAACAGATATATAGACCAATGGAGCAGAATAGAAGACCCAGAAACAAGTCCACACACTTTCAGCCAATTGATTTTTGACAAAGGGGCCAAAAACATACACTGGAAAAAAGATAGCCTCTTTAACAAATGGTGTTGGCAAAACTGGTTAACCATATGCAGAAAATTGGATGTTAATCCCACTTTTTCACCCTGTACAAAAGTCAACTCACGATGGATCAAAGACTTGGAAATTAAACCAGAGACTTTGAAGCTCCTTGAAGAGGGCATAGGTCCAACACTACAACACATAGGCATAGACAAACATTTCCTCAATAAGACCCCAAAGGCACAACAAATTAAAAGGAGAATCAATACATGGGATTGCATGAAACTGAAGAGCTTCTGTTCAGCAAAGGAAACTATCAAGAATCTCAATCGAGAGCCAACAGAATGGTAGAAGATTTTTGCCACCTACACCACTGATAGAGGACTAATATCTAGAATATACAGAGAACTCAAGAAACTCAACACTAAGAAAACAAAACATCCAATAACAAAATGGGCAAATGAACTAAATAGACACTTCACAAAAGAAGAAATTCAAATGGCCAATAAATGCATGAAAAAATGCTCAACATCACTGGCAATCAGAGAGATGCAAATCAAAACTACCCTGAGATTTCACCTAACTCCAACTAGAATGGCCATCATTCAAAACACAAACAACAACAGATGCTGGCGAGGATGTGGAGAAGTGGGAACTCTAAGACATTGTTGGTGGGATTGCAAATTAGTGCAACCACTTTGGAAAACAGTATGGAGAATCCTCAGAAGAATGGGAACAAATCTACCATTTGATCCAGCAATACCACTGTTGGGTATCTACCCAAAAGAAAAGAAACCAAACTATCAAACTAATGCATGTGTATCTATGTTCATAGCTGCACAATTCACCATAGCCAAACTATGGAACCAGCCAAGATGTCCATCAACAGATGAATGGATTACAAAACTGTGGGATATGTACACAATGGAATTTTACTCAGCCATCAAAAAAAACTCAATTACATCATTTTCAGGGAAATGGATGGAGCTGGAGGACATTATGCTAAGTGAGATTAGTCAGGCACAAAAAATAAGAAATCAGATGCTTTCCCTAATATGTGAGAGTTAGGGAGAAATGGGTCATAGGAGGAACTCTTGGAAGAGCATCAGTAACTTTTAACTCTGTTTACATTGTCTTTGGATATACAATATTTTTTTATTTTTTAAGGGAGTTTATTTACCCTTTTGTTGCCTGTGCCATTGAAATCATATCCAAGAAATCACTTCCAATTTCAATGTTGTGAGGTTTTATGACCCAGATTTTCTTCTAAAAGCTGATAGTATTAAGAATTATATTTAGGTCCTTTATCTATTTTGAGTTAATATTTGTATATGTGTTAGGTAAGGGTCCAATTTTATTATTTTTCATTTATTATTATTTTTCAACAATATTTAGTTAAAAGACTAGTATTTCCTCCACCAAAAGTTCATGGAAACCTTGTCAAAAATAACTTGACAATGTATGGAAGAATTTATCTCTAGGCTTTTATTTAGCTCCAATGGTTTATATATCTGCCTTTAGAACAGTACTACACTGTTTCAATTATTGTAGCTTTATATGGTTTGAAATCAGAAAATATACATCTTCTAGCTTTGTTCTTCTTTGAGACTGTTTTGGGTATCTAGAGCCCATATTCCACATCAGGATAGATTTTTTTTCTGAAAAATAAATAAATAAATGTATGATAGTTTCACCTAAAAAAAAAAAAGAAAAAAAAAATTCTCTGGTAAGAAAGAAAGCAAAAAGAAATATTAAAATGTTATCTTTAAGTCATCAAAAGTTTGGTACCAGACAAATGAAACTGTTATGTGAGATTATCAATGTTAATATTGTATAAATTGCTATAATACTAGATGTCAACCACTAAGCCAAGCGTGGGAAGGAGGGATGGGGAGGGAATGGGGTGGGGATCGGGTAGGGGCTAACTGGGCGATGTGTGCATGTATGTCTACAAAAGTATCTTATTTATACCACTATGATGTATGAATACATTGCACCAATAAAAAATAAATTTAAAAAAAAATAAATAAATAAAATATTTCATTGGAAAAAAAAATTGCATTATTAAAAACACAATATGCTAGCCAGGAGTGGTGGTGCATGCTTGTAATCCCATTACTTGAGAGGCCGAGACAGGAGGATCTTGGTTCGTGGACAGCCTCAGTTACTTACTGAGGCCTTCAGCAACTTAGACCCTATTTCAAAATAAAGAATAATAATAATTAAAAAAAATAGGGCAGAGGGTGTTGCTTGGAGGTAGACTGCTCCTGAATTCAATCCCCAGTACTGCAAAAAAAAAAAAAAAAAAAAAAAAAAGGACCAAAACAAACAAAAACACTATGCTGGACATGGTGGCACACACCTGTAATCCCAGTACTTGGTACTTGGAGACTGAAGTAGGGGAGTCACAGGTTTTAGGACAGCCTCAGCAACATAGCAAGACTCTTAGCAACTTATCGAGACCTGGTTTCAAAAACAAAAATATAAAAAAGGGCTAAAGGTATAGGGTATAGCTCAGAGGTAGAATATCTTTGGGTTTGATTCCTAGTACTAAAAAACAACAAAAAAGTACCCGTGTTACTATTTTTAACATTGACTTTAATTTATTAAAAAATAGCTTTTGTTAATGCTTTTTCATTTATCCAGGAAATAAGTGTGTGTGTGTGTGTGTGTGTGTGTGTGTGTGTGTGAGAGAGAGAGAGAGAGAGAGAGAGAGAGAGAGAGAAAAGAAAGGTGAGAAAACAATAGTATGAACGACTCAAATTGCAATAAAAATTGCAGTTTTTGTTATACAGGTTAACTATGACTTATGATAGTTATATAAACTACATTTATAATGAAATGTGTTTTACAGGTATTGTATTTGCAAATAGAAGATTACAACAGAATGAAATAACATTTTTAAAAATATTTTGAGTGCTAAATTAGTTTTCAGTGAATACATGGAATAAATATTATATAGATGTCTGAGAATTCTGTTCAATATTAGTCCAAATGACATTTGTGTCTTTCAGTAAAGGTATGGACAGTAGCGATACCGGAGAGACCACCAGCTGATAAACTTAGCAATTAACTTTATCAATTTAAACACATGTCCTTTTTTTCTTTAACCTCCACCCACAATATGTGTTTTTCTACCCATAGCAAGAAAACAAAGAACAAATAAATATGAACTGTGAATTTAATATTAGTATATACTATGGGAATGCTGTTATAGAAACTCAGCATCATTTGATTTTTATACTTGAATTTCAAAAAACACATATTTAGAGCTATTTATTTTTAACGAATTCCAGTGTTAGGTGTAATAACGGAGAACAAAATAAATTTTTTTAAATACACTTTTCAAATGTCTTTGTGGCAGCCAGGTATGGTTTGGTGGTGCACGCTTGTAATCCCAACATTTAGGAGGCTGAGACAGGAGGATCTTGGTTTGTGGACAACCTCATCTACTTATTGAGGCCCTTTGCAATTCAATGAGACCCTGTCAGAATAAAAAGAATAAAAAATAGGGCTGGGGGTATAGCTTGGAGGTAGAAAGTCCCTGGGTTCCATCCATAGTACTGCATTAAAAAAAAAAAAGTTTGTGGTAGAAATAAAATATAGGTCAGAGCTGGGTTGGGAGACTGAGACAAGAGGATCAATGGTTTAAGATCAGCCTCAGCAACTTAGTGAGACTCTCAGTAACCTAGTAAGTCTACAAAAACTAAGAAGGGCTGGGGGTGTAGCTAGGAGGTAGAATGTCTCTGAGTTCAATCCCAGTATTCTCCCACCCCACAAACACATATAAAAGGTCAGAACCTGTACAAATGAGAACATATAATTGATATTAAAAATGAACATGAAAAGAATGGCTAAATCTTGTTAGTTTATTTTCAAAAGATATGAGAAAAAATAGTTTTAGAATTAATAAAATATAGCAATAAAAGAGCTTCAAGATTAACTAACTCTGTCTTCATCTAACCCTGAGTTGAAGACTCTGTTTTAGAAGTTTTAGAAACTTGTTGTTAAAGTTTTAGAAGCTTGTTGTTTAACATAAAAATGCACTTATAAAAATATAAATATGGAATAAATGTTTAAATAGCTTTATAATATTTTTAGATATAAGTGGTACCTCTTATTAAATTTCTTTTTTTTTTTTTGGTGCAGGATTGAACCTAAGGGTTATTAACCTCTAAGGTACACCCCCAGCTGTATTTTATTTTTTATTTTCAACCAAGGCTCATTAAATTGCTGAGTCTGACCACAAACCTGTGATTCTTCTGTGTCTGCCCCCAAGTACTTGGATTACAAGCATGTGCCACTGTGCCCAACTAGATTTTATTTTATATTGAATTCAGTTATCTAAGTTGTTTTGGTTTAGGATCTGAGCTTTAAAAATAACTAATGCTTTTTTTCCCCCTTTTTGTTCTGTGTTAAAGGAGGAATAAATCCTGAGTATGAAAATGTGTCAGGAGAAAGGCAAATGTCAGAGAATTTTGAAGCCAAGACACTGGATTCTCTAATAAACATGCCACTTGCTACTATAGATATTAAAGATGATTGTGGAAGTAAGTACTTTATTAAATAAATGTGTTTAGAAGCAGTTAATTTAGTTATATTTTCCTTAATAAATAACTTCACTTTAAATATCTGTCATTTTTTGAGTTTTGTTTGTTAAATAATAGTTACCTGTTGGTAGCATGTTGTTAAAACTATCGCAGATAATATTACAATCTCACAAAATCTTGAGCTTTCTATAGTTGATAAGCTACTTCTGAATGTAATGGGCCAGATCATTTTGTGGTTTATAATAAGCTCACTTAGTTGTTCTGGAGCCTCTGCTCATTTCAGTAGTATCTATTCATTTAGTAAGTGGTTAGGGGATGTTTGATATCTGCCAAGTAGTTGGATATGCATTGGGAGGGTCTGTCATTGAACAGATAGACCTTGTTTTACCCTTAGGGAGCTTAACAGGCTGGTGTTGGAAACAGTTAAACTTTCAATTGAATATGCACCTACTGAATCTATTGAGTCCTTAGAACTCTTTCTGCAAGTTTCTGAGAACCAATGCTTACTTGATTGAAATATTACTGGTACTACATATATATATATACATATACATATACATATACATATGTGTGTATGTATATATATATATGTATGAATTTTGTGTCATTGTAAAAATAGTACTGTCCAAGATGTTTGGGACTACTTCCATTGAAAATGTGATAGATATTATCCAGGTTATTGTGTTAACAAGAAAATAAAGAAAGGCATCAAACAGTCAACAAATATTTAGTGACTACATATTTTCTGCCACTCATTGTTGCATCCTTATGTAAACATTGCTATTTGATACCTATGCGTTAGTCTTTTAAGAGCCATCTTGATTATCAAATGGACTGGTAATGTTATTGCAGAGCTTATGTTCAAGGAACTCATATTTTACTTAATATTGGGCTATTTATTTTTCTATTAACAATTTTTCTGATTTATTATTACTTATTGTTGTTAATCTCTTACTGTGCCTAATTTATAAAGTAAACCTTATTATAGGTAGCTGTGTGTATATGTATGTGTGTATAATTTATATAGGGTTCCATACTATCTGTGCTTTCTGGTTTGCACTGGAGGCTCAGAATATATGTCCTACAGATAAGGAAGGGGGATTGTGTGTGTGTGTGTGTGTGTGTGTGTGTGTGTGTGTGTTGTGTGTGTGTAATTTATATAGGGTTCTATACTATCTGTGTTTTCTGGTGTGCACTGGGGGTCTCAGAATGTATTTCCTGCACATAAGGGGGGAATATATATACACACACACATACATACATACACATACATATATACGTATGTCTGTGTGTGTGTGTGTGTGTGTGTGTGTGTGTGTGTGTGTTTAATGACTGAGATCCTGTGCCTGAAGTCTACACAGGAAATTATCTAGTTTAGTTCCTTCATTTTTCTTTTTTTTTTTTTTTGGTGGTACTGGGGTTCCTAGAAGCCCTTCTACCTCTGGGCTACACTCCCAGACCTATTTTTTTACATTTTTATTTGGAAACAGGGTCTCCTAAGCCAGCGTGCGTGGCTGGCTTCGAACCTGCGTGGTCCTCCTGTCTCTACCTCCCAAGCGTGGGGATTACAAGTGTGCGCCACCACGCCCGGCCTAGTTCCTTCATTTTTGAGAGGAGAAAACAGTGACATAGAGAAGGTAAATAAATTGACTAAATTTCCCAAATTGAAAAGAACTAGTTATAGAATCTCTGATTCTTTGGTAAAGGTGCTAGACATTGGGGATATCTGCACACCTGGCAGTCTTGATGTTCAGGAGGCTCACAACTTCATTGTGGAGTCACTCTATGAGCAGGTATAATGTATACGTACTGTTCTAGGATGTCGTAGAAGTACATGGGGTAGGGATGTGTGGAGGTAGAGGGTATTGAGGAAGGCTTCCTTGAGGTTTGGCAGGGATATGAGTCTTGGGGATAAGTCTGAACTTAGAGCTCTTTCCTTCATACTCACTCTCCTTGAACTTGACTGATCTTTGGAATTTTCTGTTAAAGTGCAGTTCCTTTTTTCCCCCTCTTTTGCAGCAAGGCAGAGAATCTTTTTTTTTTTTTTTAAATATCTGTGTGGTTCTGATGTTCAGCCAGTCTCAAATCACACTCCTCTCTGTCTCACTGTCTTCTGGATGCAGTGAACCTGGTTTTTATGGGTAGTCGTGAAGGAAGAGGACTACTTAGAATATATGAAATCTCAGGTGTTTTATTGGCCAGTCTTTCCCATTCTGTAATCTAGGAGAAAAAGGATACATGAAGAGGTGTCCGCTCAGCCTATAAGGAAGAACAATGTAAGTTTAACAGCTGTTAGTGAAACCTCCATTTGAAGAATTTGCATTCTTAGAAAACAAGTGGCCACTGGGACTAGAAAGAAGGAAGGGGATGTGTTTGTGAGTTGCTTTAAATTTCTTCTTTGGAAAGGACAGCTGCTTCTGCAGAAGGTGGACATTGGGAAGCATATCCAGTCATTCATGCAAGTAGGATATTTTTTCTGAAGATTTGGTATATTTCTTACTGAAGAAGTGGTGTTAGCCATATATATTAGTGGCTCAGGAAAGCTCACTAAAGATCATTTTTAGCTATACAGCATACCCCTATTTGTTAGTTTAGGACTTAATGAGTGAAAATTTAATTTACATTCCAAACTACTATGTGTAAAGTTACTTTTGTGGGAAGATGGGATTCAAATTCCAGGCTCCGGCTTATACATGGGCAGTGTGATATAATGAGAAGAACAGAAAACTTGTGTTTTAAGTTGTGATTATTTGATTTTCTACCTGTATGGCTTTGGACATCTAAACTGTATGAGCTAGTCTTCTTTAACTATAAACTGTGTATTATAATTCCTTCTTGCTTACCTCATAAGGTTATTGTACAGATTGCAAGAGGAAATGTGTTCAAGAAAGCAGTAAAACATGTAGAATAATGTCTCGATGTTATTTTATAAGACCTTTGAAACGTATCCCTTAGTTATTTGAGGATAATTTATTATCTAATAAATTATTTATATCTAATTTTTATCATAAGTTTTTTTGGTACTGGGGATGGAACTCAGGGGCATTCTACCTCTGAGCTATACACCCAGCTAAATTTTTTATTCTTTATTTTGAAATAGGGTCTCACTGAGTTGTGGAGGGCCTCACTAAGTAGCTGAGGCTGACTGAGAACTGTGATCTTCCTGTCTCTGCCTCCAGAATGCTGGGGTTACAAGTGTGCATTAACATGCTTGGCTCTTATAACTTTTTAGACAACACTAAGGACCAAATAGTACAATTCTTTGCAACCCAGGAACGACTAACTTGTTCTTGTGAAGTGAGGTTTTTGAAAATGTATAAAAATTAAGAATTTTGTTTTCAACATTTAAACCTTAAAACAGATATAATAATAGCATTTGTTCCTCAAATGCAGGATAATTAGTTTGTTGCTTGAGTGGACTTAATCTGTCTTCCTCTTGTATTTAGTGCCATGATAATTTAATCATTCTTCTGGCTCTATAGCGGATAACAACCTTAAAATTGTCAGGTTGCTGGTTGATGCTTGTGGTTGCTTCAGTTTTCTTCTGCATGAAGGAGTTGTGAGTTAACTGTCAATTTTTTTTTTTTTTTGCTGATAGAAACTCTGGTAGAGCAATGAGAAAAATAGTTCTAACAAAAACATCGTGGGAAGGGGAATCCTTGCCAGTGAGAAAACTCTTCCTGAAATGTTGAGTAACCCTCAGTGTCAACTTCAGTGTGGGTATACAGGTGGCGTGTGGTCTGTTTGGCTGAAATGGGTCTTTATATTTTTGTTGTTGGGTTTTATTTATGAAGATGCTATTTTACTAGAAATATACATGGAAATATTAAATGCAGTTAAATGTTATAATTAAATACTAGGACATAAGATACACTAGAATTGCATATTAGAATATAGAAATAAATTAGAAATAAAGCACAAAAAATCTTTAGAAATGGTGAGCAAAAGTCATATAACCTGTGCTGCATCTTTGGCTCCACATGCTAGACCTGTTGTAGGAGAAATCTAGCAGTGGTCAGGAGTCTACTTGGACTTGGATGGTTTTCTTCTTTTTATCAGGGAAGCATTATGGGTGAATTGGTTAGAACCCCAGTAAACTATCCAGAAGATGTTTGATGCTGCTGTTACCCTGCCTCTGAAAGTCTAATGGGAGTCTGCAATGGAGAGTCATTCTCCTGCTGATGGGAATAGTTTAGTATGCTTTTCACAGTGTGACTCTGTGGAGAGCTTTAATTTAATTGACTCTAGTCTCTTAAGAGAATCACAGCTCTTTAACTGTCAAGCCACATTTATTTATTCATTCATTCATTCATTCATTTATTTATTTTTGCGGGTCTGGGGATGGCATCCAGGGGCATTTGACCTTCAAACTATACTCCCTGCCCTATTTTTATTCTTTATTTTGAAACAGGGTCTCATTAAGTTGCAGAGGGCCTCACTAAGTAGCTGAGGCTGTCTGTGAACTGTGATCATCTGGTCTCAGCCTCTTGAATGCTGGGATTACAAACGTGTGCCACCATGCCCGGCATCAAGCCACATATAAATCAAAATTTGAAAGTAAATTCAAGAGTTGATTTTTAGTCACGTCTTTCTTAAATGTGGATTTAGGTTCTCCTTCTGTTGAAGTAATTCTTATTTTACTCACCCAGAATTCTAATCTTGGAGATTTTTGAGCTATGGGAGATTACTATTTTATTACTTATTAGCTTATACTATTAAATTGACATACTTAAAATACTTGAACTCAGATCTTAAAATATCAACTGAAACCTCTAAATTTTTAATAGAAAAATATGGTATCAAAGATAGACTCTTAGTGTATACATTATGTAGTCAATGATTATTCTGAGTCAATTTTAAAAAAGACAAATTATGTTCTGTATCTTCTCTATAATTAACAGGGAAGACATATATCACACAGAGACATGAGTCTTGAGAACTGCCTCATTAGGCAATTTTGTCTTGGAAACATCACAGAATATACGTCCAAACTCACATGGCTGTGATGTCATTAGGTGATATAGTGTTATGGGACCACTATCATATATGTGGTCCACCATTGACCAAAATGTCCTTATGTGGTATATGACTACACACTAGATTTTATTATGAGAGTCTTAGGGCAAAAACATTTGCCCCAGATAATACATATAGTTGATATCCTTTTTATTTTCTTATTAAAAACAAATAAGATCATTTGGGTTGGTAGCACATGCCTAATATTCCAGATACTCGGAAGACTAAGGCAGGAAGATCACAAGTTCTAGGCCAGCTTTTGCAAGTTAGTGAGACCCTGTCTCAAGACCCTGTAGCTCCTTGGTAAAGTGCTTAGTATGCTCGAGGCTCTGGGTTCAATCCCCAGTTACATAAAAACAAATGACAACAACAACAACAAAACACAAGTAGATGAATAAAAGAACAAATTGAGGAGATACATTAACCCAGCATACTTATTGAGCTTTAAACTTTAATTTTAAGACTGTAAAGAAGTTTTATTCACAAATATTTATGCCACAGTGATTTTTACATAGTAAGAGTACTAGGAAAAAAATGCAAATATCCAAGATTTAAGGAATGACTGATTAAGTTATATTAATGCCTCTAGATTACATATTATGCAGTTATTTGTTATTGCAAATAAAAGTTTTGAAAATAGTGCTATAACATATGGAACATTTCATATACGTGGAATGTATATGTGATGCAAAATGAAAAAAAGTAGGGCCAAAATTATGTCTATTTTTTACAGCTGTGTAAATACTTTATGTGATCTGTCACCAAATTTCATAGTGATTGTATTAAGGGAGCAGATTTATTAACAATTTTTGTTCCTTTCTCTAATCCTCAAATTTTATGAGTGGCCTTTATTCTTTTTATGAGAAATTCAATTAAAAATTGTGTGTGGTTAAAACTTGCTCTTAAAGAGTTAGGCTTCATTGAATTGACAAGCAAAGGTAGTGACAAGCTCATTTCTCTTCATTCCCCTCTGCTGCTGTCCGTTAAGGGAGCATTCACCATACTCTTACACTGTGGTGGGTAAAAACTAGTGCTTGGAGTCAGACTTTCAGGGTTCAGAATTTACTTCTATGCTTTTTTTTTTTTTTTTTTTGGTGGTACTGGGGTTCCTGGAAGCCCTTCTACCTCCGGGCTACACTCCTAGACCTGTTTTTACATTTTAATTTGGAAACAGGGTCTCCTAAGCCAGCACGCGGCTGGCTTCGAACCTGCGCGATCCTCCTGTCTCTGCCTTCCAAGCGCGGTGATTACAAGCGTGTGCCACCACACCCGGCACTCCTGTGCTTTTTTGTTTTATGCTTTTTCTAGGTTCAATTTTATTGTCTGTAACATTGGCTTAATAATGGTAGTTATCTCCCAAGATTGTGGGAAAAATTCATTTCTTAGTACATGTTAAATCTGTAAGAGGTTGTTGCACAAAACTATCCTTAGTAACTTTTCATTGATGTAAATTTGCCAAAAATTTTTCTAAATAAAGCCAGGTGTGGTGGTGCACGTTTGTAATCCCAGTACTTGGAAGGCTGAGACAGAAGGATTGGAGGTTCTAGGCCAGCCTTAACTACTTAGTGAGGCCCTCCACAACTTAGTGAGACCCTTTTTCAAAATAAAGAATACAAGATAGGGCTAGGATTGTGTCTTGGAGATAAAATGCCCCTGAGTTCAATCCCCACTACTGCAAAAAAAAAAAAAAGAAAGAAAGAAAGAAAAAGAAAATTCTAAATATATTTGCTCAGTTAAACATTTGTAATCGAGTGCTTTAAGCACATTGCTCAATGTTTTGCTGTGTGTGTGTGTGTGTGTGTGTGTGTGTGTGTGTGTGTGTGTGTACATGCATGCACGCCTCTGGGGATTGAACCCAGGGGGACAGTCTGCCTCTGAGCTATACCTTTGGCCCTATTTAATTAACTAATTAATTTATTGTACTCAGGATGGGACCTGGGACATTCTACTTCTGAGATACACCCCCAACCCTATTTTACAATTTTATTTTGAAATAGGGTCTCTCTAACTTGTGGAGGGCCTAAGTTGCTGAGGCTGGCTGTGAACCTGGGGGATTACAGGTGTGTTCCACCATTCCTGGCTTCATTTTCTTTCTTAATCCCAACAAAACCCAAGAAAGGAAGTAAAATTATTTATATAGAAAGTTTTAGTAATTTTTTTTAGTCCTGGGAATTGAACCTAGTAGTATTCTACCTCTGAACCTCCAGCCCTATTTTCTTTTTTACTTTGAAAGAAGGTCTCACTAAGGAGTAGAGGGCCTTGCTATGCTGCTGAGGCTAGCCTTGAATCTTTGATCCTCCTGTCTCAGCCTTCTAAGTACTGGGATTACAACCGTGCACCACCACATCCAGCTAAATTTTAGTAATTTGCCAAAAATTATTTATAGAGTCTGAGATAATAATTGTATGAAATATAGAAGATAATATTTTGAGTCATACAGTTAAAAAGGTTTTGGAATGATTACTTCAAAAATTTAAACTGCTTAAATAATAATTAGAAATATCAAAACTGTCTAATTCATTTTCAGCCTTTTAATTAAGAACAAGTGTGAAAACAATCAACCCACAATAACAGATGGAGTACTTAATTAAATTAATTTCTTCCATAACTCACTCCTTTGTAGTTTTTGAGTGAATAAATAGAACTTGAGGAAAAATTATATAATTTACATAAAGTGACATGTGGTGCCTTAGTTAAAAAAGCAAATGCATGTATCAGAGAGTTACGGCCTTTGTCAACAAGGCCAGATTCATTAGAACACATTAAAATGGCTATCAGAATCATTATGAAAATTAACAAATGGATTAAATTAAATTTATGTGATGAGTATGAGCCAGCTGTACTTCCACTGATGTCTTTTTACTAACCAAGAAAGCTCTAAACAATTCAGTGAAAGACCCAAGGCACAGGGCGCATTTTGTTTCTATGGCCGCTTATCTTTAATACTTTTATCAGTAAACCAGATAGTTTTGACTGTTTTCCTCTTTATATTTTTCAAGCAGAAGTAAGTAAAAAGCATAATATTAGATTATCCTTTAGAACCTGGATTACAGTTTCAAAGTTAAAAATAAAGTTCAATAAGGAAAAGCAAAGGGATTCCATACTTTGGCTATACAAGTAAATGTTATAAATAACTATTCAATGAGAGAAAAGAGATTTGGAACTTAGTGTGAAGCAGATGGATTGTAAATCAACAGACTCACTGGGTTGATATAACTGCATCATAGGATTCTTTTCCTTTTTTCCCAGTTCTCATCCAATACTTTTTCTTTTTTTGCGATAACTGGGATGGAACCCAGGGGCATTTTACCTCGGAGATACACCCCAGCCCTATCTTTTATTCTTTATTTTGAAACAGGGTCTCACTGAGTAGCAAAGGGCCTCACTAAGTATTAGCTGAGGCTGTCTGCAAACCTCGATCCTTCTGTCTCAGTTATCCAATTCCTGGGATTACAAATGTGTGCCACACCTGGTTTAGTCTTTTTATTTTTGAAACAGAGTCTCACTGAGTTACAAGGGCCTTGGCAAGTAGCTGAGGCTGTCTGGGAACCCTATCCCGTGTCTCAGCCTCCCGAATGCTGGGATTACAAGCTTGAACCACCATGCCCGGCCTCATCAGATACTTTTAAGCTTTGTACTATCTATGCTGACTAACAAAAGAATGTGCTAGAGTATCCAGTTCAAAGGAAAGTTAAGGAGAAGATAAGATTATGGAAAGCTAAGAAATTATTTAGACAAATCTTGTGCTACTTTATTACTGAGAATTTTTTTTTGTGTGTGTGGTACTGGGTATGGAACCCAGAGGCATTCTACCTCTGAGCTACACCACCAGCCCTATTTTTTATTCTTTATTTTGAAACAGGTCTCACTGACTTGGAAAGGCCCTCACCAAGTAGCTGAGGCTGTTTTTGAACTGTGATCCTCCTGTCTCAGCCTCCCAAATGCTGGGATTACAAGCGTGTGCTACTGAGCCCGGCTGAGAAGTTGTATTCTGAGTTAGGGTTTTATGCCGTGTCATTCTCATGATACTAGAATTGTTAAGAGTTGCGAATATAACCATTATTTTGAGAGAATATGCTTTTCCTTTTCTGGTTTTATGTAAAATAGATTTGTGGAATGTTTGAAATAATCAACAATCAGTTGCTACAAACAGGGATACAGTTTAGAATAGGTAAGATATAAAAAAATTTAAGCCAGGCATGGTGGCGCATGCCTGTAATCCCCACGCTTGGGAGACAGAGACAGGAGGATCGCACAGGTTCGAAGCCAGCTGTGCTGGCTTAAGAGACCCTGTTTCCAAATATTAAAAAAAAAGTATAAAATAGGTCTGGGAGTGTAGCCCGGAGGTATAAGGGCTTCCAGGAACCCCAGTACCACCAAAAAAAAAATAAAAAATAAAAAAAAATAAATAAATAAAAGCTAAAAGCCTCTGGTCTTTTAAATACCATGTTTAGTTTGTTCCTCTGTTTAGTTTTTTTTTTGTGTGTATATTTATTGTTGTTAAAGAAATTAGGTTGTATAGGTTTCCTTATCCTGATCATTTAACATATTTCTTTGTTCCTTTATTTCTAATAAATTTGTATCCTTCTGTACATTTTAGCTGGGAATGTTAATATAGAAGAGCTTTACCTTAGCTATTTTATTTCCTGTATGACTATTTGGTTATAAGGAAAGGCAGGATACATCCTTGACTTTTACCCTTTCTAATCACATTTTTAAAATAATGGCTATCTGGAATTCTCCAAAGGTGACCTGTGAGTTTTGGTTTTAATATTTCTTTCTAGTATCATTATGAATTGGTAAGTTTATCATATTTGATTGCTTTAAACCATTGAATTTATTATTGAATTTGAAGCTGAAATTGTCTCATCTTTGGCCAGAGGGAAGAATTTTATTGATTCTAGAGACCTTCTGACATTTCCCAGGTGTTATAGTTTGGCTCTTGAATGTCTAGCCAAAGCCTCATGTGTTGAAGGCTTGTCCCCAGGTGGAACCGTTTGGAGGTGAGGTCCAGTGGAAGGAAGTCAGGTCACTGGGGAGAGATGAAAAATTGCTCTTTCCTAGTGGTAGAAAAACTTACCTGTGGGAAAAAATGATCCTTAAGTATGTGATCAGGGGTTAGCACTCTGTGGCCCCTTGTCCAAATCTGGCTGACCACCTGCCTTTTAATAAGGTTTGATTGGAACACGATATACTTCTTCATTTATGTTTTGTCAGAGCTGGGTAGTTGTAACAGAGACCATGTGACCCACAAAGCCGGAACCGTTCACTATTACGTCCTGGATAGAAGTGTTCACCAACTCCTGCTTTAGGTTTGGAGATGACAATTATGAATGATTGATACTTATATATTGCTTGTTTCCTTCTTTTTCTCACCAGGTTATCTTTGCTTAAATTGCTAGACTCACTGTTGTTTGGCTTTTTCCCTCTAGTCACTGATGTACCCCAAATAAATTCAAAGAGGAGTAACGAAAGTGAATGGATCAAGAGTGATGAAGTAAAGAAGAGGAAACGAAAGCTAAAAGATTATCAGCCCAACTATTTCCTGTCCATTCCAATCACCAACAGAGAGGTGCTACTTTAAAACATAATATTAACCATGAAGTTTGTATTCTGTATTATTATTATTATTATTATTATTATTATTATTATTATTATTTGGTGGTCCTGGGGGTGGAACCCAGGGGCTTTCTACCCCCGGGCTATACTCCCAGACCTATTTTATATTTTATTTGGAAACAGGGTCTCACTAAGTTGCTGAGAGCCTCACTAAGTAGCTGAGGCTGGCTTTGAATCTGTGTCATCCTCTTGTCTCAGCCTCCCAAGCTCTGGGATTACATGCCTGTGCCACCACGCCTGGCTTTTTTTTGGTGGTACTGGGGTTCCTGGAAGCCCTTCTACCTCCGGGCTACACTCCCAGACCTATTTTATACCTTTTTATTTTTTGGAAACAGGGTCTCTTAAGCCAGTGGGGCTGGCTTCGAACCTGTGTGATCATCCTGTCTTCGCCTCCCAAGCGCGGGGATTACAAGTGTGCGCCACCATCCCCAGCTTGTATTATATTCTAAGTACACTCAATACTTGCCAGCCCACTTTTTTTCAGCTTCTGAGAGTCTTTGGTGGCAGTTTGTAGGACTGTGCAGGGGAAATTTCTGTTTAAGCAGTAGGAATATATTTAAACAGAAGTTTTGAAAATTATTATTTAAACAATTCTATTTGAAGAATAATTTTGCAAAAACGACTTGGAGAATATGGCATGCCAAGGCCTTTCTAAGTATTTATTTACTCTATTGGAAGAACTCTTCAGAAGCAGAGAACAGTGATTGGGTAGGGAAGGAGGATGATTCTGAAACCTCTTGAGGGAAAGTAAACTGGCGTTCCTTACTCTTTCGTTCTTTTTATTGTAATGATTTTTAAAGTGTAATTTCTTAAAATATTACTCACCCTAGCTGGGTGTGGTGATGCATGCTTGTATTCCCAGCATTTAGGAGGGTGTAACTCAGAGGTACAATGCCCCTGGGTTCCATCCCCAGTACCACAAAAAAAAAAAAAAAAAAAAATTTACTCACCTTTATATAGGTTGAGTATCTCTTATTCAAAATGCTTGAGACTAGAAGCATGACTCATTTTGGATTTTAGAATATTTGCATGTACATAATAAAATATCTTGAGGATGGGATCCCAGCTTAAATTGTGAAATTCGTTTTTGTTTTGTATATACTTAATATATCTAATCTGAAGGTAATCCTGTATAACGCTTTTTAGTGTGCTTGCATCTTGACATCAACCTATCATCTGAGGCTTAATGTGAAATTTTTCACTTGTGACATCGTTTTGGCTTTCAAAAAGTTTTATATTTTAGAGCATTTCAGATTTTAAATTTTTGGATTTCAGATTTTCAGATGAAGTATGTTCTACCTGTACCAACTCAATATTGTATGACAAATTTGATAGAAGTCTATTTAAAAGTCAGAAAAATTAATGTGATGTGAATGAGAGAAAATGGGATTCCCTTTTTTTTTTTTTTTTTTGGTACTGGGGCTACACTCCCAGACCTATTTTTTAAATATTTTTATTTGGAAACAGGGTCTCTTAAGCCAGCAAGGCTGGCTTTGAACTTGCGTGATCCTCCTGTCTCTGCCTCCCAAGCGCGAGGATTACAAGCGTGCGCCACCACTCCTGGTGGAGTCACCATTTTCTTAGACCACACTGAGAAACTCTTAAGAGAGAAAACTACTGTGTCTAACTGAAACCGTTGAAGCAGTAAGAGAAAAGTGCCCCAGGACAAAACACCTCACATAGAAAACTTTTTATTATCTTAGACCAGTTTTACAGCCAGATTTGAGTGATTCTGATTGTGGGATATAATCTCTTGGAGTAAATTTTCAGAGACAAGGTTGCCCTTGTTTCTCTGAGGGATGATAATGAATTTTTAAAAAATCAAGTAAACTTGTAATTGAAGACAAATATTAAAAGAAAAAAATTTTCTGGGCTTGATAATATATGTTTGTAGTCTCTGTACTTGGGAAAGTGAGACAGGAAGATTATAGGTTTGTGGCCAGCCTCAGGAACTTAGTGAGGCTCTCTGAAACTTAGTGAGACCCTGTGTCAAAATAAAAAAATAAAATAGAGCTAAGGATGTAGCTTAGAGGTAGAATGCCTTTGGGTTCAATCCCCAGTATCCATACACACACAAAAGAAAAAGAAAAAAAATTTTTACTAGATCATTCTAGGAAATATTGTCTGTGAGATATAGTTTCTCTGGGGAGAAAATCTACATTAAAAACAGAAAAATTAGCTATATAAGATTTCAAATTAGCTGTAGTGAAGGGTAGTATTCTAGCTTAACTGATACACGTTGATTCTTTTGGTGAGTAAACAATAAAATAGTTCTCAAGTGCTTAGATGGCACAAAGTTTGGTATAATCAGCAATATATAGTAGAATACTTGCAAGTTTTTTGGATATGTTTTCTTAAATTTAGGGTTACATTGTGTTATCCAGCTCTTTATTGCTGTGATGATAATACCTGATAAGGACAACTTAGAGGAGGAAAGATTTATTTTGGCTCATGGTTTCGGATAGTTCAGTCCATGGTTGTCTGGCTCCGAGGCTGAAGCATGGCAGGAGGGCGTGGTGGAGGACATCTGCTCAGCTCAGCCATGAGGCAGAGGGAGTGCCGGCAGGTAGAAGATGAACTCTTCCAGGCACTGCCCCAGCCACCTCCTCCCTCCCACTAGTTCCCATCTCCCAGAAGTCCGTGCAGCCATTAATGGATTAATATGCCAATCAGGTCAGAGCCCTGGTGACCTAATGACTTCTCAAAAGCTCCACCTCTGAGCACTTGAGGCTTTGGGGGCCATTCCATATCTGATCCATATGAGAGGCAGTGCTGCTTTAGTGGGCAGCCAGATGGAGCCAGGTTCTAGAGAAATGGAGTGAAAGACACTTGGAGTGATTTACCTGAGGAGACGCGATTTGTGATTGCAAGAGCATCCAGGTTCCTTGTTTAATTTGTTGCTTAGACAATGTTCTATCATGGAGTCTCTGAAAGTCTTTGTCAGGCACTTGTGTGTTGCTTTCATTAGGTCATTCATTTATATTTCTCCTTCATATTTCTAGTCTTTGCTCAGATGGTAGACTGATTAGCAGCTCTTCATCACCCTTTGTGTCTGTCCCTATGCCCCTTGAAGCCTTCTCTGGCTTTCAGTAAGGGCTGGTGGGTGATATGGTGGGACGGGCAGGAGGAGACGGAGAGGAAAGCTGGTGGAGAAATTCTTGTGCCCCCACTGAGTTCCAGGGTTTGAGCCACACGGTGACAGGAGGAAAGGCTGAGAGAGTCCTGTGTGCCGCTTCCGTTTCCACCCTGTTGGCTGCTGTAGACTTACATATGTGTCCCAGCTTCTATGAGCCATGTACACAGTGGAAAGGGTAGAGACCTTCTTAGACTACCCCTTGCATCACAAACTCCACTGTGGGACCTAATTGCTTGAGTTTTGATTTCTTCGGGGGATAATACTGACCTAAGATAATTATTTTATAAACCCCAGTCAGGACACATCACTGATCTGCTTATGCGCTTCAGGATTTTCCCATTGATGTCAGGATAAGGACACTCCTACTGTGCTCTGTAAAGTTTTGCCTGTTCTGACCTTTGGCCTTCCTTGGTCTTGCCAGGTTCCCTCTCCCTAAGGAAGGCTGTCTTGGCAAGGAGTTTACTCTTCTGTCCACTTGGTTTAGCGCCTTCCAGTATCTCAGTTCGGACTTCTCCACTAGTGACCACAATGACCAGGTTAACTCCCTCATTTCCTCCAGTAAAGATCTTCATAATGTTGTTTGTCATTTGTCATCTTTAGAGTGGGATACTTCTCTTCCTCACAAGGTATTTTAGTTCATTCTTAATACCTACATTAGTGCTTTTCCAAGAGTAGGCACATTCCTGTGCATACACACCCACAGTGATGTCATTTAAGGGGTAAAGGTATATTTCTGCTATACCAAATTCCTTATCTCTTTCTCTCTCTCTGTCTCTCTCCCCTACTCCCGCTCTCTCCCTCTATTCTTCTAACTCTCCCTCCCTCCCCCTCTCCCTCTCCTCCTTTCTCCCTTCTCCTCACTTACTTGTACAAGGGATTGAATCCAGATTTTAACATATGCTAGCTCACTCTACCACTGAACTACACTCAGGACCCAAGAATACAGTGTTACAAATGCTGGTTTCAGAATATAGGTTCAACTGCAGGTACTTGTTTAGAGGAGGTAGGGGAATTTATAGTAGTGGGAAATGGAGGTTAATTTAATGTTTCCCTCTCAAGAGACATATTTCTGTCTAACAAAGCTTAGAAAAGATATCCAAATGTGGGGAGGAAATGTAGAAAATGGATTAAGAGATATATTTTATGTTTTGGATGAGCACCCTTTTTATTTGTCTACTTTCACGTATCTAATGTTAATTTCTTTTTAAACTGCTTTGAGGCTTTCTGGGAAGGCCTGGGAAAAGAAGTACCATTTATAACCCTGTTTCAATGCAAGATTGTATTCAAGTTCCAACTCGGTGACCTGCAAACAGGCTTTGGGAACTCACACATTCACAATGAGTTGCTCTACTTTTGGCCTCACTTGTTGGCAACAAGTTTTAAAGAAAAAAGCATTCTGAATTACACGAGTCTTTGATTTTAAACAAATTATTAGAAGTGTGGAATTCTTTATTAATAGGAAATTCTTGATTTCATAATTTTTTTTTGTGGGTTTGAGGATGGAACCCAGGGGCATTTGACCTCCGAGCTACACCCCCTGACCCATTTTTTATTCTTTTATTTTGAAACAGGGTCTCACTAAGTTGCAGAGGGCCTCACTAAGTAGCTGAGGCTGTCTGAACCGTGATCCTGAATGCCAGGATTACAAGCGTGTGCCACCACGCCCAACTTTGATTTCATAATTTTAAGAATAGATTGGAAAATGAATTAGAATGGCTGCATAAAAATATCCTAATTGGAAGCATATAAAAGCATTTGTTGCTTTATTAACCCACAGTTGTATATTAGCTTAAAGATAAAGAAAAATTTTGTTAGGCTCTAATACATCTTAAATATTTCTTAGATGCTTTGACTTTTTATTTATTAATCCAGCTGTTACCCATATGTTGGTTTTATGTGCTTTATTGTGAGAGATAATGTATCAGCTTTCCATGACTATAACATAATATTTGAGATAATCTATTAAGGAAACAGTTTTCTTTTAGCTCACATTCTTGGAGACTCCAGACGATTACTGATTGGTCTCATTACTTTTGGGCCTGTGGTGAGGTAACACATCATGCTGGGAGCACATGGCAGAGCAAAATGGCTCATCTTGTGGCCAGGAAGCAAAAGAGAAAGAGGACAAGGGACCAGGGTCCCCAGTCTCCTTCATGTGCACTCCCATAGCGACCTAAAAAGTGTGTTCCCCCAATAACCCAAAGACCTCTCACTAGGCTCCACTTCTTAAAGGTTCCACGAACTGGTAGTTCCACCCTACAGACACAGCCTTTAAACACATGAGCCTTTGGGGAATATTCAAGTCCAAACTCTAGCAAGCAAATCAGCACTGAAAAAAATGCAAGGGATACCTGGGCATGGTGGTGCACACTTGTAATCCCAGTACTTGGGAGGCTGAGACAGAAAGATCATGGGTTTGTAGCCAGCCTCAGCTACTTAGTGAGGCTCCCTGCAACTTAGTGAGACCCTCTTTCAAAATAAAGAATAAAAAAAAAAAATAGGGCTGAGGTTAGTATAACTCAGAGGTAGAGGCCCCTGGGTTCAATCCCCAACCCCACCCCCACAAAAATGCAAGGAATAATCAGAAGATGATGAAATTGGGAGTGTATTAATTTTCATAAATTTTTTTACTATGCTAATGAAAAAGATGATTTTCTTCAGAGGTCTCAAAAGCATTTAATTACATGCTTCATCATTTTGTAATATGAAAATTATTCATCTTATGAAAATATGGACATAGATTAGTTAATTCAGTTCCTTTCTGGAAAATGTAATAGTAAAAAAATTTGTTATTTGCCGGGGTCCAGCTCTAGCATGAGTCGAGGTTCGTGTGATGGTGAGAGAGAAAGCCGAGGTCAATGAGAGAAGAGCTGCCACACAAGATCAGATTCAAGCTTCTCCATTTTATTCAGGATTTGTTACAATTTCTATACTTTCTTTTTTGGCAGAAAAGCAAGGGCATAGCCGTACAAGCAGGATCTCCAAGGATGGGAAAAGTTTTATTTTTTATAGAGTTTAGGGTAAGGGTGCCAGACATTTAAATAATCATAGTATGCTTTGTCTCACATCACAAGGCTGACTTAAACTTAATCTTATACATTGGTCCAAACTAAGGTCAGTCTGAACTTAACGTTTGGCCCAAACTTTATCCTTGGGAAAAAATCTTTGCTGCCTGAGTCTCTCACAAGCCGCTGCCCATCAGTTTTAGTTATAATGCTTATACATAAAATTCCAATTATACATATTAATCCAAATAATCCTAAAATAATTTTTTGAAGAAAGGAATGCTAGACATACTTCATGGGGGATCTACGCCGTTGCGGATCCCCTGATCGAGCTTTCTCAAGATCTGCATGAGATGCTGTAGTAGATATTATCATGTTTCTTATTATGATTCTTCTATTTGAAGCTATTTTTTTTGTACTTTTACTTCAGTTTTTGCTGTATCATTAGTTTTTTAGGTTTGTTCCATGGTTGTGGACAGGCCTGAAAATTAAATGAGAGTTTTCTACTTTGAAGAAAAGTTATGTGTTTTTTTGGTACACTGAGGATCAAACCCAGGGGCTTCAGTGTACTTGAGGGTACTACCACTGAGCTACATCTCTTTTCCCTTAGGTAGTGTATAATAATTCTAGTATCTCCAAATGTGACAACACATTTAGAAACAATATATGCAACAGCTTGGAAGAATTCCAAAAACAATGTCAAAAGACTAGGTCAAAGACATTCTTCTACCATGTACCAGAATGTAACTAATTTATTTCATGTAGAAAAGCACACTAACTTTATGGAATTTTCTTTGAGCTCATATGTGCTTTGAGTAAATTATAATGCATAAAATATGTATAAATGAATTTTCTAATTGCATTAATTTAGACATGTGGAATATGGCTTAGGGATGATGTTTAGCAGATGGGTGTCTGTTTTTATTCTGTTAACTCAAAGTACTCATGAAATGAAGTTTAAGTTTGCAATAAAGTTTATATTTTTAGAAGTTTCTTTCAATGTCATATTTAAATTTGACTTTGTAGTATTAGGTTTTAAAAATGTACTTTGTGTAACACTGCCAGTGGCTAGGAATAATGGTGACAGATAAGCTTTAATTGCTTTGTGGAATTTTAAATAGTGACTGTAAAGATTAGTTTCTTTTGGCTTTTGATGACATTGGTTTTTTAAAAAATGATCTACAGTTAAGCCTGAAGTATTTTTCTTTTCTTTTTTAAGAATGTAATTAGGAATAAAAAGCATTTAAAAAGTCTTAAGATAATATCAAAGACTATATAAATTAATCCAAAGCATCAAAGCATAGTTAGAAATATATTACTTGATTAGATTAACCATGAAATTTTCATAGGTTTGAGGTTAATCCTGCACTATAATAAAGAAGTTATCATGAACATGAAATATTCTACCCACTAGGAATATGTAGTACTCCCACACCCCACTGTGGCAAACCCAAATACTTCCAGGTATTGCCAGATGTGTTCTGGCTAGAGAATTGTTGACTTTAATAATATTAGCAAGGCCTTATAACCTTATCTTAGGCAAATGGTATAGTGCTTGCAAAGTACTTTCATTAATCTTTTTCATATGCTATTTAATATAGCTTAATAAATAGCAATGCATATTTTATTATTGAATGTTCAATTTTCATTTGAATAGACTAAGGCTTAGTGCGACTTGGTGACTTGTATAGTGTTATACCTTTGAAAGACCTGGTAAAAACCCAGAATTTCTGACCTGAGTCCAGCACCCTTAATTGACATAGTCCCTAAAGAAAAATCACCATAAGAGAATGATAATGTTTGAATAGCCTTGGTACCAGCTCAGATTTAAAGATGTATTATTTTGAGGTTTGATATTTACTTGGCCCTTTTATATGTTACTGGATCCATTTGAGCTGTTTTATTATTTTTTAAATCAATCTCATTGCTTTGCTTCACCTGGGAAAATCTCTAAGATAACAAATTAAAAATCTTTGCACATCAATGTGGACTTATGCTAGAGGGACAGAGGGCCAATGGTTCCATTACATAGCAGCATCTTAGTTCACTCTGTGCTACTCTTAACAGCGTACCTGGGACTGGATAATTTATTTATTTATTTAATTTTTTTTATTGGTGCACTGTATTCATACATCATAATGGGACAGAAAAAACTTTTGTAGACATACATGCACACATTACCCAGTTAGCCCCTACCCGATCCCCACCCCGTTCCCTCCCCATCCCTCCTTCCCATGCTTGGCTTAGTGGTTGACATCTAGTATTATAGCAATTTATCCAAAATTAAAAATGATAATCTCACAGAAGAGTTTCATTTGTCTGATACCAAGCTTTTGATGACTTAAAGATAACATTTCAATATTTCTTTTTGCTTTCTTTCTTACCAAAGAATATTTTTTTTAGGTGAAACTATCATACATTTATTTATTTATTTTTCAGAAAAAATCTATCCTAATATGGAATATGGGCTCCAGATACCCAAAATGATCTCGAAAAAGAACAAAGCTAGAAGATGTATATTTTCTGATTTCAAACCTTATAAAGCTACAATAATTGAAAAAATGTAGTACTGTTATAAAGGCAGATATATAAACCATTGGAGTTAAATAAAAGCCTAGAGATAAATTCTTCCATATATTGTCAAGTTATTTTTGACAAGGTTTCCATGAACATTTGGTGGGGGAAATAATCTTTTAACTAAATATTGTTGAAAAATAATAATTACATGAAAAAGAATAAAATTGGAGCCTTACCTAACACCATATACAAATAAAACTCAAAATAGATAAAAGACCTAAATATAAATCTTAAGACTATAAACTTTTAGAAGAAAATCTGGTTCATAAAACCTCACAACATTAAAATTGGCAGTAATTTCTTGGATATGATTTCAATGGCACAGGCAACAGAAGGGTAAACAACTCCCTAAAAAAAAAAAATTGTATATCCAAAGACAATGTAAACAGAGTTAAAAGTTACTGATAGAATGGGATAAAATATTTCCAAATGCTATATCTGAAGGTATATTAATATTCCAAATAGAAATCCTAAAAATTAGCAACAATAAAAGCAAACAATACAATTTAGAAATAGGTAAAAGACTAACATAAATAAAGAATCTCCAAAGATAACCAATCTTAGTTGTCTGTTGGATGGAAAATCTTGTTTCTCTAGTTCTGGTGTGTGTTACCTATTTCTTCTTTGTAGTTAATCTCTTTGAGTATTTTCTCTAGCGCTGGTTTTGAAGACATAAATTCCTTCAGTTTCTGTTTGTCATGGAAGCTTCTTATTTCTCCATCTAATTTGATAGAAAGTTTTGCTGGGTAGGCAATTTTGCGCTGGAAGTTGTTTTCTTTCAGAGTTTGGAATATGTTACTCCAAGCCCTTCTGGCTCTCATGACTTGGTTTGGGAAGTCTGGAGTGATTCTAATTGGTTTGCCTCTGAATGTCACTTGGCCCTTTGTTTTTGTTGCCTTTAAGATTCTCTGCTTGGTTTCCGCATTGGTCATTTTGACAATTATGTGGCGTGGGGATCCTCTTCTCTGATCCTGTCTAAAGGGAGTTCTATAAGTTTCCTGGAGAGAGAGAGAGGAGAGAGAGAAGGAGGGAGGGAAGAGAGAAGGAGAGAAAGAGAGGGAGGAGAGGACAACGGGGGGGGGAAGAGAGAGAGAGAGAGAGAGAGAGAGAGAGAGAGAGAGAGAGAGAGAGAGATATTAAACTTGATGTTTTATTTCTTAATCTCTGCCTTTTTTCTTTTCACCTCTCAAGGAGAAACAAACTCCTTGTATCTGTTGGCCTTTCTTCTTACTCCTTTGCTTTCTACTTCTCCTCCTCCTCCTGGATTTTTTCTTCTAGATTCCTCCCTTATCTTTCCTCATGTGTCAAAGTGTATCTTTTTCTCCAGCTCCTTTTACTCTTTTGGGGGTATATGATCTTTAAGAGATTTTAGAGCCTGGTTATTATTTGTCACATCAGCACCTGCACATTGCCCAGTTAAGTAGTTATGGTTTAAATTGGAGTAAGAAGAAGAACCATTCTGTGTATTTTGGACCATTCTGAGTATTTGGTAAAGTTACATGTGTGCCCTCACCAATGAAGGATGACTAGTTTCCTTTCCAAATACGCCTTTTGTATTTCTCTGTCCAATACACAAAACTATTGTTTATTTTGCATAGTTGAACAACAGAGACATTCTACTGCCTTTAAAGTTTCCACTGAATCACTGTCTAGTTTCAGTGAGTTCTCTAATGATGTGGTTGAAGGAACAATCATCATGTTTCATTTTATGTCTGTTTCATACATAGGAGGACAGCCTCCGTAATCTGAATCAAATAAAAATGTTTGATTACAAACCAGGTGTGGTGGTGTATGCCTATAATATCAGTACTTGGGAGATTGAGACAGGAGGATTGCAGGTTTGAGGACAGCCTCAGCAAGTAGTGAGACTCATCAACCCAGCAAGACCAGATTTCAAAATAAAAGTAATTAAATATATAAATAAAAAGTTTGATTGCAGAAAGAATATGGAATACTATGTAGATTAGACCTAGTTCCATTAATTTTTTATGTATAGGAATAAATTACCAGCAATAAAACCTGTAGTGGATGAAGGCCATTTCTTTGCTTCTGTTCCTTCTTCCCAGGGCCAAATCAGTTGATTGGAAATATTAACTGATCTGCCTAGGAAAAGACACCAAACCTTTTTTTTTTAAGTCCAGTTTTCTGAATTGTTTACCCAGCTGCATATGGGAGCAAGTTCTATTACTAGTTGTGATTCTTCTCACTCATTTAGATGACTATATAGCTAGCAGTTGCTTTGGTTAGTGAAAGTGGCTAAACTTTGAATAGTAGACCTTCTTGGATGTTCAGTCAGAGTAGTAAAAGTTCCTAACAAAAATAAAAGTATTAAGTTCAAACATTTTGTGTTAATACAAAACAAAAGCAAATCTTAGTCAATGGGTGGGTCGAGTGGGCAAATTGAGTTTTATTCCATCATGTTTGGAAAGCTGTCTACTTTGTGATGTCATCTCTTCTAGGGAAGGTTTAATTTTAAGTCATTATAGTCAATGAGTCCAAAAGTGTAAGGAATCTCTCGAGACTCTAAAGTTGCTGCCATGTGAGTAGTAAGAAGAGCATGGTATGGCCCCTTTTAATGAGGCTCAAGGGAAGTTTTGCTTTGATGTTATTTCCAAAGGACCCATTCTCCAGGTTTCAGGTCATAGAAAGTCTGATCATTACCAGTAGACAGTTCATGGAATGCTTCCTTCATCTTGTGGGAATATATTCTGACAACCTTCCAAGAATATAGAGGATTATAATGGCAATCAATGGTAGTGCCACTGGGTTTGTAAAATATTGTTTAATTGTATGATGACATGTCCAGTGAGTTCTCCTGTTAACTGTAAATCTCTCCAGGGATCCCTGCTTTCTACAGTTCTTGTGTCTTTTGTATAAGTGGACACAGATCAGGAGGCCAGAGTCATAAATTCCTATAAGGATTTGAAATTCCCCAATTTTTATGGGTTTTCTCAGAGATTTGAAAAATCTTTTGCTAAAGTTCTGCATTTTTTTTCTTGTTTTTTTCCCCCCAGTACTTGGGATTGAAACCAGGTCCTGATACATGCTAGGCAAGCACTGCTCCACTGAGCTACACCCAGCTCCTGAGTTTTGTATTTGACTAAAGGATGAAAGTAGTTTTACAGGAGCCAGACCTGTTTGTTCTGAAGGGACTATCTTTGTAAGGCATTAGCCTAATTTTCCTTTTCTCATAATCCTCATGAAACAGACGCCTCTAAATCTTGACAGTTTCCTGATAAGTTGTTATACTGCATTTCCTCATGGTAAGAGGAAAGGCTGAGGGCTGTCCCATACTGCACTTAGGCCTGACAGGTACCCAGGAAGCTAAGATCCACAGGTTCCCTGGCTATCTAAATCTACTTATGCATATTTTCTTTCTTTGTCCACTTGTCTTGGCTTCTCTTATAAAAGCTTGCCTTGCCCTTGAATTCTCTGAAAATGGAGATATGAAACAAGAAAGTTTCTTTCATCGTCTTTTTCTGCAAAGTTGGCTTTGAATAAAACTTATTTTTCTACCAGTTGGACTCAGCCTCCTTGGAGCAGACAAGCTATAGGGCCTAGTCCCTTGCCCTGCGTGGAAGCAGTTCCTCCAGGTAACATTCAGGGTGCAAGGGTAGTTGAGCAAAAAGATTGGAGCTTCAGGGTGAAAAGACAGTTGAACAAATGGGTTGGTGGATTTAGAATAATTAGGTTGAAGAAGATAAAGGGAGGAAATAGTCTTGTTAGTCACTATATGATTCTTTATATTTTTGTCTTCCATTTCTTGCTTAAATTTTTATTTGTTCTATTTGCCTTTAGTGAGGAATCTTTTGGAGAGGTAATTTTAGAATCAGTTGGTCTTTTAGAAGCTTATGTGTACCAGTCAAAAAGTGCATCTGGAGCTGGGGATGGTAGCTCAGTGACTGAACGCTTATTTGAAATGCATGATGCCCTTTGATAACCACACTGAAAACAAACAAAAGCTCAAAAACCCTCTCCCATGGAGCTGGGCGTGGTGGTGCATGCTTGTAATTCCAGTACTTGGGAGGCTGAGTCAGGAGGTTCATTTCCAGCCTCAACTACTTAATGAGCCCCTCTGCAACCTACTGAGACCCTGTTTCAAAATAAAGAATAAAAAAATAGGGCTGAGGGTGTAGCTCAGTGGCAGACTGCCCCTGGGTTCAATCCCCAGCACTATAAAAATAAATAATAAACAAAAACAAATAAATACAGCCCCCATCCCATAATTTCTGAGGCATTTGACATTCTTTTTTTTACCCCCAATGTACCCCAGTAATTAGCAATTTTATCTAGACTGAGACTTCCCTACCATGGCCGCTGCAACTCTAAATAACATCTGATAAGGTACATTTGTTTCTCTAGAAAGGTGCTGATTTGGGGATCTGTACTTTCTGAACATACAAATCAATCATAGTTTCAGACAGAGGAGTCTTGTGCTACTTGGATGCAGATTAACCCATTATATCTTGTCTTTCTGAAATTTGCCTGCCTGAGGCCTCTACTTAAGCTCAGACCCATTCCTGTTGAATACCCAGTTTGATCTGGAGAGCCAATTGGAAATAACAATTACACAAATAAGCTAGAGTGATTAAGATGCAGAATGTAGAACTCAAAATCTGAGAGGGTCTGACGTGGGACCTCCAGATACAGCTTGAAGGTAGTGAGCACAGTGGGCATGGTGGGGATCTTTTGCTGGTTCCTTATTGTTCCTGGTAGTTGTTACGGTTTGGGAAACTGTCCCCAGGGATCTTGGTTAGAGCCCTGGGAATAATTTCCTGAAAACTCCCCAAAGAAACAAAAAAACAGAAAAACAGAAAAACCGTGGGTTCTTATCCTGAGCTAAGGATAAATACACATTAGCCTGGACTCTTGCTAAGATTTAAAGAAGTTTATTAAGAAGATAGAAATATAGAAGATAGTTACAGCCCCATGACATTCAGGCAAGGGGAGTTGGTTCCAATGAATTCACCCAGAAACAACATGTGGACCAGACTTTTTTATACCCATGACCTCCATCTTGTTCATGTTATTCTGAAGTAGTAAAAATCCTGTAAGGTTCCTACCCCACCAAGGTGTCTCCTTTCATGAAGGTTGAAGGTCAACCCCCTTCTCCCATCCTAGCTAAATTATTATGTAGATCTATATTTAGAAAGAGGAAGCCCTAGCTCATGTCTCCTATTGACTTGTTAATTACTTTTATCTAAGTCAATTTAAGTTTCAATAGCTGTTTGTTCCTGACTGAAACTGAAACCAAGTGTTTCTCCAGGTCTGCCATTTTGACACAATTATTTTTGAAATATATCTATTAATAATCAGAACTTTCTCAAATCTTCCTAAGCCATTCCCAATACTGGTACAGTAGTCACCAGAGGTCTCCTTTGAATCCCACTGTTGCCACCAAACTATACAAGAAATATTTGGGACACAGTAATATTTTAATGAGTATGAGAAGAATCAGTTCATTAATCGGAAATGCTAGACTGAAAGAGGTTTGGTGTTTCAATTTCAAAGTGTTAGAGACAAGTATTTATAGAAAAATGTAGAATCAAAATAAGGAAATAATTTGATTTGTTACTCTTACAAAATTACCTTTTTTGGTTTACTCTATTGGAAAACCCCTAGTCACGTAATCATATATTAGTTTACTTATCATTGGCTGAGGTTAATTTATGTTTCTATCTAACATAAGCAGAAATGACCAGAAATAACTCAAGATAATGTTTGCATGTTTTCAGTTTAAGCAAGGTTAAGGCTATTTTTAACCTGCTTGAAAATTTTTAAGGCTTAATTGGTTTCTTTTGCTCAGAGATTTTTCAGGCCTGGCCTCCATTTTAATTTTGTTTTAACACTTCCTATCATGAAAACATCATTTCCTCTGTTAGTCTGTTTCATATTACAAGGAACATAGAAGTGCTAAGGTTATTTTAGGAGATGTGGATTTAAGATATATAGTGTAAAAAAAAAAAAGGAAACAGATGTGGTGGCATACTCCTGTAATCACAGTGTGTGGGAGGCTCAAACAAGAGGATCACAGGTTCAAGGACAGCCTCAGGAACTTAGTGAGATTCTCAGCAATCTAGTGATACCCTGTTTCTAAACAAAAAAATTTTAAAAAATGCTGGAAGTGAGGTTGTGAAATGGGGTTTCTTGAGAAGAAACATGGAGTTTCCTTAAGATGAAACGGGGTTTCTTGAGAAGAAACATGGTGTTTCCTTACCGGATTCTTGTCTGTGGTGAGCGAAGAATGACACTGCCGATGGCAGGAAGGGGAGCAAGAAGTTTATTGGAAACAGCAGGGAATAGGGAAAAATGGCAGAACACCCCTAAGGGCTGTCGGGACTCTGGTGCCCAGCAGCTGCCTCCAAGATAATACTTGAGGGTATCTCAAGCCAAATGCCTTCAGTTGCAAGCTGCTTTCTCCCAAGTCCACATGATCTGCCAGAAAAGAAATGCAGGTCACCCCTAGGGGCCCTGGTCGGCCTTGATGTCCAGCGGAGGCCTTCAGGTCACTACCCGAGTGTATCCCGGGCCAAGTGCCTTCAATTGCACCCCACTTTCGCTCAAAGCTAATGCGACCTGCGAGAGAGAGAAAAGCTCCCCAATGGGGAGGGGTTCCCAGAGTGGGTAACCGTCCTGCTGACTGATCTAGGAGTTTATATATCTCTGTATGTCCTCTGTTACTTGGAGTTTGGGAGGCAGTTCTTAAAATTTGCATAGGGTATTTGCATGTCCTTTGAGGGGTCTCCTTCTTTCAGCAGAGGTGTCAGACTTGCTCCAGGGATGTCTCCTGGGTTTGTTGATTAGTAAACTGATGGTTTTATGAAGCTTTGGTCATTCTTATCTCTGAACCTTGGAAAAGCTGGTCTCTTTTTAGGAGCCTTGGAAGTTAATTAGTATTCCTTGCACCCTTGCACCTCAGGAAATTAAGCTTTTCTACCGAGGCCTCTTCCCTACCTGCCTACTTCTCTTCTACCTCCTCAGTTGGAAGTAGAATGCTCTTGGTTTCAATCCTCGGTAACACACACACACACACACACACACACACACACACACTATGGAGATAGGTATAGGGGCCACTGTCATAGGGTCTCTCATTTGGGTAGAGAAATTAGATTCAACTTTGACTCCAACAAGAACAAAAAGAGATTTATAACCAAGGAGCAAGTTTGGGGACAGTGGACAGAAAATTGTTAAGAGCAAACTTCAAAGATAAAGGATCTCTGGCTAAACTGACCTGATGGGATGATTGCTGCAGGTAGGGCATGGGATAAGATATCCAGGATATCATGGGTGGTCAGATACCAAGAGTGGGGGATCTTCTCTCACCTGACTTCACAATGTTCTTACTTGAAATAGAGTTGAAATGGGCTCTAGGAGGACAAAGAGAGAAGCCCAAGAGGAGCCTGATTGAAATGTTGGTTAAAGGAGAGAGAGCCTTTGTCAACAGGAAGTCAGATCCCAAGACAGCATCTTATGATTTGCCCATTCACATTCCACAGATAATGGGAACATTGTTCAGGATAAAACAGCTACTCTAGTATCAGAAAAGTCTGCTATGCTCAGGACTCAGTTCCCACTTATCTTTGTTTTTTTTATGAATTCTGCTTCTATTGCCAGTGCCTCTTTCCCTTTTCTCCCTTTGTTATCCTGCTGTCTCAGGACTTTTGTGTGATTTCTCTTCTTTGGGTTTGCTAGCTTATATTTGGACAACTGTCTTATAACTGTCACATTTAGAAGTTGACAGTAATTGGATCTAACCTAAAGTGGAGGAGGAAGAGGAGGAGGACCTGAGAAGGGAAGGGAAGATAATGGCCAGGTTCATGGGGGTTTCACTTGGAGGCAGACTGTTTATCTTTTTTTTGACATTTGCATTTAAACTTTTAAAACTCTGTCTCCATGGTTATGCCCGTCCTCAAGTGTCAGGAAAAAAGACAGTCATTCTTGTTGAATTACTGCTGTTCTAAAAAATGTTAAAGGCCACAGGGAATAAATAGGTCCTCAGACACATTTACTTGGGGACAGATAAATATTACTTCTAACAGAAATGGAATGTTGTCTGCTGGTTTGACCTTTCTGTGGCAAGAATAAAGCTTTTTTTTTTTCCTTAGAAAAGATTATAATTAGTGAGCTGTGTGCTGTACCACAAGGACAAATTTCTACAGATACAGAGCCATTGGGAGGTTCTTCACTTTACCAGTAATTTCATTCACAAAAATAAGGGTGTTGGGCTACACATGGTAGTCCACTTCTCTAATTTCAGTACTTGATAGACTAAGACAGAAGGATTGCAGGTTCAAGGCCAGCTTCAGCAACTTAGTGAGACTTAGCAACTTAGCAACTTTTTATTTTTTGTTTAAAAACAAAAAATAAAAAAGGGCTAAGGTTATAGTTCAGAGGTAGAATGCCTCTGGATTTAATCCCCAGTACCTTCCCTCCTCCAACACATACATGGGTATTGGGGCTCAGTGCTGTTAAGACAGATAAGCATCTTGTGACTTTCTAAACTTACACATTCTATTGAGCCATCCAAGTCAACTGTCTGTCATAGCATATGTGAGGACAGATAACTAAGCATTTGTTTGGTTGCAGAATCTTGACAGGGTTCTAATTTTGGTGGTGGTTTATTTTTCTTGATTTACAATTTGTCATATAGATGTTTTGCTTAACTATTTTTTGTATGCATGATTAGATTACAGGAGGAATCAAGATCTTGCAAAATGCAATAATACAGCAAGATAAGCGACTGGCCAAAGCAATGGTCACTGATGGATCCTTTCATATTACACTGCTAGTGATGCAGTTATTGACTGAAGATGAAGTTAACATGTAAGTAATACATCTTTTTGGATGTCATTTTCAAAATTATTATTTTAAAATGAGTAAGCATAGCAGAACCCCAAAGAGGTATTGAAAGTCCTTTGTATTTTATTCTTTGTATTTTATCCCAATGAATAGTCAGTGTACATAATTAACCAGGAAACATTCTTCTTAGACTATTAGACTAGACTTTTTTTTTTTGTGGTGGTACTGGGGATGGACCCTTTCTACCTCTGGGATACACTCCCAGACCTATTTTTATATTTTTATTTTTGGAAACAAGGTCTCTTAAGCCAGCGAGGCTTGCTTCGAACCTGTGTGATCCTCCTGTCTCTGCCTCCCAAGAGCGGGGATTAGAAGTGTGTGCCACCACGCCTGGCCCCTTAGACTAGACTTTTTTTTTTTTTTACTGTTACTGTTATTGCATGGTAGCCCATGTTAATGATGTCAGCACTTGAGTAGGCTGGGATTCTAGCTAAGGATTCTGGACCTATGGCACAACCACCTTTTATTAGCTGTCTGACTTTGGGCAAATCGCTTGCTCTTCTAGTAGATGGGGAAAAAGTAGTATCAATACATGTAGGAGCATTTAGCATAGGTCCTGGTGTATGGTAGGTACTCAGTACTAGTATTCATCAGAGCTGCCCCTTTACTAGGTAAATGGACAATTTCAGTCTCACCTCGGTCATTCTTAGAGTCCCTGTCCTCCACCCACCCCTACTGTAGGGTCATGCCATACACGGCAGGCATAAGTCCCTGATGACCGTTTTTCAATGTGAAGCAAAGGAATGTTCTCTTCCCAAAGTTCTCTAGGGCAGTCTGTCTATACTCATGATTGTCTTTGCTCTTTGGAAAACCAGAACTATAATAAATTACAGGTTATGTTTTTTGTTTTTTATTTTGTTACCTTGACATATATGTCTCCTGAGGGAATGAAGAGTAAAGCTTGCATTGGGAAAGGTATGAGGAAAAGGTAAAATAATTGAGAAAAACACAAAAAATTAATAACCCCCAAATATCCAGTCACATGATGGGCACTGCAGTTGTATCCTTTACACAGCAGCACCTTGTGTCTTTAGAGATCAGTCTTCTGATCTGTCACAAGCTGATTTACACAGCAGCAGCCTTGAGGACCCTGCAGAATGGAGAGGGGCAGAGGCTTGGCTTGATTCACTCAGATGATCACTTTGCCAATCAAAAGAAAAAACTAATACTCTGAGGCTCTTGAAAGAAGAGGTGGCACAAGAAAGTAAATGCGGAGGGAAAGGAACCGCCCATGTGTGCTAGACTGGTGTATTATTCAGGGTTCTCCAGAGAAACAGAACCAGCAGGATGTGTATTTATATAGATACCCCCTCTGCCTAGCTATCCATGCAGGCATATTTACCTGTATGTACCAAGATTATTTAAAGAACTGACTTATATGTTGTGGGCGTTGGCAAGCCTGAAACCTGCAAGGCAGTCTGGGAGGCCGGAGACCCCGGGAAGAGCGTTTGTTGCAGGCTCCAGTCCCGAGGCAAGCTGGAGGCAGAGCTACTTCCTTCTCAGAGGACGCGTCTTTTCTCTTACGGCCTCAATGGATTGGTTGAGGTCTGCGTACATTTGGGAGGGGCAGAGGTGTCAGCTTTTAAGGGATGATGACTTTCAAAGTGTAGCCTTCCTTTGGGCAGCTTAATAATAAGAGAAAATTGATTATATTTTTGAAAAGACAGAAGGATTTAAAAGTCCTCTAATCTTTTATATTTCTTCCTATCCTGTGTGATAATGCTAGACATCTAGAGTGTCAGTTATTTTTCAAAATCGAATGTTGTATTTTAGGGTTTTTGTGGTTCTGGGTATTGAACCCAGAGGTGCTCTACCACTAAGCTACATCTGGTTCTTTTTATTTTTTATTTTGAGACAGGGTCTTGCTGAGTTGCGAGGCTGGCCTCTAACTTGTGATGTTCTTGCCTTAACCTCCTGAAAAGCTGGAAAAGGCCAGCTACTTTGTCTGCCTTATTTTAGGATTTTTTTAAATTGGTGGTACTGGGGTTCCTGGAAACCCTTCTACCTCCGGGCTACACTCCCAGACCTGTTTTTTATACTTTTTATTTGGAAACAGGGTCTCTTAAGCCAGCGGAGCTGGCTTCGAACCTGCGTGATCCTCCTTCCTAAGTGCGGGAATTATAAGAGTGTGCCACCATGCCTGGCATTATTTTAGGATTTAATAAAATATTGGTCAATGGATTAGACTGTGAATAAATATTTTTTTAAATTATGAATTTTTAGGTACATATTGCCTAAGGTTCTTTGTGTCCTAGTGTAAAAGAAAGGAATAGAAACATAGTAGGACACATACAGCTATTGATTGGATAAGAGAATTGTCCTATCTCAATATGAAATACAGCCTTTGGATCTGAACTTCAGTTTTAGAATTCCATGTCTTACATGAATATCTTTTGTTTTTGCAATTTTTAAAATATTTATTTTTTTGTGGTACCGGGGACTGAACTCAGGGACATTCTACCCCCTAGTTACATCCCAGCCCTACTTTATTTTTGTTTTGAAACAGGGTCTTGCTAGGTTATTAAAAGTCTCACTTTTGAGGCTGTCCTCAAACCTGTGATCCTACTGTTTTAGCATTTTAAGCACTGGGATTACAGGCATGTGACACTATACTGAACTGAATATGCTTTTTTTAAAAAACTTACTTTGTGCCAGGTATGGTGATGCAAGCCTGTAATTTCCATACTTGGGAGGCGGAGACAGGATGATCATAGGTTTGAGGCTAGCCCCAGCAACATGGCAAGGCCCTAAGCAACTTAATGAGACCCTGTTTCAAAATATAAAATAAAGCTGGAGTATATCTTGGAGGTAGAATGCTCCAGGGTTTAATTCCCAGTACCATAAAATAAAACACAAAACTTATTATTCTATAAAGGAATTGTTCCATAAACCACTCTTTTTTTTGGTGCAAAATAAACTTTATTGTACATAGACTCTTGAGTATAGAAGGCTAAGAAGGCATATTCAGGCATAAACCACTCTTTGAAACATAACTACATTTAAAAGGATTTGAAAATTAATACTTCCCAGTACATACTATGATTCCTTCTTACTCTGTGAATCAGTAGCATCTCAGTAGGATAAGTATCTACTAGGGAACTGAGAAACTAGATTAAGTCTAAATCATCTATATTTCTTTAAAGAAATATGATATAGAAAACCTATCATCTCCGAAGAGTCTTAACCTTTCTTGTGGCCCACTCTGGCATACAGTTTTATTTTAAATGATTGTCTCAGCTTCCCCTGGTTTATGATTGATGAGCCAGAGTGGCTGTTCTGTTATTACATGTTTTACCTTACAGCACAAACGAAGGATAATATTGAACTGAAAATGCGAAGTGTGTCCTTTTGAATGAACATAAATACAGTTAGGTAAGATCATGTATAGGGTGTAAATATGGAGGTACAGTGAGAAATGTTGACATTTACAAAGCTGTTCTAAAAAGTATGTTAGAGATGAGGCCAAGTATGAAAATCTTGATGAGAGTAAGTTAAAAAATTCACATGAAGACTAATTTGGAAATATGAAAAATCTAGAAAAATACCTAAATATCTTTTTTCACACATTTGGTGAACAAATCATTGATAAAAATAATTCATCAGTGGTGTTTTATCAGAAGGATGTCTTAAAGCCGTCTGTATAGTATGAGTGATGATTTATTTTTTAGGTAATTGCTGCCCTCTAGTGAGATTTCAGTTTTTACTCATAATAAAGTACTATACCAAATTTTCTTCAATATGGAAAATTTCAAAATATTAAAAATCTGATCTAGTTCAAACATATAGTAAAAATTTATTTTTATAGAGGAAAATAAAGATTTGAAATGCAGACTAGCCCTAAATAAACATAACTAAGCAGCCATAATTCATATAGCTGAAGTTGGTATCCATAATTAAATATATTTTATTTGTATCCAAGTATAATAAATGTTATTATTATAAAGATTATTATATTTTTGTTAATTAATTAATTTATTAACTGTGGTATTGGGGATTGAACCTAGGAACATTCTACCTCTGATCTACACCCTCAGCCCTATTTTTATTTGTAATTAATTAATTGATTTTCTGTAGTACCGGGGATTGAACCCAGGGGCATTCCACCTCCGTGCTACCCCCCAGACCTATTTTATTTTTATTTTGAAACAGGTTCTTTCTAGGTTGAGGAGAGTCTCACTACTTCCTAAGACTGTCCTCGAACCTGCAATCCTCCTGTCTCAGCCTCTCAAGTACTGGGATTATAGGCGTGTGCTAACCACATCTCGCTGAGATTATTATATTTTAAGAAGTAATGTTATTAAGTTTTAGTAAAGTACCTTGCAAATAGTGAGTGCTATATAAGTATTAGTACTTTTATAAAATATCTAGGATATTTGACATAAAATAAGCCTTTATAAGTACTATATTTTGTGGAGCTATATTATTAGCTTTTTTTTTAGTTTTGTATATAATTTTTCCTTGGTTAAAAATTTTTCAATGAATGTAATATCTCTAAAATAATAATATTGTCTTTAATAGCAATGATAATTAGGTAAATATTTATTTTACTTATATAGTTTTTCTTTAAAAATTAATATTTTAATCATATAGGTTATGATTTTGGAGATATTTTAAGATTTAAAATAGTGCAAACATAAAATTAATTTGTCTAAAAGGGATTAATTTGTTTCTTCTTTGGTTTTGCATATTTTATTATTTAATATGTTACTGAAAAAGATGTCTCTCTCACCAGTGGCATCGATGCACTTTTGGAATTAAAGCCATTTGTAGAAGAAATTCTCCAAGGAAAACATTTGATTTTGCCCTTTCAAGGGATTGACACTTTTGGAAATCAGGTTGGCTTTGTGAAGCTGGCTGAAGGAGATCACATAAACACACTTTTGGAGATAGCAGGTAAAATAGCAGCATACTCATATACCATCTCATTTGTTGAAGCAATATGTTTAAAACATTTTATCATAAAGATATGATATCTTTTAATTTTGGAGAGTCAGTATAGCCTCACTTTACAGCCTATCACTGGGTCTTGTAAGTTAACTATCACAAGTGAGCTGCTTTGGTACTTGCTTGTATAAATTAATGGGTAAGTAAAGGGCCTAAAATCTATCTTGAGTCTTGGGCCTGAGGAATATGTTGATTCTGGGGCTTTCTGAAAGGTGATGGACTATACTCAAGTATCAGTGATAAGTCTAAAGGGTTCCAGTGTTTACCATGCCATCTGACTTGTAGCTGGCACTTAAGAGTTGAGTGAGTAAGAATCACTGGTTGCCTCTTCATAGGCTTGTGAGAAGTATTCTCTGTTAGCCAGTCGATGAATCAACAGTATTTCCATTGCAATAGTTCCCTCCTTGTCTTTTAGCTACCACTCTGTGGAAGGTCCATTGGTGATGGTCAGAGACCTCACATTTACTAAAGACATTTTAAATTGCTGCACAGTTGACAGTGTCAAGGAGTTAGATGCAGAAAAAAACAACCTGGATAAGTGACTTTAGAGCTTGGTAATAGGCTGGGTCTTATCCTAAAGCAGTGAGCGATTTTATTTTGGTTTAACTTCATGTTCTGGCATGCCATTTCATGTGAGCTCGTTTCAGGTTCAGCAATCCTTGGTTCACAAAACATTCTCATGATTGGTCCATGCTTTGTCTTCTTCTGTTTGTTTTCTCTTTCTCTTTCCTCTGTTCTTCTATTTATCTTTTTTTTTTTTTTTTTTTTTTGGGTGGTGGTACTGGGGTTCCTGGAAGCCCTTTTACCTCTCAGCTACACTCCCATACCTATTTTATATTTTTTTATTTGGAAACAGGGTCTCTTAAGCCAGCACAGCTGGCTCCGAACCAGCACGATCCTCCTGTCTCTGCCTCCCAAGCGTGGGGATTATAAGCGTGGGCCACCATGCCCGGCATTGTCTGTTTATCTTTTTAAAATAACATAATAACCTAGGAATTTATTATTTTGGTAGCAATCTAATTCTGTTGTCCTTTTTGTAATTTATTCCTGGGTCTTTTAAGTTACCATTACTCAGAAGTTGGTATTTATTATTATTTCCTTGTACTCTCTTAAAATATATGTATTTCCATTTTAGTCTGTTTAAACCTAATAAAAAGAGAACCATAGTGTCTGTAATCTTTTGGGGCATACTTTTCCACTGCACACACAAACATATACACATACATTATTTATATATGCACATGTATATATGTATGTATGTATATATATATGTATACATATGTTTTTGGTACTGGGGATTGGACACAGAGGTACTTTACCACACTGAACTACATCCCCTGGTCTTTTTAAACAATTTACTTTTTTTGAGAGGTCTTTCTAAGTTTCCAAGGCTGGCCTCAAACTTATGATCCAGCCAGCCTCCTGAGTAGCTGAGATTACAGGCATGTGCCGCTTTTTTCACTTAATATCCCTCTACGCAATTGAATAATTGCTTATGCAAGAGTATACATTTAGTTGAGGGAATGGGGAGTGAAGTCAGATTTTATTGTTGGTAAGGTTTTCGTTGTGCCTTTAGGATATTCATGGTAAATACTTTATGAATTATTTTATGAAGTATTTTTACAGGGTTTAATCATAGTTTAGGCTAGATGTTGAAATAAAATGACATTTGCCATGGTGTCAGTTGTATTGTTCAGTATATGGTTTCAGTTCACTTAGATCATTTTCTACTCAGCTGTATCAAACATAGAGCTGTTTAGTTGTTGTTGTTGTTATTATTATTATTGAATTTTGGTACTGGGGATTGAACCCCAGGGCATTCTACCTCTTCACTATAACCCAGACAATTTTAATTTTTTTGTTTTGAAACAGTCTTGCTAGGTTGATGGCAGTCTCACTAGAAGTTGTTGAGGCTGGTCTTAAACTTATAGTTCTTCTGTCTCAACTTTCAAATTACTGGGATTATAGGCATGTACCATCATGCTTGGCAGGTTGTCTTTTTAATATAAGATTTTTGTTATTTACTTGAAATGTATTTTATACAAGAACATTTTTTTTGAGTTGTGAATGTAAAATTCACTATCAGTGCTATTATAACTGTAACATTCATCTTAGCTAAGGCTTTTATAAATTCATCCTCACTATTTTATATATATATATATATATATATATATATTTTTTTTTTGTAGTACTGGGGGTGGAACCCAGGGGCTTTCTACCTCTGGGCTATACTCCCAGAACTATTTTATATTTTATTTGAAAACAGGGTTTCACTAAGTTGCTGAGAGCCTCGCTAAGTAGCTTCAAACCTGTGCGATCCTCTGTCTCAGCCTCCCAAGTGTGGGGATTACAAGTGTGCACCACCATTCCTGGCATTATCCTCACTATTTTAATTTCTTCTATGTAATGTTGGGCCCAAGCGATTATACTTTAATAGGAATAATTCATTCCTTCAGCACCAGCTAGGTAGTTGGGATAGAAAACTGAAAAAAATTCTTATGCTATAAGGAACTTCAGTCTTGTGCAAAAACAAATAGGCAAGCAATATAAATTAAACACAAGAATTTCTGTACATAGAAGCAGGTACAGAGTATTGCTGCCGCTTAGGAGAAGGTGATTGTATTGAGGATGTTTTCATAGGAGATGTAGATTTGAAAGGTAAGTAAAGGCTCTTGGACTTATTGGAGGAGAGCATTCCAGGCAGTGGGACGAGCACGTGCAAAGAAATCAGGGATATTTAGAAACTCACAAGTAGTTTAGTTTTAGTGGAGTATAAGTTGCAAATCTAGGGATATTAGTAAAGTGAGATTAATTGGCTAAAGGGAACAATAAAATGAAATAAGGGCTTGAGAAAAGTGGTGGAAGTTTAGAGTAGTGATAAAGAGAAATAAAAGGGGGAATTTACTAAGAAATGTATAATGAGATGGAAGAGCAGCATTAAATTTGAGTTTGAGATATGATTCCAAGAATTTATCATTCATTTTCTCACATGCTGTTCTAAGATCTAGGTATAGGAAACTGAATTAATCCATACTCAAGTCCCTATATGGTAGATATGTTAAAAGGACAAGAAAATAAAGACAAAGAAAGTGGTTGTGTTTGATGCATTATGAGATATACAATTAGAGAATATAGTAAAGTGTGGATGAGGCTCATACTGGAAGAAGAATGGGGCAGCAGAACTGAAGATTAATATTAGTAGAAGTATAGGAGTGAGAAAGTTGAAAAGATTAGAAGTTGTGACCAGAGAACAATATATTGGATTTTAAGAATCCAATATACCAAATCTAGAGATTTCTGGTTAATAGAGTGTACAAGGAAACTTCTTAACTTTACAAAGAAAAACTGATAGGAAGAAGAAAGTTCAAATATAAGACAGAGTTTACTAAAACCCAAGAGTTCAGCAAGGTGGCTAGATACAAGATCAGTTTACAAAAATGATAAATAATTAAAATATGTAATTTTAAGAGTTATTTAAAATATCAACAAAATGGTAAGAATGTTCAGGAATAAATCTATCAAAAGACATGCAATACTTCAATAGAGAAAATATTTTGACCATTGCATCTTTACCTGGTACATTTATTATAACATTTAAAAAAAATTTTGCCTTTCCTTTGTATTTGTTGCAACAGCATCTGTTCTTGAGAAATAAGTTTCTAGACTAAGCCAGACCATCAGAAAATTGCATACAAACCTAGGGAAAAATGTGTTTGTAAGATTGATATTATAGGATTATTTTTACCATAATTTTTTACTTATTATATTGATGATTTTATAAGGAAAAGGTTTATGGAGATTTTCTGTTTAGGTACTTAAAACTATTTGTTACATCATTTAAAATAACATAAGAACTGATTAGAAAAATGTACTTATTTATTTATTTGGTGCTGTGGATTGAACTCAGGGGCATTCTACCTTTGGGCTATACCCCAAACAGGGTCTTTCTAAGTTGTGGAGGACCTCACTAAGTAGCAGAGGCTGGCCACAAACCAGCTATCTTCCTGTCTCAGTACTGTACTGGGATGACAAATGTGTGTCCTGACTTTTGATTTAACTTGTGGTTTTGAGTTAGAATTGGTTGCCTGAAAGCTTGAAATTTAGTCTATGGTTTAATTAAATTTTGGACATCAGACATATTATATTCTTTTTGTCTACTTTTCTCGTACCTAGCTTCATGTTCTCTTTGTATTTTTGTCTGCTTTTCTTTATTTTGGATGTATTTATGTTGTATATACTTCTTTGGAGTTGCTTTCATATCCTCTTTTGGGATAGGGGAGAACAAAGTATGTATAAACAAACATGCAAACAAATGATGTTACAAGTCAAATAGAACTTAAAATCATTAATTGGCTAAGAAGAAGGTAGTCTGAGTTTAAATGGCAAATCATTCAGGAATTGATGCCCATAGTTAACAGACTTTGTTTTTCCCGACTACTCTGGAGAAAATGCTAGGCTTAAATCTTTTCTTTTATAATATAAATATCATTGTACTCAAGAAACATGTCTAGTCAGTCATTTATTGTTCTTTTAGATAATTCAGTGGATGCTTACAACATTGAGAATTCCATCCATTCTTTGAAAATATTCTCACAAGGACATTTTCCAATATTGATGAAAGATCCATTGTGTGCTGAGGAATGTGAAATCTCACCAGCTTTTGACACGATTATGCACCCAAGGATGTTAGTTTGTAATTCTAGCAAAGGCCACTGCCTCTGTAATTCCATTCTGGATTCCAGAAGTGTTAGGTACATTGATCATGAGGTTCTACCCTCTGCTCTCCAAGTACTCACAGTCATATTGCCAGGAAAATATATTCTGCAACGCTAGCTTTGAAGGAAGGTAGGGCAACACTTTCTCGTTTCAAATCTCTCCATCTTTGGAGCAGTCAAGGGCAAGGGAAACTTTTATCAGAGAAGAGGCAGCAAAATGTTAAAAAGAAATAGATATATGCAGTTTGAGATAGCCAGATAGCCTGTCAGTTCAGCTTCCTTGGCATCAGTCTGGCCAGGGCCACCTTCAGCCTTTGCTCTCAGCGTGAAGACATACAGGATGCAGGAAAATGGGTTATTGGGTCCTTCATTGTAAAGAGAGTGTCAGTACCATTTCTTAAAAATATTTATGTTCTTCTAAAAATTTAAGAAAAAAGAGAGAATAGGGTAGGAATTGGGGAAGGGCTAAATGAGTGATGTGTGCATGTGTGCCTCTACCATCTTGCACTCCATTAAGATGTATGACTACAGTGCATCAGTAAAAAAAAATTAAGAAAAAATTGCAAAAAAAAGGAAAATGGAGGGAGAATAGAGTTCTATTCCCCTTTTGCAATCCTGTTTTGTTACACTTGCTTTTAATCTTTTGTGTATTTGTACTGTTGCTTTTGATTATAGTTTTTATGCGTTTTTTTAAGAAATAAAATATTTTATTTTATTATTATTATTTTGAGGTTACTTGGGATTGAATCTAGAGGCATTCTATTTTCAAGCTAGACTACTAACCATATTTTATTTCTTATTTTGAAACGGGGTCTCAATAAATTGCTAAAGGTCTTACTAAATTGCTGATATTGGCCTTGAATATATAGTCCTTTCTCAACCTCCCAACTATTGGGATTATAGGAGTGTTCTGCTTATTTAATTTTTTTGGTACTGGGAAGTCAATGAAGGAGCATTCTACCTCTGAGATACACATCCAGCTCTTTTTTTAAAATTTTGAAATGGTCTCACTAAATTGCTGAGGCTTGCCTCTAACCTGTGATCCTCCTGCCTCAGTTTCCCAAGTACTGGGATTATAGGAATATGCCTGGCATAAGAAATCAAAATATTTAAATACATATGGAAGGCTTTCACTTATTTATCCACTCACTAAAACAACATATATTTATTACTTATTGAGGGCTGAATATGTCAGGCATTGAAGTTTATTTGGAGCCTCTATTTATGTAGAGTTCAGATAGAATGTTCAGAACATGGAATTTTGTCAATATTTTACTTTTTAGGTTAGTTTTATGATTAGTTTTTGATATTGGGCATTGAACCCAGGAAATTGCACATGCTAAATATGCTATAGCACTGAACTATACCCCGAGTTGCTAGATTTATTTATTTATTTTTAGAGATGCATATAGGTTTATTTAGAGGAAGACACACTCAAAGAATATGGAAGAGAGAGGAGAAAATGAATGAACATAAATGAGAGAGAAAAAGAAAGAAAATGGCCTAGATTTATTTATTTATTTATTTATTTATTTATTTGCAGTACTGGGGATGGAACCCAGCGGCATTCTACCTCCAAGCTACACCCCCAGCCCTATTTTCTATTTTTTTATTTTGAAACAGGGTCCTACTAAGTTGCAAAGGGCCTAAGTAATAGCTGAGCCTGTCTTCGAACCACGATCCTCCTGTCTCAGCCTAATGCTGGGTTTATAAGCATGTGCTACCATGCCCGGCCTAGATTGATTTTAAAAGAATACCTGGGGTTTAGTACTACCTTAGTCTATCATTATCAGTATAATAAATTGATATTTTTTGTGTTATACTTTAGAAGTTGAATTTTCAAATGGTATATTCTTTTTTATATACTTTTATTGGTGTATTATAGTCTCATAGTGGTAATAACATAAATACTTGGTGGGTTTTCCCCTGGCTCCTTCCCCACTCCCCCCCTTTCCCAATACAAGATATTGAGATTGGCATTGGTGTTCTCACATATGAACACAGTGTCAGTGGAAGTGTTTCCTTCATTAATTCTCCATCTTACTCCCTACCATGCCCTAGACCACCTCCCTCACTCCACTGGTGTTTCTCCTCTGTTACCTCATGTCCCTCTTGTAGCCTGATTAATCCCTAGCTTCCACATATTAGAGAAAACATATGACCCTTCACTTCTTCACTTTCTATGACTGGCTAATCTCATTTAACATAATGTTCTCTAGGTCCATCAATTTTCTTGCAAATGATATTATTTTGTTCTTCTTTATTGCTGAGTAGTTTTCTATTGTGTGTGTGTCCCTTAAAAAAGAATGAATTTTAGACATTACCACTTGAGTTTGCTAATGAAAATGATCAGATAAAGAGTAAGAATTTTTTATGTATAATATTGAGGAGCATTATTGTACATTTAGAACTAGTAAGGTCTGAATTAATGAACTTTTTCCATTGATGAGGTTCAGGACATACTACCTTAAAATATTTTAAGCTGAAGGAATTTGAGTAAACAGCAGAAGCAGGAAGGCCACTCTGACCGCCTACTTTTCTCTTTGAGGTAGTCATAAATCCAAGAAGGATTTCTCTAGTTTTTCCCTGAAGCAGATTGTATGGCTTACATTTGAGAGGTATTCATCCCCTGCCTGGAGGAAGGGATCATCCTTCATCTTCTCTGAAGATACAGGTGTACAGAGAGGAATCTGAACAAACAAGCCTCACTAAGTTCCTCCAGTTTAGAACTCTTAGATCATACCTTTTAAAAAAAAATCACCACATGCTTCATCAAACCTAGAATAAAAAATATAGAGGTTTTCATTTTAGGTCCTCATTTTCTTATGAAAGGGTCCTGTGTCACACACAACTTATTTTAAACAAGTTTATAATGTTTTCTCTTGTTAATTTGTTTTTCTTTTTCTTTTTCTTTCTATACCGAGGATGGAACCTAGGGGCATTGAACCTCTGAGTTATACTCCCAGCCCTATTTTTTAGTCTTCTTAAAAAAATTTTGAAATAGGGCCTCACTGAGTTGCGAAGGGCCTTGCTCAGTAGCTGAGGCTGTCCGTAAACCACGATTCTCCATTCTCCACCTCCCGAATGCTGGGATTACAAGTGTGTGCCACCATGTCTGGCTTACATTAATTTGTTTTTATAGCATTCTCAGCCATGAACATAAGAGGTAGGTAAAATATATTTCTCTTTCCCTATACCACTGATACTTGAATTGTACATCCAGATCTGCTACTGCTATTATTTGGCACATGCTGGTGGATTGGGGACACCACGCCCTTCTTTGCTCCCTGAGTACCTGTGGGTTTATGGTGGTAGCTGCTTGAGGGAGTCGGTCAGGTCATTGGTATCAGAGGCTCTGTGTCTTAGCTTCCTCTTGTGACCTTGAGTGATCTTGTTTTCCAGGATAAAACAGCACCTTCTTCATTCCTAGCATTACTTGTAGCCCTTAGAATTAAGAAGATATAGAAAATTATTCATTATATGGCATTTCTCACATTTAGCAACGATAAAATTGCCCTGAAGAGGCTTTTGCATATAAATGGATATGTGATTTTATTCATTTTTTGAGCCAAATGCAATTTTGTTAAGAAGGTTATTAGATCGAGCGATTGCTAAAAATCTAGCCTGCTGGAATTATAATAGTCCTTGCAAATCTTTTCCCAAAATACGAAAAGTGCCCTTGGTAAGCATGATAAAAGATTCCAAGTACAGTTGCCTCATAAAAGGAGAAATGAAGGGTTTTTAGTGTTCACTTGAACATTAGGCTTTCTCTTATTTTGACTATCATTTCCCCCCCAAAATGGAGAAACTACACCATATGTTTTCTGCTGTTTGTCGGGTATCTGTTCAGTTTCTGGTATCTTTGGGCCCTGCAAGGCTGCTCTGTTACTATTTGAAGTCTTGGACTCTTAACCACCACAGGCTGGTGAGTGTTCCACCGACCTGCTGACCCACCCTCCGCCTGACCACCTGGGCTTGACTCTCTTCATAACAGCTTCATCACACTTAATTGAGAATTAAGCAAGCTTCTCACTCCATCTGGGAGATCTGCATCTGCAGTCCTGTCCCAGAGAGGACCAGCCACCAGCACCTTGGTTTCTTTTCTGTTTGCACACCCCTCCAGGCCTGGCACACACCCTCCAAACTTCCTCCCCTTTCCTCTTTCTTAATCCCTTCCTTTCTCTTGTTTACTTGATTTCTTTGCTATTTTATTTCCTTTCCACAACTACTTGTGCTCTGCAACTTCATGGGGCCTCTAGTCTCTTCCAGGCCAGCCTGGATTTACCCTTTTTTGAAGCTAGTGAAAGCCATAGGTTAAAGTGCACTCTGGGTGGCTTTTCAGTTGTCCTATCTTTATGTTTTTTATGACCTGGCTGGTAATCACAGGTGGTAAATCAATCCAGTTGTTTGCTGTTGTGCACTAACACCTGGATAACCAAGACCCACTCTCCTTGCCAGGATCTGCAGAATTCTCCCATGTCTGGTATCTGCCTATATCTCCTGTCTTATCATGGTCCTTTTTCCTTGCCTACTTGCTTCAGTTACTCTTGCTTTTTTTTTTTTTTTTTTTTAAATTTAGAACCTAGAAGGTTCTTTCCCACCATAGAACTCTTGAAAAATACCTGAATGTTCCCTTTGCTTGGAATTTTTACTCTTTTTTTTTTAAATTGGTGCATCATAATTCTCTATAGTAGTGGGATTCATTATGATGTTATTTTGTATGCATATAACATAATTTTATCAGTTTATACTCCAGTACTCCCCCACCCCACCTTGATCCCGTTCTTCTATTCTTCTGGTCTCCCTTCTATTTTCACGAGATTTTTTTGCTTCTCTAGCTTCTAGAGAAAACACATGATCCTTGACTTTCTTTTCTCTCTCTTTCTTCTTTCTTTCTTTCTTTCTTTCTTTCTTTCTTTCTTTCTTTCTTTCTTTCTTTCTTCTTTTTCTTTTTTTGGTGGTACTGGCATTCCTGGAAGCCCTTCTACCTCCGGGCTACACTCCCAGACCTATTTTATATTTTTTTATTTGGAAACAGGGTCTCTTAAGCCAGCGAGGCTGGCTTCGAACCTGCGCGATCCTCTTGTCTCTGCCTCCCAAGCGCGGAGGTTACAAGCGTGCGCCACCACGCCCGGCTGATCCTTGATTTTCTGAGCCTGGCTTATTTTTCTTAACATGATGTTCTCCAGTTCCACAGCATGCCTGTCAGTGACATAATTTCACTCTTCTTTACAGCTGAATAAAATTCCATTGTGTATATGTGCCACATTTTCCTTGTCCATTCATGATGAACGCCTGGGCTGGTTCCATAACTTGGCTCTTTTTTATTTTTTTTAATTAATTGACCTATTCTATCAATCATGCTTTGCATCTTAAAGTAATTTTTTTCACAGCTTTCTTTTGTTTGGTGTTTTTATGGCCCTTTAACTCTTTGTGTTTTAGAGGCACTACTGTACACAGCAAAGAACTAAATTTAAAAATTCTAGTCTAGCAATATGTCCTTGAAATGTAACTTATTTATTTTTTTTTTCGGTACTAGGGATGAAACCCAGGGACATTCTACCTCCGAGCAACACCCCCAGCCCTATTCTTTATTTATTTATTTATTTATATTTATTTATTTATTTATTTTATTATATATTTTATTTTTTTTATTGGTGCACTGTATTCATACATCATAGTGGGATACAAGCTTTTGTAGACATACATGAACACATCACCCAGTCAGCCCCCACCCGATCCCCACCCCATTCTCTCCCCATTCCTCCTTCCCATGCTTGGCTTAGTGGTTGACATCTAGTATTATAGCAATTTATCCACAATTAACAATGATAATCTCACATAACAGTTTCATTTGTCTGATACCAAGCTTTTGATGACTTAAAGATAACATTTCAATATTTCTTTTTGCTTTCTTTCTTACCAGAGAATATTTTTTTTTATTTTTTTAGGTAAAACTATCATATATTTATATATTTATTTTTCAGAAAAAATCTATCCTAATATGGAATATGGGTTCTAGATACCCAAAACGATCTTGAAAAAGAACAAAGCTAGAAGACATATATTTTCTGATTTCAAACCATATAAAGCTACAATAATTGAAACAGTGTAGTACTGTTCTAAAGGCAGATATATAAACCATTGGAGTTAAATACAAGCCTAGAGCTAAATTCTTCACTATATTGTCAAGTTACTTTTGACAAGGTTTCCACAAACATTTGGTGGTGGAAATAATAATCTTTTAACTAAATATTGTTGAAACATAATAATTACATGGAAAAGAATAAAGTTGGACCCTTACCTAATCCCATATACAAATATTAACTCAAAATAGATAAAAGACCTAAATATAAATCTTAAGACTATAAACTTTTAGGAGAAAATCTGGGTCATAAAACCTCACAACATTGAAATTGGCAGTGATTTCTTGGATATGATTTCAATGGCACAGGCAACAGAAGAGTATACAAACCCCCTAAAAAATAAAAAAAATATTGTATATCTAAAGACAATGTAAACAGAGTTAAAAGTTACTAATAGAATTGGATAAAATATTTCCAAATGCTATATCTGAAGGTATATTAATATTCCAACTAGAAATCCTAAAAATTAACAACAATAAAGGCAAACAATACCATTTAGAGATAGGTAAAAGACTAACATAAGTAATGAATCTCCACAGATAACCAATCTTAGTTGTCTGTTGGATGGAAACTCTTGTTTCTCTGGTTCTGGTGTGTGTTACCTATTTCTTTTTTGTAGTTAATCTCTTTGAGTATTTTCTCTAGTGCTGGTTTTGAAGACATAAATTCCTTCAGTTTCTGTTTGTCATGGAAGTTTCTTATTTTTCCATCTAATTTGATAGAAAGTTTTGCTGGGTAGAAAATTTTTTGCTGGAAGTTGTTTTCTTTCAGAGTTTGGAATATGTTACTCCAAGCCCTTCTGGCTCTCATAACTTGGTTTGGGAAGTCTGGAGTGATTGTAATTGGTTTGCCTCTGAATGTCACTTGGCCCTTTGTTTTTGTTGCCTTTAAGATTCTCTGCTTGGCTTCCACATTGGTCATTTTGACAATTATGTGGCGTGGGGATCCTCTTCTCCGTTCCTGTCTAAAGGGAGTTCTATAAGTTTCCTGGATATGTGTATCAACCTCTTGCTCTATGTTTGGAAAATTTTCTGCTATTACTTCCTTGAAGAGCTTGTTGATCCCGTTGGTTTCACTTTCTTTTCCCTCCTCTATTCCAATTATTCTTAGGTTAGCTCTCTTAAAATGGGCCCATATTTCTTCAATGTCAGATTCCTGCTGTCGGATATTTTTTTCTAGATTAGAAACTATGTATTCATTTTTGGAATGATCATCTTCTAAGAGCCTGATTCTATTCTCCATGTGGTCTAATCGGTTGTTCATGCTTTGAATTGAGGCCTTTACTTCATTAATTGCATCCTTTATCTCTTTTTGGCTCTCTCTGAGTTCTTTTTGAAGCACCTCTATTATTTCTACAGTTGTTTTCCTGATTTGATCTTCTAGAAATCTCTGATTTTCAGTTTTATCGGGTTCTGATGTTGTGGGGTTGTGGGCATTCATTGCTCCAGTGTTATTCCTCTTTCCCATGATTTCGGAAGTTTGTGCCTTCTCTGGGTTCTTCCCTTGGGTCACTATGACTTCGCTTAAGGTGCTCTGGATCTCGAGTCTGTATTATCTCTGACCCCACTACTCCTTTACTGGGTTGTATCACAGAGTCTCCGACCCAGGGAGTCGATAGAGGCTGGGGGGTGCCAGGTTGGGCGTTCTCCTATGGTGTGATATCTCTGCCACCGCCACTCCCCCACTGGATCAAGTCCCAGGGAGTACAGTACTGGGATTTCTCCTCTGTGGCCTGCAATTTGACTTACTGTTCTTGAGTACGCAGATGTAGCTGTACTGGACTCGGTGAATTCACTGCTTCTGCCTGCCGGTGGCAATATGGCGCCACTGTCACGCCCTCGGCTGTGAGGCTGGCGTATTTTTTCTTCTCTGGTTTTGAGTTCCACTCTGAGTCCCTGCAGCGTGTGCCGAACTCAGCCACTGGGAGCTTTAGATGGTCCCTGCGCTGAAAGATCCCGCCTGGCTTTTCCGCAGCGGCTCACCTTGGCTTGCTGTAGCCATCTGATGAACTTGCCGCTGTCGCCGGCAGTATTTGGCTGCTGCCGTGTCCTCGGGTGTGAAGCCGGTGTATTTCCTCTGTAGCTCTGAGCTCTGTTCTCAGTCCACTTTCTCTCTGTAGCCTGGTGATTTTTTTGTTTCTCTGGTAATGGTGTTTTCTGGCTATGAAAGGCGCTGATTTTGTGATAATGGAGATTGGTTGTTAGCGGGGCTCTTAAGCCCCGCTTTTCTCAGTTGCCATCTTCCCGGATGTTCAACTTGGCTCTTTTGAATTGAATTGTGCTGCTGTAAACATAGGTATGGATGTATCACTATAGCATGCTGACTTTAACTCTTTTTGGTAATACTGAGGTGTGGTATACCTGGGTCATATGATAATTCCAATTTTAATCTTTTGAAGAACACCCATACTGATTTCCATAGTGATTGTACTAGTTTACAATCCCAACAGTGAATAAGAGTTTCTTTTTCTCTGCATCCTCACTAGCATTTGTTACCATTATCTTTCCCATTGTAGTGCTGGGGATTGAATCCAGGGACATTCTACCTCTGAGCTATATACCTCCAGCCCAATTTTATTTAGTTTTTTTTTTTTTTTGAAACAGAGTCTTGCTAAGTTGTTGAGAGCCTGGCTTAGCTGCTCATGCTGGCTTCAAATTTTTGATCCTCTTTCTCAGTCTCCCAAGTACTGGGATTGCAGGTGTGCACCAACATGCCTGGTTTTAGTTGTATTCTTGATGACTGATGTTCTACTGTAGTGGGATGAAATCAGTGTAGTTTTAATTTTCAGTTTCCTGATCACTGAATATGTTGAACCTTTTTTTCATATACTTGTGGGGTCATTTGTAGTCCTTCTTTTTCTTTTTTTGTGATTCTGGGGTTCCTGGAAGCCCTTCTACCTCTGGGCTACACTCCCAGACCTATTTTATATTTTTATTTGGAAACAGGGTCCCTTAAGCCAGCCCGGCTGGCTTTGAACCTGTGCAATCCTCCTGTCTCCACCTCTCAAGCGCGGGGATTACAAGCGTGCACCACCACGCCCAGCTCTCCTCACTATTTTAACAGGAACATGAGCCAGAAGTTTAAGTGGCATCTTAGACCCCAGCTTCACTCACTGTAGATACTTAGTGACCCAGTGCTGTGATTTCTGAAATACCCCTCCATCTGTCCCTCATTCTGTTCCTATTGCTGTGCTTCCAATCAGCTCTGTTCATCTTTTTTACTCTACCGAGGTCATCTCTTTGTCTGCAAACTTGCCTCTTTGCCTCCATACTTAGTTTGTGTGTGTGTGTGTGTGTGTGTGTGTGTGTGTGTGTGTTACTGGAGATTAAACCCAAAGGCATTCTACCTCTGAGCTACACTCTCAGCCCTTTTACTTTATTTTGTTTTGAAACAGGGTCTTGCTAAGTTGCAGACAGTCTTGTTACGTTTCTGACACTGGTCGCTGGTCTTGAATCTGTGTTCTTCTTCTCTTAACTTCCCAAGTACTGAGATTACAGATGTGCACCAACATGCCCAGCCAGCTCCACACCACCTTTCTTTCTTAAACACTTAGGGGTGTTCTGTCTCTTAATTATAACCTTAGCCCTTTTTTATTTTGAAATATAGTTGAGGTTGGCCCTAAACCTGTGATCCTCCTGTCTCTGCCTCTCAAGTACTGAAATTACAGTACTGAAATTACTACATCTAGCTTGGTAATTCTATTTTTAGTTTTTTGAGGACTGTTATATTGTTTTCTATAGTGACTGTACTATTTTGCATTCTCATCAATAATGTATGAGACACACATTATGGTTTTGATTTGCATTTTCTTGATTATGATGTTGAACATCTTTTCATGTCTTTTATCTACATGCATATCTTCTTTCTAGAAATGTCTATTTCAGTTCTTCATCCAATTTTTAATCAGGTTGTTGGGTTTTTTGTTGTTGAGCTTTAGAAATTCTTTATATTCTAAATATTAACTCTTTGTCAGATATATTATTTGCAAATATTTTCTTTGATGCCCTAAGTGGCTTTTAATGCATGTCCCTCAATGAATATAAATTTAATTTTTTTGTGGTACTGAGGATTGAACCCCTTCACCTATGCTAGGTAGTATCTACCACTGAGCTATAGCTTCAGCCCTTTTTAAAATTTAATTTTGAGACATGGTATTGCTAGGTTATCCAGGCTGGTCTCAAACTTGCAAGCCTCTTGTCTCAGCCTCTCAAGTAGCTGGGATTACAGGTATGTGACATTGTGCCTGGGATAGAAGTTTTTAATTTTGAGTTCAGTTTATCTATTTGTGGTTTACTTTGGTTGCCTGTGGTTTTGGTGTCATATCCAGGAAGTCATAGTCAAATCTAGTTTCAAGAAGCTTTTTTCCTATGTTTTAAGAATTTTATGCCGGGTGTGATGGCGCATGCTTGTAATCCCAACATTCGGGAGGCTGAGGCAGGAGGATTGTGGTTCATGGACTGCCTTAGCTACTTAGTGAGGTCTTCTGCAACTCAGTGAGACCCTGTTTCAAATTAAAAAAAAAAAAAGAATAAAAAATAGGGCTAGGGTGTAGCTCAGAGTTAGAATGCCCCTGGGTTCCATCACTAGTACTGCCAAAAAAAAAAAAAAAGAATTTTATAATTTTAGCTTTTATATGCAGACCTTTTTAAACCATTTTGTGTTGATTTTTGGATATGATGTAAGGTAAGGGGATTAATATCACTCTTGAATGTATATATCCAGTTTTCCCAGTTACTATGCATTAAAAGACTCTTCTTTCCCTCTTAATGGTTTCAGTACTTTTTTCAAACCATTTGACCACTACTGTTCTACCATAGACATGGTAATTTATAAACAAAAGAAGCTTATTTTTCACAGTTCTGGAAGCTGGAAGTCCAAGGTGTCTGGTGAGGGCCCTCTGTGTCATAGTCTATGTCTTGTTGTACCATCACTTGACAGAAGGTGAATATGCATCCTCACATAGCGTAAGGACAGAAGGTCAGGCAGGTTTTCTCAAGATCCTTCCTAATGGCCAACATCATTCCCGAGGGCGGAGCTCTCCGGACCTACTGACCTCCCAGTGGCCTTCACTTTTCCACACCACCGTGGAGGTTAGTCTTCAGCCTCTGAGGGGTGGAGGGACACAAACATAGGATCACAGCAACTACCTGTGAAGGCTTGTTTTGAGCTCTTTATTCTATTCCATTGGTTTATATAGCTGTCTTTGTGTAATCACTGCATTTTTTTTTTTTTTACTGTAACTTTGTATTATGATTTGAAATCAGGGAGAGTGAGATGACTAACCTTTTCTTTTCCTCCCTCCCTCCGTCCCTTTCTTCCTTCCTTTCTTCCCTGGGGATTGAACCCAGGGCCTCGTACTTGCTCACTAGGCGCTCAACACTGGGCTATACCACTAGCACCATTCTTCTTTATCAAGATTGTTTGGCTCTTTGGTATCACTTGAGATTTGATATGAATTTTAGCATGGCTTGTTTATCTCTGCAATAACTGTCATTTGGATTTTGACAGAGATTGCATTAAATCAGCAGATTGCCTCAAGCAGTACAGACAGTTTAGCAACATTACACTTACAGGTCTGACTTATGATGGTTTGTCTTACGATATTCCACCTGTATGATGGTGTGAAGTTGACTCGTGTCCAGTAGGAAGTGGACTTTGACATTTCATCTTTCCCTAGACTAGATGTGCTGTATGATGCTCTCTCCTGATGCTCAGTGGCAGCTGTGGATCTGCCGTGGGATTGCAAGTGTAAACAACTGATGGTCTTCAGTGTTCTGTGTTGCTAAACTGTGATGTTTGGTAGGTTAGATGAATTAAATGCATTTTTGGATTATGGAAGGTGTGTTGGGAAATAACCTCATCAAGAATTGAGGAACATTTGTATTTGTCTTTAGTTTCTTTTAGCTATATATTGTACTTTTCAGTGTACATGTTTAACTTCCTTGATTCAGTTTATTTCTAAGTATTTTATTATTTCTGATCCTATAATTTCCTTTTCAGAGTGTATTACTGATCTTTTCTAAAGATTCAAGTGTCACTTCTAAGATAAAGGCTTTTCTGATTGCTCAAATTAGAAATAACTGTTTATCCTCACATCCCCCATATCTTCGACAGCTGATTCTTATGGAAACTATTATACTTTACTGCATTTATTTCAAAATTTTTGTTGGCCAGGATGATAGTGTTTTCATCCTTCTCTCCTTAGAGGCTGTCACTTAATAAAATTTCAGTCAGACTCTCTGTGTATCTCTCTCCCTCTCTCCCTCTGTACAAATGTGAGATATACCAAATTTTATTATATATATCATAGAATATATATACCAAATGAATATATATTTGGTATATACCTTTTTCTGCAGTACTGGGGATTGAACCCAGGGTTGCTATACCACTGATTTGCACCCTGAGCCCTTTTAATTTATTAACTTAAGATAGACAGGGCTTTGCTAACTTGCCCAGGCTTTATTGAACTTCTGATCCTCCTGATTCAGCCTCCCACATAGCTAGGATTACAGTTGTATGCCACTGTGCCCAGCAATGAATATTTTAATAGATAAATCAGTGGAAAATGCAATATAAAATAAAAGTCTAATTGGAAGGACATTTAATTTTAGGTAGTCTCTTACCCCTGTACCCCATGTGCCTAAATTTTTTCATGATAATTAAAAATACAATCCAGGTGTTCTAAACCCTCTCTGCTAGTTCACTAGTTGTTGGATAAGAAGTGGCTTAATATTGCCCTTATTTCTAAATACCTCTCTAGCTTCCACATACAGGATATAATATACATCTACTCATTCTTTGGCACTGGGTGTACTTGGCAACATCAGATAGAGCAGCAGAGACTTCAGGGTAATAACTAAGGGTGATTAGAGAAGGGGGGCGAAGTCCTAAAGAACAGATGGTAGAAATAATACCATGAACATTTACAAAACTGCCAATTCCATTCTCAAAGACTTGTGAGGTGAGGGTGAAGGAGGGGAGACCTTTGGGGAGGGCAATAAGAGTTGTGTGCATGCATTTTTTCTGACACTCTGTACCCCAATATGATATAAAATTACAATACACCCAATTACAAAAAAGAAAACAAGTTGCCTGAGAGATCATTTATTATGGCTGTATTACTTGCCAGGGTGAGGTGATATATTCAAGAACACAAACTCAGAGCCAGATGTGGTGGTGCACACTTGTCATCCCAGCATTTGGGAGGTTGAGGCAGGAGGGTTTAGATTTGTAGACAGCCTCAGGTACTTAGTGAGGGCTTCTTCAACTCAGTGAGACCGTTTCGAAAGAAAGAATAAAAAATAAGGCTGGGCTTGTAGCTCTGAATGCCTTTGGGTTCCATCCCCAATACTGGAAACACACACACACACACACACACACACACACACACACACACACACAGGCACGCACGCACACACGCATGCACACACACACACACTCAGTGGTGGGAGAACTGGGTCAATGTTAGAATGCAGTCTGGTTCTCTCAGTGCTCATTTGCGGTGGAATGAATGTCACACCTTACATCAAGCTGATATTAAGTACTTGCTTTTAAGATTGAAACATTGACAGTTTTATACAGCAATCAGTTGGAAACATTTATTTAAAATGATAAGTATAAAAATTTTAAATTGAAGTTGGTCTCAACATTATGTCAGCCTTTATTTTGAAGCATAGTTCAGATCACTTACTAAAACCATCTGAAATGAAATGGTTAAAGCAGCCTGTGGAAGCAGGAATTCTTTAAAGTAATACCACAGGAACAACAAAAACACATTTATGGCTATTATTTCTTTAAATCTTTAGATAATAAAAAAAGTGATTCTAAAATTCTATCGATACTTTTTATATTATATGTAACATAATTTCATAGTAATTTACTATGATCTTAGAAAATATCTTCCTGTTGTAAAGCCTGGAAAGAAACCACTTGCTATTGTATATTTTGGTTTACCATATATCAGTCTTTTTTTTGTGTGTGTGGGTCTGAGGATGGACCCCAGGGGCATTCGGCCTCTGAGCTACACCCCCTGCCCTACTTTATATTCTTTATTTGGAAATCGGGTCTCACCAAGTTGCGGAGGGCCTCACTAAGTAGCTGAGGCTGTCTGTGAACCGCGATCCTCCTGTCTCAGCCTCCCAAATGCTGGGATTATAAGTGTGCACCACAACTCCTGGCCACAAATCAGTCTTTTTAAAACAATAACACACGGTTTCTATTATATTCACATACTAAAATAAAACATTTTGTATAATCTTAAAAGTATATTAGGATCCAGCTGGGCATGGTGGTGCATGCCTATAATCTCAATATTTGGGAGGCTGAGACAGGAGGATCACAGGTCTGAAGACAACCTCAGCAACTTAGACCCTATTTCAAAATAAAAAAATAATATAGCACTGGAGGTCTAACTCAGAAGTAGAATGGCACTGTGTTCAATCTCTAGTACAAAATACACAAATGTATATGGTGTATATTAAGGGCCACTTAATTTATATTTATTATGTGATTATTATTGTATGTATAAGCTTTGTTATTCTCAAATTACAGGTCATGCTATCATAAAACATCTTTCATAGTTTTTATTTTATTTATTTATTTTGTTAAATAAATTTTTATTGGTGCATTTTATTCATACATCTTAGTGGGATAAAAAGCTTGTGGAGATATACATGCACACATCACCCAGTCGGCCCCTACCCAATCCCTAGCCCTTCCCTCCCCCTCCCTCCTTCCCATGCTTGGTTTCCAGATTAACTTTGATATGTTTGTTTTTTTTCTTCCATATATGGTCACGTTATTTTTGACAAGGTTTCCAGGAACATTTGGTGAAGGAAATAATGATCTTTTCACTAAATATTGTTGAAAAAATAATAATTACATGAAAAAGAATAAAATTGGGCCCTGACCTAACAACCATATACAAATATTAACTCAAAATAGATAAAAGACCTAAATGTAAATCTTAAGACTATAAACTTTTAGAAGAAAACCAGGGTCATAAAACTTCACAACATTGAAATTGACAGTGATTTCTTGGATATGATCTCAAAGGCACAGGCAACAAAAGAATAAACAAACAAACTTCATAAAAAATAGAAAAATATTGTACATGCAAAGACAATGCAAACAATTAAAAGTTACTGATAGAATGGGTTAAAATATTTCAAATGCTATATCTGAAGGTATATTAATATTTCAAATATAAATCCTAAAAATTAGCAACAGTAAAAGCAAACAATACAATTTAGAAATAGGTAAAAGACTAAAATAGATAATGAATCTCAAAAGATTTTATATGACCAATAAACACATGAATATCACTCATCATTATCATATTATAACTAATCATTAAGGAAATAAAAATTATAGTGAAATACTACTTCACATTTGTTAGGATGGCTACTTAACATGAATTACCTTGCTCCAGCCCTTTATGTTGAGTTTGTTACTGTCTTGTAAAGTGTATTTCTTGTAAGCAGCAGATGGATAGATTCTGGTTTTTAATCCATTTTGCCACTTTTTATCTTTTTATTGGGGAATCGAAGCCATTTACATTCACTGTGATTATTGAGAGATAACTTTTAATTCCTAATATGTTAAGATTTTATTTCTGTTTAAAATACTATGTATTCTTTGCTTAGTTGTCTGCTGTATGGAAAATCTTGTTTCTCTGGTTCTGGTGTGTATTACCTATTTCCTTCATAGTTTTAAAAAGAAAATTTCAAAAGGGAGAGAAAATATTTGCTCTGAAAAATAAATTTATAATTTAAAATATGGTTTATTAAAATGATGTGTTATAGTTTACTTTCAGCAGTTTCTTTATATATTAAGTATAAATTAACTATTACATATTTTAAAAAAGAGTTCACTTGAAGAAAATGTCCTATATAAAAAAGTATAAAATGTAGGCCAGGCGTAGTGGCACAAGGCTGTAATCCCAGCATTTGGGAGGCGGAGACCAGAGGATCTCAGTTCATGGACAGCCTTAGCTACTTAGTGAGGCCCTTTGCAACTCAATGAGACCCTGTTTCAAAAAATAAAGAATAAAAAATAGGGCTGGGGATGTAGCTGGGAAGTAGAATGTGCCTGGGTTCCATCCCCAGTACTGCCAAAAAAAAAAAAGTATAAAATGTAAAAAACAGGTAAATCTGCTTTGGCTATGATTATAAAAGTTTCGCCGTGCATGGTGCTGTGGTGGTGCACGCTTGTAATCCCTGCGCTTGGGAGGTGGAGACAGGAGGATCGCACAGGTTCGAAACCAGCCGCGCTAGCTTAGGAGACCCTATTTCCAAATAAAAATATAAAATAGGTCTGGAAGTGTAGCCCGGAGGTAGAAGGGCTTCCAGGAACCCCAGTACCACCAAAAAAAGTTTCTTTTTTTATTAAATTATTTGTTTTAGTAGTCTCTTGTATATGGAAAAGGCTCCTAGTATTTAAAAATATATTTTAGGAAGTTGTTCTGTGGACACATTTTATCTTTAGCTATGAGGTAAATGATAGTGTTTGGAAGCATTCTTAGCTGACTCTTTGAAGGATGTCTCACATATTTGTTGTGTGATTTTCTGTTTAGCACATGAAGCAATTTCTGTGCTACTAAGAAGAATTGAATTCTCTTTAATTATTCATAAGCTTTTCTTCCAGAATATGTTAATGTAGATAAAACACGACATGTGGTTTTCACATTAGCAAAAACTCTTATCTCAAAAGTGATATTTTTATAATCATTACCTCACACTCTGGACAAGAAATAGATTATATTGCTGTTAGAGATGTAAAAATCTTTACTAAGAAATACTTTTCAGAAAGAAAACATTTTCTGTTTCCCTATTGTTATTATATACCTAGATATATGCTATACTGAGAAAGCACCCTAATAGAAATTAAATATGCTCAGTGACAATTATTACTTAAAAGAGTATGTGGATAAACATTTATCATCAAAGATTTTAGATCCAGTGAATAAGCAGAGCTGTTAGATCAAAATCTGAATAAGGAGAGCTGTTAGATCAAACTCTGATGTAACTAAAACAAAATAAATTTATTTGTTTCTTTAGACTCATCTGCTAACAAATTATTATATTAATAAGACAATTTACAAAAGCTAATGTAGGTAATAAAGAACAGTACAAATGCCTACTATTTTAATGTCTTCTAACCAAAATTCTTTTCTTATTGATAACTTTGAATATTGGGAAGTCCTTATCTTTATTGGGCTGCTTCCTTTAGTAGATAATGTGCAGGCACATATACCAAATGCATAGTTAGTAACTAAGCAAAATTGTGTGTCCACAACTTTATGCTATTTTTGTTTCCTGGGTGATAAGAACATTTTGCTAAGTTGCTATCAGAAGCTCTGCTATGTGATAATTCTTTAGATATTTGTAGACTTAGAAATTATGCCTTAATCCTATCAGTAAAATTTTAGGAATTTTGACAAGTTAGTTCTCTGTGGTATATGTTAAACCACAAGACTTTACCAAAGCTTGGCTATTTTGCTTCCTCCCTCCTTCCCTTCTTCCATCATTGTCCTTCCCCCTTCCCCCTCTCGGATTGAATGAAAGGGAACTCTATCAATGAGCTATATCCTTTTTATTTTGAGACAGGATCTTACTAAGTTGCCCAGGCTGTCATTGAACTTTCTATCCTCCTGCCTCAACCTCCTGAGTAGCTGGGATTACAGATGTGTGTCAGCATACATGGCTTAACTGGTTTTAACCTATAAAAATAACACATTTGATTTTCTGAGCATAGTGGCACATGTTTGTAATCCCAGTACTTGGGAGGCTAAGACAGGAGATTTACGGTTTTGAGATCAGCCTCAGAAACCTAGTGAAACTCTTAGCAACCTAGTGAGACCCTGTTTCAAGATAAAAGATTTTAAAAAGGGATAGGGGTGTAGCTCAGAGGTAGAAAGCCCAAACAAACAAACAGCCCTCCCCCTCAAAACAAAAGAACATGTTTGTGTGATTTAGCCTAATATGTCAGCTCTGGGTACTTTTGAGAATATGCAAAGTAGAACCAAACATGGGTTAGAGTTGAGAAAAGACACATCCTTTTTTAATTTACATAAATGATAAATTGATAATTTCATTATAGTAGTAATTGTTATGAATATACTTTTATTATTTCATAATGTGTTCATGCTAGACTGTTTTTCTTTTTTTTTGCTGCTCAAGATCTATACTCTTCTGAACCATTTCCCAGACCAGATACATATGCCAGTATCCCTTGCTGCTAAGGGCAGAGGATGAGATCTTGGTCTGATACAGACTTTGATCAGAAGCTAGCAACTTAAAGGAGAACAGAACTCTGTGGGTGCACTCTGGGATAGGTTGTGTCATCAGAGGAAGCTACCATGAGTCCAAGGCAGATGGCATCAATCATAGCTCTTTGTGTATTGTCCTCCCTTTCAGTAGTGCCAAGGTGATGGTACCCTTTCAGTAGTATTGTCACTTTTTTAAGCCCACTGGAACTTTGGGAATCTCTTTGGCTTAGTAGCCTTCCTTCCCTGTCCTCTGGCCTTCCCAGGCTTCTTATGTGAACTCCTGTTTTGCTCTACTCAGCAAAGTTGCCATCTATTGCTTGCAGCCAACAGCCAGTATTTTCTTAGCATTTTAATGATCTATTACTTAACCTTCTTTATTATCATAGAGGAAAGAAGAAAAGCCACTTGGTGGTAGTGACTAGCTGCCAAGGGTTTTTAGGACATGCCCCACATTTACATACCATGATTTAAATTCACATTTAGCAATACAAGCATTTAGCAAATGTTTTAAAAATGAAATAACATAGTAAGGTTTGTGGTGAGATGGTATTTTGAGATATTAATTATTTCTTCTTGTGTTTTTGGACCCCTTGTTCTATACCCAGCTTTTCCCAGGCAGTAACATTCCTGATAATATAGCCGAAAGAGTAGAGGAAAGGCTCTGAGATTCTGACTTCTAGGCACAGCCATAATTTTTTTCTGAACTTGTTGCTAGAAAAGATACTCTGGATTGGACAAAGAATACAGTTAGAGTGTTGGGAGCCCTCTTAGTCATCATAATTAGCATACAGGAAAGCTTCTGATTTTTTAAGATTGGGTTTTGTATCTAGACACTTTGTTGAATTTGTTGATCAGTTCTATAAGATTTTGGTTAAGTTTTTTGGGTCTTAGTATAGTATCATGTCATTTGCGGATAGGAATAGTTTTAGTTATTTTTTTCCTATTTGTATTCCTTTGATTTTCATCTCTATATAGAATATACAGAGAACTCAAGAAAATTAGTGCTAAGAAAACAAATAACCCAACCAAAAAATGGGCAAGTGAACTAAACAGACATTCACAAAAGAAGAAATTCAAATGGCCAATAAATATATGAAAAAATGCTCAACATCATTAGCAATCAGTGAGATGCAAATCAAAATTACCCTGAGGGCCGGGCATGGTGGCACACGCTTGTAATCCCTGTGCTTGGGAGGCAGAGACAGGAGGATTGCGCAGGCTTAAGAGACCCTGTTTCCAAAAAATAAAATAGGTCTGGGAGTGTAGCCCAGAGGTAGAAGGGCTTCTAGGAACCCCAATACCACACACACACAAAATTACCCTGAGATTTCACCTAACTCCAAGTAGACTAGCAATCATCCAAAACACAAACAAAAAGTGCTGGCGAGGATGTGGAGAAGTGGGGACTCTAATACATTGTTGGTGGGATTGCAAATTAGTGCAACCACTTTGGAAAACAGTATGGAGGATCCTCAGAAGAATGGGAATGAACTTGCCATATGATCCAACAATACCACTTCTGGGTATCTACCCAAAAGAATAGAAACCAAACTACCAAACTAACGCATGCGTATCAGTGTTAATAGCTGCACAATATACCATTGCCAAACTCTGGAACCAGCCAAGATGTCCATCAATAGATGAATGGATTACAAAACTATGGGTATGTACACAATAGAATTTTACTCAGCCATAAAGAAAAACACAGTTACGTTATTTGTGGGTAAATGAATGGAACTGGAGAACATTATGCTAAATGAGATCAGCCAGTCACAAAAAGTAAAAAATTGGATGTTCTCCCTAATATGCAGAAGCTAGGGAGAAAAAGGGTCCTAGGAGGAACTCTTAGATGAGGCAGGAAAAATCATAGATGAGCAAATAAGGCAACCTATCTAAGTCACTACAAGAGGGAAATTCCCTCATGTACATGATGTACATTCACAAACATGTCAAAGTCAGTCACTAAGCCAAACATGAGAAGGGAGGGGGGAAGGAATGGGGTAGCAATTGGGGAGGGGCTAAATGAATGATGTGTGTATGCCTCTATCATCTTGTACTCCATTAAGACATATGACTACAATGCACTAGTAAAAAATTTAAAAAGAAAAATTTAAAAAATAGAGATGATAGTTATTCTCACCTACACATTTCATTTTTCTCAAAACTCAAAATTCCTCATCATATTGTTAGAAATAGATTTGAAGGAAGCCAAAAACAAAACTTATGAAATTGAAAGTAACTTGGCAAGGCAATTTATTTCTGTACAGAAGGGTGCAAATGCCACCATAAAACCGGTACACAATCACACAGCACAGGGAGTATACACAGTCTTTTATCCCTCCTAATGCACAGACCACTGCGTTATTCTTCATTAGTTGGCGTAAGACTTCACAATCTAATCTTGTTGGCTAGTTTTTCTTGGGTAGATTTCACAAAAGGAGAAATATGAAACCAGTACATCCTGCAGTGGAACATACAGACACATGTACAAAAGTTATAAAATGGCCAGGCGTGATGGTGCATGCTTGTCATCTCAGTACTTGGAAGATTGCTTTCCTTTCTTTTCTTACAACTTCCTCCTCTTTTGTTACATACTTCTATTTTTTTTTCAATTTCTGTTAACATGAGCTGACTTTTGTGATTTGAATCTGTAAGTAGAAAAAGGTTACTGTTGTTTGAGGCCTGAGGCTGTTTGGTGATGGCTGTCTCTTTAAATCTCTGGTGTAATCCTCAAGTGCAGGAGGTCATACAACATTCTACCCAAATCATCACTCCCATTAACAGTGATGAGGGAGGTCAGTACGGATGTAAATTCCCTTCCACTTACTGAATGAACTATTGTTCTGTTAGATTAGTGAAGGGATCATCTCCTGAATTTTTAGTGAATTTTTTTGCTAGTATTGTTAATCCTTGTAGAGCTAATCTCTTTCCCATGTCTTCTGGCTAGTAGCATCTAATTGTTTAGCTATTCTTCTATTGCAATTTTAGTATAGTTGAAAGATCTCTACTGATGGTAATATAAATAATTATTCCACTCTACATTTTCTTTTTTTTTTGTGGTACTGGGATTCCTGGAAACGCTTCTACCTCCGGGCTGCACTCCTGTTCTATATCTTTTTTTATTTGGAAACAGGGTATCTTAAGCCAGAGAGGCTGGTTTTGAACCTGCACGATTCTCTTGTCTCCGCCTCCCAAGCGCAGGGATTACAACTGTACCACCATGCCCGGCTCCACTCTACATTTTAAAAGCAAACAACACAGCATACAATTTACATCTTGACCACTATTACCCTTTCCATTAGTACTAATAATTTGGTTATTGTAAGGGTTATCCATGACTTTTTTTGTTGTTTTTATGTAATTGGCAGAGCCGAATCTAGTAGATGGTGGTGGCCGTGGTGGCAGTGGCAACTGTGGCTCTAGCAACAATAGCTAGCAGCAGCCAAACAGGACAGGCATTCCTCTGAGAAACCCCAGACATCAGATTTTGGGTTAATATCTGATCAGGACAATATATAGAGACATTTATAGCCATGACTTCCTAACTAAAATATAAAAAAGAAGAGATGGACCAAGATGGCGGAGATGGCGGTGGCAGCGGCAGCCATTATTTGGGAGAGGTAGATAAAAAGCAATCCAACCTGCCTTGATCTGTTGGAGAAATCCCCTCCCCCCCAAAAAAAAAAGATGCTCCTGCCCCATGTGCTCAGGAATTCTGGGCAACATACTATGTAAGAAAAATGCTCTGGAGGAGGGCCAAGATGGTGGTGGTGGCAGTGGCCAGTATCGGGGAGAGGCAGGTAAATTCATTCTAATCTACCCTGACCTTTTGAGGAAATCTCCTCGAAAGTAAACTGCACCTGCCCCACGTGCTCAGGAACTCTGGACCACATACTATGCAAGAAAAATGTTCAGGGCACGTCAGATGGAGCCCCACATAGTTGGGTGGGCCGGCGCCATGGGTTCCTGGAGCCAAGGGCACTCCTGGCCACAGTGCTCCTCTGTGCAGTGCTGGGGCTGGGTGCGCTCGGAGCAGCAGAACCTGCTCTCTGTGGTGAAGCTGTGGGCCTCTGCTCTTGGTTGGGAGATAAAACACATTGCTACTAAGTACTTGGGCACCCAACTCCTGCAAAAGACACATACTGTTTTTTTTTATTAAAAGATGTTGAAGAGGGAGGAAGACGGCAGCGGCTGTAGTTGCAGCTGTAGTGGCGACCACGGCCACAGCGGTGATGGTTAGCAGCAGCCAAATAGGTTATGCATCCCCCTGAGAAACCCTGGACAACAGATTTTGATTTAATAATTGATTGGCACAACACACAGAAACAGTTCCAGTCATGGCTTCTTATCTGAAATATAGGAAAGAAAGTGGAAAATGGCAGAATTAGAGACAAGAATGCAGCGTGGCGCCCGACACTGCAAGAAAAGTGATTTTTGGAGGGATATCCCAGAAGAGATCAGAAAGCAGACTGCTCCTGCCACACAGGCACAGGAATACTTAACAACAACATACTCTAGGAGAGACCAAGAAGGCGGCAGTGGTGGCGGACAGTATTCAGGAGAGGCAGACAGATCCAACCAAATCCACCCTTGAAGTTTTGAAGAAATCTCTCCAAAAGTAGAGTGTTCCTGCCCCACATGTTCAGGAACTCTGAACAACATACTATGTAAGAAAACATTTTGTGGAGATGAATCAAAATGGCTGTAGCAGCGGTGGCTGGTATTCGGGAGAGGCAGACAGATCCAATCCAACTGAATTTTTGAAAATATCTCCCCCAAAGTAGACTGCTCTTGCCACACATGTGCAGGAATTCTGGACAACATACTATGTAAGGAAAATGTCCAGGGCAAGTTGGAGGGAGCCCCGCCCGTACTGCTGGGCCGATTTGCTGCACTGGAGTTCTTGGGAGACCTCAGCTCATGGCCGCTGCACTCCTCTGTGCTGCTCTGAGGGTCGGGGTATGCTTGGAGCAGCGGATTTCGTTCTTCATGGTGAGGTTGTGAGCCTCCACTTTCAGTTGGGAGATAAAATCTATTGCTGCTAGAGAATTGGGCTCTCAGCTTTTGCAAATGACACGTGCTGTTTTCTCCTACTAAAATATATATGGAGGGAAAAGTGGGAACCTCTATAAATGTCATGCCCACAGTGACAGTAACCAGAGCCTGCCATGCGGTGAGGCTGGGCCTGGAGCCTGTCGCAGGGTGAGGCTGGGTCAGGAGCCAGCGGGCCAGGCCTAGAGCCTGTTGCATGGCAGGCCTGGAACTGGGACCTGCTTTACAGCAAAGGGCCAGCAGGTTTCTTCAACTGCGTGTCCAGGAAGCAATAGAAGCTGGCACTGCCTCACCTAGCAGATTTCCAGATCCAAGTGACGTCTATTAAAAAAAAAAAAATTTGGTTGATAGTGGATCATCCTGTCAGAGTTACTCAACTTCTGGCTTTCAGGTTTTCAGTAAGTGGGAATAAGTGTGGAGAAATAGAAGCTCTAATACATTGTTGGTGAGATTGCAAGTTGTTGCAACCACTTTGGAGAGCAGTATAGAAGATCCTTGGAAGAAGGAAAATGAACTTACCATATGAATCAGCAATACCACCTCTGTGTATCTACCAAAAAGAATGAAAACCAAAATATCAAACTAATGCATGAACAACCCATGTTCATAGCTGCACAGTTCATCATTGCCAAACTGTGGAACCAGCCAAGATGTCCTTCAACAAATGAGTGGATTTCTTTTTTTTTTTTTGTCAAATTAATTTATTTTTATTTTTTTTATTAATTTATTTTTTAAATTGGTGCATTGTAGTCATATATCAATCACATTGGAGTACAAGACTTGAGAGGATATACAAGCACACATCATCCAATTAGCCCTCCTCCAGCCCCCATCCCATTCCCTCCCCCTCCCTCCATCGCACCTTCTTTGGTGATTTACTTTGATACATTTGTTTATGTACCTCCTGCGTTTTAAAGAGGCTCTGTCCTCCAGCATTACATACCCTCTGATTGGTCACATTAGTTGCTTCACTATAGGGCCCTTTCTATAGCTCAACCTCTTCCTGTTGCCCTTTTCCTCCTAGTTACTGCTGATTAAGAGAAGCGTCTGATTTATATTTTCTGCGATATTTCTCTGTGCATGCTGCGTTGCAAGTACCGATCCCACTCTTGATGGTCCCAATAGTGGCCTGGCTACTCAGTGTACTGATTCAGACCTCGCTGGCTCAAGCAGCGGCCTTGCCTCATGTGAGGCCCCAGTTCTGGTCTCGCTGGCCCCTGCACCGGTCTAACCCCTAAGCTGGCTTTGGTCCCGGCCTTGGAGGCCGCAGGAGTGAACTTGCCTCACGCCAGGCTCCGATGCTGGCCATTGGCCCCTGCACCGGTCTAACCCCTTGGCAGGATTCCAATCCCAGCCTCGGAGGCCCCAGCACCGGCCTAGCCTCACGGCAGGCTCCAATGCCGGCCTTGTTAGCCCCAGCACCGGCCTAACCCCTCGGCAGGTTCCGTTCCCGGGTTAGGAGGCCCCAGCACTGGCCATGTCTCACGGCAGGCTCCGATGCCAGCCTCGCTGGCCCCAGCACCGGCCTAACCCCTCGGCAGGCTCTTATCCTGGCCTCGGATGCCCCAGTACCGGCCTTGCCTCAGGGCAGGCTCCAATCCCCGGCCTCGGAGGCCCCAGCACCGGCCTTGCCTCATGGCAGGCTCCGATGCCGGCCTCGCTGGCCCCAGCACTGGCCTAACCCCTCGGCAGGCTCTTATCCCGGCCTCGGAGGCCCCAGCACTGGCCTTGCCTCACGGCAGGCTCCGATGCCGGCCACACTGGCCCCAGCACCGGCCTAACCCCTGGGCAGGCTCTTATCCTGACCTCGGAGGCCCCAGTACCGGCCTTGCCTCATGACAGGCTCTGATGCCAGCCTCGCTGGCCCCAGCACCGGCCTAACCCCTCAGCAGACTCCGGTCCCGTCCTCGGGGGCCCCAGCACTGGCCTTGCCTCACGGCAGGCTCTAATGCCGGCCTCGCTGGCCCCAGCATCGGTCTAACCCCTCTGCAGGTTCCAATCCCGGCCACGGAGGCCTCAGTAGTGGCCTTGCCTCACAGCAAGCTCCGATGTCAGCCACTGGCCCCGGTGCCTGCCTAACCCCTCAGCAGGTTCCGATCACTGTCTCTGTGGTTATTTCAAAGGTTCCAGGTATAATGTATCAGATCTCTGCCTCCCCCGAGTATTGGCCACTGGCATTGCCACTGCCTCCACCGTTTTAATTCCTTCCCAGGCTCTTTTTCCACAAATGAGTGGATTTCAAAACTATGGTATATGTACACATGGAATTTGCCCAGCCATAAGGGAGAACAGAATTGTGGCATTTACAGTGAAATGTCACCAAAAATAAGAAATCAGATGCTTTTCTTAATGTGCAAAATTTTAGGGAGAAACAGGTAATAGGAGGAACTCTAGATGAAGAAGGGACCCTATGGAGGAACAATGAAGGTGAAATATCTGAGGGGATGACAGGGAGAATAAGGGAAACTCTTTAAGGCACATGATGTACTTAAACATATCAAAGTCAATCAGAAAACCAAGCATGGGTAAGAGGGAGGGGGAGGGAAGGGGTTAGAGATGGGTTAGGGGCTAATTGGGTGATGTGTGTATGTATATCTCCACAAGTTTTTGTATCCCATTGAGATGTTTGACTACAATGCACTAATAAAAAATTATTTTATTTTTTAATTTTTTTTTTGGTGGTACTGGGGTTCCTGGAAGCCCTTCTACCTCTGGGCTACACTCCCAGGCCTATTTTATATATTTTCATTTTATTTGGAAACAAGGTCTCTTAAGCCAGCAAGGCTGGCTCCGAACCAGCACGATCCTCCTGTCTCCGCCTCCCAGGTACGGGGATTACAAGCATATGCCACCATACCCAGCTAAAAAATTATTTAAAAAAATAAAAAAATAAAGTTGGCGATGGAATCTCAAAAGAAAAAAAAAAGAAAAGAAAAATTGGCAGAGCCATCTGTAAATCAACCATCTTGTTTATCCTTTTGGTATCCAGTGGTCCTGGTTCTGTAAAACCTCAAGAGAGACAGATTTAGTTTCGTAGCATTTTAAAAAGACTAACAGGTTTTAGATATCAGTGCCATAGTATTTCTTCTGTGAGCCTAAAACCAGATGAACTATTATAAATTTTAATGTAGACTATAAGAGGGAGCTAAAGTCAGAAGATATCTAGTTAAATTATGTGGGTTTTTAAACTGACTTTATGAATGTGGCTCTTTATCCCAGAATAGCACACTGTTTCTCGTTAAACTTACCTGTTGGGTATTCAAGACCAAGTGGGTAGTCCTATGTGGAGCCAACATACCTTTTTATAAACTTATTTTACTGTTGAGGCCAGTCAAGGCTCCTCAGGGGCACTCTTAGGGTCTTTGTGAGGCTTTCCCTCTATCAGTTGTGCCATCTGCCAGGGTGGGTCATGGTCTTGCTGACCACATGACTTCTCTTGAAGTACTAGAACTGTTTCCCTCTTTGATTACCCTTCTATTTACAGACTATGTACAGGTGGCTCTTAATCTCTGGTGTCGTCTCAGTCCTCCTGATCAGGGGGTGGAGTGACTTACACAGTTGCAGAGCCCTTTGGAGTCCCATCATCCCTGGGTCTTATTTGACCTTGGAAGGTAAGGGCCAAAATACCGGCTGCTTTCTCCTTAGCCCTTTTACTCCCTAATTGTTCTGCAAGCCCAGTTGTTGAACATCCAGTAGGTTAGTTTCACCAGTCCTTGTCTCTGTGTAGGAATCAGTATAAAAGCCCGTTTTCTAAGTGATGGCTATCATCTCAAAACACTGTTTCGCTAACAGTACTAGAAGTTGTAAAAAAAAAAACAATCACAGACAACAGTTACAAATATTTACAAGAAAAATGCAAAACATAGGGATAAAAATCCAGTTTGTGTAATACTTCTGATAATATTTGATGGTATATACAAATTTCCTTTTAAATTTGACTTTTTATACATATAATTATTGTTACCCTATCTTTAATCATACTCTAATCAGAGTGCTATGATTTGGAAAACCAAATGTTTGAGTACCTCTAGTTATCTTTGCTTAAAGATAGTCATAATACAATTTAGGAACACACAAATATAAACCTAAAATTGTCAGTATTTACAATTTTTGTTTAGAGGACACCAGCTTGATAAATTGTCCTCTTAAGCTTGGTAAATTGTCCTCTTAAGCTACTTAGGAAATACAAATATAATGAACTTACAAAGAAGTCAGTATTAATTAAAATCACAGTTGCATATATATTACTCTTTTCTATTGGAGTGAAATTTAGAATTTACTTTTCAGTACAGTAACTATAATTACAGCTTTATGTAGGTTAACAGCATTGACAAAAAAAAAATCAAAGAATAGTCCTAGGTTTTGTAAAAGTTTAGAGAACAGTGTTAGTGATCAGAAACAGACTTATTATCTAATGGGCAATTGTATCTCTTTTATACAATAATAAAGTCAGTGAAAAGAGATATAAACCAGGACTTCAATGACAGGCTTTTTTTTTTTTTTGGTGGTACTGGGGTTCCTGGAAGCCCTTCTACCTCCGGGCTACACTCCCAGACCTATTTGTTTTTTAATTTGGAAACGGGGTCTCTTAAGCCAGCGAGGCTGGCTCCGAACCAGCGTGATCCTCCTGTCTCAGCCTCCCAAGCATGGGGATTACAAGCGTGCGCCACCATGCCCGACAGTGACAGGCTTTTTTGAATGGTACTAAATATCAGATACAATGCACATTCCATAAAGAGATCACTTATATGTTACCTTGCATGTGTAAAACCCATATATCTGGATTTATAAGCTTTTTTGTGGTACTGGGAATGGAACCCAGGGGTCTTCTACCTTTGGGCTACACTTAAGACCCTATTTTACTTGTTATTTTGAAACAAAGTTTCAATGAGTTGCTGAGAGCTTCACTAAATTGCTGAGGCTGGCTTCAAACTTGTGATTTTCCTGTCTCAGCCTCCCAAGTACTGGGATTACAGATGTATGCCACTATGCCCTGTGACTTATAAAGTTTTATAAAAAATTTAGATAATTTTCAGATGCACAGCATATTTAGCCCTCAGATGTATACACATTTGTATTTACAGATATATAGGGTGTCAAATATATATATATCTCCAAAATAATAGTTGTTTATTTATCCTGATTTTTTTTTTTTTTTTTTTTTTTTTTGGTGGTACTGGGGTTCCTGGAAGCCCTTCTACCTCCGGGCTACAGTCCCAGACCTATTTTATATTTTTGAAACAGGGTCTCTTACGCCAGCGCGGCTGGCTTCGAACCTGCGCGATCCTCCTGTCTCCGCCTCCCAAGCGTGGGGATTACAAGCGTGCGCCACCACGCCCGGCTATTTATCCTGATTTAAGAAGTGGTCAGCATTCGGGAGGCTGAGACCTGGAGGATCACGGTTCGCGGACAGCCTCAGCTACTTAGTGAGGCCCTCTGCAACTCAGTGAGACCCGGTTTCAAAATAAAGAATAAAAAAATAGGGCAGGGGGTGTAGCCCGGAGGTCAAATGCCCCTGGGTTCCATCCCCAGACCCGCAAAAAAAAAAAAAAAAAGAAGTGGTCTCTCAACAGACTGTAAGACATAGACATTCCTTTCTCTTTTTTGTGGTACTGGGGATTGAACTCGGGCATTCTACCTCTGAGCTATACCATAGTCTTTTTTTTTTTTTTTTTTTTTTTTACTTTTATTTGGAAACAGAGCCTTGCTAGGTTGATGAGAGCCTCACTACTTGCTGAGGCTGTTCTCGAACTTATGATCCTCCTGTCTTAGCCTCCCAAGTACTGGAATTAAAACATGAGCCATCATACCCCACTAACAGTCTTTGAGAAGTATGAGTTTTTCTCATATGTGGCAAAGAATTCCTTCATGTTGCTTGTGTACTTGCAGCAATATTAATGTACAGTCAGTTTACAGGTCTACGTATGTAGCTTTAATTCTTTTTATTAGCTGTCCTTAGTATGATTAACCATTTTTTTATTGATGAAGTTTGTTTCCAGTTTGTGCTAATTCAGGGTAATGCTTTAACAAATATTGTCTACATAGAATTTTATGTGCTAACACAGTTATTTCTTGTATTTTCCTAGAACGGAATTACTATTCAAGATGCTTGTGTAGTTTAAATTTTTATTTTATTTTATTTTTTTTTGTGATACCGGGGATGGAATCCAAGGGCACTGTACCTCCGAGCTACACCCCCAGCCCTATTTTGTAGTCTTTATATTTTTTGAAACAGGGTCTCACTGAGTTACAAAGGGTCTCTCTAAGTAGCTGAAGCTGTCCTCTGGTCTCTGCCTCCTAAATGCTGGGATTACAAGCGTGCACCACCACAGCCAGCCTAGTTTAAATTTTTGTAGTTAATTTCCAGACTGGTTATGACAGCTCTCATTTTCCAGTAGTCATTATTTGTTCAATTTTTCTTTCATTCTGTCTTTTCCACCTCTTTTTTGAGGAATCCCACATATGTATTTGACAACTCGAAATTGCCCCATAGCTCTCCTTGATGTTCTGTTTTTCTTTCTTTCTTTTCTCTCTGTAGTGTGTGTGTGTGTGTGTGTGTGTGTGTGTGTGTGTGTGTATGCCTAAGAATGTGTGGTACTGGGGTTGAACCCAGGGGCTCTCTACCATTGAACTATACCCTCAATCCTTTTTATTTTATTTTGAGACAGGGTCTCAGGCTGGCCTTGAATTTGTGATCCTCCTTCTTCAGCCTCCTAATTATCTGGGATTACCAGTATTTACTACTGTGCCTGGGTTTCACATATTTGTCTGGTTCCTGTTGCTGTATCTTTCTTACAAATTTTCTGTTCAGCAATGACTGATCCGTTTTTATTTCTCTCTAGTGCATCATTCTCAGATGTTGTTGTTTCATTTCTATGAACTTGATTTTTTATAGTTGGCATATCTCTACTGGTCTTTCTGAATATTGGGAATACAAGGATAATACTTTTCATGCTTTTTCTGCTAATTTTAACATGTATGTCAGCTGTGGATCACTTTTGATTAATCAACTTATTTCCTCACCATGGATCATATTGTCCTGTTTGTTTGCCTGCCTGGTAATTTCTGTTTAGTTTTCAGGCATTGGGGTGTTTATCGGTCTTGTCAGTGGGGCGCTAGATAGTTTTTTGTTCCTATAAATACCCCTTGGCTTTCCTCTAGGACACACATTACTCGGAAATAGTTCCCGTCCCCGCCTCCTAATAGGTCTTTCTTTTAAGGTCTCTTAGGTAGTACCAGAACAGTAATAATCCAGAGTTCTTTATTTCCCACTGCTGAGAAAGGTCCTTCTGTTTTTCCATTGTCCTGAGATCTTGAGGTTTTCCAGTCAGGCTAATGTAACACACAGTATTTCTGACCCCATGTAAGTGCTGAGCACTGTTCCTTCTAATTCTTTAGACTGTGTTTTCCTCCAGTCTCAGTTTTCTCGCACACAATATACTGGTCAACTTGGCTGAATTCTAAGACCCATTGTAGGTCTCTAGAGTTTTCTCTCAGTGCAGGTTACATATCTCAAACACTTTGTCCTCTGAGCTGTAGCTGCCTTGGTCTTTCCTCTCAGAAGTTTTCCCTCTACTTAAGGAGACCTCTAGGCTTCATCTGGATTTCTCTCCACAAAGGGCCTGTACACTCCGGGATATAAGCTGGGGAAGTTGAGGGGCACACCCAGTTTGTTTCTCTTTTCAAGTTCCTGTTATTCCAGCTTGGTGAGAAGCAAAAGTGTTAGATATGAACTATAACAGATCAGCCAGTTCTTCTTTATCCTTACGGAAACCACCACGATATCCAGTGAAAATTAGCATCACATTAGGGAGTTATTTCATTAGTTGTTCCCTTTTCACAGTATGCAGATTACTTTTGTATACTTTATCCCACATTTGAAATCACTGGAATTACATCATTAATTAAATTATGTCATGAATTAACTCTCATGTAGTATTTATCATCACACACATTATTATTATTATTTTGTTTTCATTTTGAAACATCCCAAGTAGGTATAAGGTAATTTTAACTATAAAATGGTTATGTTCTTATTGGCTTTTTTTTATAATTAAAGGCAGCTATGTGTTATGGTAACATTTTTGTGCTCTCTTTTATTTTCTCCAGAAACTGCAAAATATATATTTCAAGAAAAAGGCATCCTGGCAGGAGAAAACCGAAGCTTTAAGCCCCACTTAACTTTTATGAAGCTGTCAAAGGCACCATGGCTCCGTAAGAATGTGAGTACGCATAGCTACTATTAGCTTGATAGCTACTATTAGCTTGTCTTCTGAGGCCATACCAGCCTTCAGCATGGTTGGGGACACGGGTGACTTTTGTAGTGGTTTTTGACATATTGCTGCTATTGCTCTTGGGTTCCTAGGCCAGTTTAATTTCAGTTCCAAGGATATGAGGATGCTCATGGTCCTCCATGCAGGTTTTTGCAGCCTGCCTTCATTTACCTCTCTGGTTACTAGGGGCTCTGAGCTGCTTCTTCTATTGCCACATGTGCTTAATCCATTGAGACACAGCAGGCTGGTGCCAGAGTTCAGTTTGCTGCTTTCTTGCTCAGGGTTGTTTGCATCTTACTGTCCTGAGAGCTTCCTCTGCTGACCTGCACACACTGTGCTGCTCGCTGCAACTGGGTTCTTCAAGCTGGGGGAAATGTGTTTGCCACCCTTACATTTTTCAGGATCCCCCAAAGACCACATTGTTCTTCCAGCAGTTGCCTGCATTAAGGGTCTGGAACAAGTATATTATGGACTGGGCAAGAGAGAATAATGGAGGGACCCTTCCTCCTTGAGATACTTTAAAGTACTTCTCCCTAAGGATGGTCAGCAGGGATCAGCTAATACACATGTGTTTTTTACTTTCTTATCTCTGGATGATTTTCTGTCTTTCCAGACTGCCCCCTCCTCCTCTAGAGATTGGTACAACTTTTGACTTTTCTTCTTAAAATCTGAAGGGCACCCTTCTTATTTTTTTCTATTTTAGTCTAGGGGGTTCCTTATGCAAATTAAGATATCTGAGGGTCTGCTCTGATATATCAGAATTTTGGAGATAGGCATGCTGCTTAATATTCACTCCCTGCTCTCCTTTGCTTCAGTTAAGACTCATTTGTAGCTCTTAAATGAAGGTCATGTCTATTAGTAAGTAGAACTGTTCTCTAAATTAGCACATTTAGTATTTAATGTCTCTGTTCTCAAAAAGTCCTTCTAGTCCTTTAGAATGGGTTCAGGTGATTCACCGTCTTGCCATTATGGGTTTTTTAGAAATTGTTGGTAAAGATGTCCTTAAAAGGTATCTTGCATGTTTTTTCAGTAATTATGCTACATATTCAGTGATATCTCTATCAGGTTCTATTCTAGAATATATCAGAAAAAAATAATTTGTGTAATTGATAGATTTTGAAATCTGGAATAGCAGCTATGAAACTTGTAGACTGACAGTTTATTTCTTTACTCATATCTTTCTCATTTTGCTTTCAAATGGATTGTCCTTTTCCAAGAGGTTTTACAATTAATCACAGAGTGACAAATCAGTGAAGGTAATATCCCCTTTTCAAAATGTTTCTTTGTCTTTACAATATTAACTTTAAAATGAAAATACCCAGGGACATTTATTAAGGGAATTTTTACTCCAGAAGCTATATATCAACATTTCAGACTGCACTGAAATGATTTCTTGGCAGTCTCACAGAATTGATTCCTTCATGCTATAGAAAAGGGATATGAAAGTTTGAAAGGTTAAATGCCTAAAAGACATGTTAGTTATGGGGTTCTTTCTCTGCAACTGAAGATCTCATGCTCATTCACATGTTTTCCCCTTCCATTGGTCACTTCCAGTTCATCTGAATTTATTTCTATGTATGAGGAACTCCTTGATTCAAATCATATTAGTTCAGCCGGGCGTGGTGGTACATACTTGTAATCCCAGCATGTAGGAAGCTGAGTGAGAAAGTAGCATCACGGTTCACGGCCAGCCTCAGCTAGTGAGGCCCTTTCCAACTCAGTGAGACTCTGTTTCCAAATAAAGAATAAAAAATAGGGCTGGGGGTGTAACTTGGAGGTAGAATACCCCTGGATTCTATCTCCAGTACTGCAAAACAAAAACAAAACCAAATCATAATAGTTCAACAAATGTTTATAGAGTGCCTAGTATGTGCCAGATACTGGGTAGTAGACAAAGAGTGGTGATTAAAATAGAAACATTCCCTGATTGAATGGTATATAAAATCTAAGTCAGATTGTATTTTGTTCAGGTTAGAAAAATTAACTTATAGAAAATAAAGCACAATAGTTCCCCCCTTGCTTTTCTCATGGGGGATACATCCCAAGATACCCAATGGATGCCTCAAACCATAGACAGTACCAATACTTATATATACTATGGTTTTTTTTTTTTTTTTTTTACATATGATACCTGTGAAGAATCTTCAGCTTTTACTTAAAGCACTTTGAAGATTCTCTTCAACTTATCCAGATTGAGAAAATCACTGAGCTTGAGTATTGGGGACATTATTAAATAAGAGTTACCTTGAACACAGGCACTGTGATACTGTGACAGTTGATATAATAACTGAGACAGCTACTAAGTGACTACTTGAAGGGTAGCAGATACAGTGTGGATATGCTGAACAAAGGGATGATTAATGTTCTGAGCAGGATGAAGAAGAATAGCACAGGATTTTATCCCATTTCTCAAAACAGTGCACGTGTTAAAACATACAACATATTTCTTTTTGGAATTTTCTGTTTAACAATTTTAAACTATGATTGGCCACAGGTAACTGAAATAATAGATAAAGGAGGCCACGCTATGATTTTCTTTCAGAATGCCAAATTTGAATATTTTTTAAATTTATGGACTGACTCTATTCCAGTCACTTCTGTGATGGTGAGCATTCCTGAAGGAAGTATAGCTTAAATTTCGGGATTTACAAGTCATCTAGAGTACTTGTGGGAGCTGCAGGATTCCACTCTACTCTTAGATTTGGAGGAAGACTTAGGTAGGACCTTGACTTTTGATGTTCAGTAAGTGACACGTGTGATTCTGATCCCAGTGGTTTGTAGAGTAGTATATACCCTGAGTATACTTCGACACCTGCAGGCTTAAATAAATATCAAGCAGTTTTGTTGTTATTATTGTCATGACTGTGGTACTAGGGATTGAATACAGCTGCACACGTGCTAAGCAAGATCTCTACTATTGAGTGATATCCCCAGCCTAGTCTTGGAGTCCAAATGCTGGGGACCCTTGAACTCTGATGTCCAGGAACAGGCAGAAGAGTGTATCCCACCTCGGGAGATAAAGCAACTCATTGGCTTTGTATCTCTTCTTCTTTGGAGGCCTATGGCTCTCTTTAGTGTAGGTGCCCACCTACACAGAAGGCCAGTCTTCCCATCCAGTCCACTCAGACTCACATGGTAACTTCTTCTTGAACTACCCTCATAGACACAATGCAAAGATAATGCTTTTCCAGGTTCTAGGTATTCTTAAATTCAATCAGGTTGACCCTAAAATCAACCATCCCAGAATGTACTACTAGCTTTCAGTGTTTAGATTGATAATAAGATAAAAGGGGAAGGGAAAGGGAGATAAGAGTTTGTTCCCTGCTTGTATATTAGATTTGACTCATTGCAGGTTTTCTATTTTTTATTTTCAAAGGTATTTTAATTATAAATGTATTTTCTGAATATATGCTAACTATAGACAACTGAAACATATATAGTCCTGGGACATGCAATGTAATGAGATATTTTGTAACAGTACCACAATTGAGGTTTTTTGTTTCCCATCCTCTAATTGTCATTTTTCAATGATCTGAAGAGCTGTCATCTATGCTGACTTTAAAAAATAGACTCAGAGCTTGCCATGGTGGTACATACTTCTAACTTGCAATCCCAGTCCTTACGAGGCTAAGATAGGAGAATCAGAGGTTTCAGGATAGCCTCAGCAATATAGTGAGAGTCTCAGCAACCTAGCAAGACCCCATTTCAAAACAAAAAGCCCAGTGGTGTAGCTGAAAGTTTTCTATAGTATGTATATTGTGTTTAGAATTTGAAAAATTTAGAAACTCTGCCTTGAATTTCCTGATGTGAAACTTCCTCTGCCACAGTATATATTCTGGTTCCCAATTTAGAGAACTGAGATGAGACTGAGGACAGATTCTGGGATGCACAAAGCTTTTCTTGGCAGTTGGTTAATATGGTGTCAGTTTTTTATTTCTTAGTTCTATGAAATTCTAGTGAGTATGTAGCATGAGATAATATCAAAAGGAGTTACAAATTTTAGAATTACTCTGATGATCAGTGTGTCTTATTTTTTATCAAATGAAGGAAGCCTCAGGAAATCTTATGAAATTACCATGTCTCTGAAATGGTGACCAAAATTCAAGTTATTTGTATAGTTTCCTTAGAACATAGTTGTTTGGCATGGTTAGTCCGCTACTTGTTCAGCTCCATGTTTTTTAGTGAGTCCTTTTGGGTGTATTTTACCTCATTGAATGACCTTGTGTTTTAGTGATTTACACATTGCAAACCTGCTGGGTTAAAAGCATGTGCTAACACTTGGTGGCAGAAGAATACCAGTTTGAAATTAAACAGGCATCTTAATGAGATCTAGATTCTATAAGAAATGGATGTGATCTCCTACTGGAAAGATCAATTGTTTTTAAACATTAATTATTTTCTGTGCCCTTTAGTTATATTCCCTGATTTATAATTCTTCTATTTTACTAATATAGCACTTAAATTGACAAAAGATTTCGTTTATTAATTGACATTTTCTTGCAGCAGCTTGACACAGAGTCAGACACTAATTCAGTTTCAGAATGAAAAAAAGAAACACAACTTTCTTTAAAAACTGTTAGCTAGTGTTTTCATTGAGTCTGGTGTTCTGAGTGCAGAGTTGTTATTTGACAACAAGGGCTAAGGTCCTTGGTGAGGGAAGCAAAGCAGGGGAGGGGCCCCAGGGCTGTCATTGCTAGGAGTGGCAATGGGACCTGGAGGAGAGAACATGTATGAGCGTTCTGCTCTGATGGGATGACTAAGGGAAAGTCCTAGTTTCTGGATTATTTGGCCATTGAATATACAGAATCAACATTGTAATTATATTCTTTTACACTAGGTTGGCCAAATTCTAACCTTCTTTAGCTCCCTTCTTCAGCCGTAGCTCCCTGATGCCATCTCTCCTCATCATATTTACTTCTGTTCATCTGTCCGTTCTTCTGTCTGTCTATCTAATAGCACATTTTTTTCAGGATTTTTGTTAATTGGCTTAGTGTGACTACCACTCATTTTTGGAGTTTGTATGATAATGGGCCTTTATAAATTATTTCTAAACTGACAGCACTACGACTAGAGCTTTTGAGAGAGTTTTCTTGAGGGAATCTCTATACTGAATTTAAAGGAACACGAGTTGTCTTATTTTAGCCTGAGATAAATCACACAACCTCTCTTGGCTTTGTTTACCCACAGTGAGTGGAAGAGCATGGTCTTTGTGACTCTCGACTTTTCTGCTCTTCTGAAATGGCTGTAAGATAAGCATTTTGACAAAATAGGCTAATTCGGCTTTATAGAGGTGTTTTTTTGTTTCGTTTTGTTTTGCTTGCTTGTGTGCATGGAAGGAGAATGACAGAGGAGCGGTCTTCAAGTCCTATTAGGAAGAGGGTGGCAATTTAAATCTGAATCTTTGCATCTGTCCTAGGAACCATACAGAGCAAGAAGGACAATGGGGAAAATATCATAAACTACATTTTTAGTAAAACTAAGAAGCAGAGAAATCCTCTGGATACCAAATGATGTGCAGATGTGGCCAGAAGCAATTAAGACTAGGTCATACAGTGAGGTGCTACCTTGGTGGAGGAAAGGCAGGAGAGCGAGGAGCAGCCCCCTTGGTGGCATCAGCAGGCTTTCTCTGCAGTATCAGAAGGCATGGGAAGGGGCTAGGAAGCGCCACCCAAGGGAGGTATGCAGGGCTGCCAGTGGAAGACATTCTGATCTAGGGGGCACAGCAGGCAAGCTTTCACAGGGCCTTGTATGTTAAAGAATCCCTCTGTCACTGTGGCAAGGAGGAGGAAACCCCAAGCAGGGAAGCTTGGAAACTGTCCTGCCACTTCCTCCACCCTATTCCTGAAAGAGGAACTTTAATGCCTTTATTATTCCAGACAAAAGCTTGTCTTAAAAATACCCTTGGTACAAGATAAAACACATTGTTTCAGGAATCTATTCCTGAGTCTCCCAGTGCCAAATGGCTTAATTACTGTAGTTCTTAGTTGTTTTTGAGTCTCTTTCATATCACCAAGTGCATTTAACAACTAATCACTTTGTTTTAATGGCTTTTAAAAGCTCAACGTTTAGTGAAATCTGATGCGAATGTGAGGCAGAATTATAATTTCTTCTGAGATGCTCTATGCGCCGTTAGTCAACTGTGCCATCTAGTACGTGTCCAAGAACACCATTTATAATAGTGACTCCACTTACGTTTCTAATGCATTTTTTAAACATCGTGCTGTCTATTTCCATATGTTAGGGGAGAATCTCCTAAATGAGTCAGTTTGCAATTGGAAATGATATGAAGATAAGCCTGCCTGAATGATCATTTGGAACTTTTCAGTACTTCATATCTCCTTCACAATTGAGAAATACACCCGGGTGTGGTGGCACATGCTTGTAATCCCAGCATTCGGAAGGTAGAGACCTGAGGCCTGCAGTTTGTGGACAGCCTCAGCTACTTAGCGAGGCCCTTTGCAACTCAGTGAGACCCTGTTTCAAAAAATAAAAAGAATGAAAAAAGAAAAAGGGCTGGGAGTGTAGCCCTGAGGTAGAATACCCCTGGGTTCCATCCCTAGCACAGAAAAAAAGTGAGAAAACACATGAGAATCAGTAAACAGAAAGCTTAATTATTATCGCTGGGCGTGGTGGCGCACGCTTGTAATCCCCACGCTTGGGAGGCAAAGACAGGAGGATCGCGCAGGTTGGAAGCCAGCCATGCGCGCTGGCTTAGGGGACCCTGTTTCCAAATAAAAATGTAAAAATAGGTCTGAGAGTGTAGCCCGGAGGTAGAAGGGCTTCCAGGAACCCCAGTACCACCAATAAAATAAAATAAAATAAAGCTTAATTATTTTAAGGAAGGCAATAATGAGTTAATTTCTGGATGACAAATGATTCCTGTTCAGCCCTTCTACTCTTAGACAATTTGGAAAGTTAGAAAATCCTCGAAGAAATGATAGTCAACCTAATATTATAATGGAGATTAGAAACAAGTAACTTCATTAGCATTTTCTAAAAATTTCTCTCAGAACATCTTCAGGGTTTCAAGAATTCTGGAATGAAAAGGATCTTAGCAATGAGGAATGTGATTCTTAAGAACTCCAGGATGCAACTGTTTATTGCAAATCTCATGAGCTTGTATAATCAAGATTCCTGTTTTGGCTGGCATCCAGGGGTCATGGGTGGCTCTGCTCCTCATTATCATTACTTAGGACCTTGGCAGAACAGCTCGGTCTTGGACACTGCTGATCTTCTGGCAGAACAGAAAGGCTTGGTAAACCACATCGTGATTCTTAAAACTTCTGCTAAGAAGACAAACATTATTCTCTATCACGTTTTATTGACCAAAGCAAGTCCTGTGGTACCTTTGAGTTCAGCAGTGCAGGAGTATAGTCTGCTTTCAGGAAGTGATACCCAGGAGGGGCAGAGGATGTTTTGAGTAATTGTGTATTCTTTCTCACCATTGTGTCCCAAATGTACTTGGCCAGCAAGTCTGTTCTTTACTGACCATCTTGGGCATGAGTGTTTAGTAGATTATGGTTTATAAATGTTGATTTTGATCATTCAGGTTTATATGATTTTTTTGTTAAACATCTAGATTTTGGAGACAATTTTTCTTATTTTTCAGCATTGGAATCTACAGACAAAAATTCTGATTTAAGTTAAATTAAAGAAATAGAGTTTTTAGAACTTATATTAAAAGATGTAATAATAAAATATTCACATTACTTAACATGACTTGTATTTACCTTAAATATATATATATATATATATATATTATTGGTATATTATAGTCTCACATCATAATGTAGATCATGTTGACAATGGTATATATTCACACAGTACTTGGTGACCCCCCCACTTTCCCATTTCCCTCCCTTTCAATACCAACTGTACAGACTGACAATGGTATATTCACATGTATACACATAGTCAAAGGTAGCATTTCCAGCCTTCTTCCTCCCCTACCCTTCCTCCCTGGCTCCATTGAGGATCTACTTCATTATCCTCTGGTATCCCTCTCATATCCCCAATACTCCCTAGATCATGCATATTAGAGAAAACATATGTCCTTTCTCTTTCTGTGCTTGGCCAATCTCACTTAACATAATGTTCTCCAGGTCTTTCCATCTTCTTACGAATGACATGATTTTGTTCTTCTTTACTGCTGAGTGGAATTCCATTGTGTGTATTTCCCATGATTTTGCAATTCATTCATATGTTGATGGAGACTAGGTTGGTTCCATAGTTTGGCTACTGTGAATTGTGCTGCTATGAACATGAGTATGCATATGTTACTATAGTACTCTGTTTTCAACCCCTTTGGAAAGATACCCAGTAGTGGTATAACCAGATCATTACCTTAACTATATTAAATATAAATGTTCTGCTCACCATTACCATTAGTAATGGAAAACATTTTTTTCTATCAGTAAGTCATTTTGAGACATTCTGAAACTTCTGTCAATTGGAAATTGATTTTATTTTCTTAGTCTAGAATAGAATGGAGCATTATAGGAATTCTGTTTGTAAGAATCTTGCAAACCCCCACAACGGATTGATTGTGATAGACAAAAGAAAATATATGGCCAAGAGAACTTTTTTGTTTCAGAATTGTGTTGATTCAGAATTACTTAGCTTGTTTAGTCCTCCCTCCTTTTTTTTTTTTTTTTTTTTTTTGCTACTGAGGATTGAGCCAAGGCGCATTCCACTTCTGAGCTACACCTCCTCCTCTAATCCTTTTTTTTTTTTTTTTTTTTTTTTTGGTGGTACTGGGGTTCCTGGAAGCCCTTCTACCTCCGGGCTACCCTCCCAGACCTCTTTTTACATTTTTTATATTTGGAAACAGGGTCTCCTAAGCCAGCATGCGCGGCTGGCTTCAAACCTGCGCGATCCTGATCCTCCTGTCTCTGCCTCCCAAGCGCGGGGATTACAAGCGTGCGCCACCATGCCCGGCCTCTAATCCTTTTTTTAAAGCAAGGTTTTGCTAATTTGTTGAGTCTGGCTAATTTGCTGAGGCTGGCCATGAACCTTCAATCCTCTTATCTCAGCCTCTCAACTCTTGGGATTACAGGTGTGCACCACTGTGCCTGGCTGCCAGTAGCTAATTTCTGAGTGACTTGTATAGTCTCCCCCAAAAACAAGCTGAAGTTATTTGGATAATAATAGGAGTTTTCTCTACCACTGGAAAGATTTGCCAAGCTCATAGGCCAACCAGCTCTTTTTAATTATAATTAGCTATAGAATGAATGAAGGAAAAACTGTTTCTTGATAGCCTCACTTAGATTTGAGAAAAAGCTAAAGTTATAGTGCAAAACCGTAACTGGCTTACATTGAAATATTACTTCTATTTCTAAGTATGAGTTAGTTTATTTTGACCATTTATTAGAATCTTATTCTTTCAAGGAGAGATTTTTTTTTTTTTTTGGTGGTACTGGGGTGTTCCCAGAAGCCCTTCTATCTCCTATTTTATTTTTGGAAACAGGGTCTCTTAAGCCAGCGTGGCTGGCTTCGAACCTGCGTGATCCTCCTGTCTCTGCCTCCCAAGCGTGGGGATTACAAGCGTGCGCCACCACGCCTGGCCAAGGAGAGATATTTTAAAAATAGAATAATACTAATCCTTTAGATTACTAAGCTGCTGAATTCCTTTTCAGTTGGTTATTCCAGTAAGTTAAAAGAAAAAAAGCTAGCCTCTTTGTCCAATCCAAATGTCACATTCTTTGTAGTTTGAAGACCCAACAAAATTTGTTCATTTCACCTTAGGAGCTAGCCGCCCTTGGCTATAGGAATCCTGGTTTGCTTCTTACAGTAGAGTTTCTGTGTGTGTGTATATTTTTTTGGTTGTACTGGGGATTGAATCCAGGAACATTTTTACCTCTGAGCTGTACCACAACCCTATTTTATTTTTTACTTTTTAAACAGGGTCTTTATAAGGTTACTGAGGCTGTCCTCAAACAATCCCGTCTCAGTCTCCTTAAGTACTGATATTACAGGCATTTGTCACCATGTCTGATTGATGACAATATTCTTAGCTGCTGACAAAGTTTGTGACAGCATCTTTAAAACATAAGTACAACTGTACCGTTCCACCGCCCAGAAGCTGATGGTCAGAGTATTCCTTTCCTGGTTACTTCCTTTCCCACAATTAAATTTAATTGTAGTGCTTTATTACATAATTTAGAGCAGACGGGTTTCTCACGGTAATTTCACATTTGGTCACCCGCACTGGTGTGGGATCTAGGCCAGCCATTGCCGGGGAGGTAGATCTCTGTGACTCCCCTTAGGGCGCTTGCACTTTTGGCAACAGCCCCGTGCTATTCATATTCATTCCACATGGTCCCCTTGGGTTCTCCTTGCTCTTCACTCTCTATGACCTGATCTGACCCACAGTGGTAAGCATAATAATTTGTGCATTGGAACTTGTAACCCAGATATTTCTGGAACTAAATTCATTGGCATTAAGTTGGGGTTGAGGTGTAGTGATTACCTGGGAATGAGCTGAGTGGATAGAGAAACCATGTCAAACCTATTTCTCAACAGGATGTAACTTGCCATCACACATTCTGGCTGTCAGGTGCCTAAATGTAAAAAGTGGGGTTGGATGGACAAGGCTAGGCATAGTGTCAAGTTTGGCCGATTTAGCTTTTCTGGGGCCATGCTCACTATGATAGCACATCCTGGCTATAGACAGTACATATGACTTTATGAATTTTTTGAGGGTACTGGGGATAGAACCTACCTTCAGGTTACCTCCAGGCTACTATAACCTACTCCCAGACATATTATATATTTTATTTGGAAACAGGGTTTCACAAAGTTGCTGAGAGCCTAAATAGCTGAATCTGGCTTAGAACCTTCCCAATCCTCCTGTCTCAGCCTCCCAAGTACTGGGATTACGAGTGTATGCCGCCGCGCATGGCTGACTTTATGAATTCTATTATCCCGTGGGACCAATCCTCCTTCTGCTCAACTTTTTCATTTCCTACCAAATGTCTTACTTGTCTTATTAGTCTAGAAGTATTTTGTATCCATCAGCATTCTTACAGCTATAATATAAAAGATTGACCTTGGACTTAGAGGAAAGATGATTTATTTTCTAATGGCTTCGGGTTCAGTCCATGTGAGGCTGGGGGACAAGGCTCTCAGGGTGTGGGGGCAGGAAGGGAAGAGAGGGAGAAGTGGTGGGTTGTTCTCCTCACATCATGGAGGCCAGAAGTAAGAGAGAGTGAGGAGAGAAGTAACTATATTTAATCCCAAGGCTGTACTCCGAGGGACCCACCTCCAGCCACACCCTACCAGCCCAGGCCACCACCCATTGTAATGGATTTATCCACTGTTGGGATAACAACCCTTATGACTCAATTATATCAACCCCAAACACCAATATATGAGCTCCTCAAGGGCCCATTCTGTATCTAACTGTAATCTACTTCTTTGGAATTTTGAAAAGATCCTTAATTTTTAAAATGTCTAAAAGAAAAGACTGGAAATTGCTGATTGGTCACATACTTTTTTACTGTACTTTTTTTTTTTTTGGTGGTACTGGGGTTTCTGGAAGCCCTTCTATCTCCGGGCTACACTCCCAGACCTATTTTTACATTTTTATTTGGAAACAGGGTCTCCTAAGCCAGCGCACGCGGCTAGCTTCGAACCTGCGCGATCCTCCTGTCTCTGCCTCCCAAGCGCGGGGATTACAAGCGTGCGCCACCACGCCCGGCTTTACTGTACTTTTTGAAAGCAATATATACTCTTACATTCACAGATATAGGCTGAGTTGGAATACATTAAGAAAATCTAAGCAATCTCTTTACGTTTATATACAAGGAGGAAACTTCATAATCAAGTGTTTGGCTAAGATTGGCATGTGGTCAAAAGGAAGGTTCTAAATGCATAGTATTAATAAAATGATTTTACATAGCAACATATTTCGTATTAAAAAAGAAAGACTGGATACAGTTTTTGCTCAATGTGGAGAGAAACATTCATTTTTAAATTGTTTTAAGGGCTACACATGATTCCTAGGTCATAGGGTCATATATTTAATGATTATTCTATATCTAACTATTGTTTTTTTCCTATCAAAGCCCCTTTTATCTAATTTGATATCCAGGGGATGCTTGTAGCCAAGTAAGGTAAAAATGGGTATATTATTCAGCATCTTTCTACCCTGTTCCATTTCCTAGCCTAGAGGACACTCTGTAAGTCCCTCATGCAGTTCTTGTACCATGCAGTGTGGGAGCTCTTCCTCTTAGGGTATGGCTTCCATCTTAAGTAGTGTGCAGGGAGCTGAGCAGTTAGGAAAGGGTGAGTTAAGTGAGTAAAGTTCTTTTGAGGATGATGTTGGTGCAGGGCGTGAGTGAAGGGGAGGAATGGAAGGAGAATTCCAGTGGGAATGAGTCCGGGTAATAGAGAGCTCATAAGAAAATATGTAAAGAAGAAACCACTAGGTACCTAGGAGCAGGAAGAGTTGCAAAAAGGCTCTAGGTCTTTTTCCGCTTAAAATTATAAGTCTACAATGAATGATGCCTATGGATGTATTTAAATTGTCGCCGACTAATCTCAGTTGGGTCGTTATTGTCAGCTCCCGGTCAAATCCTCAGAAAGATGGGGCAAAAGGCAGGTGGAGTTCTGCAGAAACTTATCTGCAGCAATTCCTTCCCCTCTATGAATTCCCTAAGTTTTTAGGTACGGCGCTTGGGAAAGAATTTGAGGTGGACAAAGGCTTCTTGAGCCAATGACAATTTATTACAGGAACCCAGAGAAATTTATACCCTTAACCAGTGAGATTAATAATAGGAGAGAAAAAAAAAGAAAGGGAAGGGGGGCAATCACAGCAAAACAATAGTGGATTACATATAAACAAAGTAAATGACTAGTCCAGCATTTAGGAGATAAGCTTCGGATCTTTCTTTCGATATTGCAGCAGGGCAGGTCCAAAGGTAAATTCCAAAGGCAATACAGGCACGCCCAAAGCCCAGGGCTTGGAGAATACGCCTTCTCATGGAATCTTCTTTTGCTTTCTTTTTTGAAGTTTCCATCTATATCCATATGACAAGCATGGGGAGCTGTGGCGGTCCAGGGAGATGCGATGGGAGTCTCTCAGATCTCATCCGCTTTGCCTTCTGAAGTCTGAAAGCTTACAAAAACTCACAACACAGCTTGGCAAATAAGACACCACAAATAACACTGTGAAGTTCTTGGATTTAGTTGTCAGATGTATTTCCTTGACTGCTGAACACTCTTTTTTAGACAAAAGCCTATTAAAGGCCTATTGGTCTCTAATAATCCATTTCCTTATCACAAACCCTCTGCAACCTGCTTCTAACTTTCTAATTCCTTTCTTTCCCATTCGGGACGTTCTTATGATAAGCTCTTCTTCATGAAAAAGTGCTTTCTTACTCTTACGGTATTTCCTTTCCTTCATACATATATATTTAGAATATCTGTCCTTTATTTTGTCATTTTCATTTCTAGCCATGCGGCATTCTCCCTGTTTCGGGGAACGCTCACACTGGGCGTGAAGGTCAACAATCTTTCTCCTTGGCTCTATTGTATTTTGGCAACTAAGTTGTTCATCAACTAAATTGCTTCGAAGTCACACACAAAATTTTATCTTCTCTGTCTCTAGGCAGGATCTCAAGGGTAAACAAAGTTTCCTTAAACTGAGCTATCGGTTACGGAGTTAATAGCTTAACCTAGTGATAGGAGTGAGGATCGGAGACCCTTTGTGATTGCTGCAGCTGGAATGCTTATCACAGCATCTGAGTTCTGGCCAGTTTTTTCCTTACTATTGAGCAAAGCCAAGGACGTTTATACAAATTATTAGAAAATTTATATCCACGGACTCAATTTCTATTTATAGTCCTGATTTCACATCACTGGAGCAATTCGTGTAGAAAGTTCAAGGAAATATTAATAGTCATGAAGGGTAAAAGTGGGGGATATTTTGGCCAGAGACGATACCTCTTTCTCGGGGCGTTCTGCCGATTAACTATGTGGAGTGGGGTCTCAACACATAGATGCCGAGGCAGCAGGATGTCTTGGCATAGGTCTTTTTCCGCTTAAAATTATAAGTCTACAATGAATGATGCCTATGGATGTATTTAAATTATTTTATCAATGTACAATCCCTATATACTGTCTAGGTATTATCTGAATTGTTTCTGAGATTACAGTTTAGAAGCTCTATAGATATTCTAAATAATTTAGGTGAATGATTCCATGCGTTGAACCTTTGAACTGTAAATACAGAAAGCATTCTACCATGAGATAAGTATGTCATAATATATAGGCCTATTACAGAACAAGTTAAAATTGCTTATTGGGATTTTTTATGATCTTCTTTTTATTTTTCTCTTTTTTATTTTTCTTTTCATACTGGATATTGAACTCAGGGGCACTCTACCAGCAAGCTATGCCCCAGTCGCCCCCCTTTTTTTGAAACAGGGTCTCCCTAAGTTGCTTAGTATGGTCTTGAACCTGTGATCCTCCTGTCTCAAATATTGTGATTACAGGTGTATGCTACCACACCTGGCTTGTATAATCTTATTTCTCAGTGATCTTCTACAGAATAGCATTATTCTCCTGGTCAGAGCTTGAGAATTTTTTATATCTGTGACTTTCTGGCATTAATTATTTGATATTGGAAAGGACTGGTTTTCAAGGAATACTATTGCATTGAAAGAGGAATATATTAGGTTCAGTTGTAAGTTTATAGATTATATGTGGTGAGGAATTTCAAGATGGGGAAATTTTATCTATAGCGTATAGAAATAAATGGTTAAATTGGCATATTCAGAAGAACATGTACCAAAGAACAAAACATTAGGGAAACAGATGTGGTGGGGAAGAGGCTGCTGTAGCTTGTTTATATTTGAATAACCACAGGTTGGTTCTGAGCCAAGAACACAGCCTGAGTTTGACCCTGGGGAGTGAAGAGTCCAGCAGTAGAGAGTGAGCTGTATAGGAATGTCCTTGTATACCTCAGTTATAGGGCCCCTTCTTCATTGCATAATTATGAGAAAAAAACACACACAAACATAAACAGTTTTGTGGCCAAACAGCATATGGCCTCTCATACTCTACTTGAGAAGCTTAAAGACAGAGCACTTGAGGTTGGTTAAGTGGACCAAGAATGAGTGCTTGTGAGACTGGTATGTTGTAAATAAAGGCAGCTCAGTGTTCCAAGATTTATTGTATTAAGCTTACAATCTCAAGAACTTCTGGAGCACAAATAACCTGTTTTCTCTCTAGTTAACATATACATAGTCAGTGTAAAAGAGCCAGATGGTTGTAGGCTGAAGCCGGATGCCTCTCTATTATGCTTGATGCCGGCACCTCATGGAAAGAAACTTGGGCCAGGAAGGGTACTGCCCTTCTCTTGGTGGCTTTTGTCAAGTGGCTGGTACTGTTGGGACTTGGCTTAACATTTCTTCTGTGACTGTTTTCCTTGCTACTTGATATCACCTACCAAGGAAAACCCAGCTTCTCTCAAAATGTTAGGATAGATAGAAGGAGGTATCAATATTGGATTAGCAACATTTAGTGCCAGCAGCTGTATTTCTGCCTACTACTTGCTGAAAGGTGCAATATTATACATGTTAGATAAAATGAAAGGGTAAGCCGGGAGTGGTGGCTCAGGCTTGTAATCCCAGCATTCGGGAGGCTGAGACCTGGAGGATCACGGTTCACGGACAGCCTTGGCGACTTAGTGAGGCCCTCTGCAACTCAATGAGACCCAGTTTCAAAATAAAGAATAAAAAATTGGGCAGGGGGTGTAGCTCAGAGGTCAAATGCCCTTGGGTTCCATCCCCAGACCTGTAAAAAAATAAAAAATAAAAGGGGAAAGAGGTTCTACTTTTTCATTCCCTAAAGCCTCCAGATTAAACAAGGGAGGAGTTCTAAGAGCAACTTTATAAATAGAGGTGTTAGGGAGACGACATTCCTAAAAAAGCCCCACGGTGAGCTTTATAGATGCTCTAGCATAAAGTAAAGCAAAGTATTGAGAAGTATTTCATACTCAAATAAATAGTTGTTCTAGAAAACTCAGACACTCTTCCAATGTTTTGTTTGATTATTTGGATATTAATGGTATAAAAGGTGTTCTCTTTACAGGGTGGATTATTTAGATAATTTTTCTTTATTTACATAGCATCTGTGAATTTTTCTCATTTCCTTTTTTCATTTCATAGTAAATTGAAATCCATTGAGTATGGACATGTAATTGTTACTTGGTTTTAAAAATATCAATGCAGAACATTAAAAATAGGTATTTTGGAATGCTAGAGGTTTCCCAAATAATCTTGACACTGATATTAGAAATATGACAATGTATATGATTACATCTCAAGAATGATGAATATTTTTAGAATTTGAATATCTCGAGGTAAATAGTGAAGAGCTTGAATATTATCATCCTCTTCTTTTCGATTTATCTGTGTTCTCCCCTTATTCTGAATCAGAGTCCGAGCTCCACCTCTTACTAGCTGCTTCCTTTAGCAAGTGACCTAATTCTCTGATTTTAGTTTCCGTATCTGGGGATAAGAATAGTACCGATCTCGCAGGGTTAGTGGGATTATTAAATGAATTAATAAAGGTTCTTAGAGCAGTGTCTGAATCTAGCAAATTGTGTGTTATTGTTAGATGATAGGGGGCATCATTTTTTCATATGGTTCCAAAATAAGAAAGTGCCATTGTCTTTTCTATTTTCATCAGCTCTGACTTTCCCATTGTAAATGGACTGATGGACACGGGGCAGGGTGCCAGGGCCTCTGCCAGGTAGGAAATGGGAGGACTCAGCAGGGAATCAGCCACCTGGACTGGCTCAGAGTGGCAGGAAGAGAAGCCTGCCATGCACTTCTCACCCAGGGCGCTGGCCGCTGGATCCAAGATCATCAAACCGCCAGTGCTGTGCGGATGAATTTCTCTCCTGCTGCCAGGAGCCAGCTTGGGTGGAACTGTAAACTCGTAGGAAGGGCCTGGGCTATCACGACTGAGTGGAGCCCAGCAATGGCTGCAGCTGGCCGGGAGGTGATTGAGTGTTCCATGCCGGGGGGAGGTGGAAATGGAAGGATACAAGGAGCAGGAAGGTTGTAGTTGTGCAGAGAGGTGAAGGGGTCAGGAAGATTTTTAAAGTAGGGTTTACCTCAGATATACTCCAGGTCAATAGATAATGGTCTTATCACTTTGAGCACCAATAAGTATATTTTCATCAGGAAAAGTGATCACTAAAAATGGTTTTAATGTTTTAGCCAATATATTATTAAAGAAATATAGCATTTTTCTACTTTTGAAAATAGGTATAAAAGATGACCATTCCTCTTTGACCAGCTGGTGCCCAAAATGACAAGTCAGTTTGGCTGACTCTTAATTTATATTCTTAATTTGATTTCAAGTCATTATCACAGGAAATGTACATTTCTTTTATAGATACTTGCACAACAGGAATAAACCTATTAGAAAATACACCGGAGATCCAGGAACACTAAGCTTATTCTCAGTAGGACAAATACTTTCTTTGTTTGATCTGCAGCATATTTATGTAAGTTGTGATTATTGTAAGATAACTAGTAACAATAAGAAGTTATCTTATATTACAAAAATCCCAACCTTTGTAATAAAATTAGCACTCTATTGTTTTGACCACAATAACTTTGTCATCTAAATTAAAGATGTATAACATGTATTTTATCTCTCAGAACCTCAAATAAATAATTTTGACTTTTATGTTGTTAGCTAATGTGAATTTTCATATTTCTAGGTCTTGTCTCTTCTTTTGAAAATAGAGCTGGATTCATAATAAGTCTAAGCCCTCTTATGTACATATTAAATTATATATATATCATTTAACTAAATTTAAATGATCTTATGAGTGCTTTCTGAATAAATAATTTCCATTATTTGTCAGATTTAGCCATCAGACATTTCTAAAGATACTCAGCTCTCAATGGCAGTTTGTTTGCTTGCTTGCTTGTTTGTTTGTTTGTTTGTTTGTTTATTCCTGGAAACCCTTCTACCTCTGGGCTACACTCCCAGACCCATTTATATATATTTTTATTTGGAAACAGGGTCTCTTAAGCCAGCAAGGCTGGCTTCGAACCTGAGCATCTCCGCCTCCCAAGCACGGGGCTTACAAGCGTGCGCCACTATGCCTGGGTATTTTTATTTATTTTAAACTTTTTATTAGTGCATTGTAGTCATGCATCTTAATGGAGTACAAGATGGTGGAGGCATCCATGCACACAGCACCCATTAGCTCTTACCCAGTTCCCTCCCCATCCCCTCCACCTCCCTTCTCACGTTTGGCTTAGTGATTGACTTTGTTATGTTTGTTAAGGCACATCATGAACATTAGAGAATTTCCCTCTTCCTATCCCCTCAAGTTGCTTATCTGCTCATCTATAGTATCCCTTCTTCATCTAGAATTCTTCCTATGACCCGTTTTCTTCTTAGCTTTTGCATAATTAGGGAGAACATCCAATTTCTTATTTTTTATGACTGACTAATCTCACTTAGCATAATGTTCTTTAGTTTCATCCATTTTGCTGTGAATGATGTAATTGTTTTTTATGGCTGAGTAATATTCCATTGTGTACATATCCCATAGTTTTATTATCCTCAATGGCCTTTTTTTTTAAAGAGTTGTCTTCTTTTAAGCAAAAAGGAAAATTTTCACAGTTTTATGGTACATTGTACCAAATGTTATCAAGTAGCTTTGAATAACGCTGATAATTCTCCCTGCACTGTGACTGAAACAAGCCTAAAGGAAATAAAAATTGAATCATTTTTAATAAGTAGTAAAGACAATCTTGAACACTTTCTGTTTGATTTTTTTCTACTGATTTATTATGTAAAGTCTGGTATCCTGTATTTAGCTTTCTGTTTTTTCTTTCAGTTTTATGTTGCATAATTGATAGTCAGTACAATTATAAATGTGAAGCCCTTAAAAATATATCTCATCCCTGTTAGTATTGAGGCAAAAATAGCCTTCAAACAAAGTACAGACTATCACCTAGCATATTTACAATTCTAAGGTTACAGCTTTCTGTGTGTGTGTGTGTGTGTGTGTGTGGTGTATGTGTATTTGGGGATATGTGTTTGTGTGTGTGAGAGAGACTGGGACGTGAACCCAGAGATATTCTACCTCCAAGATACACCCTAGCCCTATTTTTTGTTTTTATTTTGAAACAGAGTCTCCACTAGAGTGACAAGAATCTCACTACTTGCTGAGGCTGTCCTCAAACCTGTCATCCTCCTGTTCAGTCGCCCAAGTACTGAGATTAGAAGGTGTGCCAACACATCCAGCTGTTTACAACAGTCTTTTAATTTTTTTTTTTTTTTTGGTGGTACTGGGGTTCTTGGAAGCCATTCTACCTCCTGGCTACACTCCCAGACCTATTTTTGTACTTTTTTAATTTTGGAAACAAGGTCTCTTAAGCCAGCACGGCTGGCTTCGAACCTGTGCAATCCTCCTGTCTCTGCCTCCTAAGCACGGGGATTACAAGAGTGTGCCACCATGCCTTGGTGTTTACAAACCTCTTTAAACCCTTAGCATAGTGTTGATGAAAATACTGCATATATTGTTTCTCTGCACTTGAAATAATCTTAACTCTTTCAGTCTTTACAGGACACATTTTTCTGGCTTTTTCTATTCTTGTGATTTTCTTTGAGCTTTCCTAATGTGCCAACACCTCTACCTATCTTTAAATGATAGGGTACCGTGGGAGTGGGTCTGGCTGATGAGGAAGAGAAGCAGAGAATGAGCTGAGGTTCCTGAACCTGAATATGATGCCATCGCCCACCTGCTTTAGCCGTAATGTTTTTGCCTTCCTTTTGAAGGATGATCATCTGAGACAATCTTGGCAACCCAATATATTCCAAGCAGGAGCTTTCTTAGTCTTACCCTAAATGATATCTGATTTTGATATGCTCACTGTTTTCTCAGAGTGAGTCCTTTAATTATGGAAGAAAAACACCACCTGCTACAGCTGGATTGTAAGACTAATTCAGATAGCTTTTATTAGAAAAGAAACATAGTGCCCAATAAGATATTTTCCAGAGAGCAAAGATTATGCCAATGTTATAACATACATAAAGCATATCATTATCAGTTTCTAGATTCTTTATTATTAGAGATTTTTCTGATCAGGGAATTCAATTCCAGTGCCTCCTAAGGCCTCATGCCTTTTTGAACTATAGCTTCCTCTAAGTTATGAATTATAGAATTAATTCCATTTCACTTACTAATAGAAGCTAACTCCTTAAGATTTATGTTGAAGGTCATCTGTGAAAAATTCTTGCAAAATTGTTGGTGCTTACCTTTTACTAAAATTAAACCAACTAGTTAGCAGATTATAGGCACTCTCCTGTTTCCTTTATTTCTTTCTTTGAAAACAATGGCATTTTTTTAAAGACTTTTTTTTTTTGATGGTACTGAAGATGGAACCCAGGGGTATTCTACCTCTGAGCTATACTCCCAGCACTATTTATTTTAGTCTTTATTTTGAAAAAGGCTCTCACTGAGTTGCAAAGGGCCTCACTAAGTAGCTGAGGCTGTTCTTGAACTGATATCCTCCTGTCTCAGCCTTCCAAATGTTGGGATTCCAAGTGTGTGCCACCACGCTCAGCTTCAAAGACCCTTCTTTAAGTGAATCAGCCATCTGTCTGGCATTTAAAAATGAACTAAGGAATGTCATTTTCCATTTTTTTATTCTTGAAGTTTTATATTGACTGAAATTATTCCCTAAAGTTTACTAATGATAATAATGGATGTGTGTATGTGTAAGTTTTTATTATATTTTATATTACATTTTAAGCACTTTATTAATTGATTTAGTTTATATAACACTTGAGGTAGGTACTATTGCTAACTTCATTTTTCAGATGAGGAAACAGAAGCAAATCCTAGCTGATGAGTGAAGTACAGATACTTTGAGGTGGTTTGTGCCTGGTTTGTTCAAGGAGTAGCAAGGTGGTCAGGGAGGCAGAGGGTGCAAAGGAGACCAGGTCCAGGAAGTGTAGGAGCGTGCTCTAGGCTGATACAGAGACATAGGCTCTTCCTTTGATTGAAGCAGGGACTCTCTAGGAGATTTGAGTGAATCAGTGAATTAATCTGATGTGGTTTTTTTTTGTAGTATTACTCTGGCTGTTGAGCTGGTAGTGTCAGGAAAATAGTCAGGGAGACCTTATGACAATTGAGGAGAAAGACATAGATGGGAGTGGACTGGACTAGGATAACCATGGAGTCGTGAGAACTGGATATATTTTGAAGGGAGAACCAACACAGTTTGGCTGTGAGGTTGAGAGAAAGAGGGAATCAGGGATGACCCTAAAGTTTTCAGCCTGTGCAATTAGAATAGAGTTGCTGTTAACGGAAGTCAGAAAGGTATGATTGGAGTAGTTAATATCCAGTTAAGGCCCAGTTTTGAACATCAAACAGAAGCATGTTTAATATAATATTAAAAGTTAAGAGCTACCTAAATATCTAACAGCATACAATTAGATGAATAAATTATGATATTTACATGTAATAAGAGTAGCATGGTGACAAAAATATTTTGCACATATGTTAATTATTTATTGACTTCACATATTTACTGAAAAAATAAGAGTGATTATCAAATAGTACTCAAGACACAACCATATTCTTATAAAATGTGGGAAAGTCTTTTATGTTTGCATAGGAAAAATATAAAATAGTATCATGTTTTAATATGATTTAAGATTTTTCTGTAATAAGCTTTCATCAGTAAAAAGGGAAATATATTTTATAATTACCTTTATCATGTGTTGGTACTCTGAGGCTGAGTCATAGCACCATTATAATTTGGAGGAGAGGGGAGATATTATTTCCTATGATTTGGGAAACTATAGATTTACTAAAAGCATCTCACTGTAGTTTTTCAGCAACCAGATGTTCCTACTATGAAAGGATACCAAAAATAAGGAGAGACAGAGAAGAACTTAAAAGATTCACTTATCTTTATATTCCAGTTCCCATAATCTTTATCTTTCAGGTGACTTTTACATAAGGGGTTTAAAATTACATTAATCTTGGTAGAACACTTTTACCACTATAAAATATTAAGATTCATATCACTTTTGAAAAATCCATTTTCCATCGTTGTGGATGACTACTCTGTCCTTGGTGTCTCAAATTTCAACATTTTATGCTTTATTAGTTTTGAAGCTTGAAGTATATGGAATTCTGAACACTGATAAATTTAAATCATCACTTTTAAATTGATGGCTTTTAAACTACAACCCATTCTAGGCAGGAAAACTTCAAAAACAACTTTACAACAGTTTTGTGGTATCTGTTTTCAAGTGCCAGTTGGGGGTACTGTGTCCCAAAATATAATCTCGGGTTCTGAGAAAGTGATATAAATATGAACTTGCTGCCTGAGTAAAATGATTGATGTGATTTTGTTTTGTCATTTCAAGGGAATAAAGAAAATAGACCCTGAATTGTATGAAAAATTTATCAACCACAGATTTGGAGAAGAAATGTTATATCGCATAGATCTTTGCTCCATGCTGAAGAAAAAACAAAATAATGGTTATTATCACTGTGATTCTTCAATTGTGATTGGTGAGTGTCATTTACACAATTATTCATTATCTTTACTCTTTACTTCTTTATCATTACTTTATTTAAATAGATATTTAGGATTGGTGTTATGTTTTTCTTAATCACATATATTTCTACTATGTTTTGATAATCAAAAATTTTATAAAGCATTTTTCATATTTATATTAATCAATATTTTACTGCATGTAGTTTCTTTCTTTTTTGTGGTACTAGGGATTGAACCCTCACCTTCATTCATACTAGGCAAGTGCTCCATCACTGGGCTACAACCCCAGCCAGCTTTTACAATTTTGAGACAGGGTCTTTCTAAGTTGCCCAGGCTGGCCTTGAACTTGCAATCCTCCTACCTCAGTTTCCTGGGTACCTGAGGTTATAGGTATGTATCATCATGGCCTGGCACTGCCTCTAGGTTCTATATTCTGGGCTTTAAATATAATAAAGTTATGAAAAGTTTTACTCAAAATTCAGTTCAGTTTAATTTTATTTTATGAATACAAAGAAAGCATTTTCTCCAGTGAAGGCCTACATGGCCATGCTTCCTCAGCAGGCATTTTTATGTTTGCTGATTTTAATTAGGGATAGAAAGACCCAGATCAGAAAGTTCCATTTTGAGAAGAGTAAATGTAGGTGGCTTGGAAAAAATTGAAGACTTCATTTACTTCTATAAGGAAAACATATTTGGAGAAGAAACGAAGATTCATACATAAAAGGTCTGTCAAGTGTCATGTGATGAAATGGACTCCTACACGCTTATGTTTTCAGGCAGAAAGTTTCTACAAGGCCAGCCCATTTTCCACCTTTTGCAAAATGTATGCATTTCACAGAGACCAGCTCTGTTGCGATTTAAATATGATATTTCAAATCAGACACTGTTCTTTTAAAATTGTGATCTTTAAGACAACCTGATTTATATGCTTTTAAAGGTAACTCAAAGGAGATAAAATACACGTATATAAAAATTTCAAGGTCTTCAGTCAAGATAATTTTGCTCCATATCAGCTTGAAGAACACGCATGGATACACACATCCTGAAAGAGTCTTAATACTGAAATTTGAAATTTGTTAAGGCAGTTAGAAATGCTTAAGAGAAACAATTTTGTTTCCAGATGTTCATGTTATATCTTCACAGAATGAAGAGTTATCATTTTACTTCTGAAGATCTTAGCCATCTTCAGCAAGATACTCCATATGTCATTTGAGTTTTATATTCTGAAACATTTCAAGTCTATTTTAAGGAGGATATTCATGCTTTGGGAGTCTGAGCAAGAGAGCTATTTTCCATCCAAGTTTTGATGAGGACCAAACATCTCTATTTAGCTTTCTTGTAAAGTACAAATTTAGATCATTTTTGTGTTATACAGGTTTTAGCTAGCTTTCTGTATCTTCTTTGTGATTACTTCAGTTAAGTTTGCAAGAGAATGCAACGTTCCATTGCCTTTTCTTCTCATTAAAAACAAAACACAACAACAAAACCAAAAACAAAGAATGTGTGGATTTTACTGGAGATATTATGAGATTTGTTATTATATAGTTGAGAGCATGTATCACCTAAATTGCCAGTAGGGGGCTCTGTTCTGCTCATCCTACATCCTTATGTTCCAGCTATTCGGATTTCTTTTTTTCACTGATCTTTTTAGCTAACTTTCTGTATTTATTGTAGATAATTTCTCTAGACTTCTTTAACTCTATTACCCTTTTCTGATTCAGGATAATTTTGTCTTTCAAACTCTACTAGTCTTAATATCCAGTATCAATCATTTAAAATCATTTTTTAAAAAATGGTTTTGACCTGTTAAAAATACTCTATTTTTTTCTGTCACATTTGGTGATGCCAATATGAACTTTAAAATGGCATACGTATTTTTATTGAGAAATTGAGATAATTTGGTTTTTAATGTTATTATAGTGAGGGGTTTGCTGTTTTTACTTATTTTGATTTATATCTACTGTTTGATTCAATTTTAGTTTCCCTTTTCTTAGTCGCCTTTTAAATCCTTTCCGTGGCTCTGAAATTTATTTTTAATTTAAGTGTTTTCTGTAGTGCCAGTTTAGTAGTTATGAATTCTTTTAGTTTATGCTTATCTTGGAAGATTCTTATTTCTTTTTCAATTTTGAAGGATAGCTTAGCTGGATATAGCAATCATGGTTATATGTTGTTTTCTTTCAAGGCATTTAGAGTGTAGGTTGAGAATTCTGGAATAATCCTTATTGGCTTACCTCTGAGTATGACCTCACCTATATTTCTTGATGCTTTTAAGATTTTATCATTGACTTCTATGTAACTTATTTTGAAAAAACATAGACACTGACAAAGTGGATTAAGAGTTAAATCTAGCTGTTTGTTGTTTATAAGAAACTTTACGGGCAAAGATATCCATAGGAAAAGGTGAAATGATGGGGAAAAAAGCGTTTCATTTAAATTTAGACTAAAAGCAAGCAAGAGTAGCTACTCACATATTTAACAATGTAGACTTCAAGGCAAAACTTATCAAAAGAGACAGAGGGTCACTTCATACCTGTAAAGGGAATAATCTAACAAAAAGATATAATGATAGTAAACAGTTTTGCCCTGCCTTAATATTTCAAGTGCTGTGGCCTAAACATGGACAACTTAGAGAAAGGACTTTATTGCTGTAGTCCTGGCAGTTTCAATACATGTTGGGCCAGGTTGAGTCTGCAGAGCTCAGAGCTTGGCAGTGGGAAGCAGAGAGAGAACAGACTATACTTAGTGCATCATGACAAGGCCCAAAGACAGCAAGAAGAAGAGAGAGAAATGCTGTTGTGGCTGCATTTATAGTGCTGCCTGGGGAAGGACCCTGTCTCTGGATTCATTCCCTCTGGTCATGTCGCACTTCTAAACATGGCTGCCTTGTCTAACACATGGAAGTTTGGGGAAATTTTTAAATCCAAACCATGTTTTGCTCTTGGTACCCCAAACCTCATGGCCATCTCAAAGTGTAAAATGCATTTAGTCTATCTCTAAGAATTTCATTTTGTAATATTTTAAAACCAAATAAGAAAGAAACTTTGCAGGAGAGAAATTAAGTACTATAGCCCCAGGGCACATAGTGGTGAGACTCAGTTTCCATGTGGTCTCAGTGGTTCTGCCTCACAGCCTGGTTGGTTGTAGTTGGGGGTCACAGTTACTCTCCTAATCTGACTCCATTGCCCTCACCTAGTAACTTTCCTTGGAAGATATTCCATGTTCCTGAGTTTTTTCTACCCTAGGGGTTGAAAGCAACTCCTGCTTCACCTTCACAGCTCCACTAATTGCCCTTTCTGGGCCTGCATGCGAAGTTTCCAACCCTGCCACATGATGTTTGGCTTTTTTTTTTTTTAATCTGGGTCAGAGTTTTCATAACTGCTTAATGCTAACTTTCTTTATTCCTGCAGAACCAGCATTATATGGCCAATGACATGGTCTACCGCCAGATCAAGTGGTAGTCATGCTGTCTTTAATCACGGTCATTAGGCCCTCTTTAAACATGGATGCTATGATGGAATCTAAGTGCCATTTTCTTAAACAACTGCCTTTGAACATATTTCTGTGATTATACTTTGGGGCCTCTAATGGGTGGGATCCTACCAATTCCTGAGTTGCCCATGCTACTTTCTGTCCTTTGTCTTGGAGTGCAAAACACTCAGTCTCTCTTCATTCATCTTAATCTCTTTCACAACCTGATCGACCCAATTTCACTCACACTTTTCTTGCCAAATTGCAAGTCTCTAAAGTCTCTCTGCTTTGCTTTCTTCTCCTGATTATCACAGTACAACTGGCTATAAGCTGCCACGAATAGCCATACTACAGGCTAGACATTCTGCTCCTTTGAAATTTTATCCACCAGGTTAATTAGTCTATCACCTTTAAATCTAGACTCACACAGGTTTAGAACATAAACAAAATACAGATCAGTTCTCTGCCAAAAGGTAGGATGTGAAGCCTTTACCTCATTTCCCTGTGGAGTCCTTTTTTTTTTTTTTTTCAAAATCTCTCGAGCACAGCCTTTACTAGACGTCTGCCTTCCTATCAGCATTTTGGCCTTTCCAATTTCCTCTCACAAGCTGGTTCTAAAGATTGTAGACTATATTGTCAGGTTTAGACACAATAGTCAGCTTTTCTTATCACTGCAACCAAAATACCTAAAAGTGCAATTTAAGAGGAAGAAAGGTTCGTTATGGCTTACAGTTTCAGACGTTTTTAGTCCATAGAACAGAGTGTGTGGTAGAGAAAAGCCACTCTCAGGCTGGAAATGGAGCTAGAGGAGGGGAAGAGGGACATATATAGTCCCAAGGCCAGGTTTCCAGTGGTTCATCTCCTCCACCTCTGCCTCATCTCTGAACCTTTCTGCACTGTAGACATGCTTTTAACACATGAGCCTTTTGAGGAATATTTCAAACCCAAACCATAAAATGCCCTAAATGTAGGCACACCTGCTTACATTAATCAAACACTACTCACCATTAAAATTCAAATAGACCCCAATACAATAATTTTGGGAGAATTCAACATACTTTTCTCATCATTAGATAGGTCATTCAGACCTAACAAATATTGTAAATTAAATGGATCTAACAGACATCTACAGACTATTTTTTCCAACAACTGAATTCACATTATTCTCAACTGCTATTTGATCCTTCCCCCAAACAGGCCATATTCTAGGACATAAAAAGTATTACCAAATTTTAATAACTTGATATAATTCATTGCATGCTTTCACATAATAATGGTTTGTGATTAGAAATCAACAGCAAGAAGAACCATAGCAATTGTATAAATACATGAAGATTAATTAATTAATACATTTCTGAATGAGGACTGGATCATAGCAGAAATAAGAGAAGAACTTAAAAAATTCCTAAAATCAAATGAAAATAATGACACAACTTAGTAAAATTTCTGAGACACTCTGAAGACAATTCTAAAAGGAAATTAAATAGGAAGGAGTGCCAAAATAAAAAAAAAATAGATTACACATTAAAAAAAGCCTAATGATGCATCTCAGGACTCTAGAAAAATAGGAACAAACAATCCCCAAAGCCAGTAGAAGACAGGAAATAATTAAAATCAGAACTAAGATTAATGAAATAGAGAATAAAAACAGTACAAAAGCTGGGCGTGGTGGCGCATGCTTGTAATCCCTGTGCTTGGGAAGCGGAGACAGGAGGATCACTCAGGTTTGAAGCCAGCCACACTGGCTTAAGAGACCCTGTTTCCAGATAAAAATATAAAATAGGTCTGAGAGTGTAGCCTGGAGGTAGAAGGACTTCCAGGAACCTCAGTACCACCAAAAAAACCAACCAACCAACCAAACAAACAAACAAACAAAAAACAATACAAACTATCAATGCAGCTAAAAATTGTTTCTTTGAAAAAAATTAATAAGCCTTTAGCTAGAAAATAAACATAAAATGATTCTAGAGCCGGGCATGGTGGCGCACGCTTGTAATCCCAGCATTCGGGAGGCTGAGACCAGAGGACCGCGGTTTGTGGATAGCCTCAGGTACTTAGTGAGGCCCTCTGCAACTTAGTGAGACTCTGTTTCAAAAATAAGGAATAAAAAATAGGGCAGGGGGTGTATCTTGGAGGTCAAATGCCCCTGGGTTCCATCCCCCAAACCCGCAAAAATAAATAATTAAATAAATAAAAGATTCTAATAAAATAAGAGATTAAAAAGGGGATATCACTTTAGTTTGTGCAGAAATCCAGAGTATTATTAGGAACTATTTAAAAAACTTACATTGCAATAAATTGGACAATTTAGAAGGAATCAATAAATTTATAGACATATATTACCTACCTAAATCGAAACAAGAATATACAGAAACCCTAAACAGACCAATAGCAAGCAAAGAGGTTGAAGCAGTAACAAAAAGAGTCTTCCAACAAAGAAAAGCCCAGGACCAGATATATTTCAAGCTGACTTCTTTTTAAAGAAAAAACTAAGCCCAAATGCCCTTCAGATATCTAATGAAATAGATAGTCTCATTGAGTTTTCTCAATGATACAACCCAAAAGACCTGCCCACACAATTTAGAAGAAGGAAGATTTATTTGCTCAAAATTTCTTGGAGATTATAGATTAGTCTATCTGAGGCCAAGGTCTGGAGATCAGGGTATGACATCATGTAGGAGAGAGAGAGAGAGAGAGAGAGAGAGAGAGAGAGAGAGAGAGAGAGAACAGAATAAGAAGGAGGAGGAGGATGATGATGAGGAGGAGAAAAGGAAGAGAGGGGAGAGAGCATGAGTTAGCATGGGTACTACGCTTACATCATAGAGGCCAAAAACAAGAGAGAATGAGCAGGTGGAAAAGAAAGGATATTTAATCCCTAAGGCTACATCCCCAGTGACCCCTCTTTAGTAACCAAGCCTCACTTCTAACAGTGCTACCTTGTTTTCATAAGGGATATAGGGGAATTCTAAATCCAAACCATTACCCTCTGATTCTGGCTCTCTAGACCACCTCACAATGAAAAACACATTTAGTCCATCTCCAAGAGTTCCCAAAGTCTTAAAAGTTCCAGCATAGCTCAAAAGTCCCAAAGTTCAGAGTCTCCTCTGAGATTCAAGGTGAATTCTTATGAGCCCCTGTAAAAGAAAATGAAAAGAAAAATTTCAAAAAGCTACATGCATCCACTATACAATGGCACAGAGTAAACATTTGCATTCCATAAAGGAAGAATAGTACCAGAGAATAAAGGAATGGGACAAAAACAGGGATGAAATCCAGCAGGGCAAGAATTTGGTCCTGCAACTCCATTTCTGGCATCTGGGACACATGATGGTGAGATTTGATCTCCAGTGGGCCTTGGCAGCCCATTGTTGTCTAGTTGATTGTAACAGGCAGTGTACTTGCTCTTCCAGCCTGGATTCATTGCTCTCAGTTTACAATCTTTCCACATTTATGACATTTCTAAGTTGTGGGGTTTTTTTGCAACCTTGGCTTCACCTTCCCTCTCACAAATTGCCCCATTTGGGCCTGCTTACAGGTATTCTGCCCCTAGTACATGTTACCTCACTGCTTAAGGCTTCCTTTGATGAGTAAGGGGAAGATTCCATGACCCCTTTTCCCCAGCAAAGTCAGCATTATGTGAATGCTGAAATTGTCTGCCAGCAACAATGGTAGTCATGTCCTCTTTAATCATTGCTGCTGGGCCCTCATTTTCTTAGTTCTGCACTTGGGCTTGACCTTCCATGTACACATTCCTTTCTTTATCTCTAATCAAAGTATTTGACCTCCCTTTCTTCTTATTTTCTTTCACTGAACCATTTCTTGGGGACCCAGCTTTATACCTGCCTTTCTGGTCAAAGTATAAATCTATCAAGGCTTTCTGCTTTGCTTTACACTCATGAAATAATGCAGTTTGGATACTGTGCTATTTTGAGACTTCCTCTGCCAGTTTAATCAGATTTTCTTCTTTAAATTCGGCCTCATACAAAGGTTTAGGACATTAGAAAAATGTTGATAGTTTCTTTTCCAGAAGGTAAGACACGTGGCCTCTACTCCTCTATTTTCCTATGAAGTCCACTTTGCTCTCCAAAATGTCTCCAAAATCCACCTTTCTAGCCACACTGTGCACCTTCCAAATTCCTCTCACAAACCAGTTCCAAAGACAAAACACACATATAGCAGTGACTTCACTTCTGTACTAATATCTGTTTCAGTCAACATGCACAGTGCTATAATCCAAAGGACCCGACCACACTATTAGGGGAAGGAAGATTTATTTGCTCACAGTGTTTTGAAGAGTCTGTGTGCAGTCCGTGTGACACCAGGGTCTGAAGCTCAAGACAATGGGAAGCAGAAATAGAAAGAGAGAGAGTGAGTGAACATGGGCACTGCTCTCACATCATGGAGGCTGCAAGCAAGAGAGAATGAGCAACGGGAGGAGGAAGGATATAGTCCCCAAGGCCACACCCCCAGAATCCTTCCTTAGCAACACCTTGATACTAAAACTGAATAAAATTCTCCAAGGAAAGAAAATTGCAGACCAATATCCTTAATGAATACAGATGTAACAGTTCTTCATAAAACACTAACAATTCTCATTTGAAACCATATCAAGAACTTTATACACATGATCAAATTTGCTTCATTCCATTGATGCAAGGATGGTTCAGCATATGCAAATCAATAAATATAATTATCACATAAATAGAACTAAGAATCAAAAAGATCAAATAATCATCTTAAAAGATACAGAAAAATAATTTGACAAAATTCAACACTGATGCTTGTAAAAATACTAAAAAAAAATAGGAATGGCAGTATACAGTAAACCCAAAACCAATCTCATGTTGAGTGGGGAAAACTCAAAGTATTTTCTCTAAAATTAAGAATGATACAGATTTTCCCACTTTTACCACTCCTATTCAATATAGCACTTGAAATTTTAACCAGAGCAATGAGGCAAGAGAAGGAAACTAAAGGGATACAAATTGGGAAGGAAGAAGTGAAATTATCTCTGCTTGCAGGTGATGTGGTCCTATAGATAGAAGACTTCTAGAGCTGATAAATTTAGCAAAGTAGCCAGTTACAAAGTCAACTTACAAAAATTGATAGATTTTCTATACATCAATAATGAACTAACTGAAAAGAAATCTGGAAAACAATTTCACAATTTGCAATAGCCTAAACAAACAAACAAACAAACAAAACCTTAGGAATAAAACTAACCAAGGAGGTAAAATACCTCTACAGTGGAAATAATAAAAAAAAAACACTGAAGAAAGAGGGAGAAGTCATTAGAAAATGGAAAGCTCTCTCATGTTCTTGAACAGGCAGAATAAATATGATCAAAATGGCCATAATCTCCAAAGCAATCTATAGATTTAATGCAATCTCTATCAAAATACTAATGTTATTCTTCACAGAGCTACAATAACAGGTCCAAAATTCATATGGAAGAACAAAAGACTCAGAATAACCAAAGCAATTCTGAGTACCAAGAACCATGCTGGAGGATGATTTTAAATCATACTACAGAGTCATAATAACAAAAACAGCATAGAATTAGCATAAATACAGAGTCATAGATCAATGGAATAAAATAGAAGTTACAGAGACAAATGAATACAGCTATAGCTAGCCGAATTTTGATGTTACTAATTATATATGTTGGAGAAAAGACAGCCTTTTTTAATATGTGGTGCTAGGAAAACTGGATATCTATACATAGAAGAAGGAAACTAGACCCCTATCTCTCACTTTCCAGAAAAGTCAACTCAAAATGGATTAAAGACCTAGAAGTTAGACCAGAAACCTTTCCAATTACCAGAAGAAAACATAAGATCACTTTCCAGCAGATGGGCAGTAGCAGAGAAATCTCATTACTCTTACTTGTTTAGAGTTCTTACTCATTTAGAGCCCTAAAGCTCAGAAAAGAAAACCAAAAATCATAAGTGGGATGGCTTCAAATTAAAAAACTTTTGCACAGCAGAGGAAATAATTAGGAGTTTGAAGAGAGAGACTACAGAATGGAAGAAAGTCTTTGCCAGCTGTTTCTCTAATAGAAGACTAATAACTAGAACATATAAAGAACTAAAAAAAAAGTAGCACCAAAAACACCATTCAAAACATTGGCAATTGAACTAAATAGACCCTTCTCAAAAGAAGAAATGCATATGTGTGTGTGTGTGTGTATATATATATATATATATATATATATATATATATATATATGCAGACAAATATATAAAACCATGTTCTCATCTTAAGAAATGCAGAAAGCCAGGTGTGGTGGCACATGCTTATAATCCCAGCATTCAGGAGACTGAGACAGGAGAATTGCAGTTCGCAGACAGCCTCAGCTACTTAGTAAGGCCCTCTGCAATTTAGTGAGACCCTGTTTCAAAATAAAGAATACAAAAAAAAAAAATAGGCTGGGGGTGTAGCCTGGAGGTCAAATGCCCCTGGGTTCCATTTCCAGACCCGCAAAAAAAAAAAAAAAAAGAAAAGAAAAAGAAATGCAGATATGTGTGTGTGTGTGTGTGTGTGTGTGTGTGTGTGTGTGTATGTATGTATATGTATATGTATATGTATATATATATATAATGAAGAAATGCAGACAAATATATGAACTATGTTCTCACCATAAAGAATTAGGAAAATGCAAATCAAGTACACTGAGATTTCATTTAACTCCAGTTAGAATGGCAGTAATCAAGAATGCAGATGATAATAAATACTAGCACTACGGAGATCAATACAGAGATTCCTCAGAAAACCAGAACTGGAACCATTATATGACCCAGTTAAACCACTCCTCAGTATCTTTCCAAAAGAATTAAAGTTAGAATTCTGTAGTGACATATGCATACCTTTGTTTATACCTGTATAGTCCACAATAGCCAAGTTATGGATCTGACCTAGATGATGTCTATCAACAGTTGAATATATATATACACACATACACACACACACATATATGTATATGTATATGTGTGTGTGTGTGTGTGTGTGTGTGTGTATATATATATATATATATGAAGATTGGGGAAGGGTGAAGAGGAGGGGAAAATGAGATCAAATAATGTTATGTTTGCATATGAATGTATTTACTACCAATCACTTTGAATCACACAGTGATGCAGAACTGTAGTACCAATAGAAATTTAAAAATAAAAAATGAAAAAGGACATATTTATCTAAAATAATTCATAATAATTAACCAAGTTTAGTACACAGTAGAGTTATTTTCCTTGCTTATTGATAATTACTGATTTTCTAAATCTTACCCAAGCTTTGTAATAGAATATTTATTAGGACTTGGGATACTTTCTTTGCAAGTTTTGTTTTTGAGTCAGGTTTAATTAACTTATATTGGTTTGACTTGTCTTTGACTTGATCCTAACTCAATGTAATGTTTGTTTTCTAAGCCTCAAACCAGTATTTTTAATGGACATGTAATAATTGTGCATATTTCTGTGATCGAGTATGTTATTTAAATATAGGTATGATGTATAGGAAACAAATCAGAGCAATTAGCATATCATCATCTCAAACATGTCATCTTTTTGGGCTGAGGAGTATTTAGATCCTTCTAACTATTTTGAAATCTACAATAAATACTTGTATAGTCACCCTACTTTGCCATAAAAGACTAGACCAAACTGATATTTTATTGTGTGAATTATAGAGTGAAGGCTATTTGAGATCTTATAATATTTTCTATTCAGAATCTTGTGCTTCAGTGACTCTGAGAACCTTCTGAAATTGTTTATAAAACTGTGTGTAGAAACATGTACATGTGAGTTTTTTGTGGGGGAGAAAATTTTGCTTTCATCAGATTTACATATTTCTTCTCTCTTAACTTGTAAGTGCATTCTTGGTGATTGTTAGATTTCAAGTACTGATTTTTTTTTTAGCTCTCTTTATTGAGCCATTTAGGATACCTTTAAAAATGTATAAATGATATGTATATATATGATTAATTTTTAAGATTTCCAATTGATTTTTTAATATTTTCATTTTAATTTTTGCTTAATCGACACTATTCTTTATTCATATCTTTGAGTATTTCAGTATAGTCCATTTTTAAAGTTATTTTTAATTTGTCAAATCTGTATTCCTTGGCTATTAATTCCTGTATTTGTTTAATTTTTTTGGCACTCAGTTTTCTTTTGTGCTTTTCTTAAGTTTTTTTTCAGAGGTTATCCTACTGTGCATGTTGCTTCCTGAAAGCCCCATGTGGGGTTTTCAGTCATCTTGTCCTTGGTGATGTTATACCTACTTATTGTTGGTTACAACTCATTGTAAACCTAACTGCACTAATCCAGAAAAAAATTAAAGTCAAGAAAAAAAATTAAAAGTTTATTTTTTTCTAGTGAAAAGGTGTTTTCTGGGAGCTGCTTACTTGAGTTAATTTTTTTCAGGCATCTATATTCCATTTATATTTTCTTAAGGAAGGTAGTTGACTAAATGATACCCTTTGTAAGATTGATGAGTAATTTAGTGCTTGCAAAGACTAGTTTACTTTTAGCTGTTGACATAATTTATAAGAGACAGTTGGAAATTTGGGAAGGTCTAGAAGATTTTTTTTGTAGTCCAGTATGTATGTATGTATGTATGTATGTATATATATATATATATATATATATATATATATATATATATATATATATATATCTTCTGTAAACAGGGGTAGAACCAGAATGTTTTTTCTGGGACCACCTGGGTTTTTTTGCTTAATAATAATAATAATTTGACATAAATTTAATGATTGTAACTGAATATGTATAATGTGCCTACTGTTCTCTTGAGTATCATGAGATACAGAGAAGTGTAAGACAGAATCCTTAAGAGTGATAAGAGTGTCTGGGCAGTCAGGTCTACATATGAGAAATGGAGAGGGAGGAGAAACAGAGAGGTTTATTTTTTAATTTTATAGCAATAATGACTTTGGTAGGACAGAGCAGGGAAAGCTCATAATTTTACCTCCTAGGGAAATATGTGACTGAGGAGTGGCAGGTTTCATTCAGTTTTCTGGGAGGAGAATGAAGAGTAGAGAGAGAGATAGTAGAAAGAAGAGATACTCTAAATCAATAGATATGAATTAGAGTGGGAAGGAAGTACTGGGGTGGAGGCAACAATACTAAGAAATACCTTGATCAGACCTACAATTCCTTGGCTGAGGATGCTCCAGAGTGGGAGGTTACTGGGTTTTCATGTATGAATGGCTGGTGAGCAGATGGTAGATTTGCACATAATGAGGCAGTGAATATGCACCAAAGAAGCAGATTAGACAGATATGAGGTAAAAAGAGTTTAATTGTGCTTTAGTTAGCTTTTCATTGCCATCCCTGAAATACCTAGCAAAAACAAATCAGAGGAGAAGTTTATGTTGGCTCAGGGTTTCCAGTGCGGAGGGAGAGCAATGATGGAGTCAGCGTGTAGTGGAGGAAAGCTACTCAGGACTCAGGGCATTGGGGAAGCAGAGAGAAGGGACCAGGACAGCTACTTCCCTCAGGCCGGCCCGCTCCTCCTCAAGCTACAGCCTACTTATTATAGTTACCACTCAACAAGTCCCTTCAGATGATAAATAAATCAATGGATCTATCCACTAATGAGGTTAGAGTCATGGGGAACATTTCGGCTTTGCCAACACAAGAACTTTTCTGGTAGACATTTCATATCAAAACTGTTATAATAGTAACATATAAACACAGAACTGGATACTAAAGAACCGTCACCAAAGACAAGAACCATTACAAATAGCATATAAACAGAGAACTGGACACTAAAGACACTAAAGACTATTTCAAATAGTCAACATAAGAACACAGAGCTGGGCACCAAGATAAGAACCATCAAAGATATTTAACATAAAAACACAGAACTGGACACTATGACAAGATATCACAGATAGTCAACGTAAGAACACAGAACTGGACACTAAAGATATTCAATTAATTTTAGACTGTAGCATAAACAAAAGCGAGACAGTTATGGTTGGGCCAATGATAAGTTCAGATAGAAGCAAATGATGCACAGATTTAGTGATAGAATCAGAAAATGATCATATAAGGTAAGTCAAAGTCATCATTGCTATATAAATGTTTCTTGTCTTATGATGGGGTGATGTCCTGATAAACTCATGGTTAGTTGGAAATATCTTAAGAAGAAAATGCATTTAATATCCTGACCATTACATACCTAAATGTAATAGCTTACTCTCTCCTACCTTAAACATGCGCATTAGCCTACAATTGGGCAAAGTGATCTAATATATAGTCTATTTTATAATAAAAATTTGAATATCTCCTGTAATTTTTTGAATACACGTATGTAAAAAGCACTGGCAGCAGAGCATTCTGTACCTAGGTTCTCAGTTGATTCTCCTTTGTGCTTGTGTGGCTGACTGGCTTGGCGGCTGCAGCTCTGACTAGCATCGTGAGACAGCATCATACTGCATCAGAATTTGAAGAAGAATGGTTTCTAGTGAACATGAAGAGGTTTTTTTGTGTGTGTGTGGTACTGAGGATGGAACCTGGGGGCATTCTATCTCTTGCATTACACCCCCAGCCCTAGTTTCTATTCTTTATTTTGAAACAGGTCTCACTGAGTTGTGAAGGGCCTCGCTAAGTAGCTGAGACTGTCCGTGACCCGCAATCCTCCTGTCTCAGCCTCCTAAATGCGGGGATTACAAGCGTGCACCATCACGCCCAGCATGAACAGTTTTCATAGCAATGTTATGTTGAAAAATTCTAGGTTGAATCATTCAAAGTTGGAGATTATATGTAACTTATTTAGTCCTTATCCAGTGCCAAATAGGTTAGACCAACAGGATATGAAGCTCAGACTTTGTGAGCTGAAGCCCTAAGGAGAATTCTGAGTGAGCGGAGGCAGTGAATTAAGTCCATCCAGATATCCATGCTTGCTTAGATTCACCCTATGAGCCCCAGACATTTAGATCAATCCTATTAGTCATAAGAGGTTTGTTGTGGTCTACCCAGAAACTGAGTACTTCTATCTGCGGGGTTGTTCGGCCAACAGGGAAGGACTTTGTGTATTGCAGCTGGGGTTGGAATCCCTTCTGGCTGAGCACTCTCAGCTCTGACTTTGGTGTCCTGAGCTTCTGTGCCCCTTGCCTTGGAGGCCAGGGCAGAACTCTGAAGACTTTGAGTTGCCCGTGCTGGATCTTGCCAGTTTCAGTATGTGGGCCAGTAATCATGGAGTGGCAGGAGAAGGAAATCAAGTTTTTCCTACTGGGCACATGGCATAGCTAAGACATAAACCTTTGAGCTTTCTCAAATCTTTGAAGTAGGACCTTTGTCTTATATTTGATAAATAATACATTTAAAATGTTTAGTTGGAAAATATTTGTATTGCTTAAATGCCATATGCCTACTTAAAGTCTACTTAGTGTGAAGGGGTATTGGAGATAAGTATGTGCCTGAATGCTTTGTTTTTTCATTTACTTTTTATAGTGGAAATAGGTGCCTTACTTGGCTTATCTTATGATTCACTGTTGTAATAATTTATAAGGCTACTCTTTTGTTGGGTTTTAATTATTTTAAAACATACTAAATTTGTCCCATGGTTGTCCCTTAGATATTTTTAGGGTATCTGTGAGGATAAAACTATTTTAATAATAATACAAGATTTGTTTGGCTTTTCAACTGGATTAACAATTACACTGATTCTGCAAAATCAATTCTGGGTAAAAACTGTATGTGGTGAGTGTGAATCAAAGCAGTTGCAATTAAAAAATCATATCTTAGCCGGGCGTGGTGGCTCACGCTTGTAATCCCAGCATTCAGGAGGTTGAGACTGGAGGATCGCGGTTCGCGGACAGCCTCAGCTACTTAGTGAGGCCCTCTGCAACTCAGTGAGACCCGGTTTCAAAATAAAGAATAAAAAATAGGGCAGGGGGTGTAGCTCAGAAGTCAAATGCCCCTGGGTTCCATCCCCAGACCCGCAAAAAATAAATAAAATAAAATAAAAAAATCATATCTTTTCTATTCTTTTCTTCCCTTACTTCCATCCCTCCCTTCTTTCCTTCCTTTTTACTTTTATCTTTTGTGTGTGTGTGTGTGTGGTACTGGATATTGAACCCAGGGACTCTTTACCACTGACCTACATCTCCAGCCCTATTTATATATTTATTTATTTGTTTGTTTATTATTTTGAGACAGGGTCCCACTAAGTTGTCCATGTTCACCTTAAACTTATGACCCTTCTTCCTCATTCTCCATAATACCTAGGATTATGTAGTAGTAAAAATGATTGTTACATTTTGCCTCAGCCTTTGAGTGTACAACTTTTTTTTTTTTTTTTTGTGGTACTTGGGGTAGAACCCAGGGGCTTTCTACCTCCGGGCTATACTCCCAAACCTTTTTTATATTTTATTGGAAACAGGGTCTCACTAAGTTGCTGAGAGCCTCACTAAGTAGCTGAGGCTGGATTCGAACCTCTGTGATCCTCCTGTCTCAGCCTCCCAAGAACGGGGATTACAAGCGTGCACCACCACACCTGGCCTCAACTTTTTTTTTTTTTTGTGGTTCTGGGGATGGAATCCAGGGGCATTCTATCTCCGAGCTACACCCCTGCCCTATTTTTTATTCTTTATTTTGAACAGGGTCTCACTAAGTTGTGGAGGGCCTCACTAAGTAGCTGAGGCTGTCCGCAAACCATGATCCTCCGGTCTCAGCCTCCCGAATGCTGGGATTACAAGCGTGCACCACCACGCCTGGCTGAGTATGCATGTTTTTAATGATGTAGTAGAAGTGGGAAGTGTGCACTCAGCTGCACACTGAAGTGTGAGGCTAACCTGAAGAAAAGCACTCGTGTGACTAAGCTGCGAGCTGAGGCAGGTAGCTTTCTTTCTTGCAAGTACCTTATCTTCAGCAGTTGACAAACTTGTTTTCAGACTTGGGTATCGATGGCTAGTTTCTTGGAAATAAACAAGTGAACCCATCACATCAGATACAACCAACATTATTCATTGCTAATGGTGAACTGCAGGCTTTCAGACAAAAATAAAAATTCTAAAAAACTTGAATCTATTAAGATAAGCTTGACTTAAACTAAACTAAAAACCTTTCTTGCACTTTTTTTTTCTTTTTGCAAAACTGGGAATGGAACCCAGGGGCATTCTACCTCAAAGCTGTATCCCTCCCCCACCAGCCCTATTTTTTTTTTTTAATTAAACTTAAAACTTTTCTTCCACTGTTTTTTTTTTTTTTTTTTTTTTTTTTCAGAACTGGGAATGGAACCCAGGGTCATTCTACCTCTTGAGCGGTTCCCCCCCATAGCTCTATTTTTTATTACTTATTTTGAAACAGGGTCTCACTAAGCTGCTGAGAGGCTCACTAAGTAGCTGAGGCTGGCCACAAACCTGCGATCCTCCTGTCTCAGCCTCTCAAGTACTGGAATTACACAAACTTACGCCACCAGGTCCAGCCTCCCACTTTTTATTATAGGAAATTTTGTATATAAAGGCAGCACAGAGTTAAATAATGAACTTCATTATTCCAGTTTGTTTTTATATATCATAATCTCATGATAACACTTATTTTTATTGCAGTATACCTCAGACACAAAACCCACTCATATTAAAGTGTACAAACTGCTGAGGTTTTATATATTATATACTTGTGAAAACATCAAAATCAAGACACTGGACATTTCTATTACCCTCACATCTTACTCATGTCTCTTCACCAGTCAATGCTTAATGGCTTTTCTAGTGATAAAAGTGATATTAATGAATGTGGTTTTTGATGTTTTATAATGAAATTGTGTCAAACTTTGGAAGATATCCGTAATGCAGGGATTCGGTATTATTAAAATGAACAGTGCAGATTAAAGTTCCACATGGAGAAGTGATCCATCAAAATTCAAGGTAGCTAAAAAGACCAGAATGTGAAGAGTATGGAATTTAATGGGTATGTGTTAGGATTCTATACTGCAACTGAATTTGAAAAAAAATCTACAACTTGTCAAGTTTGTAGTGCAGTATCAGAGAATGTCTATAATTATCTAAATTTAGCAAATATTAATAAATATGTGTCACATAAATGAAAGCTCTTGGAGAAGGAAGGACTGACAGTAATTTTTAAGAGAGTGAAGGAATCTAGAGGCCAGAACATTTAAGGCTTCTGCTTTAGTTCATTAGTCCAAGGAAACTATGAAAAATATAATCTTTGAAAAATGCTCTTAATAATTTCCATCAGTACTTCTAATATATTCTTCCAATAAATTAATTTTGTTGGCTAATTAGTGATCTCTCCTTAAGTTATAAATAGGTCTGATTCTTTTCTTCTATTTTTTTCTCTGTCTTTAAGTTACACTTGAGAATTCTGTGGTAAAAATATGACAAGTGTAAAAGTGCCCCAGGTTGATAGGAGCATCTCATATGAAAAAGCTTATTTAAAAGTCATTATTATGGGAAATGGATATTTGTTTTTATTTAATTTATTTTTTTATTTTTATGTGGAACATATTGAAAATGGCATACATTCAGACTGTGCTTGGTACCCTCCCTCCCCACAATGAATGTCCAGGTTAACCATGCTATATTTATATTTTTACAGAGATTCGGATGTAACTCCTTCATTAATCAACCTTAGCCTTCCTCCTCTCCCATCCTTCAATTCTAGCTTTGCTGAGGTTTCTCCTCCATTGTCTGGAGTCCCTCTGGTATCCCTAATACTCCCTGGTTTGGACATACTAGAGAAAACATATATCCCTTCTCTTTCTGTGCTTGGCTGATCTCACTTAACTTTCCATCTTCTTGCGAGTGACATGATTTTGTTCTTCTTTATAGCTGAGTAGAATTCTATTGTGTGTATTTCCCATAATTTTGCAATCCATTCATCTGTTGATGGAGACCTACGTTCGCTCCATGTTTTGGCTATTACGAGTTGTGCTGCTATGAGCATATGTTACTGTAGTTCTCTGATTTCAACCTATTTGGACAAATACCCAGAAGAGGTATAGCTGGATCATATGGTGATACTATTTCCAGTTTCCTAAGGTTTCTCCACACTGATCTCCATTAGTGGCTGAACTAGTTTGTACTCCCACCAACAGTATAAAAGAGTTCCTCTTTCCCCACATCCTCACCAGCATTTATTGTTATTTGATTTCTTTATGCTTGCCACTCTGATTGGGGTTAGATGGAATCTCAGTGTAGTTTTGATTTGCATCTCCCTGATGGCTAGTAATGTTGAACATCTTTTCATGTATCGGCCATTTGTATCTCGTCTTTTGTGAAGTGTCTATTCAGGGAAGCTGATATTTGATAATATAGGGATGCCTACTGTGGTGGGCAGGACAAAAAATTTTGTCTTGCTTTCTTTTACACAGGCTGACAGGGAGATGATTAAGAAAATTTCATCTCTGCTTAGACTGATTATGATGAATCTATTTCAAGCATGTTAGAAGAGGGAACAGTGAAAACAGTTTATCTTCTAAAAGAACTGCATACCTTTATTTACTTAAAAACTGGAGCAGTTGGAAATGTTCTCTGCTCAGAATTATCAAGTAGTTTAAATAAGAACTGAAGACAGGGTATTTCAATAGTATTTCCCCAAATGACACCGAGATTGGGTGGCCATATATTATCTATAAGGCATATGAAAGGGTAGATTAGTTTCTATGCTGAGATAAAATAAGAAAAATAAACTTATTCTGGTTTAACTTGGACTTACTTCATCTTACCTAGATAGTACAGTATTTTTGAAAAAGCAGAAACTTTGACATGTTAAATACTACATTTTCAATGCCATTCTTGTTCCTTTCATAATTGAATTGTCCTCTTCTATGCTTCTTTAATGCAACGTCTCTTCTAAAGAGAAAATATCTGAAATTTTGTATGTGCCTCTAATAAAAAGGAAAAGCAACTGATAATTGGAATGTGCTGTTGGTTTCTTTACATGTGCTTGAGTTAGAAGAAGCTTCTAGATAAATAACTGAGAACTTAATCTTAGTGATGGCTCACTGTATTTTAACTGGTATATCAGCTATTAATCTGCATGCTAATGCAACGTGGCAGCTGTGGCTCAGGCTACTTTGAAAATCCATTAATCTCTTGGCCTGGGTTCAAACCATAGGATGTTTGAGACCTCTTAGGAACCCTACGTAGTAAAGGGGCGGCGAGTGCTAAGTGATCGTTCCTGAATATCTGACAAACAGGGATCATAACTGGCGTAATACAGTAATCACTTACTTCACGAATTCTAGGACCAGAATTACAGTAATCACTTACTTCACGAATTCTAGGACCAGACAGACTCATTCTACTTGTCACTGCCTTCAATTTTAAGTGCATTTTTTAAAATATGAAGGTAAATATTGAATTATAAGTAAAAAGAAAATTAAACTATGTGAATGAAATTCTTAGAGTTCAGAGTTTGTTTTCAAACAAACCTATCTGGATATAGGAAATTAGTATCAGGAGATCCTTCCAGTTGCCAACAGTTATTGCAACTAGCCAATCACATTGCCTAATTGCCTCTTAATAAATTTTTCACTGCACTAAATAATACTTATCGGTTTCAAAGTGCTTAGCGCAATGCCTGACATATAGTACTATAAAATATTATTGTGGAATACTTATTACAGTAATATTTTTACTTCCCTGTCGTCAGAATGCCCATTTTATGTTATTAAAGATTTGCATTATCTCTCATGCTTTTTAAAAACAATTAGCATGTGGTTAGCATTGCATTTCAAAAGTAAAAATAGGCTAGGGGTGCTTCTAATTGTAATTATTTTTTCTGTATTGGGGATTGAATCCAGGAGCCTTCTTCCTTGAGGTACCTTGAGGTATACCTTCAATCCTAATTATTGTTCATTATTTTGAAACATGGTCTCGCTAATTTGTTCATTATTTTGAAACAGGGTCTCACTAAATTGCCCCACTAAGTAGCTGAGGCTGACCTTGAACCTGTCATCCTCCTGTCTCAGCCTCCTAAGTATTGGAATTACAAGCGTGCATCACCATGCCTGGCTGTGATATTTTATATTGCTTATAAATATTTATACATAATTAAATATGGAAATACATAGATGAAGATAAAACTTGAATTAAGAATTAATAATTCTTTTGGCTATGAGAAAAACAAAGTTGGCAAATGTATAGAACATATTGTTATTAAGATAATTTGATAATGAAGTGAAATCACAAGAGAAAAACTTATAAAGCTCATTAAATTCATCTCCATTTCAGTGAAGCAAGGAGGGCTTGGAGAAGAGGCAGAATGGGAAAGAGAGGGAAGGTGTGTGCAAGCAGACTGCAGAACAGAAGCATGGCGACCCAGGAGCTTCTAGGACCAGACAGACTCATTCTACTTGTCACTGCCACTTCCCAGCTGGGCACCTTTGTGCACATTACTTAACATCTCTGAACCCAATTATGTCATCTATAAGTTGGGGTTTTATAATAGTCACCTTATGAGGCCACTGTGAGGACCGAATGAGGTGGTCATGCATGAGAAGCTCTGAGCATCATGCATGACAACACTCACCATGTTTAGTACCTGGGCTGTTTTCATAACAGAGGTGTGTAGACATCTTAAGTCCAGGAAGGAGGAGGGTGAAGAATGACTTAAGGAAAGGTTAATATAAGAAAAAGAAAATGTCAATTTATTCTTTTTATTTATTTATTTTTTTGAAGTACTAGGGATGGAACCCAGGGACATTCTACCTCCGAGTTATACCTCCAGCCCTATGTTTTATTATTATTATTATTATTATTATTATTATTATTATTTTTGGTGGTACTGGAGTTTCTGGAAGCCCTTCTACCTCCGGGCTACACTCCCAGACCTATTTTTTTTTATATTTTTGGGACAGGGTCTCTTAAACCAGCGCAGCTGGCTTCGAACCAGCGCGATCCTCCTGTCTCCACCTCCCAAGCGCGAGGATTACAAGTGTGCGCCACCACGCCCGGCTATTATTTATTTTGAAACAGGGTCTCACTAAGTAGCTGAGGCTAGCTGTGAACCTGCGATTCTCCTTTCTCAGCCTCCCAAGTACTGGGATTACAAGCGTGCACCACCCCACCTGGCTTCAGTTTGTTCTTAATCTCTACTAAGATTACAACTTTTCAGACATTAGGGAAGACTTTTGATTCTAAAGGAGTGTTAAGACACGGAAAACGGGTTGTTAAGGGATTTGCAAAATGTATTTTCTGACCATCTTTTTCTGTGTGTGTGGTACTAGGGATGGAACCCAGGGGCCTTCTACTTCTAGGTTACACCTCCAGACTATTTTATATTTTATTTGGAAACAAGGTCTCACTAAGTTACTGAGAGCCATACTAAGCTACTGAGACTGGCTTGGAACCTGCAGTCCTGTCTCAGCCTCCCAAGTACTGGGATTACAAGTGTGCCGCACCACGCCCAGCTTACTGATCATCTTTTAAGATGGAAGAGCGAGTAACATTCATGAGGTTGTCTGATCTGGAGGTCTGGATGAGCTCATAAAGTTTCTCTATTATTAGAATTTGCAGATTCTCAAGGCTACAGAAATGGAATGGGCTGCGCTCCAGTCGCGCTGCGATCCGGATCCACCTTCACCTATGCGCAGCATGAGCCAGACCCCAGTGGCATGTCCGGCAAGTGTCCGACCATGAACGGAAGGGTGGATTATTTGGGCATGAAAGAAGAGGTCAGTCTTACTAGAGGACCCTCAGGACTGGGCTTCAACATGGTCGGTTGGAAAGATCAGCAGTATGTCTTTAACGACAGTGGCATCTACGTCAGCCGAATCGAAGAGAATGGAGCTGTAGCCTGGGATGAGTGGCTCCAGGAGGATGATGAGATCTTCTCAGTATATGGCCAAGACCTACAGAACCTCCAGTACCAGGATGCTGTAGACCTCTTTCAACACACAGGCTATGCTGTGTTACCTGTGAGAGCGCAGCACAGGTTACAGGTGCAGAATGGACCTATAGGACGTGGAGGTGAAGGGGAGCCAGGTGGTATTCCCATGGTGAAGGTGCTGCTGCCGGTGTTGGCCCTAACCATGGCTGTAGCTTGGGCTTTCATGAGATACCGGAGGCAGCTTTGAGAGCTTCAAAGGCTTGTGTCTTTAAGTGCTCCAGTGAACTTAGATTTCTCTTACTTTTCTTCCCTACCATTCCCCAAATGCTTTCTTCTCTCTGCATAGCCAATATACGATTTAAAGTGACTGATTCCCACCCAGAACGTTGCTGTTCATAATCTGCAAGTTTCCATTTTCTAATGGAAGAGCAAAGTTATAATTTGAAGGAAAGCTGAAGAAAAGACTTGCTTAGAACAAGATGTTACGTATTTTAATAGGACTGCCAGTGATTTTTTTTTATTTTGTTTTGTTTTTACGAATTTAGAAAAGTAAAGCTGTTGTATAATGGCATTAGGCTGGAGTAGAAAAGGAAGGATTTTCAAAATAAAAAGGCCCAGTAAGATCTTGTCTCTGTGTTAACTATTGATATAGGAATATATCAATATATAAATCAAGGGAGAAACTTGTTTTAAACAGTCCAACAACATATGCCTTTCAGCCTTAACTATTCAGTACTTTTTTAGACTCGTATGCTAACGACTCCTTGTAGGATTCACAGAGAACCACCGACAGTGTTCCAGTTCTCATAGCAGCCAGCCCACACTGCAGGCCCAATCTCTGGTGCATGCAGCAGCTTCTACAGTGGGCCTGCTCACCTCCCAGGATTCCCCTCAGGGTGAATTAACTCCTTAAAGAACTCCAGACAGTGAAGCAAAGACAAGCAGGAAAGAAAGATAATTGGGTTTTGTTTGTTGGTATATGTAAATAATAAGCCCAAAGCACCTATCCCATCATTGGTAAAAGTTTTGCTTTGATTGATATTAGGAATTTTGATACACTTTAATAATTTAGGTTTTCTTGGAAATTAAGTGGCATTTAAAGGTTAAAATAGTAAAGTTTGAGCCAAGTATCCTCTTCATTTATATTTTGATTCTGTGAAAAACTAAAATTATTATCACAGGTGAGGTATCATTTCATTAAAAGTAGTAGAATAAATTCATGTTCTTTATAGATTGTTTCCAAGAATCCTACATAAATTGTATTTACTGTTCCTACCACCTAAATTATAATGTTGAAATCTTTAAAAATTGTATGTAGGTATTTTAACACCCTATAATTAAAGCATTTCCCAATATTTATCATTATGTATTATGTATAATTCTAATAGATACCGTTTGCTTAAAAAAATCAGATTCTCTATTATGTGTTAAATTGTTGTGTTGTAGTTTTTGTTAAAACTAGGCTTTGGTTGTTATTTTATCTCTGATTAATTGCAAGAGAAGTAATAAAATTCCCACTCTCCAGCTCTGTATGAAAATCCAGTTCTGCAGTTTTTCTTTTGTTACATCACTACTCTTAAGTAGGAAAAAAGGTGGTGAAGTATGATTGCAGTGAGTAGATGGCTCTTGGCTGTCACAGTAGCTGAATGAATTTTAGAATCACCCGTACTGCCTGCCCTAGCAGTTCACTCAGAGCTCCATCCAGGCACGTGGAGCGTTGCTAACTTTTGTGCACATAATAACTCCTTCTTCATTTGAAAATGTCTTGTTTTAATTTATTCGTGCAATTTATTGAATGGATACTTACTGAACTTACCAAGTGCCAAGCACTATGCCGTGTATTAAAGATCATAGATAGGCAAACCTGAACCTTACTCTCAAGGCATTCACTTGCTAGTGGCAAGTCATGCAAGCAGACAATTGCAATTTAAAGTGATAATGACTGTAATGAAGTTAATGGGAACCACTTGAATGAACTTTTCATTCCGCCTGGGATTGTAGAAAAGACAGCTCAGAAGAGGAAAGGGTTGAGCTGCAAATGAGAATGTTGGGAGGGAGGCAAGAGAAAGGAGGCGTTTATAGGCTGAGGGAGCAGCATGAGAAGCCACCCAGCAGATTATATGCAGGGACATGCAAGTAATTCTCTCTGTACATGAATTGCTTCTTGAGGAGTTTAGATCTTACTTTGTAGGAGATGAGAGCCATCAAAGATCTTGGCACTCTATAATGGACATGATGTACAGTCACAGGCATACAGAGTCAGTCACTAAGCCAAATGTGAGTAGGAGGGAGGGGGAGGGAATGGGGTGGGAAAAAAACTTGGACCTCAAAATAACATGATCAGATTTGTGCTGCAGAAAAGTCATTCTACCAGTCGTGTAAAAGTGGGATAGGCGAAGGGGAACAGGATAATGAATCACTAAGAGTAGCAAGAAGGTAGTAGTGTTAGTCTGGGCAGGTCATGATAATTATCCACTTGACATTTGCAGTGTACATAGAAGAGGAAAGGCACATTGTAGATCTGGGTGGGCAGGTGAAGCAATATTTGGAGTGAGTTGTGAGAGGCAGGGGAGAAGAAGGCTAGGATGGTTCCCAGATTTAGGATTTAGACCATTTGGCAGAAAATAGTGCCTTACATCCATTGGATGATCAAAAGAGAAAACAGATACTGGTGCCAAGAAGATACTGAGTTCAGTTTTGGGTATATGAAAGTACCTGTGGTATGTTTTATACAAACTAGTGCTTGAAGCACTAACTAGCTAACTGAAAGACAAAGTTTATCCATTCACAAACTGTGGTTCTGTTTGATCTTCTATTGACTCTGGTAATGATTTGGGCAAGTAATTCATCTTGATTCTGACTATGAGTAAAGAAAACAACATTTGACCATCACAGGGCTTATATTTTGTACCAGAAATCCATTTTTAGCATCTCTGATAAAAACAAAAGCGTGTACACTTTTATACAGCCGGTCTTAGCATAAAGAAAGGCAGTTTACAATTTGGCTACTTATAATCCAGCGACGTATTTTAACAAGAATTTAGTTTATAATTGTACCATACATTTATCCACATATGATCACTTTTTATTAGCCTGACACTTTTTCAGCGATTTGTTTCTTGGGCTTTTATTTTACACAATTATTTACAGACCTTCTTTTAGTCCATTTTTGTTGCTATAATAAAATACTGCAAATACTTTATAAAGAAGAGAGGCTTATTTAGTTTACAGTTTTAGAGACTGAAAGTTCAAGGTTGGTTACCCCCATCCGTTTACCGTGAGGGCTTCCTGGGCTACAGCATAACCTGGGGGCGGGGGGTTTCGTAGCAGGGCAAGAGCATGCGGTGACGTGCACATGAGTGAGCAAGGCCTGCTCTTTTATAACCACTCCTGTCTCTCAAGAACTCACTCTGGGAGGGCAGCATTAATCTCTCTCTCCCAAGGGTGATGTTCCTGTGACCTAATGACCTTGCACTGGGCAACCACCTCTTAAAGATTCTACCAACTCAACACTGCCATACTGGGAACCAAATTTGAAACATATGAACCTTTTGGGGGCAAATCCCATCCAAACCATAGCAGCCCCAACCAGTCACTTTCTTTTTTTTTTTTTTTTTTTTTTGGTGGTACTGGGGTTCCTGGAAGCCCTTCTACCTATGGGCTACACTCCCAGACCTACTTTTTTATACTTTTTATTTGGAAACAGGGTCTCTTAAGCCAGCATGGCTGGCTTCGAACCTGCGCAATCCTCCTGTCTCCGCCTACCAAGCGTGGGGATTACAAGCGTGCGCCACCACACCCGGCTCCAGTCACTTTCTTAATTTAACTGCCCCCAAAGTAAAGAGCACATTTTTATTAAAAGGCAAATATAAAACTCTGATTGGCTCCATTCACCTTTCTAGTGATTAGCATAGGAAGTGATGTGTGACCTGATTCTGATAGGTGAGGAGAAGTCTGCTTGGAAGCTCAGAGAACTTTTTTTTTCTGACAAAAAGAGATTTGAGGGAAGAGAATGTCATTTTTTTTTTTTTTTTTAGAGGAGATTGTTGGGTTACACATGATATCCGGACTTTGCATCCTGACCATGGGGAATGATAGGTTACCATAAGCACCCATACCGAGTATGTGACACTAGAAAGATGAGTCTTGATGATCTTGTGAAGCAACTGGATTAATCAACCCTAGAGTGACCTTCCCCCGGTTTGTAGGAGATAATGACATTTCTTTTCGAATCAAGAGTTGTTCTTATTTGCAGTCAAATGCATCCTAACTTACAAACCTTTCAGTTGTGAATTAAATATATTAACAGAACTGGTCATGCTGGTGCATGCATATAATTCTAGTACTTGGGTGGCTGAGACAGGAGTATCGCAGGTTTGCAGCCAGCTTCAGCTCAGCTACCTACTGAGGCCCTCTGCAACTTATTGAGACCCTGTCTCAAAGTAAAGAATAAAAAATAGGGCTGAGGGTGTATCTTAGAGGTAGAGCGCTCCTGGATTCAATCTCTAGTACTGGGGAAAAAAAGAAAAGGAAAAGAAATGTATTAACAGAAAATAGACTCAGCATTTTGGTTTTGGGGTATTTAATCAAGAGTTCTGACAGTTGCCGTATGTTGTTAGAAGTGCCCGTAAACAGACTAATCAGAATGAACATGTTCTGACATAGTGTATCAGACAAATTTTAGCCTGGGATGTGGTGGACCATGACAGATGCCGAGACTTGCCAAGAACACCCCTGATGTAATGGCATTTAATCTAGTATAAATGAATTTTCATTTTCTTGGGGATTTACTTATATTCTTTGTTATCCCTTTAAGCATTAGTAGAGAAAATACTTTAGCAAAAATGTATTGATTTCTTAAAGCACCTTTTATTTGAAGCTCAACACAGCAGGAAATGTGACTGACGTTTGTCTTGCCCAAGGTCAAACAGTGGACCACTTTCAGAGCTAAATATAGATTGAGAGGATTCAGCATGAAGAATAATTAGGACCTGTGAAAACCCCAATAAACTAGAAAGTGCAGAACCAGATATTGTGGGTTTTTTTTTCTTGGTTGAATTACAAATAAAAATCTACTCATTGAGTCCTTTCGGCATTTCTGAAATAACACATCTTTTCTTCCTGTGAAGGATATTGCTTTCTCCTCATAAAGGTTGGGGTGTTAAGCAATGAAAGTCACGTAAGTAGGAAAGCAGCCATGTCTGATAATATAAATACCAGCCAGCAGATGAAGTATACTTTATGCTTTCCCCGTCTCTTTCAAATAAGATTTTAACATCCAAACACTAGACTTTCCTTGACTGAGTAGTTTATGTCAGCTTTTGTGATTTCATTGTTAATACCTGAAAAAAAGCAGGCTGTAGGAAGCAGGGCTGGACAGTATCTGTTGAGAACAAATGCTGGCATCTCCTGGCCATTGATGTCCTTTGCTGCCTTGCCTTGATGAGCTGCGAAGTGGGACTTCCCACTTGGAATGCCGAGCTCAGTCTTGCTCCCGTAGGTCATGGCTGCAAAGGTGGGGCTCCTCCCATCCTTTGGCCTTGGCTACCTCATCTACTCTGACTGTGCTTCTTCAATCAAGGGTTAACTGCACCCCAGGAGCTTCTGTGATTATCATTTGAGCACATAGTATGTGTTCAATACAGTGTGGCTGAAATTGAATTGGTAAAATAATATGGTACACCTGCAACATGTCCAGATATACACTGTGCCTCGTCAGCCTGCTTGCAGCCCCTTACCTCAGCTGGTAGATATTCTCTGGGCAGAGACATAAATTCTTCTTCCCCCTCTAATTTAATTTTCAATTAAAGAAAAGTCTTTGACTATTTTGTTGCTTCAAGTTGGGCCATAAAAAAGAACTGACTGAATCAGGTGCAGTGGCACATGCCTGTAATCCCTGTACTTAGGAGATTGAGACAGAAAGATCATGTGTTCAAGGCCAGCCTCAGCAATGTAGTAGGATCTTGTTTCAAAATAAAGAGTAAAAAAGGGCTAGGTGTAGCTGGTAGTATAGCTCAGAGGTAGAATGCCCCTAGGTTTAATCCTCTGTACAAAAACAAACAAACAAACACCCAACTGAAATGTAGGAGACTCACTTGAAAACTTAAGAGTTGGCCCGACTTCCGGGAAGATGGCGACTGAGAAAAGCGGGGCTTAAGAGCCCCGCTAACAACCAATCTCCATTACCACAAAATCAGCGCCTTTCATAGCCAGAAAACACCATCACCAGAGAAACAAAAAAAATCACCAGGCTCCAGAGAGAAAGCGGACTGAGAACAGAGCTCAGAGCCACAGAGGAGATAACCGGCCTCACGCCCGAGGACGCGGCAGCAGCGCCATACTGCCAGCGGCAGTGGCGAGTTCACCGGACGGCTACAGCAAGCCGAGGTGAGCCGCTACGGAACAGCCAGGCGGGATTTCTCGCCGCAGGTAAAATCTAAAGCTCCCAGTGGCTGAGCTCAGCACACGCTGCAGGGATTCAGAGTGGAAATCAAAACCAAGAAGAAATACGCCAGCCTCACGTCCGAGGGCGTGGCAGTGGCGCCATATTGCCACCGGTGGCAGCAGCAGAGAATTCACCGAATCCAGTACAGCTACATCTGCGTACTCAAGAACAGTGAGTCAAATTGCGGGCCACAGAGGAGAAATCCCAGTACTGTACTCCCTGGGACTTGACCCAGTGGGGGAGGGGCGGTGGCAGAGATATCACACCATAGGAGAACATGCAACCTGGCACCCCCCACAGTCTAAAGCAGCCTCTATCGACTCTCTGGGTCGGAGACTCTGTGATACAACCCAGTAAAGGAGTAGTGGGGTCTGAGATACTACTGACTCGAGATCCAGAACACCTTAAGTGAAGTCATAGTGACCCAAGGGAAGAACCCAGAAAAGGCACAAACTTCCGAAATCATGGGAAAGTAGAATAATACTGGAGCAATGAATGCCCACAACCCCACAACATCAGAACCCGATACAACAGAAAATCAGAGATTTCTAGAAGATCAAATCAGGAAAATAACTGTAGAAATAATAGAGGTGCTTCAAAAAGAACTCAGAGAGAGCCAAAAAGAGATAAAGGATGCAATTAATGAAGTAAAGGCCTCAATTCAAAGCATGAACAACCGATTAGACCACATGGAGAACAGAATCTCGCTCTTAGAAGATGATCATTCCAAAAATGAACGCATAGTTTCTAATCTAGGAAAAAATATCCGACAGCAGGAATCTGATATTGAAGAAATATGGGCCCATTTTAAGAGAGCTAACCTAGGAATAATTGGAATAGAGGAGGGAAAAGAAAGTGAAACCAAAGGGATCAACAAGCTCTTCAAGGAAGTAGTAGCAGAAAATTTTCCAGACATAGAGCAAGAGGTCGATACACAGGTCCAGGAAACTTATAGAACTCCCTTTAGACAGGATCGGAGAAGAGGATCCCCACGCCACATAATTGTCAAAATGACCAATGTGGAAGCCAAGCAGAGAATCTTAAAGGCAACAAAAGGAAAGGGCCAAGTGACATTCAGAGGCAAACCAATTAGAATCACTCCAGACTTCCCAAACCAAGTCATGAGAGCCAGAAGGGCTTGGAGTAACATATTCCAAACTCTGAAAGAAAACAACTTCCAGCCAAAAATTTTCTACCCAGCAAAAACTTTCTATCAAATTAGATGGAGAAATAAGAAGCTTCCATGACAAACAGAAACTGAAGGAATTTATGTCTTCAAAACCAGCACTAGAGAAAATACTCAAAGAGATTAACTACAAAGAAGAAATAGGTAAGACACACCAGAACTAGAGAAACAAGATTTTCCATCCAACAGTCAACTAAGATTGGTTATCTGTGGAGATTCATTACTTATGTTAGTCTTTTACCTATCTCTAAAGGGTATTGTTTGCCTTTATTGTTGTTAATTTTTAGGATTTCTAGTTGGAATATTAATATACCTTCAGATATAGCATTTGGAAATATTTTATCCCATTCTATTAGTAACCTTTAACTCTGTTTACATTGTCTTTGGATATACAATATTTTTTTTTTTTTAGGGAGTTTGTATACTCTTCTGTTGCCTGTGCCATTGAAATCATATCCAAGAAATCACTGCCAATTTCAGTGTTGTGAGGTTTTATGACCCCGATTTTCTCCTAAAAGTTTATAGTCTTAAGATTTATATTTAGGTCTTTTATCTATTTTAGTTAATATTTGTATATGGGATTAGGTAAGGGCCCAACTTTATTCTTTTCCATGTAATTATTATTTTTCAACAATATTTAGTTAAAAGATTATTATTTCTACCACGAAATGTTCGTGGAAACCTTGTCAAAAATAACTTGACAATATAGGGAAGAATTTAGCTCTAGGCTTTTATTTAACTCCAATGGTTTATATATCTGCCTTTAGAATAGTACTACACTGTTTCAGTTATTGTAGCTTTATATGGTTTGAAATCAGAAAATATATATCTTCTAGCTTTGTTCTTTTTCAAGATCGTTTTGGGTATCTAGAGTCCATATTCCATATTAGGATAGAGTTTTTTTCTGAAAAATAAATATATAAATATAGGATAGTTTCACCTAAAAAAATAGAAAAAAAATATTCTCTGGTAAGAAAGAAAGCAAAAAGAAATATTGAAATGTTATCTTTAAGTCATCAAAAGCTTGGTATCAGACAAATGAAACTGTTTGGTGAGATTATCATTGTTAATTGTGGATAAATTGCTATAATACTAGATGTCAACCACTAAGCCAAGCATGGGAGGGAGGGATGGGGAGAGAATGGGGTGGGGATCGGGTGGGGGCTGACTGGGCGATGTGTGCATGTATGTCTACAAAAGTTTGTATCCCACTATGATGTATGAATACAGTGCACCAATAAAAAAAAAAAAAGAGTTGGCCCCAGCAGCTGGGTGTGGTGGCGCACGCTTGTAATCCCAGTACTTGGGAGGCTGAGACAGGAGGATCCTGGTTCATGGACAGTCTCAGCTACCTAGTGAGGCCCTTTGCAACTCAGTGAGACCCTGTTTGAAAATAAAGAATAAAAAATAGGGCTAGGTGTGTAGCTTGGAGGTAGAATGCCCCTGGGTTTCCTCCCCACTACTGAAAACAAAACAAAACAAAACAAAACAAAACAAAACAAAATTGGCCCCAGCATAAGTTCATCATAGCGATTTGGGAATTTTGCTATGAATTGTTAAAGAATGAGAACATTTATTTTATTCTTTTAACTCTAGTTACCTACTCATTTCTTTCCCTTTCCTAAGTGCACAGTGCTGTATCTGGTATGTTTTTCTTCCTGTGTTTAGTAGAAAAGAACATGCTCTCTTTCCAATTATATACTAAAATTATATAGTGCATGGCAATTGCAAATCCAAGTACCTATAACTTTTAGAGAGGAACAAAAGCACTGTAGAGAGAAGTCAAAAGGTGTATTGGTAATATGACTATAGTAGGAGTAATGGTAAAAAATATATTCTCGACTCCCACATTTCAGAGACTGAAAGTCTTTTCCTGGATACTTAAAATAAGACTTTATCAGTGATAAATGTATAGATGATTGCTAAAGTGTTTATTTATTTATTTTGGGGCAGCAGGGATTGAATGAACCCAGGGGCATTCTACCTCCAAGCTATACTCTTAACCTTATTTTTTTATTCTTTAAATAAATCGAAACAAGTTCTCACTAAGTTGCAGAGGCCCTCACAAATTACTGAGGCTCACCACGAACCTGTGATCCTCCTGTCTCAGTGAAGTGTTGTTTGCTTTTTAGTGTGGTTTCCAGCCTCTTTTCCTTATGGGCAGACCCTCATAGGAACCCCTTTCAAATATCAGTATTTAATGATGTAGCTTTAGAACCATCCCCTTTGGTTACAAAATGACTCAGAAGACACAGCAGTGGCTTAGCAATGGAGGGCATCCTTTGGGCCTGGGCAATAGATATACACTAGATATACACTCATTGTGCAGTAATGGTTGAGAACAGATGTTGTTTTTTTTTTTTTAAATATGAACATAGAGAAACAAAATGCAGTATTGGCTGTGACACCCAAACTCCTTCAAGTCCAGAATAATTCCTCGTCTTTTTACTTTGCGGTTTTCATGAGTTGTGTTTCCATACGTTTTGCTGTTGTTATAATACACTTTTATCGGGGCATTTTAGTTTCTCATCATAATGTAGTTCAAATTGTTCGTGACATTTGCACACGGCACTTGAATGTTTCCATACATTTTGTTGTTGTTGTTTGAATACACTTTAATGGTACATTGTAGTCTCATAACGTAGTTCATGGTGATTGGGACACACGCACAGCACTTGAACATTTCCACACATCACCAAGCACTTTGTGAACCTGTATTTCCACTGAATCGGTGACATTTCCTTGTGTGATAGTTTCCATAAGTGTGCTACCTGCTGTGTTATGAGACCTTCCTGAAGCATCTCTTTTATTTAAAGGCATGTGTGTTTTCTGAGCCTTGGTTCAAGAATTTGGATCAAACAAGTCTTCCCTTTCATTACATGTCATGACTTAACTTCCACTTTCTTCTCCACTCTTCTGAATTAAGGGACATTTATTTTTACTTCTCTTTCTCATATATTTCCACAGGTTGTTAAACTTAGATTTTCTTTAATTATTCAATTGGAGTCTCACTAGAATTGGTCATTTGTGTAGTTTGATAGAGTGAGACTCATATAGCAAAATTTGTTTCTTATTTTCAGTTAGGTTTTTTCATGAGATTGCTCAGAAGTCCAATATATATGTATTCAGATAGAGACAGAAAAAGATGCCAACCAAGCCAGACGTGGCGGTGCACGCTTGTAATACTCATCATTTGGGAGGCCGAGACAGGAGGATCGCAATTTGTGGACAGCCTTAGCCACTACTTAGGCCCTTTGCAACTCAGTGAGACCCTGTTTCAAAATAAAGAATAAAAGCCGAGCGTGGTGGCACACGCTTGTAATCCCCGCACTTGGGAGGCGGAGACAGGAGGATCATGCAGGTTCGAAGCCAGCAGTGCTGGCTTAAGAGACCCTGTTTCCAAATAAAAAAATATAAAAATAGGTCTGGGAGTGTAGCCCGGAGGTAGAAGGGTTTCCAGTAAAACCAATACCACCAAAATAAATAAATAAATAAATAAATAAATAAATAAATAAATAATAGGACTGGGGGTATAGTTTGGAGATAGAATGTCCCTGGGTTCCAACCCCAGTAACACACACACAAACACACACACAAGCTGCCAACCAATCACATAGAGAATAGTTTGGGTCATGGGTCAGATTGTGCTTTCCTTTAGAGGTAGTAAGCAGGGCACATTGTACATGGAGGAGAGACAACTGCCCCCATACTTTTTAGTTTTATTTCTGTCAAAAAAAGTTTTTTTTTGGGGGGGGGGTCTGGGGATGGAACACGGGGGCATTCAAACTCCTAGGTACACCCCCTGCCTTTTTATTTATTCTTTATTTTGAAACAGGGTCCCAATAAGTTGTGGAGGGCCTCACTAAGTAGCTGAGGCTGTCCGCGAACCACGATCCTCCTGTCTCAGCCTCCCAAATACTGGGATTACAAGTGTGTGCCACCATGCCTGGCTGCATTCCTGTCACTTTTAACTATTAGAATAAAATTACAAAACATATCATACAAGGAACTATCCTAACTATGATTTGTCTGTAGCCAAGCCTGTGAGAAGAAAAAGCATAAAAAGGTTATGTTTTAAATGTATATTTATGAAAATGCTGTCATATCAGATATTTTTCCTCATATGGATAACCCTTTAAAAATCTTCTAGTTATATTAGACTTCTATATAATACTGAAAAGAGTATAGTAAGCCCCTAAAAAAATCCTTTATGAAGCCAGTATGGTGGTGCATGCCTGTAATCCCAGTATTTGGGAGGCTGAGAAAGTAAGAATTTAAAGTTCAAGGACATCCTCAGCAACCTAGTAAGACCCCTTTCAAGACAAAAAATTAAAAATTTTAAATTTAAAAAAGGGCTGGGGGTATAGCTTGGAGGTAAAACAACCTTGGGTTAAACCCCCAGTACCACCAAAAAGAAAAAGAAAACACTCCATGAATATCCTCACGGATTCCTTGTGAATGATCCCGGTTGCTATTTTCCCTGGAAGATGGATGCTTTCAGGGGCCCGCATCTCTGCACTCTAGTGCATCTCTTCTTTCTCTGGGTGGCAGATGATAGCGTTAGGCTCCATTTCCAAAAGGAATCTGTCTTTAGGTGCTTTGTTTTAAAATGAAATTATATTCCTCTAGCAGGGTTAATAAAGGGATTTGGTGGCAAAACATGAGAAACCAAGGCAAGATCTTAAGCCCATGACCATAAAGCTTGGTTAAATAATTTTTCCTGTACATTATTTTGAAATTATAGTACGCTATTTTACAAAGTATATATCCACTACCACACCATTTTTCTCAACAATAACAGAGCCCTGGATCAGGCAGTATTTTTATTTTTTATTTTTTATTGTGTTTGGTGGTACTGGGGGTGGAACCCAGGGGCTTTCTACCTCCGGGCTACACTCTCAGACACATTTTATATTTAATTGGAAACAGGGTCTCTCTAAGTTGCTGAGAGCCTCACTAAGTAGCTGAGGCTGGCTTCGAACCTACGTGATCCTCCTGTCTCAGCCTTTCCTGTCTCAGCCTCCCAAGCGCGGGGATTACAAGTGTATGCCACCACGCCCGGCTTCAGGCAGTGTTTTTAGAGCCAGACAAATTGAGGTAAAAATTCCATGAATGCCACATTCTCTCAGAGGTTTTGCCCAGGTTACTTTGCCACGCTTTAGGGTTTTTACCTGTGAAATGGGGACAGTACCAGCATTTTCCCCAAAGAGCTGTTGTGGGGATTAAAATATAAAGCGCTGAGAAGCACCTGGGTTATATAGTAAGTGTTCAATAAGTGTTAGATTTTTAAATTCCTACCTTGAATTTCCTCATTGTTTTCTTTCCTTTATCATGATTAATTCACTGTTGATGTTTATGAAAGTCTTTAACATTGTACAGCTCTCCTTAGGTTGTAGAATATCCTTATAAGCACTGTTACTTAGCTCATGACTCATTTTATATATTTCATCCATTCTTTGTTTATTTATTTTGCACTTCTGGGGACTGAACCCAGGGTCTTAGTCATGCCAGGCATGTGCTCCACCACTGAGTCACATCCCCATCCCTTTTCAAACTTATTTTTGAGAGAGTCTTGCTATGTTCCCCAGGCAGGACATAAACTTATAATTCTCCTGCTTCAGCCTCTTGAGTCACTGAAATTAAAGGTGTGTATTACCATGCCCAGCTATGTTTCATTCTTAATTGTATATTTTCAGGAGCATTGCCAACAAAAGATAATGAAGTAAGTAAAATTGGTAGAGTTTGTCATAAGAACATTATCCTCCTGGGCTTGCATTTGAGTTAGGGTCCATTTTTCTGGACATTAGATGTATAAGTATTGTCTCAAACTGTTAGCTAGCAGGGCAGAAAACTGGCAGAGGAGGAGACAATATTGCTGGCTGGTGCTAAAAAGATGGAGTTACCTACAGAGAACAGTCATCAGACAATCATACTCTTCCTTCTTCTTAATTACCAACTACTTTGCAACAAAAATTTAAAACTTTGTAATAAGCTTACCGTTTTTATGGATGAAGATAGCAAAACTCTGATAAAGATGTTAGACTTCCATAACTGTTAATACCCAACAAATTGTGGGTTCAGACCTTTGTTTTTTTGATTCTGAAGGTTTTAGTGAAGGTGATAAAAACCTTCAGTGTTGCTGGTTGGGAGATGCCAGAGGTTATTCATTTCCTCAATGAAGAGTGTCTACTGTAAATATTTCTTCTAACACAGAAAGTAACATGGGATAACTGTTAACTGGTCGTTAGAATGTCCCTCCCTCCCTCCCTCCCTTCCTTCCTTCCTTCCTTCCTTCCTTCCTTCCTTCCTTCCTTCCTTCCTTCCTATTGCTACTGTGTCTTGAACCCAGAGGTATTCTACCTCTGAGCTACACCCCCCCCCAGCCCTATGTTATATTTTATTTTGAAACAGGGCCTAAATTAAGTCACGGAGGACCTTGCTAAGTTTCTGAGGCTGGTTGCAGATTTGTAATCCTCCTGTCTCAGTCTCCCAAGTGCTGGGATTACAGACCTGTGTCACCATGCCCAGTTTATATTCTTTGTTTCAATAATGTTAGTACTGAAGAGGATCTTACCATTCCATCTAACTTATTGTGGATGAAGAAATTGAGGCCCAGGAAGGACCCAAGGGTTCTCCAGTGTTTCCCAGCTCGTTAGTGGCCATGCTGGAGCCAGGAAGGACTTCCATTCTCCGTCACGTCTCCCATGTTCAAAGTATGTTATGATTTTACCCTTTTTAGAGCTATGGACGACTTATTTGCTTTCTAGTCTTAATATGACTCATTGTGTCATTACCTTTAAGACTACATTTATATAGAAAGTCTTCTCTTATATTCTAAAATGTTAACCTGTATTCACTCATGTATTGGTGAAACTGAGAGGGAATATGGAACACTTTGACATTACCGTTAATTTAGAGGCTGATAAGCCCTAAGGACGCAAAGGTGTTACAACAGCGGAATTTGGTTTAAAAATCACAGTGTTCATTATAAAGTGAGTGGTTTATATCAAGGCAGAATAAACATATTTACATTTTAAATAGTCTGAAAAAGTGAAAGTCATTTAAGGGTATGTCACATTTCAAACGTTAGCGTTAATTATGTGGATAGACCTGCCAGTTTCATTTAATCAGTCACATTTACTTTTGATTACACACTTCTTTACAATATTTCTAATCTTGGGAAATTGAAGTACATATTAATCTGTGATCCACACAAGTAATTTATGTTACTTCATATACTCTAAAATGCTCTATGGCATGTTAATTGCACTGTAATTATCACCATTCTCTTTCTGAAAAAAAAAAAAAAAAGCCATGCAAAGTATTGTGTAGTGCTTGCCAACTTCTTAACTGGGCTGTTGTTGTTTAAAGCAACACCTTGACTTTGTAAAATTATGATTTTTATTCTTCCAAACTCCCCAGTCTCCTGTTTGGGTGGCTATGGAAGCAGGTTTGCTGCTTCAGAACCCCTAGAAGTTGTCATTGTCATCCATGTTTCCTGGCTTCTAGCATCCAGCAGATAGATGTGTGTGCCTAGCTAGAAAGTAGGGAACAGAGGAAGAATTTGGGTGGGATTCCTGACTCTTTGAGTAGTCTTTCATTCCAGTAGTGTCCTGAAGTAAGGCCACTCCTTATATGAGATAGACTTGAACAATTGCATGAAATTCATTTTCTCACATCATAAAGTTCAAAATAAGTCATCTTGAAATTAATTGTTTTGCTGCCCCTGGATTTACTTAATCTAAAGAGATGTTGTTCTCTCTGGTCTTTTTCTCAGTAGCGCATGTTGGTTTGGGGAATTTTCTAGGCTATTGACGTAATTGATTTAACAATTTCACAATCCATAGTATTGATTCATGCTTTAGTAGGGGAATAAGCAATGATTCAGAAAGCAGGCATTCACCTGTAAAAGATAAGCTATAAAGTGCAGTAGCAGTTGATAAACATCCCCCCTTCCTGACATTTCTATTGTTTGTGCAGTTCGTTAGAGAGTTAATGGCACTTCTTACAAGTTGTGTGATCCGTGTTCTGTTGTATTGGGTCCTCTATGCAGAAAACAAATGAACAGAAATCTCCTGGGCATAAAAGAAAGCTCTTCCTCTTTAAATAGCAGACAGAAAATGTGTTTCCCCCCTGGTTTGAATTTCCATGTATAATTACTGCATTAGTCTGTAAGAAAAAAGGACTCCTGGTTTTTCTGTTACCCTCTTAAAGACACATGCAGATAGCCACACACACTGCGAGCACGTGGCATTTATTCAGGCTGGGGCTCTCAGTTTTGTGCGAATTACATGAGCATATGGCCACTTCTCTCGCTGAAAGCCAGTCCCAGAGCAGTTGCTTGAGCTGGAGGACCGGGAGGAGGAGCCTTTTTTGCTCACTGCAGCGAGTTCCCTTCTTTCTCTCTCGGGCTGTGCATTGGCTCCCTGCTCCTGCTCCTCGGTGAGGAATAGGCAGGGTGTGCTCCCAGAGCAGGGTGTAGCTGCAGTTTCTATTTGGGGTGCCCACGAAGAGGAACACCAGGAAAGAAAGCCAGTGCCATGGGCCAGCTCTGCTGCTTTCCTTTTTCAAGAGACGAGGGAAAAATCTGTAAGTGCGATTTGTACTGTGCAGAATCCTTGATTGATGCTTGGTTATTTTGTGTGGTCGTTTTCTGGGGATAGTTTTGGTTTTTCTTAATGGGAAAGATAGCAGAATGATCAGCTGTGGTTTTTCAGTGTGCATTCTAGTGGCAGGTGTGCAGTTATAAATGAACCGTTAAAGTACAATAACTCAGTCAGTAGGCTGTATCACCAGTCCAAAATACGGACAACTCATTTCTGATTTTTCTTCTGCTGGTATTCTTAGAGCCCATTTTTGTCTATCTAGAGTCAGAGTTTAGTTCTGAGTTTCTTTAAATCCCTGTCTTCAATGTGGTACAACATACAAGCCAGGCTTCATTTTTCTTATCTGAAACTGGCATGTTTGTGGAGCTGTGCTCAGTCAGAACAGGTAGAGAGGTAAAGCCAGTTTCAAAACCACGTATTTTGTAAATTTGCAGATATTTTCGTGTGCCCTTTGCTTTGTTCTTCACAGAAGGGATTCGGGTGTGACTGTAAGACCGCTCCAGATAAGTGATACCGCTTTGCCTCCAAGCAGAACCCTGAGCGAACATTAACACGGGTGTCAGGCGGATCCCACATCTGCTTCTGGCTCAGAAATCAGAACTTAAAGTGGTGACATTTGCATTGAAGTTTTTTCCTCGCTGGCTTTCGTGCTTTATTTACATTTTAGTTTTGTTAAATAGAATGCTGGCGTTTTGATTAGTGTGCTAAATAGAATTTGCCTTACACTAGATGCCCCCAAATAGGGAATTTTTACTTTATTGTCAATAAAATATTTCCAGTCATACTTGCTAAATTTGTAGCCACATATCAGTCATGTCAGTGCTTACTTCTGATTTAAATAGATGCACAGGATTTCATGATAGCAAGGGAAGACACTCCAAGATCCACATTTACCTTGTATTTCCTGCTGAATGATCCTCAGGAAACTGACCGAGGTCAGGTTTTAAACAATTTAACACGTATTCTATGCCTACTTATTCGGGAAGGAAGTCAGTTTTCATAGAAAAATTTTTGGAATAAGTGTCGGGATACTTTGGAGCATTTGATTGTTAACCAGCGCCAGTAAGCTGGGCTGTGAATTTTACTTGTGAAAGTGGTGCTGACAGTATGTGACACTCTCGGTCTTACAACCCGAGATGACCTCACAGCAGAGCCACTCGCTTCCTAGCAGTGAGCATGGCACTCGTTTGGCTCTCCAAAACTTTCCAGGTATTTGTGGGAATTATTTATTGGTAGTTTTTGAGGATTTTGGTTGATTGGTTCAGTTTTTCGAAGGACATTCCTCTCTGAAAATCCTTGGCGTGGACAGATCCAAGGGTGGTAGTGCATTCTTCCCACAGACTGCTTTCCTTCCATTGCCCCAGGTTCTCCTTGGAGCACCTGCCTCCCGTTCTGCTCTTCCCCTGCCCTGTCTGTAAGCAGTCATCGAGTCTCCGTGCAGTGAGGAATTTGCTCTTTTCTGGCTTGCTTATCTGAGATTAAGAGAGCAAAGTCTTCTGTTATACACTGTGTGTTCCTAATATCTATTGGCAGGAAATGCCATATATGCTCTTTGGTTTCCCTTTCTCAAATTCCAAACTTTCAAAAAGAAAAGGAAAACAGGATGCAACATCTGAAGTGAAATTCTAGTGGAGAAGCACAAGTGTTGGTGAGAACGGTGCATTTGCGCCCCCCCTCCCCCACTGCCAGCCCCCTGGGCTTCTACATCCTCCCCTATTATTCTTTATTCTATCTTTGATTTTTGTCATTGCTATACTTTTTTCCCATCCTAATCTGCTCCTCATTCCATTCACCCGCCCCCCTCCAACGTATATGCGTCTTGTGGAACTGTCTCCTGGTACCGTGTTGAATTTTTCTGCTTCAGGATGTTCTAAAGGAGGAAGTTTAGGAGAGGGAGGAGGGGGTCTAGAAACATCAAGAAGGTAACATTTGAAATTATGCTATGTATGTATATTAAATTACCAGTGCCAACCTCAAAGACCTGTACCGACAGGGAAGGAGGAGGGAAGGGGGTGGTACCTGAAGGAAAATGCTCCAAGAGTGGCATGCGTGCATATTCTTCTCACATTGTACCTCAGTGATGTACAATTGCAATGCACCAACAAAAGTATATAAAAATCAAAACAAAGAGAAGCAGCTGGGCGTGGTGGCGCATGCTTGTAATCCCTGCGCTTGGGAGGTGGAGACAGGAGGATCGCGCAGGTTCGAAGCCAGCTAGCTGCACGTGAGCTGGCTTAAGAGACCCTGTTTCCAAATAAAAAAGTATAAAAGTAGGTCTGGGAGTGTAGCCCGGAGATAGAAGGGTTTCCAGGAACCCCAGTATGACCAAAACAAACAAACAAACCAACAAAGAGAAGCCTCTATGGCAGTCACTACTATCCTGATAGCAATACACGGCTAGCAGTACCTATAAAGGGAGCATTAAAGAAAGCAGCAGAGAATTCATTGCCCAACATGCCTCAAGAAACATATAAATCGGACTAACTGGAGAAATCCAGTCCATAAATTGTGTTGATAACTTGTGAAAGAGTCCACCAGAGACACTTGGAGCATGAGCATTGCTTTGACCTTGTTACTGGACTGCACAGTCACCTCCCTGTCTTATTCATCACTGTGTCTCAGCTTCTCAGTAGCCTTGGTTGCCTGCTTTGAGTCACCTGCTCTAAGTATCCACAGGCAGAACACACAAATGCAAACTCCCACACTCCTCTAATCCTATTGTAAAGGGCAGCAGTAGCCTTGGCATGTTCCTCCAGAAAGTAGCTCAAATAATGGAGAATTCAGAGTTTTGATGGAAATTTAAATTTGTGGGTGTCGTTCTCAAAATGCAGATGAGTTGGAAAGCTCATCCTCTGCAGTCCTGCAGAGCTACAGCAAGGACTTGCCCAACTGGCCACGTGGTAAGAGTCAAGTGATCCCTCTCCTCTCGTGCTCTTTATCCTGCCTTGGCCCTTCATGGTAGTGGTGGTAGATAGGATTCTGATTTAATTGATTTATTGGTGCTATCATTTAAATCTCTTGACAGCAAACATGATTCTTGAATCACCCAGTTCTGCAGGGGCCTAAGTTCGTGTGCAAAGCTAACTCTGCACAGCCTGAAGTCTTGGTAATGGGCGGTTAGTGAAATGCAGCAGAGCTCATCACGCCCTGTGCGTCAGTTTACGCAGCATGGCTCTTCTTGTTTAAATCCCAGAAGGTGAACAGTTCTCAGACTTTATACTTTTTTGACCACAGTAAATGGAACGTACTGAAAATAAATGCACGTTTCTTTGAAGATTAGACTCTTTATTGCTAATGCAATAATATTCTTGACATTAAAGTTTACTGCAGATCTCATAGGATTACCAAACAGCTTAGGTATTTTTTTAGTGTAATTTTTGGCAGATTCTTTTATCGGGATTTTCTCTTTGAATTACCTAATTTCTCATAGTGAGCTATGTGAAAAGAATGTTCCTTAACCGAAATGAAATTGCCTGGGGACACACTGACCGTTGCAGTTTATCTACCTCTACTATTAAGTAAATCTTCAACAAAAACTTAAGACTCTAGAGGTGCAGAGGCACCTCTTGAACTGACTGGAAAATATTTCCTTGTTCTTTTCCTATGGTATATTTTTCCATTTTGAAGTCCTATACTTTTATATAGAATGAAATAGATGAATATGCAAAAATCATCTGAACTGCCTCATGAGGTAGCCAATCTCCTGTCCCTGAAAGTGGGTGCATTGACAATTCAGGTATTTCCTAGCTCTGGTATTCTGTGATACTAAAAAAACAAAATATTTTAAAACACATTTTCATTTTTTACATGAAACATATTTCAATATAATTTTTTGGTTTGGGGTTTCTTACCAAGACTATTGATGACATTCATTTCATAGCTATAAGTGAAATCCTCAGATAATTTATTTCGATGGCTTAGGATTTGGCGGTGTTACATTAATGTATAAACTGAGGTATGCAGTGTGGATTCATGTCTGGTAAACACTTATATTTTTGAACCTTGATTACCATGGTGATTATATTTAGTTAAACTCAGAGAAGTCTGTATTTAGATTTTCCAATTCTTCAGAAGGCTTCCTAGAAATCTTCTAGCCATACACTTTGCTCTTCACACTTGAGACACACTGACTTCGTGGCCATCTTTCACATGTCTGCTCTATCTTATCACATGAGTTTCTGGCACCACACTTTTAGGGCATATGTTGTGTGCCTCCCTTATTTGCAGCAGCCTTCGACAGTGTTTTCCCCAGAAGAGGCATGCTCTGCATGCAGTCAGTGAAGAGAAGGGTACACTTTTTCTGTTAGCCTATGAGTGTAAGAGAATGTCAGTGTAAGGCAGCGTGTCATAGGACAGAAATTGGAATGACTCTAGTGATGAACTACTATGATTTTGAACATTTACTTATTTCCCCCCCTTGCTCTTTTGAGCTAAGAGTCTAGGGAATAAAAGAATAAGTGATAGAGATATGGTGCCATTCTTTCCCTTCCTCTTCCTCTTTCCCTTCCCCTCCCCTCTTCTTAATTGATTACTTATTGGGTGCCAGGTACTATTGCAAGATAATTTTCAAATCTGCTTATGAGATGCAACTGTTAGAAAACATATGCTCTCCAACTGCCCCATTTCAGAGGGAAGTTGCTGGAAGCCAGAAAAGTGGGGAGTTTCTCAGTTGGAGTCCTCCAGGGGTATGATGGGGCCAAAAGCTAGCAGAAGGCCCAGATCCCAGGCTGCTCATCACCTGTGCCCCTTCTGAAGCAGCAAAGCCAGCGGTGCTGGTAACCTTAGACTACATTTTACATACAATCTCTGTGTGTAATGTTGTGGTGGCAGCGGTAATGTACAATATAAAACATTTAGCCATAGTCAATAAAGATTAGATTTTCCCCTTATTAAATAATGTATACCCAGGAGGTTTGTTTCTAAAATTAAGAATTGGAACATTAGAGCAAATGCTACTGCTTATTATTCTTATTTTACTACCCCGGTTCCCTTGTTAGTTCATAGGCTGTGTGGTAACTGCATTTCCTTTTGTTGTTCTCAGATATTGGGGAGTTTTTTCTAGATTCTTCCATCAAATGCTGACGGGTTTTCATTGGGGTTGCCTAGGTTGTAGGATTGTGCCCAGCCCCTGCTGTGGCCATGGGCTGTTGAGAACTATACGCGATGTCCTGTCCTCCCGCAGTGTGTTGTGACCTGCCCTTGTTTCTTCTTTTCTGGGGCTATATAAAATAGGAGCAGGAGTTTCTGATGTACATAAAGCTTTTGGCTAATAAAAGAAACTTTTATATTTGTTACTCCTTCCTGGGGCATGCATACTTTAACACGACAAAGCTATTCCAAGTGTTCTTGGGAGGTATTTGTAGTAAAATAATAAAATACATTAAGCACTGGTAATGACTTAGACCAAAATAATATCATATAGAGGAATTTCGGGCATTAGGCTAAGGCTAGTAAAACTCTTAGAGGGCATGTGATCAGTCACTTCTTATAGATCTTTTTCATTTTGACCATGCCTAATATGTAGGTCTTTGAGTTTTCATCCACAAACTTATTCTTTACTGTTTTATCCACAGTAAAGAAGAGAACAGAAGGAGCCTCCAAACTCTCAGTGTTGTGTGGTAGACTATATGGAGCTTCTGGAACCAGATTGACTCTGTTTGCTTTTTTGCTTCTGATATTTACTGTTTTACTTCTCTAAGCTTCTCTACCCTTATCCTAAACAATATCTACCTGTTGTGAAAATTAAACAAGCTATGAAATGCCTGGCTCTGCTTTTGGCATATAATAGACACTCCAAATTTTCTGTAATGAATGAAGAACATGTTAGTTGTATAGCCATAGTCACCTTAGAAGTCAGCTTGGCAGAACTGTGGTTTTATTTCCACCTTATCCAGGATGAGAAATTGGGGATTTAGGACTTTAGACCTTGAATAACTGAGTAGACTTGTGGCATTGATCTGAAGGGCATCCTTTCTATTAGGGATTCCCTCCTCTTCTTCTTGGGGTCCTGTCTACCATGATTCCTTGCTTCCTGCCTTAGGAAAGACATGTGGTCCAAGCAATGTCACCACAAGTTCCTTAAGATTAATATGGGTCATCTAAAATGGAGTCAGCACCAACAAAGAAGAACCTACCTAAGAGAGAGGAGAAATTCCTGGGGATCACATTTGACCCACCAAGTTCAGCCAAGCCCAGAACCTTCTCTACTACATGAAACAATAATTCCTCCCTTTCTTCTTTGCTTAAACTTGTTTGGGTTAAACTCCCATCATCTGCACCTGGAGGCTTTGGATGGTATTCTAGGAGATTATGAATTATCATATATATCACTTTGGATGCTATTCTAGGAGATTCTCAGTGCATATAAGTAGAAATAAAAGCCTAGGTCTGCCAAGCTGTCTTTGAAAGTGACTGTAGTAACATGACCAATCATATCAACACAGTTATCAACGTGTATCAACACAGTTAATACACTCTTATGATTGCAGAGAAAGTACATTTACTGAATATATTATAGGCCAAACTTCATTGTATATCCTGGAACAAATATTTCCAAACCTAGTGAAAAAATGAAAGCTCTCTGATTTCTTCAATTTTTTTAAAAGTGAAAGTTAGCCTTATGTGAGAGTTGCTATGAAGAATATTTCAATTAATATTGTTGAGACCATTACATTTGGTTTGAATCAGTTATTTTGGAAGATAAAATGATGGGTTATATGTGGTTCCTATTGTTGGAATTGTTTTAAAAAGTTTACATGACTTTTAGAAAGGAAAAGTGTTGGAGTCTAAGGTTTATTATACTCTGAACAGGAAAAGCCAAGATAAAAGATTTTCTTGTTTTCAGTCTAAGTGAAGCTCCGCCCTTTATGCGCCAGCGAAGTTACATAGCTAAATCAGTAATGTCCCATGAGAGCGAGGTAATTGCCACCAAGATTGGAAGTTACCTTAGTTCTTGCCACAGGTAAGGTTTACAGCTTGATGTGAGCAAACGCGGTTTGAATGGCACATATTTTAGCAAAAGTGTCTTATGACAAACATTCATAATGGAAAAGTTATAAGTTAACAGAGCTTGGAACTGTTAAAAGTTGTATAGTAAGGTTCTTTGCCCTTAGCAAATAGTCACAGACAAAACTTGAATTGTATGATGAAAATATAAAGACTAAATGTAGCTTGAACTTAAATGCTATGCTAACTAGGCCATAGATGTTAATTTGATCACACACTGAATCAAAGATATTTGAGGCTTATAATTTTTTTATTTCTAAACACTCTCCCTCAAACTTACAAATTTTGTCAACTATTTATAAACATAAGATATAGGTATGGAAAAATTATAGTATCAAGGAGAAAGTGATGTACAAACAAGATGCCTGGAGCGGAAGGAGAGAAGGTTCCACATCCCCACAAGAGATGGAGCTCACCCACTTGGTAAAGCTGGTGGGCAAGGGAAGAAGGAACTCGGTAGTCAAGGTTATCCCTTTTTAATTACCTGTATCAGAGCCCCTCACCCTCTTTGTGGTGAGATAGTTGTTGGCATTTGCCATGTGAGTTACAAGCTTCAACTTAATGTCTCATATCTCACTGTTAGAGAACAAAAATAAAATTCACACATTCTAAGCATTTTAAATGTTCAGCTAAAGTTAACTGTAAAGTTGGCCTTTTCAGGGTTTTGAGTGATATATATGATAGTTCATAAGCTGGCAAGCAGATGATTTGTTAACCTAAGACTTTTCTATCTAGACTTACTGTAGTCGGGCCTTATTTGGAGCTCTGACAAGCTGGAATGCGTCCTAAGGGTGGCCAGGATGGTGGGAGGCCTGGAAACCACGCCATCAGAGGGAGGCTGAAGGGTCTCATAGGACCAGAGAAGGCAGAAGGATTAATTGTCTCAGAAAACTTAGAAGATTCTATAGTATGGTGGAAGGAAAAAGAGTTGTTTCTCCAACTCCAGGGGGACAGATTCAGGACAGTGGGTGTCAGTTTTAACACATTTTCTTTTGGTGACGTTAGAACTCAGATGATGAAGACACATTAAATCCAGTAGTATTATGCCGGGCATGGTGGCGCACGCTTGTAATCCCCGCGCTTGGGAGGCGGAGACAGGAGGATCGCGCAGGTTCGAAGCCAGCCGCGCTGGCGTAAGAGACCCTGTTTCAAAAATATAAAATAGGTCTGGGAGTGTAGCCCGGAGGTAGAAGGGCTTCCAGGAACCCCAGTACCACCAAAAAAATAAAATAAAATAAATCCAATAGTATTCTAATTATGTTTGCAATAAATTGTGTTTTAAACAACAAAAATACTGAAATGGAACATTAAAAGAAATTGTCCAAGTAAAAGTTTGTATTAATATAAATTAACAGCTGCCTGAATTAATACTTATTAGTAATAATAGTTGCCTGAAAGAGAATTTTAAGACAGAATTAAAAATTATTTTTTGTATGTACGTTTTCTAAGACTGAACCTCACTAGGGTCTCACACATGCCATTCAAGCGCTTTGCAACTGAACTAGCCCTAGACATTTTTATTTTTATTTTTGAGACAGGCTCCCACTAAATTGCTCAGGTTGAACTTGTGATCTTCCAGCCTCAGCCTTTTGAATAGGTGGGACTATTGGCACACACCACCATACCCAGAAAAAATTTCAAATTATTTAAGACACCAAACTTGTACTTTTAAAATGGAAGACCAAACTTTTAAAGAAAAAATATGCTTTATTTTTTAGTAGTTCTTAGTTCATAGTAACTATTAAATGACTTTTAAATTAGTGCCTTTAGGATCAACATACTTGCTTTAATAGAGGTATTATATATGTATTGGGGTTCTTGTCTAGGTGTATTGTTATATAACCTACCCACAACAGAAAAAGTTGATTATTGAATTCATGGTAGTAGGAATTGGCAGTTAATTATCAGTAAGTTCTAGAGATAACAAGCTAAGGTGTTTTGCATACTATGCAGTTGTTTTTATTAGTGGAATTTTTATGAACCTATGCTGGCCAAATTTAGATTTATTTTTCTCCAATATAGTTATTGTAAAATTAAGAAAAAATTAATTGAAATGCTGTTGTATACTTACTACTGTGTGTACTTAGCCTACTCAGTTAGCCTCTAGTATAAAATTATATTTGCAAAAGTTAAGGTTTTATAGAACCTAAAAATACTATGAAATTTGGATATTAAAAGACATGATTTAAAAATTTATTTTATAGAGAAGCAAGTTCATGAAATAGGTTGTTTTTCTAAAAAAAAAAAAAAAGCCTTAACCTCATAGCTATTCTTAACTTCATACCTTTGCTTCTGTTGTTCACATATGAGTCTTCAGCAATTACAACGTTATGGGAGGAAAATACAGAAACAGTATATATCAGTTAGGGTTCAGCCAAGAAAATAGGAACTAACACTAGTTGCTTAAATAGAAGAAATTCAATATAGGTAACTGGTTAAATAGGTTTCAGAGGAATAAAGGGTGGAAAGGCAAGACTGCAAAAAAACAAAGGTAGTGATTTCTAGGCTGAGGTAACCTGTGAACGGAAGGGTCCACATTGCCCCAACTCAGGCCTTTGGGGAGGGGCTGTAGTCTCCAGGGAGGTGTCCCAGGGACCCAGAAAAAGGACCCTTGAAGCTGGACTTCTGGCCTCTGAGGATGGATCAACAGCCAACTTTGCTGTTATCTGTGAGGGGTGCAATGGGGTCGATTCTGGGAGGGAGGGGAGAGATAAAAACCGGACTCAACAGCTCCAGGAACCAGTTGCTGCAGCAAGGGGAACAGCCCCAGCTGGGTCATCCCTGACAGGAGCAGTGAGCCCGGAGCGACAGGTGGCGCCTTTGCCTTGGTGAGGCTGCCCTGGTTCCCGCCAGCGCCCCCTCTTGGCAAATCCTCGCATACTCAGCTGGCAAAGAAACCAGGCAGCTTAGTCCCAGCCCCCACATCATAAATCTGAGCGAGGAAGGGTGGGGTGGAGTGGAGAGAGACAATAGCATAATAACTGGCACATACATGTTGGCTGTGATTGAATAAATCTATTTTCTTCATTGTGCCAAGGTAAGCATTTAGTTTATGCCAATTTGTGGTTCTTATTTGTGGATAAAAATAACTATATTACATTAAAATGTGGGTTTTTTGCTACAAAGTCACAGTTTTTTTTTAAAGCATACAAAATGTGATTTCAAATGAAATACAGTTTTAAAAATGTAGATATGGTTTGGTAATTCAAATTAGTTAATAAAATATTTCTAAGAAAAACCCTCACTCAGCTCAGTTTAACAAACTTTTTTTTTTTGTGTGTGTGTGTGGTACTGGGGTTCCTGGAAACCCTTCTACCTCCAGGCTACACTCTCAGACCTATTTTTTGTTTCATACTTTTTATTTGGAAACGGGGTCTCTTAAGCCAGTGCGGCTGGCTCCGAACCTGCTCCATCCTCCAGTCTCTGCCTCCCAAGCACGGGGATTACAAGCGTGCGCCACCACGCCCGGCTCAATTTAACAAACTTTAAAACAACAAATTATTTTAAAACTAATTTGTCAACAGGTTATGGGCATTCTATAAAAATAAATTACTCCTTAAGTTTGTCAGGCCTATGTTCAACAGCTTCACCTGTGCTGTGATTTTTTGAGGGAGTGGCTGTGTTTAATTTAAATTAACTCTCTCCTTGCATCTTGATGATGGTCACGGTCAGTTTCTGATATTGAGGCAGGTTAGTGAATAAGGTAGGGAGTTAAACCTGTAGCCAGGTGGAGATTGGCATTTTGGGAATGACGCACTGTTTTCTTGTGCTGTCAGGGTTCCAGGGAACCAGAGGCTCAGCTGCCAGAGGACCAATGTTGTGAAAAGTCTGAAAAGTCTGAGGAATTCTGAGAAGTATCTGGTATCCAGTCAAATCAGAATTAGAAAAGGGCAGTGGAAGGAGTCACACCAGAGACTGGATAAATGCCAGGAAGTCCCATACACCAAGGCCAGTCCATGATTTTAATTAAAAGGGAAAATGCATTGACTTGAATGTCAAACAACCAAGACAAGGTAGAAGTTGACACTGCCTGCCTTAAAGACCCTGACCGCCCCCCACGCCACCATCGCTTGGTCACCTTCTGTGTTCTTACCCTCTCGGGCAGGCTGTATTTGGTAATGGCACAGCGGCTTCCTGCGGATTCTGAGTCCTTGCCCTCTCTGGCCTCGCTCAGTGATGTGGACATGACTCCAGCCTTCCTATTCCACATTCAAGCAGAATGAGTTTCTCTCCCCTACTTTCCATACATAAAATCAAAGGAAAGATAGAGGCGGCAAGGGCATTATGCTATATATAACAAAAATATAATGTATGTATTATAGTAGAAAGTGCCTTTGTACACTAGCAAAAGCAGTGGGTTATGAAAATCTCCCAAACAATGGAAATGAAGGGCCTTAGGAAGGAGCACTTTTTAAAACTCAAATACCACCTGGCATCAGATGGACCAGTGGGACCTCTGGCTCATCAGCCACCAGGGCCATGGGATGTGACAGGAGCAGTGACCTGCAGTGATGTGAGTGGATGGCCCTGCTCACTTGGGGGAGGGGTGGAGGAGAGAGAAGGAAGGGGTGGGTGTGACCAGGAGCCCTGTGCAGCAATGGAGCGGCGCTGTGATCTGGAAGCTTCCGTGATGTGTGTGCAAGCTGCTTCCTCTTGTACTCTGAGTATCAGGGAGTTTGGACCCCAATTCATGACTTGATTTTGGCCCCTCTGTAATCACTACTTCCTTCTGTATTTACTTTCTGTTATAGTTTGTGGGTTTTGTAGGTCCTGATTTTTATTTTTTTGTACCTTTTACTATATTTTTATGCTACTAATTATAGCAAATCTTTTGGGGATTTGACAGAAAAAGAATAAATGTCTGGGAAGATCCCTATAATTGAAAGTGTATACTGACTACTAGGCAGGTGAGCAGAGAGATGGGCGTATGAATGATTGTGACATTTAGCACAAGTATATAAAACACTCTGGACGAGGTATGTTCTTGGAAAGTTCCATATCAACTGAACTTGATGTAATTATTTTTTCAATACCACACATTTCAGTTTGGTGCATCTAGAAATCTAAAGCCATCTGTATCTCACTTACTGTTTTGTGTGTATTCTGTTCATATGCCTGCTGGAAGCCTTTCTGCACGATTAATTAGCAGTAGCTCTTCTCTACCTATGCTGAAACTTTATTTAGTTGCAGAAGAATGTAAACGTAAGTTATCTAGAACAAGGCATACGATTCTTGTTTACAATTATTATAATACTGCTTCGAGAAATCGTGCTTATTTAAAAGATGAGCAGTGTGCTATGTGCTTTGTATTATCTCATTTAATTTTAATGGCAACCCTATAGTATAAAATGATCATATTTATAAGTCCTCGGTTTCCAAATTAGAAAGATCTAATCAGCTATTACAGGGATGCAGTGCTAGGAAGTGGGAAAGATAGGATCCCAGTCCAGATGTTCTGACCCTGTAACATGAGGGAAAGCATTATAAACACTTTCTGCCCAGAAATCTCATTTTAGAGTGAAAAATAAAGTATAATGCATTTCCCACTGTCAGATATAGAAGAGCATCGTGGTATAATTGCAAAAGTGTGATGATCTGCATTTGAGTCCCAACTTCGACTGATTTTAGTTGTATTGATTTGGGAAAATCACTTGGCTTTTCTGATTCTTGGCTTTCTCACATATAAGATAGCAGCAACAATAAGCTTTTCAATTAAGTGTATAAAAAAAGATAGGTATGACAAAGGTAATTAACACGAGGTAGGTTAATTATTATTAAGAGGATTCATAAATCTCGTTACCAAAAATTAGTAAAATACTGTCATGTGTTGGAAACTGTAAGTATGCAGAGTTTGGGAGACTCAGAATGCAGGACAGTGTGTCTTAAAGAGTGAGCAGGGAAGGAACCTGGTTCCTGGCAGCTGCAGTGGGGCCAGATGATGTATTCCTCAGGGAGGAACCGTGAGACACCATAGAGGACAAGTCCGTGACCATCTCTGGTCTCCTAACTCTGCATTCCCTGTAGAAACCAGGCTAACCTTCAGGGTGATCTGGGGGAAGCACCACACAGGGTGCCACACTTCATTGTTGCTGACATTCCTGTGACTGGAGCAGTTCTTTCACACTTAGAGATGAAGAGCTTGAGAAGCAAATACCAACCGGTTGGCCACATGAGTTGACATTTATTTATTATTTTTAAAACATTTTATTGGTGCATTATAATCTTATAATGTAATTCCTAATGATGATGGCATACCTGCACATTAAAATTATTATTAAATACAAATAATGAAAGTCATTCAGAAAAAGTGTAACCCACCAACTTTAATTCCGTTAAGGTCATCAAACTTAACCATCATTTGGTTTCCATTTATATACCGCCAGTGTATCATTCAACAAATTTAAATGATAATTTAATTTTCTACAGTAAGAATTCACATATTTGAAAGTTTCTAATGAACAGTAGTCATCAAGATTAACAATAGAAAAGATGATTTGTTTATTATCTGAATGTTCTTCAGCTTATAATAAGTTGATAGACCCTAGGTTCAGTTTCCAGCACTCCCCCCAAATATGTTATTTTATTTTATTTTATTATTATTTTTTGAGGTACAGGGGATAGAACCCAGGGGCATTCTACCTCCAAGCTACACCTCCTGCCCTATTTTTTTTATTCTTTATTTTCGATACAGGGTTGGTCTAAATTGTGGAAGGCCTCTGCTAAGTAGCTGAGGCTATCTACAAACTGCAATCCTCTGGTCTCAGCCTCCTGAATGCTGGGATTACAAGCAAGCGCTACCACGCCCGGCCCAAATATGTTATTTAAAAAAAATTTTTTTTAAGTCAGGTATGGTGGCATGGCACACACTTGTAATCCCAGCATTCAGGAGGCGGAGACCTGAGGATCGCAAGTCACCAACAGCCTCAGCTACTTAAAAAGCCCTTCGCAACTCAGTGAGACCCTGTTTCAAAAAATAAAAAGAATAAATTGGACTGGGCGTGTAACTCAGAGGTAGAATGCCCCTGAGTTCCATCCCCAGTACTGAAAAAAAACCCACAAAACACCAGCTTTTTAAATACATATTTTTATCCTGTGATTTTTTGTTTTGTTCTAGAATATTTTAGTGCAATGTAATGATACATCATAGCAAGTTTAAAAGTGACACTTTCATGTATACCACAACATCTCTTGGTGTGTTTTCCTCCAAGTCCCGCCCCCACACCCTCCTCACTTCTGGAACATGTTACTAGGATTGATCATGATACTTTCATGTATGATCATAATATAATTTGATTTCTCAAGCTCCTTCCCCAGCCCCACCTCTTGCTTCCTCATCCCTTTCCACTCTTTTCCTAGTCTCTCTCCTTATTTATCTGAAGACCCTTTTATTTCTTATTTTTTCTCCAGGTTCCACATATGAGGGAAAACATATGGCCTTTGACTTACTGAGACTGGCTGATCTCATTAAGCAAAACGATCTCTCATTCCTTTCCTTTTCCTGCAAAGGACATGATTTTTTTTTTTTTTTTTTTGGCCTGAGTAAAACTTTATTGTGCATATATAGGTTTTCTTTTCCCATATATTTTTGGCCAACACCCAGGATACTGTGAATTGTTAATGTTATAAATATGGGCATACATGTATCACTATAGTATTTCAGTTCCATAGTTTGGCAATGGTAAATTGTGCAGCTATGAACATAGATACACATGTATTAGTTTGGTAGTTTGGTTTCCATTCTTTTGGGTAGATAACCAGAAGTGGTTTTGCTGGATCATATGGTAAATTCATTCCCATTCTTCTGAGGATCCTCCACACTGTTTTCCAAAGTGGTTGCACTAATTTGCAATCCCACCAACAATGTATTAGAGTTCCCACTTCTCCACATCTCTGCCAGAATTTGTTGTTGTTTGTGCTTTGAATGATTGCCATTCTAGTTGGAGTTAGGTGAATAGGGTAGTTTTGATTTGCATCTCTCTGATTGCTAATGCTAATAATTTAATTCTTTTGTAAATATACCAAGGAGAGCTGTTATTTTTAAGGTATTTATGATGTTCTTTTAAGGTATTTATGATGGTCATTTTGTAGTTATGCTTACATTTTAGTCCTTTTCCCTAAGCTTAGCAAATTTCACACCATTATCCCAGATGTGGCATACCTACAAAAACTTAGAGTATATAATTAATATAATAAGTAATACTGATATATTTATAATGTTAACATAATATATGAGCTCTAGATTATGATTTTGAACCTATTTAATTATCTGTGTCAATTTTATTGAAATATTTAAAGAATTAAAAACCTGGGACTTAATGGGTGAATGAGTTTATTTGCATCAAATTCAAAACAAAGTGAAGAAGTCATTGATCATTGCCACAGATACAGAAGATGTTTTCTTACTAAATAAGAGATGTGTTCTGTGACCCAGGGTTACATATTTAAACATGAGCAATGTTCTAAAAATTGAATTTTCTTTAACATTATGCCTTACAAATTGTAACAAGTCATTCCCTGAGGACAAGCTTTAATAACTGTGCCTTTTTCAGAGGATGGAAGTGTAATTCAATCATAATAAGTGCTCAAGAAATAAACAATGTGTGCACTCCTTTGCATATTGCAGGAGCCTTCACGATCTCCCCCACTACGTGCATTTCTAGTTTCATCCTTCGCTTCCCTCTCACTTTGTAGTAGAGCAAATTTGGCCATTACCCAAACAGGACATCCTATTTTGCCACTTCTATCCTGCTTCACCTGAGAAACACCTATTCATATACAAGATCCGTCTGGCTCAAGCATCACCTCCTATCCTACATGGCACATTTGGGGACATTTTCTCATAAAGAGAACTGGCCAGTCTTTACTTTGTGTACCCATTCTATAGTGTACATCTTTTCTTTGGAGCATTCATGGTATTTTATTTCTATGGTATCATGTATTTCTATTGAATTGCAGATTTCCTGAAGATGGGTTCTGTTCCTGTGTTGAATTAATTTCTCTATTCATAGCACAGTGTTCATCACAAGTAGAGTGTGGATGTTTGTGGAAGGAAGGAGGGAAGGGGGAAAAGAAGGGAGAGGCGAAAGGAATTATATTGCATTCATAAATACCCATTATTTCGTACTGAACATTTTAATTTGAGATCGAAACCTTTTGAAGTTTTCTGTTTTCTAGTTAATCAGTCATTAAATTATGTGGCATTTCTCACAGACAACCCTCTTTTCCCAGCATCAGTGTGCTGTGGAAAATCTGCCTGGGGTGGGGTTCCTGGACATACTAAGCTTCCAATTTCTAGTGAGAGAACTACCAATTCCCATCACTCCTACTATGTGATCTTAGACAATATATGCAATCTCTTGAGTCTTATAGTTCTTATTTATAACAAGGGAGGAATAGCACTTATTTTGCCTCATGAGGTTTCAGTGAAAACCAAGTGAGATATGTTTTTGAAACCACTTTGAAAAGCACGAGGTGCTCTCTGAATAAAAGGAAGCGTTGCTGTTATTACCTTTAGCCACTGACTAAGCATGGTGGGAATTTTCTCAGCTCATGGTTCCTCCTGACCTGGGTGTGCCTTTACTGCTTACAAAGTGGGACAGTGACATTGACAACTTGTGATTTATTTTACTTGATTATATTGGAGGTGTCATTTGTTTTACTGATGTATGGTAGTGAACAACACCCTCAGAACAGAAAGGTAACCTTTATTCTACTTCAATCAACTCCTAACCTAGAGGACCAACCTAGAAATAAAAACATATATTATGAGCAGGTGTGTTGGCCAGATAAGTGAAAATTCTTGCCAGCTATTCATGCTCTGGCATTGTTTGTAAAATTCTCTTAAAATAGATGATAATAATCACATGTATACAATCATTTTGTCTTTAAACACTACTTATTTTCCAGCCTCCTTGTTTTTTTTTTTTTGCTAGTCAAGAGCATTGATTATTGAAAATTTATATCTGTGACATGTTTGAAACTGTATTTTCTTCTTTCTCATATTTTTTTCAATGATGGCTGTATTTCTGATGGTACTCCTGTGCACCAGGATTTGTATTTCGAATCTCTGCATCTTTTATTACAATTTGGAATTTTATTGAGTGGCCATGAGCAACCAGTCAGGGATCTTGATAAGTTCCTACATTCCAATTTGAACAAATATAGGAACTAAAACCCAGGGAGGAAACCACCATACCGTCTATAAAACAGAAAGCAGTTTATGATAAGGAATAGCAGGTGGGAGCCTGCAAGCAATCCCAGGAGACCAAACCTCAGTGAGCACAAAGCCCCTCAGAGGATGATTTCAAGAGCAGAGGGATGGGGATCCCTTGTCAGTCAGAATACTGGATGTTAATTTAGTTTGTTCCCTTTGAGTAAATAGGAGCAGATAATATGCCTTATACACCGAAGAGGAGACGTGAAGCAATTTGTATGAGTTTCATTCATGCTCAGATGCTACCCCAGTCTATGTTATGAAAATATTTTGATATTGAGCACAACGGGAAAATATGATTCAAACGGAAAACAACTGAGAATCTGAGGTCTGCTTCTGTGAGAAATTAGAGATTAGGAGCTCAAAACAGAGAGAGGAGCTGAGAAATTGTCCTTATAAACCAGCCACCCACTATTGCAGAGTGACAAGGTACACGTCAGCAAGTTCCTTTGTTGACTCCAACAGAGGCGAAATTGGTCCCTCATCACCAGAAGAAATTATTATTATTATTATTTATTTATTTATTTATTTTTAATTGGTGCACTGTATTCATACATCATAGTGGGATACATACTTTTGTAGACATACATGCACACATTGCCCAGTCAGCCCCCACCCGATCCCCACCCCATTCTCTCCCTATCCCTCCCTCCCATGCTTGGCTTAGTAGTTGACATCTAGTATTATAGCAATTTATCCAAAATTAAAAATGATAATCTCACATAACAGTTTCATTTGTCTGATACCAAGCTTTTGATGACTTAAAGATAACATTTCAATATTTCTTTTTGCTTTCTTTCTTACCAGAGAATCTATTTTTTCTATTTTTTAGGTGAAACTATCATATATTTATATATTTATTTTTCAGAAAAAAATCTATCCTAATATGGAATATGGACTCTAGGTACCCACAACGATCTTGAAAAAGAACAAAGCTAGAAGATGTATATTTTCTGATTTTAAACCATATAAAGCTACAATAATTGAAACGGTGTAGTACTATTCTAAAGGCAGATATATAAACCATTGGAGTTAAATAAAAGCCTAGAGCTAAATTCTTCCCTATATTGTCAAGTTATTTTTGACAAGGTTTCCACGAACATTTGGTGGTGGGAATAATAATCTTTTAACTAAATATTGTTGAAAAATAATAATTACATGGAAAAGAATAAAATTGGACCCTTACCTAATCCCATATACAAATATTAACTCAAAATAGATAAAAGACCTAAGTATAAATCTTAAGACTATAAACTTTTAGGAGAAAATCTGGGTCATAAAACCTCACAACACTGAAATTGGCAGTGATTTCTTGGATATGATTTCAATGGCACAGGCAACAGAAGAGTATACAAACTCCCTAAAAAATAAAAAACATTGTATATCCAAAGACAATGTAAACAGAGTTAACAGTTACTAATAGAATGGGATAAAATATTTCCAAATGCTATATCTGAAGGTATATTAATATTCCAACTAGAAATCCTAAAAATTAACAACAATTAAGGCAAACAATACCCTTTACAGATAGGTAAAAGACTAACATAAGTAATGAATCTCCACAGATAACCAATCTTAGTTGTCTGTTGGATGGAAAATCTTGTTTCTCTAGTTCTGATGTATGTTACCTATTTCTTCTTTATAGTTAATCTCTTTGAGTATTTTCTCTAGTGCTGGTTTTGAAGACATAAATTCCTTCAGTTTCTGTTTGTCATGGAAGCTTCTTATTTCTCCATCTAATTTGATAGAAAGTTTTGCTGGGTAGGAAATTTTTGGCTGGAACTTGTTTTCTTTCAAAATTGGGAATATGTTACTCCAAGCCCTTCTGGCTCTCATAACTTGGTTTGGGAAGTCTGGAGTGATTGTAATTGGTTTGCCTCTGAATGTCACTTGGCCCTTTGCTTTTTTTTATTAGTATTTTAAAAACATGAAGCCAGCCGGGCGTGGTGGTGCATGCTGGCTTAGGAGACCCTGTTTCCAAATAAAAATGTAAAAATAGGTCTGGGAGTGTAGCCCAGAGGTAGAAGGGCTTTCAGGAACCCCAGTACCACCAAAAAAAAACAAAAAAAAAAACCCAAAACCAAAAACACCCCCAAAAACCATGAAGCCAGGCATGGTGGCACACGCTTGTAATCCCAGCGCTTAGGAGGCTGAGACAGGAGGATTGCACAGGTTCAAAGCCAGCCTCAATTAGGGAGGCTCTCTGCAACTTAGTGAGACCCTGTTTCCAAATAAACTATAAAATATGGCTGGGGGTGTGGCCCAGAGGTAGAAGGCCCTGGGTTGTACCCCCAATACCACACACACAAACACACACAAAAAACATGATGTACAATTCACACACAATACAATCCATTCTTTCTTGTGTTTAGTTCTGTGAGTTTTAATCAACATAGAGTCAATAGCATTCACCATAATCAAGATTGAGTTATATCACCCTCTGAAATTCTCTCATGCCTCTTTCTGTTACTTCTAACCCCTGTTCTGTTTGAAGTCTAGTTTTGCTTATATTAGAATGTCATATATGAAATCATTTGTATGTAGCCTTTTGTGTCTGGCTTCTTTCACATAGCAAAATATAGTTTTGACTCATCTGTGTTGTTGCATATATAGGTATTTTATCATTTGGTACTGAGTACTGTTTTGCTTTGTGGATGTACTGTAGCTTCTTGAATTAAAGTTACTGTAGACATTTGTATACATACAGGTGTTTTGTAAGTATGTGCTTTCATCTGTCTTCAAATCTAGATAAATGAAATTTATGTGTTATATGGCAAGAGAATATGTTCAAATTTTATAAGAACTTTCCAAATTGTTTTTATAAAATGGCTATGTCATTTTTGCATTTCCACCAGCAACAAGAGTTCCAGTCTTTCTGCATCTTCACCAGTGCTTAGTATTATCCGTCTTTTTAATTGACAGTCCTTACAGTGTGTGAGCAGTGGCATCTCCTTGTGGCTTTAATTCGCATCTCCCTGATGACAAATGATGTTAAGGATCTTGTATATAAGTATTTTATATGTTGGTTTTCATGTATCTTTTGTAGTAATTCTTCAATTCTTTGGCCATTTTTGTGTTTGGTTGCTTTCTTATTCATTTGTAAGAATTCTTTTGTATTGTGGTATCGGGAAGAGCAAGAGTTTTATATTTTGATGAAGTACAGTTAATCATTTTTAGTTCATGCCTTTGAGTCCTGGTTAAGAAATTCAAGGTCACTAAGGGATTCTAGAATATTTCCCTCTAGATACTTTTATATTCATCTATGATCTATTTTGAGTTAATTTTTATATATAGTGTGAGATAGGGGTTGATATCTTTCCACATAGATATAAAATTATTCTAATACCATTTCTTGAGATTATTAGTCTTTCTCTTTGAATTGTATCTGCACCTTTGTTGAAAATCTGCCTGAGTGTAAGAGTCTATTTCTGAATTTTCTGTTTTGTTTCATTGATCTGTTTCTATCCTTGTATCAATACCATAATTCTATAGCTTCAAAATAAGTCTTGAAAATCAAGAAGTATAGTCTTCTAATTTTTGTTGTTTTTTATTATTATTATTATTATTATTATTATTATTATTATTATTATTATTATTATTTTGCGGTACTGAGGATGGAACCCAGGTGCCCTCTACCTCCAGGCTACACTCCCAGACCTATTTTATATTTTATTTGGAAACAGGGTCTCTTAAGTCAGATGAGGCTGGCTTCGAACCTGCACGATTCTCCTGTCTCAGCCTCCCAAGCACGATTCTCCTGTCTCAGCCTCCCAAGCGCAGGGATAACAAGCGTGCGCCACCATGCCCGGCTCTAATGTTTTTTTATTTTTTATTTTATTTTGCTAATCTAGTCTTTTACATTTTCATGTAAGTTTTAAATTAAATTTATTAATTTTTATTAAACAATTGTTGAGTCTTTAATTGATACTGTTTTATATCCAGAGAGCAATTTGGGGGGGAATTGAGATCTCAACAATATTGAGTCTTGATTCAAGAGTAAAATTTTATTTCTCCATTTGTTTAAATTTTACTTAATTTCTTTCAAAAAGTTTTGTAGTTATCAGTGTATAGGTCTTGCACATATTTTGTTGATTTTTTTCTAAGTAATATTTTATGCTGTTAAGGGTAATAATTTTTAAAGTTAATTTTCAGTTGTTTGTGACGAGTATATAGAAATATAATTGATTTTTATTATCAACTGTATTGTATCCTGTGGTCTTGCTAAACACATTTTAGCAGATTCTTTAGTATTTTCTAGGTAGATGATATAATCTATAACTAAGAAAATTTTTCTTTTTTCTTAACCAGGAGGCTTTTAATTCTTTTTCTTGCTTAATTTCATTGGTGAGAGCAGACATCTTTGTCTAGCTTTTGACCTCAGGCAGAAATCATTCAGTCTTTCATCAGTGAGTATGAAATTGACTAGAGATTTTCAAAGATGCCCTTTTGGCTTGAGGAATTTTCCTTTTGTTTCTAGTTCACTAAGAATGTTTATCCTGAGTGGATATTGAATTTGGTCAAATTCCTTTTATGAATATATTGAAATAATCTTGTTTGCTTAGTTTGGCGTAAGGAAATTATATAGATTGATTTTTCAAATTTTAAACTAGTTGTGCATTTTAAAAAATTCATCTGAGTTATAATGTATTATTCTTTTTATATGTACTATATTTGATTTGGTAAGATTTTTAAGGACTTTTATGTCTCTCTTTGTGAGGGATATTGGCCTGTAGTTTTTTCCACACTCTCTAGGTAATTGGAAAATAATCCTCTCTTTGTTGTCTGTAGGAGTTTGTGAATCAGTAAGATTTCTTCCTAAAGTGTTCCTAAAATTTACCAACAGTAAAGCTATTTGGGCCACTTTGTTGAGAGATTTTTAACTATAATTTTAATTTCTTTAACAGCTTTAGTGTTAAATTTTTAATTTTCGCCGGGCACGGTGGCACACGCTTGTAATCCCCGCGCTTGGGAGGCGGAGACAGGAGGATCATGTAGGTTCAAAGCCAGCCTTGCTGGCTTTAAGAGACTCAGTTTCCAAATAAAAATATAAAATAGGTCTGGGAGTGTAGCCCTAAGGTAGAAGGGCTTCCAGGAACCCCAGTACCACCAAAAATTTTTTTAAAAATTAAAATTTTAATTTTCTTAAATGCAATTGGATAGTTTGTGTTTTTCACAGAATTTGTCCATATCATCTAGTTTGTGGCATCTGGTGACATACAGTTGTTCAGAATATTTCTATGTTATCCTCTTAATGTCTCTTTAGTTGATAGTGATGTTTTTTTCTCCCATTTTAGAGGTTGATAATTTATATCTTCTATTTTCATACCTGAATAAGCCGTGGATGGAGCTTTATTAATTTTATTGATTTTTTTAAAACAAAGAACCAGCCCAGTGTTTAGTTTCATTGATTTTTTTCTCAATTTTTTGTCTGAGACATCTATGAAACTGAGGGCCAGTTCTTGAAAAAAAATTTAATATCAAATTTAACTGTTATTTCTTTTTTTCTGCTTGCTTTGGGATTAAACTGTATTTCTTTTCCTGTATTCTTAATGTGGCAGCTTTGATAACTTATTTGAAATCTTTCTTATTTTCTAATATAAACATTTAATGGTATCAAACTTCCTTCTAAGTACAGTTTTTGTTTTATTCCATAAATTTGAGTATGTGTTTTTATTTAAAAATTTCCTTTTGAGTTCATCTTCGATCCATTGATTACTTAGAAGTGTGTTAACTCTGAAGTTGTTGAAGGATGCCCAAGATATCATTCTTTATACTGATTTCTTATTTGATTACATTGTAGTTCCTACATTGGATATATTCATTATTTTTAATTAATTGAGGATTCTTTTATGGGTCAGGAAATGGTCTATTTGTAAAGATAAGTAGACCAAAAGGCAGTACCTTGCCAGTGGAATTCCTGGCCCTCAGAACTGTGAGAAATAAAATTCTGCTTTTTATAAATTACTCAGTCTATGATATTTATTATAGAAGCCCCAAACAGACCAACAAAATGTGAATCTAGGCTTTTTTTTATTTTTTGGTACTAGATATTGTACCCAAGGGCATTCTCTTTTTTTATTTTGAAACAAGGTCTTGCTTAATTTCTAAGGCTGGTCTCAAACTTGACATCCTCCAGTCTCAACCTCCCAAATAATGAGACCGTAGTTGTGTGCCACCACTCCTAGCAAAGATTATTATTATTGTTGTTGCTGCTGTTTTTGTTATTGCTATTATGGTGCTGGGAATCAAACCCAGGATCTCATGCCACCGAGCTACAGTGCATTCAAAAGTACTACATTTAGTCTTTTCACAACCTCTTGATGAATTTACTTCCTTATACTTATCATTATATAATATCTTTCCAAAGTAATATTTTTTTCTCTGAATCTCTTTTGGCTGATATTGATCCTGTAGCCTTCTTTAGCATTTGCATGGTGTATCTTTTCATGTCCTTTACCTTTAACTTTTCTGTGTCTTTATATTTGAAGTGGAGTTTTTGGTAGACATCACAGTTGGTTCTTGTTGGTCAGCTACTAGTAATCTTTGACTTTTAATTGGTGAGTTCAGAGTATTTTTTGTTTTATGTGACTATCAATATGGTTGAGTTTAAATCCCATCTTGCTAGTTTCTTTCTACTTGTCATATTTATCCTTTGTTTCTTTGTCTTCTCGTGTGTGTGTATGTGTGTGTGTGTGTGTGTGTGTGTGTGTGTGTGTGTGTGTGTGTCTGAGAGAGAGAGAGAGAGAGAGAGAGAGAGAGAGAGAGACAGACAGACAGACAGACAGACAGACAGATAGACAGACACACTCAGGGGATCAAACCCAGGGCCTTGTGCATGCTGGGCAAGTGCTTTACCACTGAGCTTTGCTCCTGGTGTCTACTGCCTTATTTTGTATTAATAATTTTTGTAAATCATTTTATCTCCATTTTTGGCTTATTTGCTATGCTTCTTTTTTATTTTTACTTTAGTGGTTCCTGTAAGGTTTAAAAATATACATGTACTGCCTTCAAGTGATATTACACACCTCATGTCAAACTTAAGAAACTGGCAATTATATCCATTCTCCCTCCTGGTCTTTGTATTATTGTTGCCATACATTTTATACCTACGTTCATATAAACCCTGTTTAAAAAAATATTCTGAAAGAACTTAACTTTACACTAAAATAATTGAATTCACAAAAGAAGTAAATACAAGTGGCCGTTAGATGATGAACAAATGTTCAACATCATCACAAGCAGGGATATGCAAGCCAAAACTACACTGAGATTCCATCCAATCCCAATCACAATGGCAACTTATAAAGAAGTCAAATAACAATAAATGTTGGAGAGGATGTGAGGAAATAGGAACTCTTCTACTCTTCAAAACTAGTTCAGCCACTGTGGAGATCAGTGTGGAGATTCCTGGAATAGATCCAACATGTAATCTGGCTATCCCACTCCTGGATATCTTTCAAAGGGGTTGAAACAGAGAACTACAGTAATATATGTAGACCCATGTTCATAACAGCACAATTCACAGTAGCCAAACTATGGACCCAACCTAGGTGTCTATCAACTAACTTATGGAAAAAACACACAATGGAATTTTATTCAGTAATAAAGAAGAAGAAAATTATGCCATCTGCAAAAATTAAAAAAATAGAAAGACCTGGAGATCATTATGTTAAGTGAGATTACCCAATCACAGAAAATGAAGGGTAATATTTTTCTCTAATATGCATAAGCTGGGAAGTAATTGGGATACCAGAAAAATTCCAGACATTGAAGATTCCAGAACCCTCAGTTGGGCCAGGGAGGAGGTCTAAGGGACGGGGATGAGGAAGACTGAGGTTCCTCAATGAAAATATTACCATCGACTGTGTGAATATATGAGAATATGCCGACATCAGTCTCAGTACTGTGTATTGAGGAGGAGGGAATGGGGAGGTGGGAGAGAGTACCAAGTGCTGTGTGCACGTATGTCATTCATTGTCAATATGATTTACATTATGTTAAACTATAAAGACTGAGATTTTTATATTTATCTACATATACAAAGTTCTTCTTAGTTACTTTTTTTGTCTTTGAGTAGATCTAAATTTCCATCTTGTAAAATTTTCCTTCTGTCTGAGCTTTTTCTCTTGTTATTTCTTGTGGTGCTGGTCGGTTATCATGAGTTCACTTGGCCTTTTATGTCTTTCTTTCACTCTCATTTTTGAAAGATGAGAAGTCAAGAATTCTGTGTGACATTTCTTTACAGTACATTAAAATGTTGTAGTAGAGCTTGGTGTGGTGGCACATGCCTGTAATTCCAGTACTTGGGAGTTTGAAACAGAAGGATCTCAGTCTCAAGACCAAACTCTGCAATGGAGAGAGACTCTTAGCAACATAAAATATAAAATTGTTCCCAAATAAAATATAAAATTAGCTGGGTGTGGTGGTGCATGCTTGTAATCTCAGCATTTGGGAGGCTGAGACCGGAGTATGGCGGTTCGTGGATAGCCTCAGCTACTTAGTGAGGCCCTCTGCAACTTAGTGAGACCCTGATAAAAAACAGGGCAGGGGGTGTAGCTCAGAGGTCAAATGCCCCTGGGTTCCACCCCCATGTCCACTAAATAAATAAATAAATAAATAAATAAATAAATAAATAAATAAAAAAAATATAAAATTGCTCTGGGGGTCTAGCTTGGAGGTAGAATGCCCTTGGGTTCAAGGTTCAATCCTCAGCACCCACACACATACAGGTGTGTGCGTGCATGTGTGCGCATACACATGTACAGCCACACTCACAGGCACACATTCTTAGGCACACACATACAAAAGAAAAAGAAACAAAGGATAAATAGGACAAGTAGAAAGCAACTAGCAAGGTGAGATTTAAGCGCAACCATACTGATAATCACATAAAACAAAAAAGTTAGGAGAATTCTTTCTTAGTGAACTGTTTGCCTATAAACACAGTAACTACGTCTTGTCCCATATTTGACATGATAATCTGAACTGCAGTTTGAGGGTAGACTTATGAATTTTCCTAAACCGTGTAGTTTGCAAGTTCCCACAAACATATGTGGATCAGATGGCTGGCTTCAGGCAGGGACCTGAGGATCAGTGGAAGGAAGTGAAGACACTGGAGCATCCGACACTGGCTCGGTTTACTAAAGCCTGCAGGTTCCTAACCCGTTGGCCGAGGCTGTCCAGATAACCTGTCTGTATCACTCAGTCTGCAGGCCACATGCCCTGTTGGGACCCTCTCCCCTTTGCTCCCCTGGAGCTGCTCTTGATAGTTCAGCTGCTTCCTACCTCCCACTCTCCCCAATCTAAAAAGGGTGAGGGTGAGGGTGAGGGTGAGGGTGAGGGTAGGGTGGATGGAGGGACATAGAGTACAGGCGTCTGCAGAATGCTGGGGGTGGATTTTTTTTTTTTTATCATACAGCATCATCCCTTTTCTATTTATTCCATGCTACTGAGTCCAGAATGAAGCTTACAAAGCATATGTTCCTTCCCTTTTGAAGTGTATATTCTAAAATATGGTTTTAGAGTTCCAATTTTAAATTTCTCTTGTGTGTGCTTGTGTTGGGGCAAGTTTGGGTATTTGGCAAGAAGAGGGGTGCTTTATTTATAAAGTCTCTTTCCCAGGGTACAGCTAATACTTTTGAAAGGCAAAGGTCCAAGGACATAGTTTAATGTACACTTGAGGATGATTCCTGACCTTGGTAGGTAGCTAGATAAAAACCAGCAGATCAGGGTAGGTTGGAGGAGACTAGAGGAAAAATTGAGTCAGTAGGGGAAGCCTCACGAACGGGATACAGGATTCTCAAGTCGCAGTTAGGGTCATAGAGAGTCGCAGGGATCGGGAGACTGAACTCACTGCGACACCCTCCAGAGTCTCACTTAGGCACAATGGGAACGGTTCTAACATGGTTATATAATATATAATAAATAATGCAGACATATTAAGCTATGGCTTGCTTGGATGTAGAATGCCCCAGTAACCCCTCTCCTAAGAAAAAAGAGATAACAACCTTCTCAAATGCATATTCATGAGGGGAGAGGTTTCCAGACTGAATAAAACTTACCACATGGGAAACTGGCCATTTTCCACCCCGTAGAAGCAGCTTTTTAGAACCCCTTCTCCCAGGAATAACCCCTCCAACCCTTTCTTTGGAATGTAATTCCTTTATCATGGCCTTTTTGGAAACCTCCACCTCCCCAAATAAACCTCTTATCCTTCCCTGTGCTTTTCACTTGAAATCTTTCTCTTGGAAAAACAAGAATTTAGGAAAAGATCACCACCCTATAACAATTTATTTCTAGGAGAGATTATCACCTTCTTAACAACCTATCCTTCATCACAGATTAGATACAGGTCATAGGTGCCCTAACTTTTTCAGTAGTCTACAGATCTGTATGTAGTCCTTTCTCTTCCTCCTCCTGTAGTATTGGGAATTGAACCTAGGGCCTAATACATGCTAGGCAAGCACTCTACCATTGAGCTCCAGCCCCAGCCCTAGTGCTTCTTTCTAACCGGGTAGGTGAAAGAAAAGGTGAGCATGTTTAAAAAAAAAAATTCTTCTTCCAAGGAGGATGTACTCATGTTTCTAGAACAGAAGTGATGGGAAGATTTTGAGAACCATGGTAGGTTTCATCTTTATTGTTTCCATTTTAATATATTTTTTTTTGCAGCTTAATAAGTAGTTCTCTTGAGGGCTGCAGGTATGTAAAGCTGTTTGGTAGTATTCAGAAACATCATAGTAATAGTGGTCTTCTTCATTAATTTGTTGTTTTCAATCATTATAGGAAGTTGCTTGTATGAAATTGCTGTCAGAGCAGTAAGACTGCATTTATGCATAAATTGTTTTCGGGCTTTCTGGGTATATTTTCCCTAAGTAATTTTTGCCTACTTAACTTGCTCACATCTACTTCAGTGGCAGTAACTTTGGTAATAGCACCCAAAGTTGTATACAGCGGGGATCAGGGATCTTTTTTACCCCAAGTGTTGGTGGGCAGAAGATGGCCTCCAGTTCATGGTGTGCCAAAGGGCACATTGGCCCTTTCCTATTTTGGTGGTTTTCTCATAATGTCCTCTCTTTAGAAACCATCCTCTTCCATACCTTCTTCTTTTCTTCTTTCCTGTTTGATAATTTAATACTGGGCAAGAACTTTGGACATTTCCTTCGCCCTTCCCTTAGTTTTTGTTCAAGCAACTTATAAACTACCTTAGTTTGGGACAATCCCCTGACCAGCAGACAGGCGGGTACCACTCCTTGTGGGGGGTCTTTTCAAAGTTCTTTTGCTTTTTCTCTTTTTGTGCCTCTTGATCTTCTTCATTTGTTTTTTTCTCAGTATGTCATTATTTTTTGGCCTTCAGACCAATCTTTTTGCCTTTTTTAATGTTCTTAAGCCTGTAAGTTTTTTTTCTCATGGTAATCTAAATGATACCCATAGCATTATGATGTAGTTCAATATTTTCATTTTGTAGCCTGCTGAATGAAACCTCCAGAGTGTCAAGAGGTCCACAGTTTTCCAAATTAGGCTTTTGGTAGTTGGGATGTGTGCAAGTGATAACTTTTAGAGTTGTTCTCTCACTCTTTCTTTGTCTTATATTGTCATGAAGGTTTTCTTTGTTCCCTTTTTAAAAGCAAATTAGTGGGATATATTCTTGTCAAGACAAATAGACACCTAGATACTGGTGGTGGGTGGGTTATGATGAGTTCTGGAGCCCTTCATGTGACATCAATTAAGCTCTTGTTGGGTCAGCTCACATATAAAAGAACCCAACCACATTCATGTTGATCTTAAGTTATTCTAGTAGGTGTAAAATATTTTATTTTTATGTTTATCATAGAGCCCTACAAAAAGTATTATATCTTTATTCCAGTAAGAAATAAAATATTTTATTTTATGATCACAAAAATAAATTTTATCCCTGTACTGAATTGATATCAGAGCTAAATATTTTATTTATTTATTTATTTATTTATTTATTTATTTATTTATTATTTTGCAGTACTGGGGATGGAAGCCAGAGGCATTGTAGCTCAGAGCTACACCTTTAGCCCTATTTTTTATTCTTTTTATTTTTATTTTATTGTTTTGAAACAGGGTCTCGCTGAGTTGCAAAAGGCCTTGCTGAGTAACTGAGGCTGTCTGAGAATCACAATCCTTCTGTCTCAGCCTCCCAAATGCTGGGATTAGAAGCATGTGCCACCACACCCAGCTTAAATATATTATTTTTGCTAAAATATTCTAAAATGTTTTATTTTTATGGCCACAAAATAAATTTTATCCTTATACTGAATTAGTGTCAGAGCTCAGGCAATACAAACAGTGACAGAGGCATAGGTACAGACCATGGAGTAATGATAACCCAACTCTTACAGAGAGCTTCTCACTTTCGATTGCTTACTTGAAGTTTGTTGAAAGTTTTACGTCTCTTCCTTTTAGGTCCGTACTGTGTTTGGTGAGCTTAAAATTTTTTTCTTTTTTAATATTTTTATTATTTGCCTAGAAAATTGATCAAGGCTAATTTAGGGAAATTGCTAAATAACAATGTTGAAGAAAATGTTAATTTGTTATTAAAGTAAATATAATATTAAGTAAGCCAGATAGAACAAGAACGAATATTTGTGTTAAGAGTTTGATGCTAGCCGGGCGTGGTGGCACATGCTTATAATCCCAGCATTTGGGAGGCTGACACCGGAGGATCGTAGTTCACAGACAGCCTCAGCTACTTAGTGAGGCCCTTTGCAACTCAGTGTGACCTGGTTTCAAAGTAAAGAATAAAAAGTAGGGCAGGGGGTGTAGCTCGGAGGTCGAATGCCCCTGGGTTCCAAACCCAGGCCCGAAAAAAAAAAAAAGATTTTGATACTTACATTGAAAATAATTTTGTATGTTTGTTGGAATATCTAAAGATAGTTTGAGTATGTTGCAGCAGCACATTGAACTATCATTTTTAATGAAACTTCAGTTAAAAAAATCAATGTAGTCATTTATCTTAGAGGTCTTGGTGAGAGACCCTCATTCAAATAGTAGGCAAGAGAAAACACAGCATAACTTTATCTTGAAATTTCTCTTTCTGATTTTACTGAATTAAGTCTTCTAAAAATGAGAAGACAAATACTAGCATACGTTCACTGGAATGAGAACACACTGCCTTTTTTTCAGGGCTCTGTGATAAACTTTCCTATATTCTCTTTCCTGGACTCATGTTAATAACTTGAGGTTGGTTTTCAGAAACTAGGGAGAGCCTGAGTCCAGGACAGATCCAGAAGATTCATTTGTAAATTTGTTTATTTTTTTGTTTGTTAGGTAATCAGCTAGTTATTGTAGCTGATTACAGCTACAGTGTCTCATAGGTCAGAAGTACTGTGTTATTGACCAGGTTCATCAAGCAAAGTGGGTATAGATTTTTCACATGGTTATTATTCTAGAATTCTCTGTTTTTGTCTTCACCTAATATTACATTTAAATTTCTGGTCACGATGTGCTATTTTTATGGGAAAATAAAAACATTTAAAAATGTTGCCACTGGCTGGGTTCTGTGGCACATGTCTATAATTCCGGTACTTGATAGGCTGAGGCAGGAGGATTGCAGGTTCAAGGCTAGTCTCAGCAACTGAGCGAGACTTTCAGCGACCTAACATGGCCCTGTTTCCAAGCAAAGAAATTTAAAACAGGGCTGGGGATGGCACTCAGAGGTAGAATGCTCCTGGGTTCAATCCCCAGTACTGCACGTGCACGCGCATACACACACACACACACACACACACGTTGTTATTACTTTCAAGGAGCCAGCAATTGGTCAGAAATTCACTTGACAAGCAAATATTTATTCAGTGCCTTGTGTTTTCAGAGGGGAAGGTAACTCAGAAACCCAGGATATAGTTTCTGTGCTCAGGACTTTATTTTTACCAGACTGGACACTCAGTCGCTTATTGTTTAATATATACATCAATAAATAATGTGCATAACTTGTAATGGAATTAAGGAAAGAAAACAGTGGGATATCGTTTTGTTCCCTGTTGTAGCCTCGGTAGGCTGGAAGAATTCCAAGCATACAGTCGATCCTCGACACACATGTTGAGTGAATGACCGAATGGCCATGTTGTGCACATACAGTGAGAGTTCTTGGCATCTGTGGGAGGAGATCACTTCTGGCTGGGTGGGTCAGGAAAGGCTTCATGGAGTGGGTGGGATTTTAACTGGTGAGAAGAATTGATGGCCATTTAGAAATAGAGAACGATGTGGATGGTGCTAAGGAGGTATTTGGAAACTGACTGCAGAAGAGCAGCAGTAGTGGGCTGTTAAGGCAAATTTAGGAAAGTCTTGGAAGGCAGATTGATTCCCTGCTGAAAGGAGAGTGAAGAGAATTTTGTAAAAAAACTGGATCTAGAGGTATAGCAAGATGTACTGAAGAAGGGAGATCGTGAAGCGCATTTTGATAAGGCTTGGTAATGAAGGGGATTGAATGAGTGAAAGGAAAGTGTCAGATACAGTGACAATCTTGTTTTGAGTTTGATTGACTTTGATAATAGTAAATGCATAAATAAAATAGGACAGTCAGAAAATTAGCATTTTGTGGGAAGAGTTTTGCATTTCAAATCTTTCAGTGTTTATAGTAATAGGGACACTTCACTGTGGGCAGATAGAAATCACAGAAGCACTTAATGTTAGACCTGAGAGGGATCTGGGAGATTGAGCTTTAGTTAGATTCAAATGTACCCCTGTTACTTTGACCAGGTTCTGGAATAGCCTCCAGCACACTGTTTCTGGCCTAGGCACAGAGTCAAGTAGAATGGCAGATCTAGAGCCATTCACAGTGTTCAAAAGGCACTTAAATGGTATTCCTTCATTTGCAGTTTGATTTTCCATTTTAAATGTGGAGAACCATTATACAAATATATGAAGGTAATGTGTTTAGAAGTATTGTCCAAATAATGTACTGTGTTGTAAGATTGATATAAAATCCATTAAGTATTAGGTAATGCATTAATTCCTACTAGTAAAAACAATTTGAAATTGCCCCAAAAGTGATGAAAGTAACGACTTTGTCTTTCTTTCTTCATAATATCTGAATATTTATTAGGTCCAACACAATTATCACTGAGTTGAAGCTTAGTCAATTTTAAGCATATTTTACACTGCAAGTGTTCTATCTTGGACTTTGTATCATGGGTCTTGGGTACCATATTGCCACATTTGAGAGGAAAACAGATGGTTAGGCTTCCCACTGTTAGTGTCTCTAGATCGGTCCCAACCCATCTTGTCTTCTGCTTGGGATGTCCCAGGGAAGGATGGGGCTGTTAGTAGCAGAATCAGTCCTGAAGGTGTGCAACAAACAAATTAGGGCTCTGAAGAAGGGTTGAGCCAGGTTTCACCTTGGCATCTCTGCTTTTGTTCTTCAATCCCCGCTACCTGTGAAGATACAAAATAATGTCTACCTTCCAGCACACACCCTTTGTATCTGCCTGTTCTAGATATGGACATTAAGTGCAAATTTGGCTTTGGCTTCTGGGGCCTATTGGGGACCCTCCAAAATTAAGCTGATCTAACTGGGTGCTGACTATACATTTTCTTTCCCCAGGAAAGGGAGACAGGAAGAGAGTGACTGGACAATGTGTAGCATGAGGATAGAAAAGAACTAGCTCTTTTATAGTAAAACAAAAGGTGACTGGATTGTCACTAGCACGGAAGCAGAATGTCCATCTAACAATATGCCATCATAATTCCTCTCTGAAGATTTTCCATTTTCTTAAATTACAGTGACATCCTTTAGATTAAAGAAAATATTCGTTTTAAATCACTTTCTAGCAGTAGTTAACTGGCCTTGTCTTCATGGGAGTGCTGAATTTATTACCAACCCATTTGTAGGTGAAGCTTTTTAAAATTAATGATCCTAAGCAATGAGATGATGGAGCTCTACTTGGTGAACTCACACGTCTGAGGCTCAGGTGGTGGGCACATGTGCTTCAGTAATAGTAATTAGCCTTGGATGAGAGATGAACAAAAATTCCATGTAGGGATGGAAAACTTCCAGCACTGCTAGGTAGAGAATTTCTAGATTGGGGCTAATGAGCTACTTCTCACCCTGCAGTCTTTAGGAATAGGCAGGCTCCTATATGACATTTGAAATGTCATATCAAAAGGCAACCCACTATTCTGGGATGTATAGATCTCATTTCCCAGATTGAAGGACACTTGCTCTTTTTAGCTAACTGGACTAGCTGGCCCCTGCATGGCTGAGTTGCTATGGCAATGTGAGCTCAGTGACCTCTCTTCTTTGTTGTGGAATGTAGGTGAAAAGAACGGAGGGGAGCCAGATGATGCTGAACTGGTAAGGCTCAGTAAGAGGCTGGTGGAGAACGCGGTGCTCAAGGCTGTCCAGCAGTATCTGGAAGAAACCCAGAACAAAAAGCAGCCAGGGGAGGGGAACTCTGTGAAAACTGAAGAGGCTGATCGCAATGGCAGTGACCGTGATAACAACAGAAAATGAGACTGGAACGCAGGTCGCCGCTGCTCCCCTCCGCTGACTCTCAAGTCTCGGGACTGACTCTCAATGTGCTACTGAAGCATCTCATGTCCAGTCCGTGGAGATGGCCCAACACTTTCACGATGGTTGTGTTTGCATTTCTGAAACACAACAGAAAAGAAGCAGAATACTGGGACTAGCAGAGGAAATTAATTTCTGGAAGAAGAATGCCCCAAGTTCCACTTGTCCTCAGCCATGCACAAGGGAGGGGGACTTTGGGCCATGCTTCCTGGACTCAGAGGCCATGGGAGAGGCCTTGCCATAGAAGGAATACTGCCATTTATATTGTGGGCATTTGACTACTTTATCTGAGGCCAAAACTCACACACAGCTATCAAGTGCTAAGTTTAAATTAATCACTGTTGAGATTATCATCTGTCAGTCCATACTGTTTCATATTTGTCCTCAGTGCTCTGTTGCTATGCAGTAATCTTTATTTACGGTAAATTATGTTTCATGTAAATGATATATTTTTGGCAAACTGCAACCTTTTCTATAAAATGTGGGCAACATTTTAAAGGTTTTTTTAAATCTTATTTTGATAAAACATTGTGCCATATTTAATGTTTTTCGTTGACATTTGTACTTTAAATGTATTATATAATTTTTTTCCTCTTAGGCAAGAAACCTGTTGGAATTCAAGACTTAATCAATGAAGCATTGCAACGAGAAAGAATGGGTCTGAAGTCCAAAGTGAAGGAGATAAAGGAACTCTTATTAAAACCTGAGACTCAGGCCAAAATTAGGAGGGAGCTTTTTGAAGGAAGACTTAATAATTACGGTAATAAAGCAAATGATGGTGATTTCAGCGCAACTTTGACATAAGCTCTACATTTCTATTATGCTAACATAGTTTATGAAATATTTTCAGCTTATAAAATGGCTCTTTGGTAAACACCAAAGTGTTCTGATGGTTTCTATACAACAGCGAACCAGCATTTGGTAAGGAGTTAACAGTTTCTTGTCAAAGAAAACTGATTTTAGCTTATTATTTTTTTTTAGATAAACTTGTGTTTTAGAATGGTTTTTTCTGTAATAGTGAGTCATTTTATAGAGATGACTTCTTAATTAGCTGTTGTGAGATGTTTCTCGGTCCTTGCAGATAAAAAAACATAGACTGCCAAAGATTATTGGCAAACAAAACCAACAAAACCAACAGTATTCTTAGGGTCATTCCCCTCCTGTTGACATGATTATTGTTAAATCAAAAGAAGCATTGTCCAGCTCTGTCTGTATCTAGTGTTACTTTAATAATAATTTGAATGTTTATTGAGATTAGTACTTGAATGAACATTTATAAATGTAATCATTGCAATTACTGATTAAGAATGTTTTATAATACTCATATGTATTATTTTTCACTGATCAAAATGTAGTATGTTTTATCATTTTTTAATGAATGAGTGTTGAGGATTTTATTTTCTACTTTTTTAAAGATAAGCCCCAGGTCTTACCATATCCTTTTGCATTTGAATTTATTTGCACTGGTTCGTTTTTAAAGCGCATCCTTGAAAATTTTCTCCCCACATGATAATTGGTAATAGCTTTTTTTTTTTTTTTTGGTGGTACTGGGCTTCCTGGAAACCCTTCTACCTCTGGGCTACACTCCCAGAACCATTTTTATACTTTTTTTATTTGGAAACAGGGTCTCTTAAGTCAGCGCATCTGGCTTCGAACCTGCGCGATCCTCCTGTTTCCGCCTCCCAAGCGCGGGGATTACAAGCGTGCGCCACCACGCCCGGCTAGCGTTTTCTATAGTCATGGTAAAATTGCTGCTGCTAATAGATCATGATAGAGGGGAAGATGATTGAAGATCAAATATGTAATCATTTCATATAAACTCCAGTTTGCTCATGGATTTTTGCTATTTTTTCACCAGGTAAATTATACTGCATTTGTTTATAAATGAGTTTATGTACCTTCATGCCTCCTAATAAATGTCTTGTTTTCTCTCGTTGCCTTTCTCCTTTCTTTCCCTCACTCTTGGAAGTTGTTGGGTCCATGTTGCTGTGCTGAAGTCACGAGGGCATTCTAATAGCTTCACTCTTTCTTCACCTTACATTCCTGCCTTCATGCCAAGAGAACACATTGTCAAAGCACCATCAACCTGAGACTTACTTTATTTATTTATTTATTTATTTATTTATTTATTTATTTATTGCAGGTCTGGGGATGGAACCCAGGGGCATTCGACCTCCGAGCTACACCCCTTGCCCTATTTTTATTCTTTATTTTGAAACAGGTCTCACTAAGTTGTGGAGGGCCTCACTAAGTAGCTGAGGCTGTCCATGAACCTCGATCCTCTGGTCTCAGCCTCCTAAATGCTGGGATTACAAGCGTGTGCCACCACGCCTGGCTAAATCGAGACTTTTAAATATGTCAACTTATTCAGTTTCATGGAGAATTAACAACAGAACATTAAAGTCGAAGAGAATCTAAATAGCACCTTATAAACAGCTAATTGTTTGTCACTGAAATGCCATCAATAGCAGAGAGGAGAGGAATGGGTGTACCAGGTGCGCCTGGAGCTGCCTGCGCAAGCTGCCGGGCTCTCCCGGCCGGCCTCCTGGCCTCCTTTGAGGAACACTGTGGTAGAAAGCAAAGGCATTTTGATGTGTCTTGTTTTGCAAGTGAGGAAACAGATTCCCAGAGGTTGCGCTCCTTACTCAGGGCCCCACTTCTACAAGGGACTGCACCCAGACTGCAACCAGGGCCTGTCTCAGTGTTCCAGGCGGCCTTTACCCTCCCAGAATCCGGGGAACAGTGTTTCAGGAGAGAGAGCCTGTCTCATCATTGATCTATAAATATCTTGTCCTCAGGGAGCTCGTCACAATCCATTGAATAACTTGAAAGGCCAATAATATAAATATTCTCTTTGCAGTCTGGGTTACATGTATTACTAGATGAGGTTCAGTTTCCATTTGTTAAATACCAACGAAGGCCCTGGTGATTTGGGCACATACTTGAATTTTCCCTTTTAGGGATCCTATTTGGATGTAATTAAGTACTTCTTTCAGATTAGGAAAACGGGGCTCCGTATGGTTAAATGGCCCAAACTCATAAAGCTAATAAAAGGTATAGCTAAATTTAAACTCAAACCTGTTCTGCTTCAGAGCCGACACTTTACACAATATAATGCTTCCTGTCTCCACCAAATACAATATATACTACAAATTAAGGATGTGTAACAAGGGGAAAGGCATTTTCTTCTGACTAAACCAGCTTCATTGCGGTCCCCAATAAATTAATAAATTAATTTATATATTTATTTTATTTTTTATAGACAGGGTCTCACTATATTTCCCAGGCTGACCTTGAACTCACCATCCTGCCTCAGCTTCCCAAGAAGCTGAGGTTACAGGCATGCACCCCACACTTGGCTGAAGCCCTGAATTTCTATGAACACATTTGAGAGAGATCAGCTGATGTCACAGAACTGAAAAACAAAACCCTAGATATTTAATTTATAGATAAAGGATTCTAATCCTTAGTAAGATCTCTACTTCACCAGGTTTGCAAAAGCAATGACAGAAATTTCCTTCATTTTTTATTTTTAAAATCTATTAAGACATTAATTCACAAGAATCTAAGTTTGAGATCTGAAATGTTCAACACGCCTTTACTCCCATGAATCAGAATGACATAATACTTGCTCTTGAGGTCTTGTGGCCAGAGTGCATTTTCCTTCATTTGTACTGTAAAGGATATAGCCTTGTCTTCTGAGAGGAAGGCTGTGTGGCTGCTTGGGCTAGGGGATAGACTCTGGCTTCTAGACTTGGGTTCACCACTGGTACGGGATCTGAGCAAACCTTGTTTCTGAGCTTCACTTCTGACTCTGTGCTTTGGAAGAATCCTGCCAGATGTTGCGAGGGTCACGGAACAGTGCTCTTTGTGACTGCCACAATGCCAGTCATGCTGCCATCACTGTCTCAGAGGTCATCGCGTGAGGTCTTCCATCTGCTGGTACTAGAGGCTTAGATTTCTGGAAGACTTTACATCTTGTTTCACTTGGACTGGTTGTCAGCTTGATGTAGCAGAATCCCAGCAAAACATCCTCACATTTATAACCAGATTCCAACATTTTAGGGATCAGTCATTAGAAAAATAAGGACTGGGAATAAGGAATATTAAAAAGTAGTATTTTTTGCCGGGCGTGGTGGCGCACACTTGTAATCCCCAAGCTTGGGAGGCAGAAACAGGAGGATCGCATAGGTTCGAAGCCAGCCTCGCTGGCTTAGGAGACCCTGTTTCCAAATAAAAATATAAAAATAAGTCTGGGAGTGTAGCCTGGAGGTAGAAGGGTTTCCAGGAACCCCAGTATCACAAAAAAAAAAAAGTATTTTCAACAGAAGAACAAGATTTTGTCGGCTTTGAACTTGGTCCAATCAATTCCTGTCCACCAAATACAATGTAAATCACAGTCCTGTTACCAGCATAGACTAACTATAGGTTCTTGACCTGTACAGGTTTGGTATCCCTTATCTGAAATGTTTGGGATCACATGTGTTTCTGATTTGGGATTTTTTTTCATAGTTTGAAGTATTTGAGCTAACTTGGGTATAGGATCCATGTCTAAACATGAAATTCATGTGTTTCATAGATTACTTGTACACAGCCAGAGGTTATTTTTAATGTGCTGACCCTTTAACTGCAGCCCATCACACGAGGTAAGGTGTGGAATTTTCCATTTATGATGTCACGTCAGTGCTCAAAAAGGTTTGGATTTTGGAGCATTTCAGATTTTTGGATTAGGGATGCTCAACCTGTAATTGATTTATATCTAGATCATACTTACAATTTAAATTATTTACTCCAAACTCTCAAATCTGTCATCTCCCAGCCATCCCATATTCATAGGGAGGTAGTGAAAGCAATTTGACTCCATGTTCTAAATGTTATTTCAAGCCAATGATAATAAGATGCATTTGCCTCTCTGTATACTCAATCAAAGATGCATAAGCTGGCTACCATGTAATATAACAAAATAAGAATTTATTTCCTAGTACAGTAAAAAACAACAAACCTGTAATATCTCCAGACCTAAATTCATAAGTGGATAACCTATTGTCATCTATTGTTTTCAGCACTTTCAAATACCACCTAAAACACTTACCTTTGAACAAATTGAAGTGCACTCTTGAATTCCAACTTTTCCAGATTGTTAGGATTCATCTAAAAAATAAACCTGGCATATTTTAAAAATAGACTGAAGTTTGCTGCATGAATTTGATAGTAGGAAACATGCTAACAAAAAAACCCTCTAGATTATTTCATTCACAGTAAAAAACGAATATTAGAACAATTCACGTGGAGTCAGTACATTTAAAATTTTTATGTGAGTGGCAGCCCTTCTTTCTTGGATCACTATGTTGGGGATAATAAAGCTCATTTATAAGGTAATTTGAGAGCTGCTAAAGACAGGTGTTGTTATCATCTGCAGAATAATATGCTTAGAACCACTTATTTGTATTCATTAAATGTAACTGAGAGATTCAGATAATTTGGGATGATTTAAAAATAAAAACTGCAATATTTATTCCTCTACATATTCCCTCATTAGTTAATTATTGGAAGGCTATGAAATTCTGTGATAAGCATCAGGGATAGGAATAATAAAACTGAGAAATCAACTCATCATTTTCAGTAAACCTATGTTGCTTTTCCTCTGATGATTCAAATCATTTCTGAAAGCTACTGTATGACAACACTGCCCTATATATGTAATTGTTACATTCCTTGACTCAAGTTAGGAAAGTGACAGTCTTCTTTGTAGTCCTGCTAACTTAAACAGCCATGTGGCATATGCAACTCTTGTTCTTTAGTAATAGTATTGCAAAGTAATTGTATTACAGCACTCCAAATTACTCCACACAGTTCCTGCCAAAAATCACCTGGACACAATGTCTCTATGGTGCCTTTGAGCCAAAGGGCACTGTAATTTCTTCACTGAATTTTTTTTTCAACCACATATATTTCACCTGTAACTTCAGAAAAAAAAATTTGAACACATTCATGGGATAGATAAAGTTGTAGGAGGTGAGAGACGACAAAGGAATAGAACCTTTAGAGCTGGATGGAAATTGCAGTCCTGTAGAATGAATGACACATATGCACCGGTGTTACATAGGCACCAATTTGAAGAATATCTGATATGGTAATGGAGGTGGAGAATATAGCATGAACATGCAACAGTGGGGAGAGACTCAAAATATCTTAAGATTCTGGAAGCTGTGTTTCTGGCCTGTGCTTGGAAAGTCTCTGTATGTGACAAGGACTTTTGGTGTTTGGGTGGACATTTGTCACAGTGATTGCTCAGCATCTATTTGGATACCTCTCCTATGTTTATGCAGACTGCTACCTGAGTTCTGCTTCTCCAGGCTTGCAGACCCCAAGGCAAAGGCCTGGAACTCACCATCACAGCTCTTTATGTCACTAAGGTTCAGCTGTGGGACCTGGATTCTACCTAGAAAGAGGGAAACCATTCACAGAGTCCATCTATTCTGTTGAGAATGGCAGAGAGATGATATCCAATTCTAAGAAGCAGTGATAGCAGAGATCCTCTTGGGGTAGCCATACTCTAGGTAGGTAGTACAAGTTGGCAGAGGGTGGTGGCAACAGGGTCTCCCTGGAGCAACGGGCAGTGTAATAAGGTACTGTTTCTTCTGCTTGGTTACCCAACCTGATTCTCTGGACCTTCTGTGGATTTTATGAACTACTGATGATCTTTTAATAATTTCTTTTTCAATTTAAAGTAGTTAAAGTTGGGTCTTTTGTTGGCGACTAAAAATCTTAAAAAAGGATTAGTACATTCCACTAAATCAGTGTTTCAACAAATGGCCCACTTGGCATTTTGGATTGGAAACTTCTTTGTAGTTTTGGGATGGTATTATACATTGTAGGAAATTACCATTTCTGACACCCAGCACTAAATGCCAGTAGCTAGCTCCAGTTGTTTTGACAAATATGCCCTGCACATTTCCCAAAGAGGAGTCTAATTTGACAGTTGAGGACATTACTAAATAGTGCTCTCTCTGAAGCATAAAGGAATTAATGCTCCGCATCCCTGTTTTATCAGGAAGTAATTTAATATCAAAGAGCATGTCCTTACTAGGATTCTGTACATACATCATCAGATGCCTGGACAGAAACAGGAAGATGAAACGACTTGCATATTTTAAATGACATGGATCAAAACACCTAGTTATTGCACTTGAAAAATGGCCAGAGTGGTCACTCGTGATGATAGTTATAATGTCATTGTTGCATGAATTTCCTTGGTTTATATGATGGGAGGTAAATTTAGGGATTGAAAAAGATAAGCTCCAAGTTTCTAAACAGTATGACATGATTATGTTAAGACTGAGTAATAGAATAACAGGGCTATTTTTGTTCAAATTCATAAGACATAAGTTAATAAATATATTATGTGCTTAAGAAGAAAGCCTAATAGAGATATATTTTAATAGAAATATTAGAACTATGTTGAAAATATAGGGATATTTTCATGTAAGGAAAATATTAATTTTTCCTGAGAGGTATAGTAGAGAGATTTTAGATATAGGAATGGGAAATTACTGTTTCTAAAGGAGTCTACTAAAACCTAAGGCAAAGTGGTTGCTGAATTAAGTAACACACATGGAAATACAGTGAAGCATTCAAAATCAAAGGAATGGAGTATACAAAAATAATGCTTACATATTGTGGGGATTTGACTTCATTTTTAAAGAGAAGTTACCAAGTTTTATTGCCTTCAGAATTATTTGACATCCATCCTCAAAGAAATTATATAGTTGTTTCTTAGCATAATGAAGTATTAAATGAATGCCCCAGACCTAACTAGAAGGAAACAATACAAATTCAGATATTTAGGCCTGGGGTAGACTGAGATTATTGTTTTCAATTTTCATCCTTCCCAGTACCATTTTTACATATGAATGCCCTTTCCACATGACTTTGCATTTAATCCCACCAAAGGTAGAATATATTTCTCTGTCCTACTGATGTTAGGTTTGAGCATGTGACTTCCTTTGGCCAATGGGATATTAGTGGATCCAACACAAGCAAAGGCTTAAACTATGGAGCCTTGTCAAGCCAGTTTGAACCACATGTGCATCTTGGGGCCAAGCCTCACCATGTGTGGTTGTGACTAACAGACCTGACCCTGAAGACATAGGAATGAGAATCAATGGTGGCTGTTTGTTATTCATTATTCTTTGGGAAACTGACTAGGGCAATAACTGCAAGTCAATCTGAAAAACAGTGGCAAACTTCAGCAGCATTGTGTTAAAACTGAAAAGCAAAACAAAACAAAAGGGCGTAGCACTCAGTGTGGACGTACTGTTTTATGGCTATATGAATATAATATTATATAATTTAATATTTTATTATAAATTAGTACATATTATGCATGCATAAAAATGTTAACTTGAAGGCCGGGCGTGGTGGCGCACGCTTGTAATCCCCACGCTTGGGAGGCAGAGACAGGAGGATCGCGCAGGTTCGAGGCCAGCTGCGCTGGTTTAGGAGACCCTGTTTCCAAAAATAAAATAGGTCTGGGAGTGTAGCCCGGAGATAGACGGGCTTCCAGGAACCCCAGTACCACCAAAAAAAAAAAAAAAAAAGTTAACTTGAGTGGTAGGATTACAGGTGAGTTTACTTTCTTTCTTTCTTTCTATTTTGGAACCGATGGGCATTCTACCTCCAAGCTAAACACCCAGTCCTATTTTTTATCTTTTATTTTGAAACAGGGTCTCACTGAGTTGCAAAGGACCTCACTAAGTAACTGAGACCCTGACCTGGAACCTGTGATCCTTCTATCTCAGCCTCCCAAATACTGGGATTACAGGCATGCACCCCATGCCCAACTCAAAATGTCTTATAAAAACATTAACTATTATAAACCAAATCATAAATGCTACTTAAAATGATACACAGTTCAGATATTAGATAAGTCATTGCACTTCAGCCATAAAATACATAAAACATGAAGCCTGCATTATTAAAAATAGGGTCTACTCAATCACGCATGCACACATTTGTTGACCATTTCCATGGGTCAGAGGCTGGGCTGGGTGTTTGGTATACAAAATGGCCATCTGTTGGGATGATGCATATGTTGATATAGGTATATTCATTTCTTATTCTGTAATCTCTCAGTTTTCCCCATCACCCATCTTAATTCTAAATAAAATCTAATCTTTGTTGGGAGGCTACAAACAAAATGGAAAGAGAGACAAAGGGTGCTGATTTTCACATATTTGGCTTTTGAACTCCCAAACGGCTCCATTCTTGGTCTAAACCATTGGCTAGCATTGCAACGGTGGGCTGGAATTGAACTCTTGTCTGCTGTACTTTCCACTGAGGCTTTGGCAAGCTAGATGTAGACTACCAATGTGTGCATGAGACTCTTCCTCAGAGTTATACAAAGGGAGTGGTACCAACACAAGAAATGAGTGAAAGGATTTTGTGAGGAAGGGGGGTATTTGGAGAAGGCTGTGCTGTGCACCTTATCTTCTTCATTGTGGGCAGTGTCTACTGAAAACTATGAAACTCTCAAAGGAATCTACCAAACTTCTCGTTTCACTCTGCATCTTCACAGCTGTGACCTAAATAACCAACACATACAACTTACGGAGAGATTATCTGGGGCTCATGGTTTCAGACCATAGGGCCTGCTCCCATGCATAAATGGCGATGGCTATAGCATTGGCAGCATGTGCACAGAAGGATGCTGCCCTCACATCATGGAGGCCGGATGCAGAGAGAGAAGGGGGTGGGGAGTAGAGAGCCCATGGACATAAACAGTTCCCAAGACCACACCCCCAGTGACCCACCTCCTCCAGGCATGGAGGAGGCATTACTGCCATCATTATCACACCATCATTTCATTAAAATTAGTAATCCATAAATGGTTTTATAAAATGATGAGATTAGAGCCATCATGATTTGATTATCTCACTGCTAAACATTTTTGCATTTCCCATACATGGGCTTTTCTAGGGGAACATTCTATATCCAAACCACAACCCCTCTGCACCAAGAGACCTGGCCAAACTCTTTGGCTTCTAGCAGCCCATGGCGGAGCTCCCGAGATGACCCAGCCCTCCTTTGAGCTCCTGAATGGGAAAGGTCAAGGCCTGCCAGAGAAATTTACCACTTGTTCCAGCCAACACTAGACCATGGGCCCCTGACTGCCTCTTCTTAGAACAGTAACTAAAAAGCTTAGGAATGTAAAGCTATCCTCTGCCCCTTTAAGAAGTAATGTATCGCCTATACTCAAGGATGTCTTGCTCAAGGATTTGTAAGACATTCCTTTGAAATAGAAGCATCAGTAAGGATGGAGCTTTTCTCTCCCATTCTCTTCGGGAGGACAGAAACCTAACTTCCATAAATGTCAGTTAGTGTACAGAGAGGGCCTACTCAAGTTTTCTTTGGAAAACCATCTTACCAGCTTTTTGTCATTTCCCCTCCCCTGACTCTGCCCCTGTTCTTACTTACTTCCCCTCCCTCCTCCCTCATTTTTCTTTAAAATGAATGCCCAGTCACCCTTTAATCTGAAGTGGAGCCCAGCTCCTTCCTCTGCAGTAGAAATTACTAAATACAAACAGTAGCAGAAAAGAAATAACTTTTCTTTCCATCACTAGGTGCAGGGCTGAAGCACCTCTAATAAAGACAGACTGACAAGAGAAAGGTATACAAACTTATTTAACATAAGCTTATATGTCACAGTTATACTGAGCAAGGGCTGGCTGTCTAACATACCCATAAGTTAAACGAGACATCAGATTGACAAGGAGATAGGAAACAAGTTCAACTCTCTCCCAGTTGGCTGATAAAGAGGGTTTTTATGGTTTGGGGGAGTTGATAATGTCAGGTCTTGGTTGGACGTACATCTTTCAAAGTGTTTACTCTGTTTTATCCTATGATATAATTTCAGGGTCAGCACCCCTTGCTCTTGATTTTAGTCGGTGCAGCTCCCAGTCCTGAATCTATTGCCTCTGCTTTGAGACTTTCAGTTCTGTCCAGCACAGGGTCATCCTTAGGTCAAATTTTAACCCCATTAAGTCTGAGACAGAATCCTCCCAGAAAATGTTCTATAAAATATCTTGCACAATAGTTAGACATTAAGAAATCATCATCATTATCATTATTATTATTGAGGTACTGAGGATTGTAGCTGTGCCTCTGAGCTACATCCCCAGCCCTGTTTTATTTTTAATTTTGAAACAGGGTCTCACTAAGTTGCTGAAGGCCTCACTATGTTGCTGAGGCTGACTTCAAAACTGCAATACTCCCGTCTCCCCAGCACTGAGATTACAGGCCTGGGCCACCATGCCTGGCTGAGGAAATTATTTTAAAATGCTCAGCAGTTAATGAAAAGATCTTAGCTTCATTCTGATTTGAGTGTTTTAGAGAGAAAGGGAGTAGAGGGGTTCAGCAGAGCCAGAGAAATTGAAAATATAAAGAGTTATAGTGTCTCTGAGATTAGAACAGCTGGGTTTCTTGGCTGGCAGTTACTGAAGTTGGGATTCTATCCTCCCATGGAGCATGGGAGACAGAGGTCTTTTTATTCTTTTCACAGTTATATTCAGGGATGTTCCCGAGTTGCAAAGATATATATTGCAGTTGTAAGCCCTGTTAAGTAAATACCTAGCAGAAGGCTGTGGCCAGTTGAGCAGGGGCTTGGTCTCAGCAGGAGCCTTCGGAAATTAAGACCCAAAGAAACAGGGGGATTAGGTGTTTTTATGCTACATTTGAAGAAGTGGATAGGTGTGGAGAAGCAAAGTACTTTTGAATGGTAATAAGCTGGGGAATCTGGCAAGGCCTTACTTAGTCTTTAGCAATTAGGCTGCTCCTCTACCCTGGCTGGAGAAGAGGTCCCTTGGAAAAGGTTCTAATCTCTGCTCTGAGAAAGGTCAGAATATTCAGGGATGAAGAGTGGAAGAAGTCCAGAGTCCTTCCTGCCTCTGCCATTTTCTTGAACACCAAAGAGCTATATTTTGGAGCAGCATGTCCTGAACCCCTCACCTGTTTTCCTCAATTCAATGGCCAGCTTTGTTAGTCTTTAACACTGCCCCCTCACCTCAAGCTTGGCTGGGTGGGAATCTGGGACTCCATTTCCTGTAATTGGAAGCACAGAGGACTGGCGTCTAAGACCTCAGAGACAGCCAAAGCAGACCAAGGGGATTGAGGCGAGGCTCTCTTCTGGGTGGATGCTGCTGCCTGGGGACTTCCCTGCAACCCTGGTAGGAAGTTGGCCTGGGCTTGCAGCAGGACAGCCGAGGGCTGAGGCCTCAACCAAAAGAGGTGGGGGGCCTGGGAAGGCATTCAGGGGCCATTTGGAGCAGGGACGCATCCTCCAGAGTCAAGGAAGGGGCTTACAGGTGCTGTGGAAGACCTAATGGCTAAGAGGAGGACATCTGAATCACCTGTTTTCTCACTGTGGCATGCCAGCTGAAATAGGAGTCAGCTCCAGCCAAGGCCCAGCTGTGCACCGCCCTCCCTGAGCATGTACTACTCCTACAGGGATGAGGAGCGGCCAGAACATCACGGAGGAGGGAAGGAGGCAGGGCTGAAGGACCACATTGCTTTCTCCACTCCCACAGAAGCAGCCCAAGCATGGTGAGGAGAGGAGTCAGCACTGGGTGGGAGGGATTTTAACTATCACATGACTGGACATTCTGAAGGAGAAGTATATAGAATGCAAAAGAGAAACCCCAAAACCCAAAGGACTGCCAGAATGTTTATCCTGGTGAAGATTACCAACACGGAATAAAGTATTAAGGGACGGGAAAGCAAAACAAAGCTGTATTTGGGTAACATCGAAAGTCGTGTTTGTTCAACAAACTGGTCACAGCAAAATGACTTGGCTGAATTAGACTCCCATTGTCTCTGCCCAGACCAGATAAAGGGCTCAATCCTGGGTGTGGGGCCGGGGAGTCCAGAGAGGACTCAGGAGCTAGATGCTGCTGGGTCCGGGAGCCCATGTGCCCAAGCCACCCTGGACTTGCTGTGTGGGTTGATTGGGAATGATGCTAGGACCCCTCCCGCCTTTAAGTTTGGGGAACCTCAGAGTAGGGAGATCCTTTGCTGCATTTATGGTGGAAGTGGCAGAGAGACGTCTAGCCTAGCATAGAAGTAACCTGGGCTGCCCACCTGGAGACAGCTGTAACAAAAGTGGTGGTGGGGCTTGTTAGGGTTTGAGCAAGCCGTGTTCTCGCTGCCTGGTCAGTTTTCTGAGGACTAAGTGTTAAGATGGGCGATCAAGAAATCTCAGAATGGGTGAAAAATATGATTCCTAGAAAAAGGCATAAATTGCTCCAAATCACACATACTGATGTGGACCTCACCATACAGCAATCTCCCATCTATGGGGGATGTGTTCCAGGACCCCCAGTGGATTCTGGAAACTGGACAGTACAGAGACGTGTGTGTGTGTGTGCGTGCGCGCGTGCACGTGCACGCGCATGTGTGTAGACACATACTTTCTGTGGGTAAAGTTTACTTTTTTTAAAACATTACTTCCTTTCTTTTTCTTTTCTTTTCTTTTCTTTTTTTTTTGTACTGGAGATGGAACCCAGGGACCTTCTATCTCCAGGCTATACACCCAGACCTATTTTATATTTTATTTGGAAGCAGGGTCTCACTAAGTTGTTGAAAGCCTCACTAAGTAGCTAAGGCTGGCTTAGAACCTGTGCAATCCTACTGTCTTCAGCCTCCCAAATACTGGGATTACAAGCATGCGCACTACACTTGACTAAAGTTTAAATTTAAATAAGGCACAGCAATAAACTAAAAACAACAATAATAAAATAGAACAATTATAATAATAAAAGGTAAGTATATGAATGGTTTATTTGTAGAATTTTCCATTTAACATTTTTGGACTGTGGTTTACCGTGGAAAATCAGAACCTTGGAAAGCAGGGCTGACTGTGAGTAACTCAAGCCAGGGTTGACATGGGTTTCCACTGTTATTAAGGAAAAAAGTTAAAGTAATAATGAGATTTTGTTTATGGCTTAAAAATGCTATCAGAAAAGTAAAGATGTAACAGTTTGATAAGACACGGGCTTGATGTAGGTAGATGAATCAGGAACTTTCACATCCTTTTGGTAGGAATATAAATTGATACTACATTTGGGGAGACATTTGGTGACATTTATGACATTTATGATGAAGAGCAGGCTAAAAGAATAAACAGCAATTCCACTTTTATTTTTCTATAATTATACTGTAGAAAATTCTACAATTGTACACATTTCCATAATTATATTTGTATGAGTTTGCAAAAATTCAAGTACAATTATGTTCACTGCAGCATAGTTTATGATGGCAGCAATATCATAAAAAAGACTTGAACTCAATGTCTGATTAATAAGTTATGGCATATAACTTATTAAGTATATCAATTATGCTTAATTACTTATTAACTAAGCATATCAATTATGCTGCTTTAAAAACATTTATTTGGAAATACAAAGACCAGTATGTCAAGCAAAATTCAAGGCACATGAAAATATGGATAATGTTTCTATTCATAAGCAGGATGGCCAAAGGCAACTGTGTGTGGGGATCATATACACACACAGAAAGTTCTAGAAGGACACCCAAGAAATCATTGAAGATGATTCCTTTGGAAAGTATGACTGAGGATCTGGAAGAAAAATGAGGTTAACTTTTCACCAATGCAGACTGGAAAATAGAAACAGTCTCTAGGGAGGAAGTATCTGGTAGAGGGACTCAGTCTATGGCAGGGACTAGGAAACTGGAAAATCGAGGTCAGAAACGTTCAAGAGAAAATCAGCTTCTGAAAGAGGCTCATAAAGTCACTGTGACAGAGGAGGACAAGATAACGGGAGATGGGGGACAATGAGGAATAGGCAGGAATCTGCTAATCTCCAGGATAAAGATGCAAATAGTCAGTAGTAAGAACCAGTTATGGTGGAGTGTCCAGAGAGCCTCAGAAAGAGACCTTAAGACACTCAGAGAGCAATTTTCCCTCCTACTGTTTACCTTAGGTATTTGCTACTTGCACAGGCTTTATAAGACTTACAGAGGAAATGGCATGGATATTCCTGTTCCCAGAAACACAGCAAAATAGAAAATGGTTGCCCCAGGATGGGTTTTCCAGTAGAGCTTTAGAGAGACTTGGGACATCTGGATCCACAATACACTGAAGTAGGAAGTATTTTCTGTCTGCCGTTGATTCTGACCTTGAAGACAACACCCTGTATGGCAACAGTGCATGTTCAATAATAAAATTGTACCCTAGGTTTTCTTAACAACTTGAAAATGGTGAAAGGAGGAAACCAAAGAGAACGAGGGAAGGAGCAATGTATGTGAGCCTATTTAGACCCTTTGTCATGGCATCATTAGTCCCCAGTAATGGGGCAAAGTACGTCTCAGTAAGGCACAAGTAATGACACTGTCTTACAACTTCTGGTTATACTTTTAAAGAAGGAAGAATGAAAGAAGAAAGAACTTGTGGTGAGTCATTTTTTTAAGTATAAGAGAAAAAGGTCTTATTGTTTATGTATCTTCCTAGTTATGTTTTTAAAAATAATGGCCCAAAGTTAGGGATGAGGTGAATGTTAATAAAAATTGGGAAAAATGGGAAAATTAGATGCTTCACAACAATCATGAATTGCTTTGGTTTGAGTTATATTACTTAGTTAAGAGGCTTAGGGAGCGTAGGTGATATTCAAGTAGCAATTTTGTAATGATGCTGGAGATAATAACACTGTAATAATGCCCCCATGATGAATGATATCATAATGATGCTGATTAAGACTGTAGGCAATTCAGCATCTTTGCAGCAAGGAGAATCTTACTGTTGCAGTGGTACAAAATAGGCATTCAAAATCATATTTAGGTCAATTAAAAATTTTCTATATGGTAAGGTTCAATTTTGGAAGGTATGCAACTCTGAATTTGTATGCATGCATAGATTCTTGTAACCAACCCCATAGACAAGAAACAGAACAGTTTTAGCATTCCACATAATAGCTTCAAACTGCCCCTGTGTATTCTGACCACCCTTCCCCCAGTCCTAGGCAATACTTATTTGTCCTCTGTTCCTGTGTTTTTGCCTTTTCCAACATGTCATATAATGGGAATATGTAGTATGTACTTACTTTCACTTAACATATTATGTAAATAATTTCTTTTTTTGCTTAAAACAAGATAAAGGAAAGAGGGCAGGAAAGCCTAGTGACTACAGAACCTACACAGATAGCATCTTAACATTCTTTAAGAAATGGAGAAGTAAATAAGGCCTTGCTAAAATGCTATTTTCCCTCATATGCAACAAGAACTCCATCTATTTAAAGCATATGCATTCTAATTTGCCTTTTCTATTTTGGGCATGTTCAGATATATGTCCTCTAGAGGCATAATAGAGAAAATTCCCCTCCTTGCAGGCTTTCCTCAGTCTTTGCATATGGAAATATAATTATTCAGTGTTTAATTAGATTTTTCATTAGTTGGGCACTTTGCTGATTCTATTGCTAGGGGGATAATCCTTAGCAGAGCATTCTCTTGTTCTCCTGAAAACTGCTGACTTTCCAAGCTGTTACAGGTCTATTCAGCACAGGCCATGCTGCACAGCACAATTGTGTGCACTACAAAATCGAGTTGAAAATCTATAGGAGATAAGAAGACGCATGGATTGTATCTTACCGCCCGAGGGATATTTCTAGCTTTCATTATAAGTAACACATTCTTTTCGCTGCTGAGTTCTGCTCTTTCATATGCTGGAGACCATTATTTGGGGAGGGAATTAATATTATGCTTGGAATCCCCATTGAGGTTAACATATTTAGCAGACAGACCAATACTGCTGACTATATAAAAGCAGCCAATATCCATTTCTATTTGTTCTTTACACACACACATACACACACACACACACACACACACACACACAGACTCATATTTATTGTATAGGGGTGGTGGTGTTTGCAATTTTAGATAGGATAGCTAGGCAATATGCTACATTGTGAACTGGTGTGTTACTGTGTATTTAATAGCATGCTTCCATAAAGAAGCAGATGTGTTGTGGGATATATAAGATGGGCCGCTGAGCCTAGATAATAGGTATGTGAAAACTTGCTTCATTTATTCAAATGACTAATATCAGGCCATTTGAATTGATCAACTTTGCCACTGGGCTTAATTCTATATATCCTAAGGTTTTCTTGAAAATGTGTTACAATTACAAATAGATTTGCTTCCCATTTTAATTTTCTGTCGCATTTCCTTTGAGGTTGACTCTGTTCTCTATTTGCTTATAAAACTTTATGTTTGAAATCATGAAAATTTTGTATTCAAGAAGCAGAGTAGTCCAGACAGAGCGCTGAAATGTATTTATATCACTATCATCGTGCTGAGCATACTGGAAAACTCTTCAGCGGTTGATCTTTTACAAAATAGAGAAAGACTAAACACTGTCATCTATACCCCACTGGGAAAATAAAATTAACTCTATCTCTTCTGGCTGGTTAACCCTATTTCAAAGTTGGGAAGATTATAATGAAAGATCTGTTTTGACTGCTGTAGGTTTTGCTGCCAATCCAACAGCAGTGGTGTGTGTGTGTGTGTGTGTGTGTGTGTGTGTGTGTGTGTGTGTGTGTGTATACGCGCTCTCATTACACTCTGAGCATACTCTCATATTCATCCTTTAATGCATCTGTCTCTCTCTCAGATGTCTTGGAGGTCTTTAATAATAGAAACTTTCTCTTAGTGCACAAAGAAGTTCAATAAACATGTTTGAATAAATGTTTATGTGTGATGAATTTCAGCTTTACCATTGTTTCCAGAGCTGAAAAATAATATCCTGTGACTTTGCTTATCTAGTTAGCTATCAAAATAAGGCATTCGCCAGTTCTTCTCTATTCAAATCTAGTGTACAAGGTAAGATTTTCTGACAAAGCTTGTCTAGTATTTTATCTATTAGCTACTATTTATTATCATTCTTCTGCTGGGGAACTGCCCAAATATTAACTTCTGAGGGTCTAATATACCGTAATATGCTTCCCTGTTTTCTTTTGGAATAATGCTGCTCCAAGCAGGGTGGTATTGCTTACTTTATCCCAAAGGTAGAAAACCACTAAAGTGATAAAATATATTTCTTCACTTTAGTCATCACTGGGTAGAACCATGATTGTTCTTCACAGAAATGTAGGGCATTGCCCTCACCTCAGCAATGTGGTATACTTTATCATCCAGACCTCCAACTCAGTGTCACTCATGAAAGACTATTCTAAATTTCCACTTGTAACCAGGATAAAATAGCAATAAACAGGCAAAACCTTTACCTATAACCAACTAGAAAATTGGCCAACAGACAGTATAATGGTGTTGAGAGATGAGAAGCCAACCTTAATTGTCTTTGCTTTCAGTCCAAGGAAACTATGAAATGAGAGAAGAGGTGTCAAAAAAAATCACTGGTGGCCTCATTGAATTGAAGAGTATCAAAGCTCAAGGAGGCTTTTTTTGCTGGAAGTTTTAGGACAGAGTTCTGGAAAAGGAGGAGCTACTCATAGAAAGAATTTCAGGAAATGCATGGGATCTTTGCTAACTCCCATGACACATTTGCCTAGAGTGGAGTACTTCTTTCTTTCTTTCTTTCTTCTTCTTCTTCTTCTTCTTCTTCTTCTTCTTCTTCTTCTTCTTCTTCTTCTTCTTCTTCTTCTTCTTCTTCCTCTCTCTCTCTCTCTCTCTCTCTCTCTCTCTCTCTCTCTCTCTCTCTTCAAAGAAAGCCTCCAGTGCTGTAAATAGAAAATTTCCAGAGCTCACACTGAACTAAGGGATATCTTAATGCTGGCCAGGCAAAGTAGAGATTCCTTAGTGAGTCAGTGGAGTTCTCAGTGTGGTAAAGCCTTAGTAGTAGACCTGAACTACTTCTGGTATGAATGCAACCCTAGAATCATTCTAGCAAAGTTCAAAAAGAGAACTTCTAAGTCTTAAAACAAAGACCTAGTATTTCCCCAAACAAAGACCTTTTCTTTAAGAAAAGGCAACAAGCTCTAGATCCTCAACAACCTAATAATGGCCAAATTTTGCACTTAATAAAAAACTACTAAGCTCACCAAGAAGCAGAAAATGTGACTCATGCCAAGGACAACATTTCTAAGACAACTAGACCTTAAGACAACAGAGATAATGAAATTATTAGACAAGATTATTAGAACAATAATCATGGTCATTTGGAGTAAGTGAAAGAAAACAATAATCTTAATGAGAGCATATAAAAATGTTACCCTCAGAAAAAAAACCTTTCTAATATTTGAAATAAAATTTTCACTAGATAAGATTGACAATAAAACAATTAAGAAGAAAAAATAGTGAAATTGAAGACATGAAAATAGGCTTTATCCTAAATAAAATAGAAAAAGCAATTGGAAAAAACAGAACCTTAATTGACTAAGGGATAATATTAAAGAATTAAAGAATCTGACATATGTATTATTAGAGTTTAAATCCTAAAATTCAGGAAACTCAACAAACCTTAACATTAATAAACATCTACATAGACACACTTTCACACATCAGATCCATGGTAAGTCATAATGAAAATCTCAGAAAATAAGTGACAAGAGAATGCCTGTATACTCTGGTTGGAAACTATACAAACCATCTTAAGTGCTGAATAAAAAATACATAAATTCTATAACCAGTAAAACTTCTAAGTCTCAAAACAAAGACCTAGTATTTCTCAAAACAAAGACCTTTTCTTTAAGAGAAGGCAACAATAATTTGGGGGAATATTCTCAAAAAATTGAAATAACACTCCCCCCAAACAAAAACAAAACCTACTCTTTTTTTCCCCAGAAACAGAAACAGACAATCATTTGCATACCATGCAGTCTTACATTTTAAGAAATGTTGAAGGCAATTCTGAAAATAGAAGGAAAATGACATGAACTCAAACACAAATTAAGGCCTACAGAATAAAATAGAGAACACGTGAAGTGGTAAATCCATGATAAAAATAAAAGTTTTTTTCAATTAAAGGTGAACACCATTTTAGAAAAATCAATTATATGTTGTCTATAAGAAGCCCACTTTAATTAGAAAAACATATAGAGTAAAAGAATGGGACATATATACACTGTGGATGCTATAGATTAAAAAACTGGCATAGCTATACTAATCTCAAAGGAGACTTCACAGGTAAGATTATGAGGGATGAAATGAATCATTTCATAATTATAAAGGGAAAATTCACCCAGAAGATAAGTAATACTAAATATGAATGAACCAAATAATATAGTTTCAAAATACATGACCTCAAACTGACAGAAGTGAACAATACTATCAGCCAACTTGATCTAATTGATATTTATAAAACATTTCACCTAAGAACAATAATATACATGTGTGTGGAGGATGTATGTGAGAGATTTGTCAAAGAATGACCATCAAAATGTTAGTGGAGCTATCACATGTTTTTGGAATTCCAGGGGGAAAAGGGAAATATTTCTCTTTAGAGCAAAAAATATATAAATCTCTTTTAATTTCTTAATAAATTACAGTTGTAAACCTTACAAAGCATCCTGAATATATGATTTTTTCTGAGTCTCATGTCAACCCCAGAAGGTTGGGAGCACATGCATTATTATTACCTGTATGTATTTTACAGATGAAGAAATAGAGGTTCATAGACTCTGGCCTTATATAAGTCCTTCTAGATGATAAACAAAAAGCTAATGAGTATTTTATGTGAAATTTGATTTATATATAACATTGTCAGAGAAATCACTGAATTGTAGTTAACAAACTCTGGAAGCTGGTTTTAGCAATATCCTACAGGAAAGTGAATGTAGTATGAAATTGCCTATTTTTTCTCTTCTTTTTTCTCTTCCTTTCCTTTCTTTTCCATTATTTTATGTTCTTAGTTGGAAAAGGAATAATAGAGAAGTTGAAGACATAGGAAAGAGAAAAGAAGGAATTTTTGACAGTTGAGTTGCAGAATACATAAGAATAAAAATTGCCGGGTGTAGTGGCTCACACTTGTAATCCCTGTGCTTGGGAGGCGGAGACAGGAGGATCACGCTGGTTCTTAGCCAGCCTCGCTGGCTTAAGAGACCCTGTTTCCAAAAAAAAAATATATATATATATAAAATAGGTCTGGGAGTGTAGCCCGGAGATAAAAGGGCTTCCAGGAACCCCAGTACCGAAAAAAAAAAAAAAAAAAAAAAAAAAAATTTGGCTTTAGGTGAAGGAGAACATACTGGGCTTTAAGGTTTTCCCTAGTGTATTCCCAAAGAAATGGGTTCCCTAGATGCCAAAGCAGTAGAGCAGCAGAATGCATGGATGATCTGTATGATTCACCCACCAACCAAGGACTTTGAGAATCTGCCAGAGACGCTCTGAGTAGTGAAAAGAATATTAGGATCTACCTTTGTGATGCTCTGGGAAGCTAGAAATTTTGTAGAAAGAGTTTAACTACTGTAGAACATATCATCTTTTTAATTAATTTATCTCTGTTAGTTTGGAGACTAGTACACTGTATAGAAAGATAGCATCTTTGCTAAGATGCAATTACTGACAATCTAGGTTCCATGTCAAAACTCAGGTAACTTGTAGTAGGGGCCTCAAATCTAGAGAGTACAGGTCTGCATTCCATGAGTTAAAGAAGACGTATTGAGTTTCAATGGTCATCCTTCTACAATTTTCTCTATTTCTACCTGATAGTCTTTTACCCAAATTCCTTTATTTTCCTTTCAGAGATGCTCTGTGTTGTTACATTTGAATGTAGATTTGAGGGGGAAAATTCTTCTTGTTTTTATCCTTAAATTGCTTATATTGAGTAAAATTGATCTCAAGTCAGCTCCTCAGATCTAGCCAAACCTTTACCAAGGTACAAAAGACCTTTCAGAAAATAAAATAATCTTATTTGATATTACCATTAGTTATAAAAATGTTAGGAAGGGAGACTTTTTTCCAACAGCGAATCTTCCAAAAGATGTCACAAAGCTTTGGAAACATCTTTGTCTGTTACAGGGTATATGGTTTCTATAATGATTCAGTTACCAAGACTTAACTGACAGCAAGAGTTCCTCAGCAGCCAGGTGATGCTGAAGATCATCTCTGACCCGTCCTCAGGAGCCTTCAAAGATCTTGTTTTCTTAATGCTCTTTTTTAGCTTCTTAAATCACAACTGAGGCCTGGATTCTATTAGCTTGATCAGGAATTGGAAATAAAATTCTGCACCATGTACACAATTGATATAATTTATTTTACCCAGAATGCTGCTGTCTGTCCAATCTGATTATGAATTGTTTTTTGTATGATTTGGCATAACAATGGAAAGAACAAGTTTAAGTATCCATCTTCTCTGAGTGAGCCACAGTATGTATACCAATGGACACATCAAGTTTTTTTCTATTCCTTGACAACTTTCTGAATTGATGTGCGTGTGTGTGTGTGTGTGTGTGTGTTTGTGTGTGTGTGTGTGTGAGAGAGAGAGAGAGAGAGAGAGAGAGAGAGAGAGAGAGAGAGAGAGAGAGAGAGAGAGAGAGAGAGAGAGACTTGGGATTGAAGCCAGGGGTGTTCTACCACTGAGCTACTTCCCCATCCCCTTATATTTTTTTGTTTTGAGACACAGTCTTGCTAAGTTGCCTCAACTGTCCTTGAATGCAATCTTCCTGCCTCAGCCTCCTAAATAGCTGGGATTACAGGTATGTGGCAGGATTACCAGTTTACTGAATATTTTAACAATAGATTCTTCAATAGAACAACAAAATTATCTAAATAAATGAATAAAATTAATTAATGCACATATTTATAGGCTATGTATTTTAATATAATTTTCTTTAGCACAGATTTGAAAGGACTAGCATTAAATTTTGGCATTAATTTAGAATTTCTTCCACACTGCAGTAATCATCAAGTAACAGAGAAAGTCTGGCTTCTGTACATCCTAGTCACTATGGTGTTTTCATTGTCAGAGCACAAGACAATATTGGTTGTTTCATAGCAAAAGTTAATATAGTCATTTGTTTGTTTGTTTGTTTATTTATTTGCTTACTTATTGGCATTGGGAGTTGAACCCAGAGGCATTCTATTTCTGAGATACACCCTCAGCCTTTAAAAATAATTTTTAAAAAATTTTTGAAACAGTCTCACTAAGTTGCTGAGACTGATCTGGAATTGCAAGCCTCACCAAGTACTGGGATTATAGACATTGAACCACCAAACCAGTATAGTTACTTTTTTTCTCATAGTGATAGAAAATAAATAAAATATCTACAAACACTGTAACATTTAAGTAGAAAGGCTTAAATATTTTTAAGTATTAGAAAATCCAAAGAATTCTGATTTTCTCTTCTATCCCTTCTTAAATTCACTTTTAAATTGAGGTATAATTTATATATTATAAAATTTGCCATTTTAAGGACATAGTTTGAGTCTCTCTCTAAATATATGTGTATACACACAAAATTATATATTGCATATATATATATATATAATTTTTTTCTTCTTCTGGTACTAGTGATTGAACCCAGGGGCATTCTACCTCCAAGTTACACCCCTGGCCCTTTTTGTTTTTTGTTTTGAAATGGTCTTGCTGAGTTGTTGAGGCTAGTCTTAAGTATGTGATCTTTTTCACTCATCTAAGTATTCATATCTCAACAAAAAATGTTAAAAAGCAAAACCATTTATTAAAATTATTTTTAAGATTACACAAACATGAATATGGAACCAATAAAAAATTATCAGCATTCCTCCAAAGATGCTAAACTTGCATTAATTTATGGATGTGTCCGTTTCTACTTTCAAGGATCAGTTAATTCCATGAAATAGAAAAGAATCTGGAATAGAGAAAAATTATTAATTTTTTTTACTTTATTCTATTCCAGAAAAGCACAACTCCAATATCAAGTAAATGCAGCCACGATGCCATATAGCAATGAAAAATTATAAACAAAGAATCAATTAAAGTTGCGTAAATGTAAAATAATGACTTAGCATGAGCAATGAATGGAGTTTATCATTGAGCACAAGAACGTTTAAGTCTAATATTAGAAAACTCACTGGAATAACATAACATTCGTGAAGAAATGAAGAATGAAATACGTTCATCTCAAAGTAGGCCACAGAAGTGCTTGATAGCACTTTTTATTTAAAATAAGCAAACATCCTCATAAAGCAAAACTGGAAGGAACATTCCTAATTGTGAAAAAGCACATCTATTTGAACTTAATAAGCTATAATCTATTTAATGGTGAAACTCAAAAGTATTCTCTTAAAAATCAGAAATATGATGTGAGACTATAATGTACCAGTATAAGCATAAATATAAAAATAAATCAGAAATATATTAAGTAATCTCTTATTAATATATGTATTTTTTTGTGGTGCTGGAGGTTGAATACCTCTGAGCTATACCCCCAGCTCTTTTTTATTTTTATTTTGAAACGGTCTCACTAAGTTACCATATGCTGGTCTTGAACCTACAATCCTCCTGTCTCAGCCTCTCAAGTGCCAGGATTACAGGAGTATGTCACCATGGCTGGCCCTTATCAATATTGTTATTTAAAAGCACTCACCAGGCATGGTGGCACACACTTGTAATCACAGTACTTGGGAGGCTGAGACAGGATTGCTCAGGTTTGAAGCCAGCCTCAGCTACTTAGTGAGGCTCTAGAAATATGGTGAGATCTTGTTCCCAAATAAAATATAAAATAGGTCTGGGAGTGTAGCCTAGAGGTAGAAAGCTCCTGGGTTCCATCCCCAGTACCATAAAAAAATAAAATAAAAAAATAAGCGTGATCTAAATTTTCTAGTCAGTGATATGAGATGAAATTGAATGAATAGAAAGGCATGTTAGAAAGAAAGTCTCCAGCCAAGTGTGGTGGCACCTGCTTGTAATCTCAGTATTTGGAAGGCTGAGACAGGAGAATCATAGTTTGTGGCCAGCCCCAGCTACTTAGCGAGGCACTCTGCAACTTAGTGAGGTCTTGTTTCAAAATAAAGTATAAAAAATAGGGCTGGGGTTGTACCTTGCTTGATTTCATCCCCAGGAATGCAAAAAAGAAAGAAAGAAAGGAAGGAAGTCTCAATATTTTTATTTTTGGATGACAGCACAGATACTTATCACACATTATCATATACAGACAATGCAAAAGAAATCAACAAAAATTCTAGAATTTATTTTTTCATTTTTTGTTATACTGGGAACTGAACCCAAGGGCATTGTACCATTGAAATGTAATGAAAATGGCATTTTTAATTACAATAATTATTTAAGTTATCTATCAAAAACTTTATGAAAAAATGACCAACTATGAGATTCATAAGATACCTCAAAAAGGTAGTTTAGAAATACAGTACTATATAGTAATGATTCCTAGGATGGTGGGATGATATCAAGTATGTTAAATTCCCAGCATAAATGTATAAAAGATATGACAGAATTTTTCTTCTGGGAATTACTCGGAATATTTATCAGGCATGCCAAACTCGTAATCATGTTTAAGTATAATTTGGTGAAAGCTATTTAACTGCTATCTCAGACATATGGTTATTTGATGATGTAGCTTGATTTAAGGGCACATTTAACAAGGAAAAAAGAGCCCCATTTCTTTCTCAGTGGATTTATGGTTGATATACAGAAAAGCTTCTGATTTTTTAAGATTGATTTTGTATCCAGACACCATGCTGAATTTGTTGATAGGTTCTATAAACCTTTTGGCTGAGTTTGTTGGGTCTTCTAAGTATAGTATCATGTCATCTGCAAATAGTGAAAGTTTGAGTTATTCTTTTCTTATTTGTACTCCTTTTGTTTCCTTTTCTTGCCTTTTTGCTCTAGCTAAAGTCTCAAATATTATATTGAAGAGAAGTGGTGATAATAGACATTCTTGTCTTGTTCCTGTTTTTAGGGGGAATTCTTGCAGTTCCCCCCCCCATTTAATATGATATTGGCTGTGGGCATATTGTATATTGCCTTTATGATGTTGGGTATGCCCTTCTATTCTGATTCTCTGCAGTGCTTTTAGCATAAGTGGATGTTGGAGTTTGTCAAGTACATTTTCAGCATCTATTGAAATGATCATGTGGGTTTTTTTGTTTTTGGTTCTGTTTATGTGATGAATAACATTGCTTGATTTTCATATGTTGAACTAGCCTTGCATCCCTGGGATGAACTCCACATGGTAATGGTGTATGATTTTCTTGATGTGGTTTTGAATGCATGTTGCTATTATTTTGTTTGGCGGTTTTGCATCCAAGTTCATCAGTGATATATGCCTGTAGTTTTCATTCCTTGAACTGTTCCTTAGTTGGTTTTTGTATTAATGTGATGTTGGTTTCATGTATTTGGGAGAGTTCCATTTCTTTCTATTTCACAAAACAGATTAAGGAGTATTGGGATTAGCTCTTCTATAAAGGTTTTATAAAATTCACTTGGCAGAGGGGATTCAAAATGGTGACTGAGGGACATAGCACCTCTCAGTAGCTGAAATAAATAAAGTTCAACTACCGAGAAGGCAGCGTCTTAACTAACAAAATACATATATCTCAGGAACCAAAACAGATCCAGGAACCTCGACGGAAGGAATCCAGAAACCCTGAACTGCGAGATCCACTGCAAAAAAAAAAAAAAAAAAAAAAAAAAAAAAGAAAAAGAAAAAAGTTTGGGCATCGGACCTGCTGCAGACACAACCCGGCCTCCCGCTGGCACCAGCGTGGGTTGCCCCGAACTGCAATCCCTGGACCTGACACCACCGTGGCAAAATAACTCAAGAGTTTGAAAACGGTCATAAAGCTCCAACATCTTAAGCAGCGAGTGGCGACCGAGCCAGAAGCCTGTGTGCTCACCAAAGACGGGACCACAGCAGCACAGTGAGTCCTCCAGACACCTGGATCAAGGAAGCTAGGTATCTGAGTGCGTCCAGAGAAGCCATGGGTCTTAGCGTGCGCCCCAGGTCTGGCACTAGCCCTGGGTGCCTGTCCCCCACCCCAGGACCCAGCACTATCCTCATGTGCCCTGCCCGTGCCCCAGGACCCAGACTAGTTGTCTGTGCCACCTGCATCCCTAGACTCGGCGGTCACCTTGTGTGCCTAGCCCTCATGCCCTGCCCGAAACTGGGCTCTAACCTCGCGGGACCTGCCCGCTCCCCAGGCGGCAATAGCTGCGTGTGCCCCACACGCACCTGGAGACCGGGAGCTATCCTTGGGAACCCAGCCCACGCACCGGGTCCAGCACTGGTCGTGTATGCTCGCCCCACGCCCTGGGACCTAGTGCTACTCTCGTGTGCCCTGCCTGAGCCAGAGACCAGTGCTAGACCCTGAACTACGACTGCGCCCCTGGACCCGTCTACACCCACCCCGCACCCATGACCCACCGCTGGCTGCCTGTGCCCGCCCCCCAGCCGGAGACTCAGCGCTAGTCTAGAGTGCCCAGCCCACACCCTGGATTGGGCTCTTGCCCTGTGCACCCTGCCTGAGACCAGGACCAGGCGCTAGGCATCTGCGCCCACCCGTGTCCGGGTCCAGTGATAGCCGTGCACCCAGCCTGCGCCGTGGGACCTAGCAGCACTCTGGCTGTAATTGTGTGAACACAGGGACCCTATAGCAACCCTTTGCCCAGGGTGCATCTTGGGACCCCATGGGCTACCCAGTTTTCAGAGACAGAGGGACTCCAGATGATGGAGGAGAAATCTCAGCAAAGCTAGAATGAAAGGATAGGAGAGGAAGAAAGCTGAGGTTGTTCAATGGAGGAGCTACATCCGATTATGTGTAATAGTATAAATATAACATGGTTAACCTGGACACTCTTTACTGAGAGAGGGGAAGGGAAATGGGGGGGAGAGGGCACGAAGCACAATCTAAATGTATATCATTTTCAAAATGTTCCACTTATAAATAAAATATGGAAAAAATTTAAAAAAAATAAAATTTACTTGGGAAACTAACTGGTCCTGGGCTTTTTTTTTGATGGTAAACTCTTTATTACTGTTCCAGTCTCTTTCATTGCTATTAGTTGGTTTAAATTTTCTATATCTTCTTGACTCAGTTTAGGCAGGGTGTATTTATCTAGAAAGTTTTCAATTTCTTCCAGATTTTTCATTTTGTTGGAGTATGGTTTTTCAGAGTAGTTTAAGATAATCCTCTGGATTTCTACACTGTTGATGGTAATATCTCCTTTTTCATCTCTTATCTTCATAATTTGGGTTAATTCTCTCTTTTTTTGTTAAGTTGGCTAGTGGTTTGTCATTTACAGAGAGATGAATGGAACTGGAGGACATTATGCTAAGTGAGATTAGTCAGTCACAAAAAGTAAGAAATCAGATGCTCTCCCTAATATACCAAAGCCAGGGAGAAAATGGATCATAGGAGGAACTCTAGATGAAGAAGGAGATACAATAGATGAGCAATTAAGGTGACCTAAGGGGGTGGGAGGGGGAAGAGGGAAATTCTCTAATGTTCATGATGTACATTAACAAACATATTAAAGTCAATCAGTAAGTCAACCATGAGGAGGGAGGAGGAGGGAATGGGAAAGAAATTGAGTAAGAACTAATTGAGTGATGTGTACATGTATGCCTTCACCATCTTTACTCCATTAAGATTTATTAATACAATGCACCAATAAAAAGGCAAAAAAAGGGCTGTGGTTGGTGAGTGATAAGTATGTGAGGGTTTATTTTACTATTCTATTCTTGTATTTAAAACTCCCTGAAATAAAAGGTTAAGCAAACAAGATCATATGGTTTTTAGTATAGGGTCATCCAACCCACAGCGGGATTTCCACAGCCCAGTAACCCTCTTGAGTTTGCAAAATGTTGTACGTATAAGCATATGTGCATTTTTTTTCTAGGAGGAGGTCCAAAATTAGATTCTTAGCCATCTATGTCGCTAAAAGGCTAAGAACAATTGGAATAAATACTCTGCCTAATCTTTACCAAACTCCTCTGAAGATTATTTCTGGTAACTAATATTATAATAGAAATTGGGAAATTAGATATTTTAAGCCCATAATCTCTCCCAAAGACTCTAAGTACAAACCATGAGAGTTCTTGAAATGACTGTGGTAAAAGAAACAGAGAAAAAAGGAATCTAAGACCTTATCAGACAGCAGAGTGGGGAGGATTGCAGCTGCAAGTGGAACTATGAAGGCTATTATAATGTGCTGTAAATTTATTAAAACAGCATAATTGGAGCAATACATTAAATAACAAAAATGAAAGTGACATCTTATAAATCCTGAAAGAGTAATTATGAGCCTTATACAATTAATTTCCATTTTCCATTTCTAACTCCGGAGAAACTTATTCATCATCCCCCATTGAGCTGCTTTCAAATTCATTTGCTTTGCTGCTTTTAATAAGCATTTGAAAAAGCTCCTGCCTCCTGCCTCCCGCTGCCTGACTTGTCTCAGTCCAGGCTCAAGTGTTCAAGACCTTTTAAATTTTGTCACTAGAAGCTGTTGATTCCTCCCTGCTAAGCCCACGATGTTCTGGAAAGACAAGTAGAATGAAATAGCTCTTAAAAAAATGCTGTAATACACTCTGTTCGAAAAGACGCAGGCCTGTGGTGGTTTTGTTTTTTCACAACTTCCAATATATTACATATGATTGTAGTAGGGAGCTTCTAACTTCCTCTCTGTCTTTCACTTTGCCTCCTTCCCTTCTGTAAGTAAATGACTTTGAATTAATACAAATGTAAAAATATTGCCATGTGATGGTGATGATGGTGATGATTCCTAATTATTGTTCCGTGGTAGGCACTTTTCTACTAATACATGCAATCCATGCATCATTCCAGGAAGCAGTGTTAAAAAAAATTATCTAAAACTTGAGAATCAGTAAAAGAGAGGACTGGGTATCTTTGCAGGGATTTTTGGGGTCGCAACTTTGATTTTTCTTTGCTTGGACCATTTTACAACTCTATAGATTCAGAGATTAATTTAGACATAGATAAAGGGTGGTAGGGTGAAGTGTGTGTGTGTGTGTGTGTGTGTGTGTGTGTGTGTGTGTGTGTGTGTATCTGTAGAAGAGATGTGGTGGTAATCCTAAAGGCTGTAGTTTGTTGCCCTCTTGAACATTGTTTAAGTTTGTCTTCAACATTGAAATCTCCTCCTCCTCCTCCTCCTCTTCCCAATCCCCTCCTCCTCCACCACCTCCTCCTCCTTTTCTCCTTCTTTTCCTTCTCCTTCTCCTTCTTCTTTTTCTTCTTTTGCTGTACTAGGATTGGAACCCAGGGTTATTCTACCTCCAAGTTACACCTCCAGCCCTATTTGTGTGTGTGTGTGTGTGTGGTACTGGGGTTCCTGGAAAACCTTCTACCTCTGGGCTACACTCCCAGACCTATTTATATACTTTTTTTAAATTTGGGAAACAGGGTCTCAAGCCAGCGTGGCTGGCTTCGAACCTGCGTGATCCTCCTGTCTCCGCCTCCCAAGTGCAGGGATTACAAGCGTGTGCCACCACACCCATCTCCAGACTATTTTTTTATTCTTTGTTTTGCAACAGGGTCTCACTAAGTTTTAGTGAGCCTCACTAAGTAGCTGAGGCTGTCCATGAATCTGCGATCCTGTCTCAGCCTCTCAAATGCTGGGATTACATGCGTGCACCACCACGCCCGGCTCAACACTGTAATTCCTGACATTCATATATTAAATTGCCTGTAAATGTCTAGTTTCTCAAAGGCTCTTTGGACCAGCTTAAGTATATTCTTGTTTATTCATTAATTAATGAGTTAAATAAAATCTTTGCATATGTTTGTTAACCTTGGAAAAAGTATGCTCTAACACTAGACACATTACATTATAACTTTTAAATGATTGCATACTATTTTATTTTGTGAACTACCAGCAATTTACTCAACTTACTTCGCCATTATAGGATATCGATCGCATTCAATATTTTCCCTTATTTTAAAAAAATCATGGCATAGAGATTTTATCTCTCTATCCATCCAGCTACTTCCTTACTTACCAATGATGTCATCTTTTTGATGCAGTCTAATGATACATCATGGTGAAGTTCCAAGTGATAAATACATACATGCACACAGAATTCTTTGTGTGTTTCCTTTTGGTTCCTACCCTGCTTCCCGCCCTCCCCGTAGATGCTCTTCACATCAATGCAAGCAACTTCAAGTATGAACAAGGGCTATTGAATAGTTTCTATGATCATGTCTCCACTTTCTCCTCTCCCTGCCCCCTCTTTCTTGGCTCCCTCTCCCTCATTCCACTACCTTTTCCCCTTATTTATCTGGTATTTTCTTTATTTCCCAGTTACTCTTTAGCTTCTTTGACTGGCTACACTCACTAAGCCTAATATTCCCAAGTTCCATCCATTTTCCTGCAAATGACATATTTGTGTTATACTTTATGGCTGGATAGAATTTCATTATATTATATATATATATATATATATATATATTATATACCATAATTCCATAATTTACTAATTTACTAATCCATTTTTCTGTTGATGGAGACCTAGGCTGGCTATATCAGGGAAATATATATATGTTTATATATAAACAGGGAAATGCAGATATCTCTATAGTAATCTCATTTCAATGCCTTTGGGATGATCCCCAAAGTGGAATGGCCGGGTGGTAAGGTGGCTCCAATACCGTTTTTCTAAGGAATCACTTTACTGATCTCTATAGTGGCGCATACTAACTTGTAATCCCAGCTACAGAACAGAGGAGTTCCTATTTCTCCACATCCTTGGCAGAATTTCTTGTTTGTCTTGACGTTTCCTTTCTAATTGGGGTTAGATGGAACCTCAGCACAGTTTGGATTTGCATTTTCCTGATTACTAATGATGTTGAACATTTCTTCATATATTTATACTTTTCCTTTTGAGAAATAACTATTCAGATCCATTGCCCATTTTTTTAGTTGATGCATTGCAGTCATACATCTTTTTTTTTTTTTTTTTTTTTTTGGTGGAACTGGGATCCCGGAAGCCTTTCTACCTCTGGGCCATGCTCCCACACCTATTTTTACATTTTTTATTTGGACACAGGGTCTCCTAAGCCAGCGCGCGCGGCTGGCTTCGAATCTGCGCGATCCTCCTGTCTCTGCCTCCCAAATGCGGGGATGACAAGCGCGCGCCACCACGCCCGGCGGCACTAAGTTTTATAGGGCATGATTGTATTCAATATTTTTCCTTTAAAAAAGGATATACTAAATATTTTGTTGCTAAACATTTGCGTTTGTTTAATTATAATTGCACACATGGAATTTCTGAGTCATAGCTATTAACATTTTAAAATCCTTACATAGAACGTGCTCAGTTGCCCTCATGAAAGTTGATGCCAGTTTATGTTTCAGCAGATCATGAGCCAACTCACTTCCATTTCTTAGATTGCCCCCCCCATTATTCTCATTAAGAGTGATTCGTATACATAATAAAAAGGACACATTGATGAAAATGTGTAACTAGACTGTTGAGGAAAGAGAATTCACAGTTGGGATAACTTGCTGCGTTACATTCCAAGGGCACACTATGTGACTCAGGAGTCAGCTGAGTTGGGCTGGCAGTATTTAAATTATTAGAAAATCTAACAAATGTGCTTGGATAGAGGCTTACTTCTGCTTGTGCAAAATAGGGCAACGGCTTATTCGCAGACAAAATACAATTCTCTTCCTTTCTTTTTTCCTCTGTATCCAGAAAACAAAACTAGAGCTCTTCAAAACATAAATGGGTAATTAAAGCTGCAAATTTGTGTTCTAAAGTATGGTAACATTAATTTCAGTTTGGAAAATATTCAGAGTATTTATTATGAATACTTAACCATGACCTTACACAAATAATTCAGAGGATATCTTATTTTAAACAATATTATTTCCTCTTTATACCCACTTTTTATTTTTATAACAAAATTAAGACCTATTTTTTAAAGTTAAAAAGAAAAAAAGTGAGGGGAATTTTGAAAGATTTTAGTAAATATATGTTTGGAAAAACATGTAACATGGCAATTTCTTTTCTTGGGATGGAACTCAGGAGAATTCTACCTTCAGCCTTTATTATTTTTTGGAACAGAGGGGTCTCACTGAGTTGATGACATTGGCCTCAATCCTGCATTCTCCTATCTCAGCCTCCCACATACTGGAATTGCAGGCATGTGCTATCATATCCATATATGAAATTTCTTTTACTGAATCCATATAAAACTTAATTCTATGTACAAGGCATCATAAATGCAAATTCTTGAAATTTGTGACTTCTTTCTTTCTTCCTTCCTTTCTTTCTTTCTTTCTTTCTTTCTTTCTTTCTTTCTTTCTTTCTTTCTTTCTTTCTTTCTTTCTTTTTTGTGGTACTGGGGATGGAACCCAGAGACATTCTACCTCCAAGCTATACCCCCAGCCCTATTTTTTATTCTCTATTGTGAAATAGGGTATCACTGAGTTGCAAAGGGCCTCACTAGTAGCTGAGGCTGTCCGTGAACCATGATCCCCCTGTCTCAGCCTCCCAAATGCTGGGATTACAAGCATGTGCCACCGCTCCCAGCTGAAATTTGTGATTTCTTAAGTATTGAAAACAACACCCAAAATATTCCTGCTACTACTGTTGGTTTTACAACCTCTCAGTACTTTATAAGTATTCGTTTTAATATTTAATGAGAAATGTCAGTAAGCCCAAAGAGTAGGTAACAGGAAATCTATTTAGGGCTCAAAAACCTAAGAGGAGGGCTAGGGTTAGGGAGGGGAAGGGACAAATGGGAGGAAGAGGATCAGCTGGTCCAGAAACAAGCCTGTTTTCTTCTTGCTACTGAAGAATTTTTAATGCAGTGAAAGAATTGAAACCGTGTCTTGAGCATCTAGCCGCTTCTCATTTAGTCCCAGAGCAATCGCCACTGGGGAGCAAAAATAAATATTAGTTGATATAAACTCATTAGTGTGCATAAGTTTGAATCTGAACAACCCCATTTGGAAAAATAAAAAATAAGCTTCTATTGGCAAATTTGGCAGCATTGGCCCATCTCAGGGATTCCTGAGAGAAGTGAAAAGCAGGTAGACAAGAAGGATAAGTACTAGGTCGTGGAAAGATCTAGAAAGCGTGCTCTCATCTCCCCTCACCTCCAGCCTGATTTCAGACCCATGTGTGCAAAGCACCGCCTACCTTATGCTATTCCAGGGGCTGCGCATGTGTTGTTTTTTCTCTGTGTCTTTATGGAATTTCCGCTAAGAGCACTTAGTTCCTTCTTGTTCCTTCTAGTCCTTAAACATGGTCCAGGTTTTCATAAACATTAAGGTTAACAACAGCAAAAGGACTGCCGAAGTTGTTAACCTCGGCGCTCAAATATCCAGATGTTGGGGGATATTTGCCAGAAATTTATTCTAATGAGCCAGATCATTTTGGCACAGGTTATAGGTATCCTTAAAGAAGGCTTCTTGGAAATTAATTCAAGAATACCTTTCTTGGTAAAAGTGCCAGACCCCAGGCAAAAGTGAGACATTAAAGATTGATTTTTTTTCTTATTGGGTGCATTGTAATTTTACACCATATTGGGGTACAGAGTGTTAGAAAAATACATGCACACATTCTTGTTGCCCTCCTCACAGGGTCTACCCCCACCTTGTACCCTAAAGACTTCTTTCTAGTTGTAATATTTGAAGACAAAAGGACAGGTGTGGTTCGAAATTAACAAGCAAGTCTATGAGCAAGGTTAAAATAGCAAAGAGTTGGGGTGGGGGGAGGTTGAGCTTTCTGCCTATAATAAAACCGAATTTGGGAGCACAATGCAAGTGTTAAGGTGGTAAACAGGTTAGGTCAATGAGCAAACGTGCTTTGAGCTTTACAATTCAGACTTTCCTCCACCAATTCTAATTGCAAGACCTCTGCATACCGCAATTCCCGTGAAAACCAAGGTTGCCCCAGTCTCCTCCATCCGATCTTTCTGAGCAAGTCCTTTTCCTTGAAGTTCAGTGTTTACAAGCATCTGTCTGTGAGCCTCACTTTTCCCCTCCCAGTTACCAACCAGTATTCCAGCCCAGTACCTGGGGGCAAATCTCAGATATAACAAGCCCTGGAGCCCAGAAAATTCCTGCAGCTGACTATGTTGTGTGGTTGGGTGTTGCTGTTGTAACCACTAGCAGTGGTAGGCTAGTCACAAGAGATTTAGATGAGACACTGGGCTAACCCAGACACCTGAAGGCTTTCTCTGAATAGACTTATTATAAGAATAATTTGTTCTCCGAAGTTTTTGAAATACAGTTACTTATGTTGTAATTAGAGTGGGATTTGCCACTGTGAGAGAAGTGGTAAAAGTTGAGATGACTTTATCCCTTATATTTCCAAGTAGATTTTCTTTTTTAGGTCAATATCAAATTTAACTTGAGTTCTAGATGGTTGGATAATTTGTTTAAATTCATGATTGTTTGAGTATTATACTGTGTTTCTAGATAAATAGTAATTAAGCATGAAGAATGGAGAGTGGAAATTAATTGGTATTTTTCAGATGGCTGGGGCAGAGAAGAAGAGTGTAGCTGGGAGGGCGTGGCTAATCCCAAAACTTGGAAGTCTGAGACAGGAGGATTGTAGGTTCAAGGCCAGCCTCAGCTACTTAGGCTTTCAGCAACCTAGTGAGACCTTATTTCATATTTTTAAAATAAAGACTGGGAGTATAGCTCAGAGGAGAATACTCCTGGGTTCAATCCCTCTTACAAAAAGGAGTCCTTACTTAGGTCACAGAAAAGCCCCTGTTAGTGGCAGCCTTGGTCAACCTTGGTCAGCCTTGGTCAACCATCAGTGTCTTGTAGAGGAAGTGAAGGATCCTGGGTAACACAAATAAGAGATGGAACATTATGTCCAGATGTCCAGGCCCTTCTTTAAATGTCTTCTTTTCTACCTTTTCAGATATGATGTGACAGCTAGAAGAAAATGCCATATATATATGTATGTGTGTGTATATATATATATATATGTATATATATATTTAATTTTATGAGAAGAGGATTGAATCAGATGGCATTTAGGGAGCTCTCGAGAAAACGTAATACTAGGAAAGTCTGAGACCCATTGTTTCCAAGTCATGTTCCTTCAGATATTACAAGTTGTGGTTCTGAAATCACAAGGCACAGGATAGGCATGGCTTTCTGAATAGAAGTTCACTGCCTTTTGTAAAGCTCATAACCAAATCTAATTTGATTTTTCGACATGTTCCCTGTGTTCTTTTCATTTCTCAGAAACCAATTTCAGAAGTAAATAGTTATCTGTCAAATCCACTAGATTTAACAAATGTAGTATAATTATGTAATTTTTCAGTATTTCCCAATTACTTTTCTGCTCATGCCTCGGATTGCCGATGGAGCACATTTGCTCATGGCATTAACTTGTTGATCTAAATCATAGGCAACTTAGTTTCCAAAGAAATTGACATTTATAATCTCTTATTGCAAATGCAAGGCAAATATTTATCATGGGAATAAGTATTTTAAGTACATGGATTTATTTCTAGTTTTCTTTCTTCTCATTGCTTCTTGGGCTCTCTTATTTCAGTAGCTCTCAGATTAGTACATACTTTCTGGATGAACTTTTGCAATTCAAATATTTTCTATGTTAATTTCTAATCTTGATCAGAAATATAGATGATGACATAAATATTTCAGGCCTTGTTTGACATTAATGTGAATATGAAGATCAATTAATATACTTTTATATCAGTTTAATACAGACACTGATAAAATTAACTGTGAAAAGTAGGTATTATTGCTGGATGAGGTGGTGCATGCCTGCAATCCTGCTATTTCGGAGGCTGAAAAGATCGTAGGTTTGTAGCCAGCCCCAACAATTTACTGAGACTCTCAGCAACTTAGCAAGACCCTGTTTCAAAATAAAATATAAATAGGGCTGAGGGTGTAGATTGGAGGTAGATACCTCTGAGTTCAATAGTAACACCCCTGAGTTCAATTCCTAGTAGCATGTGCGCGTGCATGCGCGCGCACACACACACACACACACACACACACACACACACACACACACAGCTGTTAAATGTTTTATGGATTGCACAGTGGAATATTAACAGCAACAATAATAGTTATATGTCTAAAGAGTTGAAATAAACTCCCTGAATACATTATCTCATTGATTTTTTCCCACACATTGTGAGGTGGATATTACCAATAAGGAATCAGACTTAGAGGCTTAAAATTTTATCTAAATTGCATAGATTGTATGAGGAAGATCCAAGGCTTGCACCCAGGTTTCTGATACCAATGTCTTTTATTTCCAGAAAGTCTCTCTAGCCAAATTTATAATATTAAACATGTAAATGTAGTCATACTGAAGCAGACTCCCTCTAATACTGACAACTTCCTGGTAACTAGTGTTCTGCATTTTCCCTTGCTGAGAGTTAGGCTGAAGGGCTGCCCTCCTGGCCTGATAGGCACCAAGGAAGAGGAGACATGGCCGAAATGACCAGTTCCTGCCTAGCTAAACCTGCATATGTATATCTCCTTTCTTTTGTCCAGTTTGCTGCCTCTTCCCTTATAAAAGCTTGCCTTGCCCTTCAGTTATCCAAAGATTTAAACGAGAAAGTTTCCTCTATCTTCTTTCAAAGCTGGCTTTAATAAAACTCATTTTCCTGCCAATTTGATTCCAAGTATTTAGTTTCCTCCTGATAAAAATACTTTTTCCTTGGAATCCATCAGATCCCATTCATTAAATTTTTTATTTTATTATTTTTATTTTTATTTTTTTATTTTTTGGTGGTACAGGGGATGGAACCCAGGGGCCTTCTACCTCTGGGCTATACTCCCATACCTATTTTATATTTTATTTAGAAACAGGGTCTCTTAAGCCTGTGAGGCTGGCTTTGAACCTGTGTGATCCTCCTGTCTCAGCCTCCCAAGCGTGGGGATTACAAGTGTGCACCACCACACCCGGCCATTCATTAATTTTTGACATTTCTTATTTCCAAATTTAAAATTTTGTCTACATGAGTTACCTCATATTATGAAGGTAGCTTATCGACATCTATAACATACTTAAGAGCCATTCTTTTTAAAGAAGTTTATAAGATTATCTTTGTACCACATCTAAATTGTAATTTGTAGTTTTGAAAACAGTATTACACTGGTGGCCAACACATCATCACATTATTTTATTTTAATTTCTAGGGCTTCTGCATGGTATATACGTCTCTGTTTTTATGCCAGACTTCTTCCTAGGTAATCTCAGGAAAAGAGCCAGAAATTTTTTGTGTCTTTGAAATTAAATATAGTTCAAAGCCCTTCTGACTTTGAAGGCTTATTCACTGAATGATGCTCCCTAGGCCTTGCATAAACATGCTTTCCAGGTGCCATGTCTCTTGGATTTATTGTTGGCACAAACTAGTGATGATAATGTGAATTTCTTACTCTTTTTCACCTCATTGTATTGTTCCATCCTAGATATCTATGTATTTTTTTTTTTTTTTGGTATTAAAAAGTTAGTTATTCAGCCAGGCGTGGTGGTGCACACTTGTGATCCCCGCGCTTGGGAGGTGGAGACAGGAGGATCGCACAGGTTCGGAACCAGAGCGCTGGCTTAAGAGACCCTGTTTCCAAATAAAAAAAGTATAAAAATAGGTACTGGGAGTGTAGCCTGGAGGTAGAAGGGTTTCCAGGAACCCCAGTACCACCAAAAAAAGTTAGTTATTTAATTTATCAGTAGCAATTTGGATATGAATGGTTTTATTTATAAAGAATCCAGACTCTAATTAGTTAATGAACAGATAGCAAATTCCAGATGTATATGTTTTTATCCCTAATTTTGGTCTAGAAATAGAATTTCAAGCTTCTATTCAGAAGAATAAAATCACCTCAGCTAATGTTTAGTGCACAACACAATCGCCACCTGTAGTTTCCTTTCCTGATTTGATGTTCTGTGAATTTTTACAGATTTGATTCTGTTTTCAGGTTTTCTACCAAGACCTTTTTTCTTACAATTGAATCATGTAGTCACTGAAGAAATCCAAAACCGACCCTTTGACTTTTTATTTTATTATATATTATTGTCTTGCAATAAAGTATATTTAAAAGAGAAGTTAACTCGACAAAGAAAAGCCACAGGACAGTCTACAAGAATTGAGTCTCGCGCTTTCTTCAACTTCCCCAAGGCCAGTTTTCAACCGACATTGTTTTCACAATAAAGAGGCTGATTTCATATAACATCTGTCGCTATGGCGACGATAGGAAAAGAGTAACTGGAAAAGCTAATGGCGCTTTTCCTAGCTTGTCTTCTGGAATGTGTAGCTGACATGGAAACAATAGCAACGTGATTAGTAGAGGGAGAGGTCAGTGAGCTCCTCTGGTGTGCCTTTGTCGGTTCCTAAACGAGGAAGGAAGGACGTTCAGGCAAGGCCAGCCAGCCTTCTCAGGAGTCACCCCCATGTCCAGACTTTCACCTGTTTCAGTGCTTGAATTCCATAAGAAGATGTCAAAAGAATAATAGTAAACGTTGCTCAGAAGAACTCAATAAAGTGAAGGAATAAGTGATGACAAGACAAAAATACAACTAGCAGTGTTAGGACTTTGACTTAGGCCCTATGAGGAGGAGGAGGAGGAGGAAGAGGAGAAGGAAGAGGAGGAAGAGGAGGAGGAGGAAGAGGAGGAGGAGGAGGAAGAGATGAAGGAGGAGGAGGAGGAAGAGGAGGAAGAGGAGGAGGAGGAGATGGAGGAGGAGGAGGAGGAGGAGGAGGTGGGGGAGGAGGAGGAAGAGGAGGAGGAGGAGATGGAGGAGGAGGAGGAGGAGGAAGAGATGGAGGAGGAGGAGGAGGTGGGGGAGGAGGAGGAAGAGGAGGAAGAGGAGGAAGAGGAGGAGGAGATGGAGGAGGAGGAGGAGGAAGAGGAGGAAGAGGAGATGGAGGAGGAGGAGGAGGAGGAGGAGGTGGGGGAGGAGGAGGAAGAGGAGGAGGAGGAGATGGAGGAGGAGGAGGAGGAGGAGGAAGAGATGGAGGAGGAGGAGGAGGTGGGGGAGGAGGAGGAAGAGGAGGAAGAGGAGGAGGAGATGGAGGAGGAGGAGGAGGAAGAGGAGGAAGAGGAGGAGGAGGTGAAGGAGGAGGAGGAGGTGAAGGAGGAGGAGGAGGTGGAGGAGGGGGAGGAGGAGGAAGAGGTGGAGGAGGAGGAGGAGGAGGAGGAGGAGGAGGAACTACAGGGAGAAGAAGGCAGGGGTATGGCTTGCTATCAGCCACAAGGCAGTTGACACAGCCCAGGTGATTAGCAAGTTTGAATCAAAACATTTGATTTTTATACAGTAATATAGAGGTATCCCTGGCTGTGCGAGGTTATATGAACACAGATAAAAATATGGAAGGAAACGTGTGAATTGCTAGAATGAGTTCCCCTGAAGGTGGCCTATATGTGGGGAAATGAGGCAGGAAAGGGCAAGTGGAAATCAAGAAAAAAGAAGATGACTCATCTCTGTGATCACAGTGATGAGAGTCTCTAGAATTATAAAAAGAGATGTCAAACCAATTCCCCTTCAGAATTCTGAGGAGCTTACTAAGCACCAATGACCTTTGGGACTCGCCAAAACAGATTATATCTGATCTTATGAAGGGAGAATCTGGAGTGGGGCAGAAGACTGGATGGCAGTTGATCCGCATTGCTCCAGGACTCGGTTCTAGATCTTTTCTCCACAGGTGTCCAATGCATTGGGGGAGAAGGGAGCATGGAAGGGAGAATGGCAGTATTACATAGAATAACTTTCTGGAAAAGTAGCAAACCAACATTATATGTAAGGGTAAACAAGAATCATTGAGTGATTCAAAGAACCTATAAAGGATGTTTAAAAGCATTTTATATTTAGCGGGAGAATGGCAGTATTACATAGAATAACTTTCTGGAAAAGTAGCAAACCAACATTATATGTAAGGGTAAACAAGAATCATTGAGTGATTCAAAGAACCTATAAAGGATGTTTAAAAGCATTTTATATTTAGCACCAGGATGACCAGCTAACTACCCCTCCCTCAGAATTAAAGAAATAAAAACCCACATCTTTGAAATGTAAGCCAATTAACATTTCCAAACACCCCCAACCACCCTTTCACAAAACTTAAACCAACTCTCTTTTTCATCCTGGGAGCTGGCTTGACACTCCTGGTCCATGCTGGTACTCTCTTCTGCTGAAGCAAAAAGTAAAGACTCTTTTCCCCTTCGCCAGGTTGCCTCTATCAAATTCTTCTGATGCAGAGCACAGGAACCCACCAAGCCAGCATCATGACACACCATCTCCAAATTTAGTGACTTGAAACGACAGTAAGTATTCTGTTGTCATTCTTGGTTTCTATAGGTTACTAACTCAGGAAGACTTAGTTGGGCAATTCTGGTTCAAGTTCTCACATACATTATAGTTAGTGGGTTGGCCCAGTGAAGTCTGGAGCCGCTTAGGGCCAAATGGGTCTCTCTCTCCATATACATACATATATAATTATATATGCACACACACATAAACATATAATACATTTTATATAAGGTGTGTGTGTGTGTGTGTGTGTGTGTGTGTGTGTGTGTGTGTTATCTCTGCAAGGCTAGTTTAGCACAGCTTGATGGCCTCATGGTAATGAGGTGCTTACCTGGAAGATAAAGACATCAAGGGCACACATTTCAGCTTTAAAAGTATGCATTTTGCTAATAAGGTAGAAGAAGTCACAGCACATATTATACTCCAAGTCTGGGAGGCCAGGGAAAGCTGCATCCAGCTGATTACAAGAGAGCCACAAATCTGCCTGGACTCAAGATAAGGGGAATTCAAACTCCACTTCTCGATGAGGTAGTGACTATTTTTAGAAAGCATGTGCCAAGCGAGGTGTGGTGGTGCACGCTTGTAATCCCTGTATTGAGAGGCTGAGATAGGAGGATCACAGGTTTCAGCCTCAGCCACTTAGTGTGCCCCTCTGCAACTTAATGAGACCCTGTTTAAACATAAAGAATAAAAAATAGGGCTGGGAATGTAGCTCAGAGGTAGAATGCCCCTGGGTTCAATCCATGGTACGAGAGAGAGAGAGAGAGAGAGAGAGAGAAAGAGAGAGAGAGAGAAAGAGAGAGAGAGAGAGAGAGAGAGAGAGAGAGAGAGAGAGAAAGAAGAAGAAGAAGGAGGAGGAGGAGGAGGAGGAGAAAGAAGAAAAGAAGGAAAGAAAGAAGAAAAGAAGGAAAGAAAACAAGCAAGCATGTATTATGTATTATGGAAGATATAGCTGTGAACATCTTTGAGGAATATGATCTGTGACAGGTGCTTAGTTGAGAAGGATTTAAAGACCATGACCATGGTGTATGGAAGGGCCCAGCAGTAGCTGTAAAAACAGGAGGCGGTCAAAGAGCTCTTGCTCTCTCTGCATTATACACTTTCTTCTCTCTAGACCTTTTGAAAAATAAAGGCTACCCTATTAATAATTCCCATACTGTTTTCTTAGACAGAACAAATCAAGTCTGCAAAAAAATCCAATAACACTCCCCCCATAAAGCCCAGAGTGACTTCGAGGATGGAGTATAAGGAGGGGAATACGCACAAGTACAAAAAGTGTTTCTGGACGATAAATGGATAAAGACTGGTTCTGAAAGATATAAGGATCCATGCTAGTAAAGCCTAGGAAATGCAGAACTCTTTGCTATGGAGACTGTAGGGGGAGGTAAACTTCTTAAGCAAGACAGAAAAATACCATAAGTAACTGGCAGATTTTCTTCTTTTTTCTTTTTCTTTTTACTTAGAAATTTAAAGCTTCAGTATAACAAAAGAAAACCTTTTTAAAAAATCGGAAAACAAACAATGAAGGCTGGGAGAAAGTGTCTGTAATACACATAACAAAGGATTATATTTCAAAGAGGTTCTAAAAAATGTGCAGGCAAATTATAAACATGAAAAATAGCTAAACATGAGGATACCAAAAGGCAGTCTGTAAAAAAGAAGTGTCTGCAGGGAAGTAAAGTCATGTATTTTCCTCTCTCCTCAGAAGTTCCATGACTCACTCCCCAACACAAGGTAAATTAATATGAAATCAGCATAGCAAATTTATTTAACCAAAGTTTTATGTCATGTGGGAACTTTAGATGTAAAAACCAAAATACTCAGATGAATTGTTTTTCTGTGAAGACTGAGGAAAGAAGTGGAAGTTGTGGAGAAAAATCACTGGACACAAAGGGTTATCAGCTAATGGCAATAAACAGGGACTTAAGAAAGGCTGGTTTTTTTCGGGCTTCCCTGTGTGTCTCTGATGACATTCCTTTCACCCACAAGGGATGCACCAAAACACAGCTCACATGAGAATCTTCTGGAGAGAAAGAGGGAATCCAGAGAGTGACTTTTTAGGTATAATGGTTTGATTTGGGGGAGGGGATGTCTAGCTTATATGGCTTGCTTAGGGGGAGAGGAATTCTTGTTTCTATGATCCATTTCAAGGCAAGTAAGAGGAATGGGAGATCTTCAATTTCTTTTTTCAATATTTTATAATTTTCTTTGTAGGGGTCTTTTACCTACTTGGTTAAGTTTATTCCTAAGTATTTTATTTATTGTGGGAAATCCTGAGTGGAAGTATTTTCTGGATTTCTTTTTCAGTGGATTTAGTTAACATTAAAAATGGATATATCTTTAATACAGCAAATATATTTTTAAGCATATATTCAACAGAAAATTATTTATTTTTATTTATTTTTATTTTTTTTAAACATTTTTTTATTGAACATAAGTAGTATACATTTATACTATATTTGGTGCCCTCTCCCCCCCTCCCCCTTCCCCCCCCACCAATGGTTGTCCAGGTTAACCATGTCTTACTCATAATTTTACACATGTTCAGGTGTAGACCCTCATTAATCCAGATCGGTCTTTCTCCTCTCCTATCTTTCCATTAAAACTTAGCTAGTATTTCCCCTCTAATATCTGGGGTCCTACTGGTATCCTTTGTGTTTTCTAGTTTGGGCATATTAGAGGAAACATGTGTATCTTCTCCTTCTGTGCTTGGCTGATCTCACAACAGAAAATTATTTGCATGTAAATATTGACTCTGATCAATGCTTTTTGGCAATTTTATTATTTACAAAAACCAAATAATAAAGGTTTTTAATAAGTTAATGATTTATTTTTTAATGATGAAATTTTAGACTATAGAATACTGTATGGTTGATTAAGATAGTGAGATACATGTCTATATGTTATCTTAGACACATATAATTATATAATAAAGTTAAAATTATATAGCATCTATGCCAGGCGTGGTGGCGCACACTTGTAATTCCTGCGCTTGGGAGGCAGAGACAGGAGGATCGCGCAGGTTGGAAGCCAGTCACGCGCACTGGCTTAGGAGACCCTGTTTCCAAATAAAAATGTAAAAATAGATCTGAGAGTGTAGCCCGGAGGTAGAAGGGCTTCCAGGAACCCCAGTACCACCAAAAAAAATTATATAGCATCTATATGTACTGTGTATTATAATAATATGTAATATAAAGAAAATAGCAAATACAAATGCATATAATTAGGTAAGTAGAAGCACAGAGTCCAGACAATTTATTTGAAATTATTGGTAGGATTAGTAGAGTGTTAGCACCTATTTGGGGTGAGATTGAAGGGGAAATTTAATTTTACTTTACAAGCATTCTTGTCTTTGGAAATACTTCTGTAACTGAGTTATTGGCATTTGATCCACAAAACTAAAGAAAAAATGGCCATTATATGTACTGGTTAGCCAAGATTTTGGTACAAACTAATATCCACTGAATGAATGAATATCTTGGTTCCATTGTTACATTTCCATATGTCTGTTTTCTGCATACAGGGAGCCTAGGGTTTCTACAGTTAAACCACTTTTTTAAAAAAAGGGATAATAGCTTTGAGGAAGGTTGTTTAGTAAATCATGCTTCTACTTTGATAAATCAGTCCTACATAGTAACCATTGTCAAATAATTGAAGTTAGAAACAACAAAGATGAATGTAAACAGCTCTACTGGCTCTACTCTATTCATTTGGATGAGCAAAGATTTGCAGCACAAGTGATTCAGTTCCCTGCCCAAATTGACTAGAAAATTCTCATTTCATGCAATTATAGATCTTTATTGCCTCTCATTATAGAATGATTTCCCTAAAGAATAGACAAAAGTTGAAAAAGACTAATTTTCTAGAGTAATTTTAAAAAATTGTAGCACCTTTTCTTTTGAAAATTGAATTTGAACAAGACCCAAGAGTAGTGTAAAATTCAACCCCTATTTTACAGGACTTCATTATAAATCCATATCAGTATTTCCAATGTACAAGTAAGAATCTGGATTTCTACTCCTTATTTCATTTTTACCACCTGATTTAAAAAATGACTTAATTTTTGGTACAAATACTAGTTGTTCCCACCCTAATTATCCTCTCTCTTTGAACCTGTATTGGCACTAACTATATTCATTCCCAAGGAAGGTAGAGGTACTTTCTTCAGTTTGATGCATCCAAAGAATCTATTATGAAATGTTGCTGTTGCTGGATTCTGAGTTCATTATTCCATATGTAGAAACAGGACATTGTCATCTCTATGCATCACATAAAAACATCTCTGTGCACATATCATAAACCACACATGTGAATCTATGCTTCACTTCCGGGGCTGCTTGGTGAAGGTGAACACCCATTGGACAAAGCTTCCTTTGAACTTCTGAAATTTCTGTGAGCCTCTCACGGTCTGGGTGCATTGTAGAAAACCAGGCCCCTTTAGGAAGGGAGAATTCACTTTTTTTCCCTTGCCCTCAGACAGGTTGGGAGGGTTATGAAGGTCAGGGTAGTGTGGAATGCATGACAAAATCAGGAAGACCTCAGGTGATTCTGAGAGTTTTTGGTTGTTGGCTTTTTGCAGTGCTGGGGATCGAACACAAGGCCTTGCACATGCTAGGCAATCACTCTTACACTGAGCTTCACCCCTAGCTGGAGAGGCTTTGATAATAGAAACTATGATGAAATACAAGTTTTTTTTGTATGTGTAGATAGGGAGGTTTTCCTCTTTTAAGGGAGATCTCATCCTAGAAGATCTTCTCCCCTACTAAAATGAGCATGCAGCTTTCCTGTGACAAAGGAAACCATAAGAAGCTCAGAATTGAGGGGCACACTGAGGACTGCACAGTTTTTCAATTTTTAGAGAGATTGGGACTCTGTGGGAACTGCTTTAATTCTGTGTAATTAGAGAGTGAGGTGAACACAGAAGCCCATGTACTGAGATTTGTGTGTAAGACCGAGACTTTGAACATTAGAACAGCTTGAGAATGTGGGATGTTAGAAATAAGTGTCATCAAATGAGGAAGATGACTCTTCCCACAGAGGCAAGTCTAAAACAGGGAGGAGTAGGGCACGGATGCTGGACCAAGAAAGAAAATGAAGAGCAGATCCCAGAGATGATAATTCCTCTAGCTGAATCTGACTAATGATTTTACTAATTCTCAGTTGAGAAGGGTTAAAAGTTAATAGAAATAAAAGCCACAGGATATTCAATTTGTAGTTTCAATACATTAGCATATATATAATTTTTCAAGTATACTCAGGTTTAAATGACTTAGGTTGCTTTATCTAATTCTCATTTCTTTGAAATGGAAGTATGCATTTTTATCTCCCTTCTCGGGTGGAGATTAAACGGAAGCCATCCTAGTCTTAATGGTCCTGTAGGTACTAAACTCATTAGAGAGAACGCTCTGAACCACGCACTCTGGTGCTACAACAGACCGCTCACCCATCCATCCTAGGACCTCAGCACCCCACTGTGCTCCCCCGGCCACTACTTGTCTCTCTTGTCTATTTTTGTTCTACATGCATGGGTATACTTTTCACAGCCCAGTTATGCTCAGGCAGTGGGATAGTTGCTGAGAGACAAAAGAAGATAATCTTAGAGGCAGTGTGTGAGACAAAGTTTACTGAAAACTGCTTCTGGGGAAGGTTCAGAGGTGACATTCTGGACACTACATATCTGTTCAAAAGGTGTTTCACCAGAAAGTACTACATCTGTCCTTCATGGTGCTTTGTCCAGTGGTGTCTGGCTGGATGAGCACTTATCCTCTGCAAAGAGCTCTGTTCCATGCCAGTTAGCACAGGGAGAGGGGTTTCATGGGTCAGGCTACACAAGCAGTGACATTATTAGCTTTCTTTGTTCCATTGCATGACCAGCATTTCAAGGAGCAATTGTTTCAGCGTGTGTGCAAGATAACACGAGTTTGCCCTACATTCCAGTGTGCACGTGAGAGAGAATCATTTAAGATTAGACTTTTCTAGGCATTCACATCCAGGCTGCTCTCATTGTTCCCCTGACTTGGCTAGGTTCTTGTGGACAGAAAAGGGTGCTTCAGGGACATGGTGTCTTACTGTCCTCCTTTCATTTAAGGATGAGACAATGGGCCAAAGAATGAAGCAAAGTGATGTTCTCAGCAGTGGCTGTTACCTAGACCATACTACCTAATCACTAAAATAACTGGGTCAAATGCTCAGTTATAATCACATTTAAAGTATGCCCTCCCAAGGCTACTTAGCAACAAAAAGGAATAAAATGATACAATCTGGATGAACCTCCAGAGAATTATGCTGAGTGAAAAAAGCCAATTCCAAAAGATTACTTTTGGAAGGACAAATTATAGAGACTCAGAATGAATTATACAGTGGTTTTCAGGAGGGACAAGATGGAGGGACAGGAGAGAAGTGGGTGTGGCTATACAAGAGCAACATGAAAGACCTTCTAGTGATGAAGGTGTGCTATATTGTGTGTGTGTGTGTGTGTGTGTGTGTGTGTGTGTGTGTGTGTGTGTGTTTGCTGGGAATTGAATCCATGGGAATTCTACCTCCAGATTACACTCTCAGACCCATTTTATTTTTCATTCTAAAAGAGTCTGTCTAGCCGGGTGTGGTGGCACACGCTTGTAATCCCCATGCTTGGGAGGCTGAGACAGGAGGATCCCATGGGTTCGAAGCCAGCCTCAGCTACTTAGTGAGGCTTTCAGCAACTTAGTGAGACCCTGTTTCCAAATAAAATATAAAATTGGTCTGGGAGGATAGCCCAGAGGTAGAAAGCCCCTGGGTTCCACCCCTAGTACCACCAAAAAAATTTAAAAAAGAGTCTGTCTAGGTTGCTTGATAGGTTGCTGAGGCTGGCTTGGAGGCCTCATGTCTCAGCCTCTCAAGTACTGGGATTACAGATGTGGCCCACCACACCTAGCTAAAAGTGTGCTCTATCTTGACAATATTATACCTTATAGCTAATATCCTGGTTTTATATTGTACTATAAGTTCATAAGATATTCCTATCAGGGAAAGTTGGTTCTGAGTATACGGGATATCCATGTGAATCTACATCTCAAAAAGCTCATTTTAAAAAGGATATGTTTCCTAAGGCAAGGTTTTAAAAATGCACTGTTTTTAATTACAAATTCAGATTTGGTGGTAGATATGGAGTGGGCCCCAGAAATTTACGTTTTATATGAGACTCTTAGGTGAATCTGATGCAGGCAGTCTACCTTGTACACTTTGAGAAAGGTTGCCCTAAGGAGATTTGGCTCCTGAGCTGAGCAATTTGCTGACCTACTCGTGAATTAAATGATTGAAATTTCATGGCAGAGTTTTTTAGTCCATGTGTATAGAAATGTGGTGAGATGCAGGTGTCGTGCACAGGCAGCGCTTCCTTGGCCTAGTTGATTGGCCCCTTTTGGGGATGTTGTAAGCATTTTCCACACCAGGTAGAGATTTCCTTCTTAAGGAGATGTCAAATCAGACTATAATAAATATAGAAAGGGGGACGGAGAAGCAATTCTATACGGATTAAAAGTAAAACCCCAAATTCAGCCTGTCCTTCCAAGTAAATCAATGTAAATAAAAGCTAAAATAGGCAAAAAAGTATCATTGCAATGATGAAAAGAGGCTGTTGTGAAAAAGACAGAAAAAAAGACAGGAAAAATGGTAATGTGAAGGCCCCAGAACTCCTTTCTCTTTACGGGATGGTTCTTGTTTTAGTCACATTAGTTACCCTTACACAAATCCTAAGCACTAATGTGTTCATTTTTTTTCCCCTGAGAATATATTTACAGTAGCAAAAAATGGAGAGGTATGTACTTTCAGAAATAAGAAATTCATTTTCTTCTGAGGAGACACTAAGAAGACCCAGGACAGGATGCCTTCAGGATGCGCCACCATGCCTAGTTGACCACAGTAGTTTTATAATCTAATCTCAGTTGATAAAATGAAAAAAAGGAAATTAGTTTTTTCCTTTATTATATACTTAGGTTTTTTAAACATCACAAGTATACATGATATTCATAAGACAAATCATAAAGAATAGAAAAAACATATTTAATTAGTATTGTTTCAGCATTTTTAGCATCATGTTCCTATTCATATTATCAAATACTGACACTTCTTGTGTGGCCTGAGGCAAGCAACTTCTCAGGGCCTTCATAGACTGACTTGTAAAATGAGGAAAGGTGACTGTCAGATTCGAGATGGTTATTTATGAAGTTAATAGGCTCTACTTCAGAGATTGGTACACTGTAGGGGTTTCCGTATATGGTTCAATAACAGATCACTTAAAAATGGTGAAAAGGGGCCAGGCGTGGTGACACATGCTTGTAATCCCTCCTTTTGGGAGGCTGAGAAAGGAGGATCACGCAGGTTCAAAGCCAGCCTCAGGTACTTCGTGAGGCTCTCAGCAACTTAGTAAGACCCTGTTTCCAAATAAAGTATAAAATAGGTCTGGGAGTATAGCCCAGAGGTAGAAAGCCTCTGGGTTCTACCCCCAGTACCACAAAGCAAAACAAAACAAAACAAAAAACAAAATAGGCTCTATAATCTAATGTGCTTGTGATTATTTCATATAATTTACTTTAAGTCTCAGTTTTCTCACCTGAAAATGGAAATATCTACTTTGATGGTGTTATAAGGATCAAATAAAATAATTACAGTTGCTGGATTTAGCAAATAAAAATAATGCTTTAATATGAATTACATTCCATCAAATATTTGGGACATATACAAAACACCTGTTGTTTACCTAAAATTTGAATTTTATTGATATCCTGTATTTTATCTGGTAGCCTTAGAAATAATGTGTGCTAATAGTTGTAACTTTTTTGAGTGCTTATTTTGTGTGCCAGGCACTATAGCTGGAGGGAGTTATGATGACCCCCCTTCATTTGCATTTAGAAGGTGGAAGTTTTCCAATACCAAATACTCAGTAAACAGGAGAGATAAGATTCAAATCTACCATATCATACTGCCTCTTCAAGAGATGAAAGCACTTTGAAACTGGAAAGTATCCAAGTGTTTATGGTTTCTCTGTTCATTACTTCTATCCTAAATATAGTAGGGTAACTGCTATAGTAGGGGATTAAGAGTTGCCATTAAGGGTAGAAAACAGCCTGCATTTATTTCTCAACCTCCAGAAAATCTGTGTTTCTAGGTTAACCAAAGCAAGTGCACTAGAGGCTAGCAACACACAGTGGAAAACGTAGAGCCTAGGAGTGTCTACACCAGTGCCAATGCTAGAGGAGAGCTTTGTTGATTAACTGGGCCTTACAATAAATTAGTTTTGCAAGCAATATATATGAGCATATTTGCCTGCTCAGTAATCTTTCAAATGACCAGAATATCCTGTTATGGTTACCAAGGTCTATTATAGATAACAACGACACAAAAGTGCTATCAGAGACTTTCTACAACTCCTACCTCCTAATCTTGTCTGTAAATAACAAAAGATTGAACTTAATCATACATACTTTGAATCTTTCAAGTATGATCAGTACATCATTCATTCAAGCACTTATTAGCATTTTCCAGACATTGTTCTAAGTACCTAACAGATAATAACTCTTTTAATTCTCAAATCACTTTACTAGGTAGGTGTTATTATCACATCTATTGAAGTTTGGTATGGTTACACTGGGTTCCTCCTATAACCTTGTGCTGGTCAATTGGCCCACTGGAGATGTCCATGCCGAATCCTTGGAGCCTGTGAGTATGTTATGTTCCAGATCAAAAGGGCTTTGCAGGTGAATTAAGCTTACAGACCATAACGTAGGGAGTTCATCCTGGATTCCGAGGTGATCCCATTCCAGGTACATCAGCCTTACACTAGATAACTTTCTCTGACTGGAGGCAGGAGAGATGCAGAAGACGGTGAAGTCAGGGAGAGCAGCAGCAGGAGAGGGACTACATGCACTGTTGGTTTGAAGATGGAGGTGAGCCATAAGGGTGATACAGGTGACCTTAAGTTGCCAACAGGGGTTCCCAGCTGGTGGCCAGTGAGGAGACAGAACACAGCCCTGAGACTAAGCGGAGTCCAACTTTGTCAACCATCTGAGTTAGTGTGGAGGCAGATTATCCCCCAGAGCCTTCAGGTGAAAGCCTGGGTTGGCTGACACCTTGATTTCAACTTTCTGAGACCCAAAAAAGAGCAACTGGCTAGGCTCATGTGAATATCTGGCCTAAGTAATGGGGATATTGTAATGCATTTATAACTGTGTTAAGCCATTAAAGTTGGTGTAATTTTTATAGTAGCAATATATACAACATCATTTTACATTTCAAAATGGTAGTTACATAATTCTCACTTAAGCAGATGTTTTATTTCTGTAATGATTGTGCTGACCAAGTGTTCTTTGTATTGTACAATTGCAGAGGGACCCTGTACAGTTCCTCAAATACTGAAGCCCACCCATTTTGGACCTCAGAATTGCATTATTAACTTATCTGAGAGAGGAATTTGGTTTGGAGGAAGCTGCAGAATGGCAGAGGAAAAACCCACAGTGAGAAGGCTAAAAGTCTAGACTCGTGGCCTGAGTCAGGGCTGCAACCTGGGCTCAATTACCATCTAGCTATGGGCAAGCCACTTAACATTGCTATGCCTTGATTTATCTTCAAAATTCAGATGATGATAAGAATAGTTATCATGACTGCTGTCATGAGTTATTGGGCTGATATATGATGATCTCCTGGAATGGCCTGAGTATTACAAAGACGATCTAAAGTGTTTGGCTCTGTGATTAGTCTCTGTTGCAGAAAGGTTTCACACAAAGGTGAAGATGGAAGCACATCAAATAAAAAAATGCTCAAAAGGATTTGACAGTAGATAAATATAAGTTAAAACAATTTAGATAGCACTAAAGATGTGCACAATGGGAATGAACAACATTTTGAGTATAATGGAAAGTCTTGATAATCTAAGTGTTGGGGAAGGTGTGGGCCTCGGGCATCACCTGCCACTATTGCCAAGGGTGTGACCTGTACAGCCACTCATTCATCAAGCAATCTGATGTCATGTAGTCAAGGTGAATAGACACTGCCTGCATGTCAGTGGGGTTTTCCTGGAAACAGGCCTGGAGATAAGGAATGGAGCAGAAGTGGTTTGTCCAGTAGGTGATGCCAAGAGATGCTGGTAGAAAGAGAAGGCACCGAATAAAAGATGTATTTTCAAGAATGCTACCACTGTGCATAACTTGAGCTTAGCCAGGAACTTCTAAGAGCTAGTACACAACACAAGTCTCACAGTTTTCTCACCCAGTAGATGGAAGAGCTGATGTATTTATATACAATGTTCATCATGTGGAAATAAACCAACTCCTAGGCAAAGAGATAAAGCTGCTGACAAGTGGCAGGAGGAGGCTGCCAAAGGAGGCTCCATGCTGGGAGCCAAAAACAGGTGGGTGCAGCACAAAAATTGCTACCCATGATGGCCGAGAATTCCACTCCTGAGTAAATACCAGAAATGGTCATAATGTTCCATATAGGACATGCATGAGGATGTTCTCTGCAGCATCTTTTTTCTTTTTCTTTTTTTTTTTGGTACTGATGATTGAACCCAGGAATATTCTACAACCGAACTACATCCCCAATCCTTTTATTTTGAAATAGGATCTTGTTAAGTTGCTGAGGCTGACCTCAACCTGAGATTCTCCTGCCTTAACCTCCCTAGTACCTGGTGTTACAGGCATGTGCCACTAAACCTGGCTCATGGTGTGATTTTGGATGGCAGGAGTTCTAGACAGGCTGAGTGATCAAGGCTAGATGGTGAATAGCATCAGTGGGCAATGTGCACAGGGAATATTGCACAGTAGTTAAAAGTAACAGCTGTGTTTATACAAAGCTACCTAATGAGTCTTAAAATAATTTTGAGTGAGAAAGTAATAGAATTAGATTTATTTATTTATTTATTTATTTATTTATTTATTGTGGTGCTCGGGATTGAGCCCAGGGGCATTCAACCTCCAAGCTACATTCCCAGCCCTATTTTTTATTCTTTATTTTGAAACAGGGTCTCACTAAGTAGCTGAGGCTGGCTGCAAACCCTGTCTCAGCTTCTCAGGTACTGGGATTATAAACATGTACCACCATACCTGGCATAGAATGAGATTTATATCACACACACACACACACACACACACACACACACACACACACATACACACACATACACACACACACACACACACCAATGAATATTTTGTAGCAAAAAATTTAACCAAAAATTTATATAAACATATCAGAATAATTTTCTGTCTAGGAATGGGACTAAAAAGATCATAAATGAGTAAATAATCAATATAATTAATTTTTTTGGTTGTACTGGGGTTCCTGGAAGCCCTTCTAACTCCGGGTATACTCCCAGACCTATTTTATACTTTTTATTTGGAAACAGGGTATCTTAAGCCAGCATGGCTGACTTTGAACCTGCTCAATCCTCCTGTCTCTGCCTCCCAAGCATGGGGATTACAAGTGTGCACCACCATGCCTGGCAATATAATTAAATTTAACCTACACAAAAGGGGAAGCTTTTATTGATCATTGATGATAATCTGCCTTGAACTGTGGAGTATTAATTATTCAACAATCTGTACCTAATGTCCAAGAGAAAAATGTTATCCAGTGATTTATGATGCTCTGTTTTTCTAATCCAAAGTACTTGATTGTTTTCTAGAGTTTTCCCAGAAGTAGGCCACTGCATGAGGTGATGACCTCAAAGAGAGGGCAATGGATGCTGAATCCCTGAGTGAGGCTTGCTCTGTGGGTAAAAGAAGGAAATTCACACTAAACTGAGATCAAGGAAGGGTAGAGTGGCAGCCCAGATATTCCTACCTGAAGAGGGCCAAAGTGTCTGCTAGGCTAAACCTAAGCCAATCCAGCAGAATGGATGAGGGTGCTGCTAAGTGAAGGAGGGATCTGAAAAAGAGAAGCCAGCCATAATTATCTCAGTCTCCAGGTAAGAGGCAGGTTATTTTCTTTCATAATGAAACTATTACGAGGATCAACATTTATGCAAAATAGAATGATTGAAGATACCTATATACTGAAGTGAATCAAAATTTGATTTTAATATAGTTTTTATAACAACAGTGGGTCTGAATTTCCAAACAAGGGGTACTTTTTCTATTCAGGTTCCTTGAATCTTAAGCTTTCACTTAATAAAATCTTTCTGTACCAGCCAAGAACTACAATAACCTTGCCTTTTCTGATTTTGGGTAAGCATGCTGCAAATATCTCACAAAAAAGTATTGCGGAGCTGATTTTTTTTGTGTAGCATGCATGAGAAATTTGCCAATTTAAGTTTGATTTGAAAAACATGATACATTTAAGGCACTATTCAACACAGTTTTGTAGATAAAGATTATAAAGTCATAGTCTATAAATTTAATCTGTCTTAAGGGTATATTGTACTGTAGGAAGTCAAATGTCCCAGAAATAGCCTGACCATGACAAGAAATTTCCAGTAAGATGGCCATTTTATTATCTCACACTTCCAGAAGAAATTTAGAAATAAGGCTTTTGCTCTCAGACCAGTTCTTAGAGCAAAGGATTTGAACAAGGATTCAGAAAATTCAGTAGCATTTGCAGTTGGTTACAGTGGTCCTATCTTCTATCATAGCCTGCTTAAGTTTCTTAAGTTGTATTTATAAAGCAGTCTGGCAGATCTACTTAGCTAGATGGATGGTAAGATTATTTTTGCCTTCTTAGCCATGTGACACTTGCCTCTGATCTAGTGAAATGGTTCACTGTGGCAGGATGCCATCTCTTTGCAAACAATCCTATTAAATGGCAAATTATAAGATCTCTGTGTAGCTCCCAGCTGAAACATTTTGTTTGTATTCTTCATAATAGATCATTCCTTTGAAGTAGCTGCTGTTTCAAAGGAGATTGTAGGCATTTAAAAAATCTAGGTCACTTCTCACACATTCCAGAAAAAAAAAAATTGTGATAGTCAAAAGCCAGAGGACCCATCTGTAGCTATGTGGGAACTGTATGAGGTTGTAAATAAAACCAGTGGGGAGCCCAGCACAGCTTCAAACCCTGACCCCCAGCATCAAGATTGCCAAATATTGAAAACTGTGAATGAGGAAAAATGGAAAAACATCTTTATGTATGGACATAATTAGAATGCCAATCACATTCACATTAGCAATGAGGATTTTAATATTGAGGAAGGGTTAATGAAGGAATTGGTCACACTAGATGACACTGAAACTCAGCAAATAAGTATTTTTCTAACAATTGACCATTTTTAAGAGTCACATCATTTTTTTATTAAAAATAGTCACACAGATATTTTTGGGGACAAAAAATTGTTAACAATACTTCTGATTGGTAAATGATTTGAGTGGCTAAGTGTGGAAAGTTTACTTCTCAATTCATTGATATCACACCTATGTGCACAAACACAAACTTGGAAGCATTCTTTAGTACCTTTTCTCTCTTCTTTGTTATTTCATATTTTTAACACATTTTGTAATGAACACTTCGTATAATGAGGTAGCATATATGGTGGGCAAGAGTGCAGATGCTGGAGTAAGGTGTCTATTTTCAATGTCAATTAGTCTGACAATTATTCTATATGACTGAGAAAATCACTTCACACTGTGTCTCATCTGTTTGTCAGTGCAAGGGGTTTTATGTAAGAGCATAAGCAGAATATTAATTGTAAACACATTGATAATGAATATTTTATTTTATATATTTGATTTTATTTCATAAATCAAATATATAATATAGTTATAAATGAGTTATAGCCATAGTGTACATAGTTTACAGTTAAGTGTCTAGTATGTTAAAGCTTTTAATAGTATACTATTAATAATTCTTGCTTAATGATTTTTGTTTTTAGTACTACTTGGCAGTTGTGATTACCAGTGAAGGGAGCATTTCCAAATATATTTATACCTCTCAACAGTCTTGAAAAGATTGTTTTTGGGGGCTGACATGTATACACATGGGTCACTAAGGTCTGCAGGATTTAGTCCTCAGCTTCATACAGTTGGGGCATGCTGATGTGGCTCTGGCCTTTGATAATGCTGTTTAGGAGTGTTTATGGTTGCTAAGGTCACCATAATAAAGTACCACAGACAGATGGCTTAAACAACAGAACGTGTTTCTTCACAGCTCTGGGAGCTAGAGGTTCATGATCAAGGTGTTGGCAGGATGGTTTCTTCTGAGGACTGACCTCTTCTTGGCTTTTCTGGTCTCTTCACAACTTTCTTTTGTGTGTGTCTGTATTCCAGTTTCCTTCTCTTGAAAGAAGTCAGTAATACTGGATTAGGACCTGCTCACCAACTGAAGCATCTCACTTTATTTGAACTACTTCTTTAAGGACCCTTTCTCCAAATAAAGTCACATTTAGAGGTCCTGGGATTAGCACTTTAACCTGTAAATTGGGGGTGGGGGCACAATTAAGCATAAGAGGGGTTTTGCTTTCTAGTTAGGAGTGGAAGGGAAGAACAGAGGGACCAGAGTGCTGCAGCGAAGCTGGGTCATCTGTTTCAGCCTCAGCCTTGCCTCGGGGGTTGGTATTAATCCCAATGCTCAGAGGCATCTACAAAGTTCCAGTTCAGTAGCTCAGGAGAACTCACATCCCTTCCCGCTTGCTGTGAGACTTCCTGATTGTTATGATGACAATAGTAGCTAATGCACATGGAACAATTACTACATTCCAGGTGTTTTACTTATATTTTTATTTCTTTCTTAATGGCTCTGCGACACACTAAATCCACTCTTAAGCTAGTATTAACTAAAAGAAATATGGTAAAATATAAAAGAAATATTAAAAAATTAAATGACCGTTTTTATTATTAGATGGAAGATGTTTTATTGCACATGCACTTACACACACCACACACACACACACACACACACACACACACACATTTTTTAGGGCAATTTTCTTGAAAGCTTTTTTCCTCTCCTATCCAATTCCCAGGTGTCACCATATCTTGCAAGCCCTAAGAATAGCTTTGGTAATATCTGAGCTTTCTTTGGAGGGCAAAGGAGCAAACTAAACTGAGAAGCTGACACCAGAATTTTTTTGAGCAGTCAGGCAGAGGGGAAGTGGGCATCCTCAGGGTACTTTCCTGTTATCAGAGCATCACCTACTTTAATTCTTTCACTCTGGGCCAGGTTCTAGTCTTATCTCCATTTTCCATATGAGTGAAGCAAGACCCAGAGAAATTAAAAAGCAAGGAAGTAGTAGACCTTGAACTTGACCCTGGGCAGTCTTATTTCCACAACCACACACTTAGAGCCACTGTCCATGGGGGCTTTAACGGGGTTGGAAGATTTGCCATTATTTCCAGCAACTGTTTGTGACATTTGAGAAGCCTCCACATAACTTCGCAGAGCTCACATACCGTAGTAGAGGATGACAAGTTCCCTGGGATACTCACTTTCATAGGCTTGCTGTGACTCGGGCACAGGAATTTGGTTTTGCCAGTCATTCTCCACCTGCCCACTGTCAGGGCTCTTTCAGCACTTCGTTTGCAAGCCTAGTGACATCAAGAAGGAGGAGCCATTTACCATGAATGCATTTTGGTGAGGGTGGCAGCGACATCTATTCAGAGTTAATAGTGTCTAAGGGGCAAGCTGTGTTTGGCTTAGCCTGAACTGAGTTTGTGATGTGATTTGACATGTGACTATGAGCCTGTCCTTGGTGTCCCCCAAGCCCGATTCTCTGGCCTGTTTTGAGATTCTATAAGTTTTCTAACACCATTAATAAATACCATTTCTGTTTTTTTAAGTACCTCATAATCACACATCATAGTGATGTTCAGAGTGATATGGACACACGTGCACACAGCACTCGGTGAGTTGCCCCGGGGTCCCATCCTTCTCTCTCCCTTTCCCTGTACACGACATTGGAAATGGCACTGATGATTTTGTGTATGTCCATAGGGTCAATAGAAGTGTTTTCTTCCTCCACTGGTGTTAAATTAACAAGGCATAATTTTATTATTTGTAAATATGAATTTAAGCTGATACAGCAGCTAACTGGGCTATTTTTTTAAACTCCAGATACTACTATCTTATTCTTCAGTTTCTCTCAAGAATATTTCTTGCCTGATTCTCTAAAGCCTTTCCTTTTACTCTTATTTCCCAAGAGCTAATGTTTTGTCCCTGAAGTCCCACCCTAAGCTGAGCCTGGCTTGCTCCCTGCTCCCAGACCCACTGATGTTTCTGGTTTCCTGTTAGTGTCTGAGCATCAGTGGCTGCTGCAGACAGGACCATAGAGATATAGAATATCAAACAATTCAAAACCCAGAGCTCACTGGAGAGCTTGGCCTTGTCAGTGAGACATGTGTGCCAACTGAATTCTAAGATTCCCCTCCCTCTGCTGTTTACTTTCTGAGTTTTTTAAATTAACTTTATTTTTCATGTCTCATGCTGGGCCTCAAACCTAAGCAAGCACTCTGCCACTCAGCTACATCCCCAGCATATCCAGATTTCTTTTTCTAGATTTTTAGATGTGTCAAAATATATATCTCATTGTCTTTTTAATGTTATACTTGCTGTGAAAATATTTATGACAGAGTAAAAATGTTTTTGACTGACAGTGACTGAAATTCGGCTCCTACCAATTTAAGAATCCTAGGACTCCTGAGGCAAATTCTGTCTTCAGGCAAGGCTAACACGAGGTGATCCGGCCGTGTGCTCAGGACTGTGCTATCACTTCCCTTCCTGGATCTCTCCATTGTCCATGAAAATGGTTGTCTCTATAACTCCAGACTGGTATTCTACCAGCTTAACAACAAAGGACAAAGAGACAATGCTCTTTTTCCCCTAATCTCTGAAATACACCTTTTCAAAGGGAAGATTCTTTCTTATTTTTTATTTTTTTATTAATAGTCATACATCTTAATGGAGTACATGATGGTGGAGTTATTCAGCTCACAAAACTGAACTTTATACCTGTTGAACAGAAACTCACACTTCCCATCTCCCCAACTCAACAGAGAGTACAATGAAAGCTACCATTCTACTCTCTGAATCTGAATTTGACTATTTTCTTTATCCTCTTCCTCCTCGCCCTCCTCTTCTTCCTTCTCCTTCTGCTCCTCAGTGTGTGTGTGTGTGTGTTACTGAGGGTTGAACCCATCCTTTTAATCTTATTTTTTATTTTGAAACAGGATCTTGCTAAGTTTCCACATAGTACCTTCAAAAGTTCAATCCTCCTGTCTCAGCCTCCCAAGTACTGGGACAACCTCCCTTCATATAAACTGAGTAATATATTTTTTCTTCTCTGACTGCCTAATTTCTCTTAGCCAATGCCCTCCAGGTTCATCCAATTGTCATTTATAGCATAATTTCCTTATATTTAAGGCCAAATAATCTCTCTCTCTCTCTTTCTGCATGTGTTTATTTTTATCTGTTATTCATTGATGGACATTTAGACATTTAGTTTGCTTCTTTTACTTCCATGTTCTAGATATTGTGAGTAATTCTGCAAAAAAACATGGGAGTGCCGTTATCTTTTCAAGATCTTGATTTCAATTTTTTTGGATATAGGTCCAGTAGTGGAGTTGCAGAATCAGATGGTAGCTCTATTGCGAATATTCTGAGGAATCACTAAACTGTTTTCTGTAGTGGCTGCACTATTTTATATATATTCTCAGCCACAGTGTACAAGGATGCCTATTTTTTTACATCCTTGTCAGTACTTGTTGTCTCTTGTTTTTTGATAACACCTTTATTAACAGGTATGAGGTGATATCTTATTGAAGTTTTGCTTCGTATTTCTATGAGGATTAATAATGTTGAGTAACTTTTTAGATACCTATTGGTCATTTTTATGACTTCCTTGCAGAAGTCTCTATTTAAGTCCTTCATCTATTTAAAAATTGTGTTGTTTGCCTAACACTCCTTATATACTTGATAAATTAACCCTTTATCAAATATGTAGCTTATAAATATTTTCTCCTATTTCGGGGATTGCTTTTTCGCTTTATTGATTCCTTATGTGTATAACCATTTTATTTTGAGGTGGTTGTCTGTTTTTTCTTTTCTTTCTTATGCTTTCAGTGTCATTTTTAAGAAATAATTGCTCAGACCAATGTCATAAATCTTTGTGCCCATGTTTTTTTCTAGGCGTTTTCATTTCAGGTTTTATATTTATGCCTTTAATCCATTTGAATAATTTTTTTGTGTATAAGAGTTAAATTTTATTCTTTTGTATGTGTATTTTTAATTTTTCCAACAGTATTTTTAAAGAAAGTACACTTTCCTCATTGTGTATTCTTGGTATTCTTGTATAACATCACTTGACAATATATACAAGAGTTTACTTACAGGCGTTCTGTTCTTTTCCATTGGTCTTTGTATTTGTTTTTATATCAGTTCTGTACCTTTTTAAAATTGTAGCAGCTTTGTAATATATCTTGAAATCAGAAAGTGTGATGCCTCCAGCTTTGTTCTTCTGAAGATTTATTTTGCTATTTGAGTTTTTTGGGGGGCTTCCATATAACTTTTAGGATTTTTTCTATTTCTATTAAAATCATTGGGATTGAATCTGTACATCACTTTGAGTAGTGTGGATATATTAGTGATGTAACATCTTTTAGTTCATGAAAACAGGATGACATCCTATCTATTTGTGTCTTCTTGGCTGGGAGTATAGCTCAGTGGTACAGCACTTTCCTGGAATGCTTAAGGTTCTGGATTCAAGCTCTAATATTGCAAAAACAAACAGAAATCAACCACCCTATTTTAACTCTTCCTTTTTTGCTGTTCTGGATGATTATTACTGACCAGTCTTTAACAATTCTTTCCTCTGCTTGACTATAAATCTGTTATTTAAGTTCTCTGGTAAATTTTCTATTTATTTATTGTATTCTTTGGCTACTGATTTCCATTTGGTTGTTTTTAGAGTGTTTATCTCTGTTAATATTTGATTTTTGTTCATGTCTTGTTTTCTTGATTTCATTTGTCTCTTGATATTTTCTAATATCACACCAAGCTTCCTTAAGGTGATTATTTTGGATGACTTTTCAGGGAAGTGATAGATATTTATTTCTTCATGGTTAGTTATGGGAGATTTATTTTGGTCCCTTGATTGTGTTATGTTTCCCTAATTCGTTGTGTTCATTATAACTTTGCATTAGTATCAAAACATGTGAATTGACATCTCCCAGTTTTTCTGGGCTGGCTTCAATGGGAAAAGACCTTCATAAATTAGTCTGGAGAGATTCTGGGAATCTTGTAGTCCTTTTGTATGTGTTCTTATTAGAGGCATTTATTGGTTTCTTTTTTAATTTTATGAACTTGTAATTTCTTTCTTCCTCTGTTATCTGACTTATGTACTGTGAGCTGGGTTGTTATAGATATGTTGTACTCCTTTCCTTCCTTTTCTGTGAAGAAGTCACAGGTGATTTCTGTATATCCTTCCAATATTACAAAACCATGTTTTGCTCAGCAAGCAGTCCCTGCTCTCTTTACTTAATTCTTAACTGCCCTTAGAAATACAAATTGTTAGTTCTATCAGTGATCCAAGTGAGGCAAAATAGAAACTGGCCCTCAGGGAGTACACGCAAAGGACAGGGACACTGAGTGATCAGGGAGTACACGCAAAGGAAAGGGACGCAGAGTGATCAGGGAGTACACGCAAAGGACAGGGACACTGAGTGATCAGGGAGTACACGCAAAGGAAAGGGACGCAGAGTGATCAGGGAGTACACTCAAAGGACAGGGACGCTGAGTGATCAGGGAGTACACTCAAAGGACAGGGATGCTGAGTGATCAGGGAGTACATTCAAAGGACAGGGACGCTGAGGAGTGATCAGGGAGTACAGGCAAAGGACAGGGACACTGAGGAGTGATCAGGGAGTACACGCAAAGGACAGGGACGCTGAGTGATCAGGGAGTACACGCAAAGGACAAGGATGCTGAGTGATCAGGGAGTACACGCAAAGGACAAGGATGCTGAGTGATCAGGGAGTACACGCAAAGGACAGGGCCGCTGAGTGATCAGGGAGTACACGCAAAGGACAGGGCCGCTGAGTGATCAGGGAGTACACGCAAAGGACAGGGATGCTGAGTGAACAGGGAGTACACTCAAAGGACAGGGATGCTGAGTGATCAGGGGGTACACTCAAAGGACAGGGATGCTGAGTGATCGGGGAGTACACTCAAAGGACAGGGACGCTGAATGATCAGGGAGTACACTCAAAGGACAGGGACGCTGAATGATCAGGGAGTACACTCAAAGGACAGGGATGCTGAGTGATCAGGGGGTACACTCAAAGGACAGGGATGCTGAGTGATCAGGGAGTACACGCAAAGGACAGGGATGCTGAGTGATCAGGGAGTACACGCAAAGGACAGGGACGCTGAGTGATCAGGGAGTACACTCAAAGGACAGGGACGCTGAGTGATCAGGGAGTACACTCAAAGGACAGGGACGCTGAGTGATCAGGGAGTACACTCAAAGGACAGGGACGCTGAGTGATCGGGGAGTACACGCAAAGGACAGGGACGCTGAGTGATCGGGGAGTACACTCAAAGGACAGGGACGCTGAGTGATCGGGGAGTACACGCAAAGGACAGGGACGCTGAGTGATCAGGGAGTACACGCAAAGGACAAGGATGCTGAGTGATCAGGGAGTACACGCAAAGGACAAGGATGCTGAGTGATCAGGGAGTACACGCAAAGGACAGGGCCGCTGAGTGATCAGGGAGTACACGCAAAGGACAGGGCCGCTGAGTGATCAGGGAGTACACGCAAAGGACAGGGATGCTGAGTGAACAGGGAGTACACTCAAAGGACAGGGACGCTGAGTGATCGGGGAGTACACTCAAAGGACAGGGATGCTGAGTGATCAGGGAGTACACTCAAAGGACAGGGATGCTGAGTGATCGGGGAGTACACTCAAAGGACAGGGACGCTGAATGATCAGGGAGTACACTCAAAGGACAGGGACGCTGAGTGATCAGGGAGTACACTCAAAGGACAGGGACGCTGAGGAGTGATCAGGGAGTACATGCAAAGGACAGGGCCGCTGAGGAGTGATCAGGGAGTACACGCAAAGGACAGGGACGCTGAGTGATCAGGGAGTACACTCAAAGGACAGGGCCGCTGAGTGATCGGGGAGTACTCTCAAAGGACAGGGACGCTGAGTGATCGGGGAGTACACTCAAAGGACAGGGACGCTGAGTGATCGGGGAGTACAAAGGACAGGGACGCTGAGTGATCAGGGAGTACACACAAAGGGCACTGAGTGAATAGTCTACTTTCCTTTTTTCTCCTCCAAGTGAGAAGTCATTGACTAAAGCAGTATCTCCTCACATTGTTTTATGGAGAACTGATCTTTGTAAAGTGAAATTTCTTCTATTACTTATTTTAATGTCGTTGTCCCCGGTTTTGTACTCATCTGGAGTACTGCAATTTCTTAACTAAATTCTTCATTTCTCATAAAAGTCCATATATTATTGTTTAATTAATATTATATGACAAAGAAAGACTAAAACCATGTATTTCTCAATTAATTGATTATATATTTTAAAGGAAAATTTATTAAATGTGTTCTAAAGAAATTAAAAGGAACTAATAGTCACTATTATCTATATCATGGTATATTCTGAAGATTTTATAGTTAATCCAGCAATACAATTATATTACTTAAAGTACTGAGCACAAATATAAAGCCACTTTATCTTATTCTGGTGAGCTGATAGCCTTTTAGAGCAGAGAGTGACTTTTTCCAAAATTAAAACATTTTAGATGATAAACTGAAATGAATCTGAAACAATCATTCCCTGTTTCTAAATCATTAATTTAGAAACTAATCAGAGCCACTTAGCAAACAGCAGGATAAAACTTCTTTAGCAGTTTCCTCTCAGTACAGGGCTAAGGGAAACTTTAGCTAGACACATGCTACTGAGATTGGCACATGGCAGATATTTTATCAACTTCACTAAGACTTCAGGGAAGTGTGGCAAGGATAATTTGTTGGGCTTTTCCCCCTAATGAACAAAGGAAGAGCAGTGAAAAGCAAAGGGAAAAGAATAAAAAAAATGATGTCAGGCTTGGACTAGATTAGAAGGAAATGCCTACCAGTGTGGTTGAAGACATTTTAAGATTTGCGGTGACTAAATTATTTTAAAGTTATTGCACTTAAGGATACCTGAAACATTGTTTGATTAAATTAGAGTTTCGAGGATGTAATAGTGGATCAAATATTTTATATATAATTTTCTGTATTCCTCCTGTTAAGTACAAACCTCAGACATTATATGTTAAACTAGCACCAAGAAAACTCTAAAAAGGTAGAGAGAAGAAGACATACTGCATAGCAACTTCTGGACATGAGAAATGATACAGTGGTGAGGTTCTTAGGCTTCCTTTTTGGCCTCATGCACCCCAGACTAGGAATTGAAGAAGGTAGAACTCCAGAAACATTCACAAGCTCAGACAAAATATCCCCAATAAAACCCACTCTCTCTACACAGGAAACAAGAAAGAAGCAGCCTGTTTTAGTGTGTTCTAGAAAAAATAGAAAATTTTAATTGACATAATAATTGTGCATATTTATGGGACGCAGTGTGATATTTTGATACATGTATAGAAGGTCTCAATCTGCTTTGTGGTGCTATGATGGAATACAGCAGACTGGGTACTTTCCTAAGATAACAGCAAGACAGTGCTATTTATACTTATTTATGTTTATTAATTTTCTTTTCATCAGTGCCTTGTAATTGTACATCCTAGTGAGATCCATAGCAATACATTCATATATGCATATAACGTCACCCAGTCTGTTTCCTTCCTTATACCTCTCCCCTCCCCATGCATAATGGTGAGGTTCGTAGTGATACATTTGTATAGTCACATAACATTATTTTGTCTATTTTCTTCCCCATACCTTCTCTTTCCCTCTCTTAATCCCTCTGACACTATTCCATTAGTCTCTCTTCTCATTTTTACAGAGTCGTTTTTCTTTCTGATTTATTCTCTGGTTTCTGTGGATGAGAGAAAATAGGCAGCCCTTGATTTTCTGACAGACTGGGAAATTCATAAATGGCAGTTTATTTGCCTCACAGTCCTGTCGGCTGGAAATTCAAGATTGAGGTGCTGCACCTGTTGAGGGCCTTCTTGCTGTGTCATAGCACAGAAGAGAATACCACATGGCTAGGAGGTTCACATGCAAGAAAGTGAATGGGTCACAATGCATCCTTTCACCTGGAAACCCACTTCCATGATTACTAACCCACCCCTGAGATAGTGGTATCCATTCCTTCTTGAGGGCAGAGACCTCATGATCCAATCACATCATCATAATGGCCCCACCTCTCAGCACTGTTGTGTTGGAGGTTAAGGTTCCAACATACAAACATTGGAAGACAGATTCCAACAATAGCACTGGAAAAATTGAAAAGTATTAGACAATAACCACTCTATTCTAGACAAATACCACAGAAAAATCCTGGAGCCACACTCCAGCTATGCTACCAAAGGTTGAGTGGAGCTTGTTGATTTCCATCTTAACCAGGCTCTCAAGTACCACCCATCCCTCCACTAAATGGTGTAGGGTACCTCTGAGATGAAACAAGGCTTTAATTCCTACTGTGTAATAATGAAACCCTTTACCCTTCAGTGTCATGGAGACCATATGAAGGCCTAGATTCTCGTCTCAACTCAGCATCAGAGACACTGCACACCTCCCTGCTGAAGTGGTGTCAGGGGAAGGCTGTGGAAAGGTAAGGCTTTCTCTACTGCCCAGCAGGAACAAGGATGCACCCTCCCGTGTGGGCTCCAGATGCTAAGTGAAAATTCCAAACCTTCATGAGCTTATTGAGTTTCTTGAAGTGATATTGGAAAAGTCTAAGAGGATGATTAGGAGTTTATCAGGCAAGGAAGGGAGAATGCTTCAAGTCATGGGGAAGGGCCTGCTGCCAAGTGTTCAGAGCATGGGTGGGTCAGGAACCAGGATAAAAGTGAAGAGAGGGTGGATATGGGGCTTGAGGCCATCCTAGGCTGGGTCTTATGTGGTATGCTGAACAGTGCCTTCATCACAGAGCATTTTAGCATTAAGAAACTTTCAAAAAGAAAGGATGAGGTTTGACATCATCAGACTTATTTTCTGAAAGATAATGCTCATCCTGTTGCTGTGCTTTGGGATGAGATAAGATATGTTGGCTCTGACATTTGTTGGAGGAATCAAATGGTGTATGTGAAAGTGCCCAGTAAATTACATATTGAGGTCTAGAAGCAAAATCTGTTTAAGCCGGGCGTGGTGGGGCACGCTTGTAATCCCTGCGCTTGGGAGGCAGAGACAGGAGGACCACGCAGGTTCAAAGCCAGCTGCGCGCGCTGGCTTAGGAGACCCTGTTTCCAAATTTAAAAAAATATATAAAAAATAGGCCTGGGAGTGTAGCCCGGAGGTTGAAGGGCTTCCAGGAACCCCAGTACCACCAAAAAAAAAAAAAAAAAAAAAAAAAGAAGTAAAATCTGTTTAATGTTGCTTGATAAAAAAATTGGATAGTGAAGCTTTGGTGAGACTGAATATTAGGTAGACAGCAAACTTCTGAGCATCCGTAGCAGTTTGAGATTTAATCCTGAAGATTAAATCTACAAGATTTTCCAGTTGCATGACAAGGAACACATCACTGATGCCGCTCTAAAAATTGTCCCAACTACATTGCCCATTAATGTTCTTATATGTGGCTTTCAATTAGGGTCCTTTTGAAAAACAGCATAGGAATGATTCACTATGAAACCATTTCCTAGAACTTTGACCACTACATATCTCAATTTTTTCCTATGTGTAACATATTTACAATTAATGACAATTTAGAATATAAGATTGGATGTACACAAACGTTTCTATACTCATGTGTTCATTGGAATGCTATTTGTAGTAGGGAAAATATGAAATGACCTAAATGTTTCTCAATGGTAGGTCTATTAAATAAATTGTTTTTTTCCACAAGGAATATTTTGCAGCTATTAATAATCATGATTTTAAGGATCATTTAATGATATGAAAGAGTATTCACAATATTAAATTAAAAATTGTTTGCTCTCAATTGGGGATCAAAATATAGCAGTTCTCCACTAAAAGACTGAAAATTTTGGTTAGATCAAAATTTTAATTAACTTTTTACATATAAATTATTAAATACGATTTATCTTTTCTGTCTAAAAACTTCTAAACCTTAAAAATAATGTTATTCATTCTATAATCAGGAAAAATGAACACTTTAAAAAGGATTTTATTAAGTAATCTTGTGCTAAGAAATTATTATCCCTGGTAATCCTTCTTTAATTTATGCTTTCATACTTTCAGTGGAGTCTCTGCTTCGACTATTAGTGCCAGTCTGAAAAATTTTAGTCTAATAACTATAGGTTTCCGAGTTCCTTAATCCTCCTCTTTTGGGAGAAATTAAAACTTATTCTACTTCCTCACCAATCTACTGTCAATCACTTTCTTAACTTAAAAAAAAAAAGAACTCTATTTCAAAAACATTTTAATCTGGTCAACCAAAATATTCTGCGCAATGTAAAACCAAATGTACTGCAGACACAAAAGAAATCTAAAGTGTCATTTTTACATGCACAGAGTTTAAGAATTACGTGGGAAGAAGAGACAAATGCAGAGAACAATTAGGACATAAGAACCACGATGATTAATCATGATTTCCCAAGATTATTCTATCATTTTGGTTTAATAGATGGTAAGAAAATGAAGCCAAGAAAGAATAAGTGGTTTTTATTTCAAGTATCACACAAGTAGAAGCAAAGACCTAGGTCTCCTGGTTTTACTGAGTTGTAAAAATGCAGGATAATACACAAAATACCCAAAGAAACCAAGATCAGCCTCCCTGAAAGAGTTAAATGAGAAAGGGACGAGATGCTGCTGAATAACAACCCCATGGGCTACGACTTTTCCAGCAGGCAATGCATCTGTCGGGCCCAGGACACTTCTCATTAACTAGATATAGTTATACTGTTGACATGAGACATGAGTTGTGCTCCTATACATCACTTTTACAGGGGAAAAAAAAATCAAACTTTCAACCAAACTATAAATTAGAATGTTTTCAATTGCAAGCAACAAAAACTCAACCTTATCCATAACAAATAAATAAGCTAAAAGCAGAAGAGGAATTTGTTGATACACAACTGGGAAGTTGGTCCAGTCACCGTCAAGAATGGCTTGTTGGAGGAGTTCTGGTGTTGATGTCACAGCTCTGTCCCTGGTTTTCTCTCTCCCCTTGTCTCTGCTTAGCTTTATTAGCTGGGCAAATGCTCCCCACGTACTTGGCAAGATGATTGCCAGAATTAAAGGCTCCTGCTCTGCTGCTTAGGAACTCACTGGAGATGTGAAGTTTAGAAGAAAAATCTCCAGTAAGTCCCTTATTATCCAGGCTGCGTCATGTGCCTGTTCCCAAACCAATCATTAGTAAAAAGAAATCTGATTATTTGGAGATCTGACTCCTTCTTAACTACATGGAAAGGATCCTTCACCTCTTCCTCCTCCTTCTCATCCTTCTTCTCCCCTTCTCTTCATTCTTTTTGGTACTGGGGATTAAACCCAAAGGTGTTCTACCTCTAAGATACATCAAACCTTTCTTTATTTTGAAACAAATTCTCACTGAGTTGCTGAAGTTGGTCCTGAGCTTGCCATCCTCCCGTCACATCCTCCCAAGTATTGTGATTACAGGCACGCACCACGGTGCCCAGCTAGGATTCACTTTCATAAAGGTGTGTCTTATTAACAAAAGAAGGGCTGGGGAAGGGAAAGGGTCTTCTAGGATGTCTATTATGAGAGGTAGTGCTGACGACCTAAGTATTAACCATGCAATAGAGTTAATAAATACAAAAGGAGAGCTCAGTCATGGAACTGCTATCACAGTTTTCCAGCGAAGGAGGTGATGACACATGCTAGTGTAATATAAAATTCTGTTAATAATAGACTAAATAAAGCCTAATTATCAACTACATCTCCTCTTAAGAAAACTCACACTACTTGCAGAGACTAATTTTTATGGCATTTGCTTTTAGTCGTAATTGCAGACTAGACCAGTCCAACCTGAAGCTATTAGAAACAAAATAACTCACTTTTGAGCAAATGACTGAGGTTTAAAAGGCAAAGTTGTAAAGGCACCATCTCTTTAGATAATGACTAAAGCGGCTAATCATTTATCCAGAGTTAATGGAAGTTTTAATTTGGCAGCATAGTTTCTGGAAACAAAGGAGAAAAAACCCCCACAAAACCCCAGCATCACCTGTGCATGAGGGTGAATGCTCTTATCACCAATGTGGTGGGTGCAGAATTTATCACAATAATAATTCCTCCTGACATTTGTATCATGAGCTCATGTTGTCAGTTATTAACTTCCTTTATCTTTATAGCATTCCCAGGCAGTGAACATTACTGTAATCACCTACGTTTTATAGATAAAAAAAACTGAGGCATAGAGAGGTCACACAGCTAATGAGAGGCGGACTCTAATCTTCCCACGGGTGCTTTCCACAGAAGGAAACATGTTCAGAAGTGAAAGAGAACTGAGCCAGGCATGGCCGCGCACACTTATCATCCCCGTACTTAGGAGGCTTACACTGGAGGATCGTAGGTTCATGGCTAGCCTTAGCAACTTAGCGAGCCTCTTAGCAACGTAGTGAGACCCTGATTCAAAATAAAAATTAAAAAGAGTTGAGGGTATAGGTCAGAGGTAGAATGCCCCTGGGTTCAATGACCACTGTCAAGAAGAAGAGAAAGTTGGGTATGGTGGCACACGCTTGTTATCTCAGCATGTGGGAGACTGAGATAGGAGGATCATGGTTTGAGGACAGCCTCAGCCCTTTGCAACTCACTGAGACACCTTGTTTCAAAATAAAGAATAAAAAGTAGGGCTGGGAGTGTTGCTCAAAGGTCGAATGCCCCTGGGTTCCATCCCCAGTACTGGGAAAAAAAAAAAGAAAAGGAAAGAGGAGGAGGAGGAGGAGGAGGAGGAGGAGGAGGAGGAGGGAGGAGGAGGAGGAGGAGGAGGAGGAGGAGGAGGAGGAGGAGAAAGAAGAAGAAAGAAAAGAAAGGAGGGAAAAATGAGTCTAAATCCTGCCTCTATCACATTCTTGCTAAGTTGTTGTTGTTGTTGTTTTTTTGTGGTACTGGGGATGGAACCCAGGGGTATTCAACCTTCAAGCTACACCCCAGCCCTATTTTTTATTCTTTATTTTGGAACAGGGTCTCACTGAGTTGCAAAGGGCCTCACTAAGTACTAGCTGAGGCTGTCGGAAAGCTGCTATCCTCCTGTCTCAGCCTCCCGAATGCTGGGATTACAAGTGTCTGCCAACCCTATAGCTTTCATTCCTTGGAGGTAAGAACATGACAATCATACAGGACAAAATGAGCACAATATTACGATTCTTCTCTCATTGTAGGTCTTATCCCTCTTCTATACTCTGCGTCATTAAGCTTAGCCTTGAGGTTAGAGTGAGGAGAAGGAGAATGGCAGCCATCCTCCGAGCACAGGCCTAGCAGAGACGTCCACACATACAGGAAAGGGAAGGAAGAGCTCAGCCATTCTGACGTGGAGGTGAGAACATGAAGCGGAAGTGGAAGAAAAGGGCAGAGCAGGGTTCTTCTCGTCTCCTTCCCCTTCTCCATTCAGGAGAACAGGTGGGAGAGAGCCCAACATTTTCTGCTTCTCTGCATGCTCAGACTCCAGAAGGCAATCCACCATACTCATCATGAGCTGGTCCAGATCTGTGCTGAGAAGCCACATCGAGTACATTAGTGAAGCGATCAAGACCAATTTCAATATTGTGAATGGAAGAGGAGGGAGCAGGCTGGGATCCCGAGGGAAGTGCCAGGTGCTGGGTGCCTGCATGTTTCCATCACACTCAATACGACTCATGATTACAATGCACCAATAAAAGTACATTATTTTTAAAAAGCTTGGTGAATAGTGTGATTAGGCAGAGTGAAGGCCGTCCTTTTTCTTACTGGAGCCTCTTGGTTGCCCATGGCAAGGGGAGGCCTGTCTGGGAATTTGCTAGTGTCTCAGTAACTGAGAGATCCAGGTGGATGGATGCACAGGGATCAGAGTGGGAAGTTTAGAATTGGAAATTTTCAGTCTAACTGCTTTTGACTCTCCACTGTGATAGCGCATTTCTGCTTTTATTAATGAATTTAGCAACTGGGATTCTCATTTATATACTCATTCTGCAGCCATTACGTCTTTACTCTCAAAGCAAATGATTCCATAATATCCTTCATCTTTCAGAAACATTACCTGGCATGGGATAAATACTAGCTTATAAGCCAGTTTAAAGAACACAGGCTCCTTTCATCCAGTTTCAATGCTTATTTCCCATGAAAGGCAAAATGTTGCTGTTTCCAAAATATTAAAAAATGACGATACTACCTCTTGCTCAAGTGGCTTTGTATTTTACCCAAAGAGCTAATGTGCCAAGTTGTTGTGGAAATGAATCGTCTGCAATAAGACTGCCAGGAGTCACCAGCCCGAGATCCATAGTTACCAGCAGCATTCCTCTTGCAACATGATATAAATGAAGGCTCAGAGGCAATATTTTTAAATCTGAATTTCCTTCCAGATTTCCCCTTAGCTAATGTGAGTGTGGTCTCTTTGGCTGCACACTGTCATTCAGAGATGAAAACTCTCAGCCACGCTTTCTCCTGTCCTGTCGTGTAGGATGGCTTCTCAACCTCAGGGTCTTGACCATGTAGGGCTGCATAATTATTTGTCCTGGGAGCTGTTCTGAATATGTAAGGCGTTTGGTTGTATTCCTGACCTTACTCACTAAATGCCAGCAGTAGTAACCAAAATGGCCCCAGACATTACCAAACGTCTTCTTGGGTTGGGGAAAAAGGCAAAATCACTCCAGTGGAAAATCACTGATGAACAGTGATATGTAGGTGCTCTTGGTCTGCAGATGATAGGTCCCAATGAAGTACTAGAGACTATTTATGGATGAATGACTTTTTTAAGAAATAATACTCTTTTAGAAAATTTGAACTTCTTTATAACTATACGACTTAACCTGGTAATCAAAATTCTTCTTGAAGTTTACCTCTTCTGCATCAGGGAGTGCTTAATCCACCAGCTGTGGCCCAGCCTCATTCGTGGTCCAGATCAAGTCAGTAATTCAGGGGAGGCTGGGTAATGGAGACTGTGAGGGTAGGTAGTAAAAGGAAAATGTCCTAGCCTCTGACAAAGTCTTTATTTGCTCCATTTTCTAGAAAACTCAGTTAATTATCAATATCATTCACATGATAATCAGATTTTTTTCCTTTTCACCTCAGTTAAACCTTAGAAAACTATTCCACCTATTTATTTCAGTATGAAGTACAAAGATATTCTTTTCTTTTTTAATTAAGTAAAAATTTTATATTTTATGAAGACAAATTAACATATCCATTATCTCAGGCACTTAGTTTGTGTGCATGTAGTGAAAATACTTAAATATCTGTTCTCCTAAAAAGAACTATTCTCTTAGCAATCTTAAGGTAGAAACAACAGTTATTAACATAGTCACCATGAAATTAATAAAATGATTATTCTTGTGTAATTGAAATTTTATATCCTCTGACCAGTATCTTTCTGTAAGCAATAAAGAGGATATTTTCTATGGAAGTAGCAAATTACATAGAAGTTCACTCCTGTACTTTCAGCATTTATTTGTAATGTAGCCTGGGTATCTATTTTGTAATGTGTGTACATTTGTCTGTATGCGCCACTTGAAGACTCTTTCCAAATCTCAGCCATTTTAGCTCATGTGACCTCTGGTTGACAAGATTGTTCCAGAGCCTTAAACTTTGTTTCATAACTCCCACCTGTCCTAGAAATAAGCCAATGAATGCAAAGTTGTATTTTAACTTTCTTTGTCAAACTTTATTTCAGAATTCCTGTCTGTCCTAGAGAATAGCCAATCATGCAGAGCTATGAACTCAAGTCTTCACCAATCAGAAATAGGGGCAGGATTAAGTCAGGGATAAAAGCCAAGCGGACTACCTGCTCCGTGTGCTTGCTTATCTGACTTTTTGTCGGTAGCACAGCCTTCTGCAGAAGTAAATTGCCCTGCCAAGTTACTTTTGATTTTATGAGTCTTATTTGCAACTTCTCTAGAATTCATTTCTAACATCTCGGATGCCCCATCCCAATGTACATGCTTACTTGAAGTGTAGGGTCTTGGATATACTACATCAAAATCTCATGTTAAGTGACCTGGGAATCTGAATCTCAGTGTAACCATTGAGTTACAGTTTTCCTTACTATGAGAACAAATTCTATTTTCCCTCACATTCCAGAGACCAAAATTGAGAACAGGAGAGAGCAGTGAGCAGAGAGGTTCCCTCTGGGGTTTCTGAACATCGGTTTCTAATAGAACACTTGCTCACAAGAAGCAGCAAAATAGCCTCCCATTTCCTCCTTAGTCATCTGGAAGCCTTCATTATTTCCCAATTAAAATCCAAAAATGATGGGAACCTTTACCCAGCGATGACATTTTGATTATTTGACTGAATTTTCTCTCCAACATCAGGACCCTTGGCTGTATACATCTGCAGCCCTTTTATTTTTCTCAAAAGCAATGTGCTTGGCTCAACTAGTTTAAAAAAAATGAGAACTGAAACAAACAGCTGGATTCATTTAAGATGTTTCCTTTTCATTTCAAGTTGAAATAAACTTTTCAGCAGTTTGCCTTTGTGGCAGTTGAAGGCCAGCATAAATTTAACAGTGGGTTGCCTGCCTTTAAGGAACCAAGACTTCCTGGTGCTTGTGCCAACAAAGTGTTTCCCAGGAGTTGGCAGACACTCTGCAAAGCATGGGCTCTGTCAGCTTCATGCACAGAATGGGGGGGGGCCTGCTTTCGGGGAAGATCTGACCAATTCAAACAGAGCCAGGCAGGGAGACTCTGAGGATGGGGCTCAGGAGTTGTTAACTGATATCATACCCTACTGCTCACCATGACCCCCTGTGTGACTCCTCTTTATTTTCCTCCATTGCATACTGCCTACTTGGGCAATGACAGAGAGTTAATTTTCCACAGAGGGGGAAAAAGTGATCGCATGCTGTGAAAATCTCTGTTGACTCTGCAAAAGCAGTGTTTGTCCTTGTTTCTCCAACCTCAGCTTCTGTCCAGGTTTATCATTTTCTCAGTGGGAACCCAGCTGCCTAGATTACAAAAGGATTTTTGTTCTCAACCCAATTCTGGTATTTCCATGACTGTATCTATGGATACCACCCAACCAAGCAAGATAAGAAAACACAGATAAGCAGAGAGATAACTCCATTTGTTAAGGCATTCAACAAATATGCATAATGACTATCAATCATATACCAGACTCTGTGTTGAATCCTGGAGACACTATGGAAAATAAAAAATGGACTGGGTGTCCACCCTCACTGGACTCAATGTCAGTAATCAGATAATTACTCAAATAGACATCAAAACATAACTAGGATAAAGGCTAAGAGGAAGGTGTGTAAGAAACTGGGAGTCCTCGTCAGGGGCTTAGCCTCACCCAATAGTCAAGGAAGGTTCCCAAGGGAATGAGGATTGAGTTGAGAGCTGCAGCATGGGAAAAGAAAAGGAGGGTAACAATTGTTTTAGAGAGAAAAGTAAGTGTTCCCTTATGGTAGGGATCATAGACTACCCTATGTTATGGTGTAAATCTGAAGAATCCCCATGAAAGATCATATGTTGACAGCCTGGTCTTTAATGCACCAGGATTCAGAGGTGGGACTTGGCTGGAGGAGGTGGGTCACTGGGGTGTGGTCTCAGGGACTATATCTGGCCTTGGGCCCTTCTTCACTCTCTCTCTGCTTTCTGGCTATCATGAGTTGAACAGCTTTCCTCTGCCGCACCCCATCAGCCTGATGTTTCTGTCTTGGAGCTAGCCGACCATGAACTGAAACTCTGAAACTGTGAACCAAATTAACCGTTCCTCCTTTAAATTGTTCTTGTTGGTACTGTGTGGCCTTAGCAACAAAAATCTAATTACCACAGAACATGTGGCTGGGGCACAGAGAGCCAGTGAAGATGCTGGGAAATGATACCTGGGTAGACTCGGGCTGCGCCATGCAGGTCTACACCTAGTGTAGGCCTTCACCCTATAAGCAATAAGCATTATCATCGGTAGGTTTTAGCAAGGATGTAGTAAAATGAATTTTGTTTTAGATCAAATACAAGAGGGAAGATTGAAATTTTTAAATTCTAGAGACTTTGGCTAGGCTAATGAATTAAGCTGGCATAAGATAAGCAGGAGAAAAACATAAACATTTATTCAAGTTTTATGTAACATGGGGCCTCTTTGTAAGGAAATAATGACTGAAAGAAGTGGTAAAACCAAAGTATCATTATACTAGGTTGCCCAAAAAGAGGCAATTGAGGAAAAATAACTAAAATATGTAGGGAGGCTAAAGGAAGATAAGAAATATTTTAATAATATGTTTTACAGAATTTTCTCAGTATCAATTTTCTATCCTTGATAAGAATATTTCTTTTCTACTAGAATAGAAAGGCATCTTCCATATGGGGCTTTTACCTCCTGCTTTCAGGAAGAAAACGGGGAGAGTCAGAGAACTCATCTTGTATTTGCTGGTTTTATTTTATTTTTGTACCTTTAGCTCAAACTAATCTTCATGTCAAAGTAGAATCTTCAGCGGTGGGACATTTCAACACTCGCTTAGCACTCTGTGCCTATGAAATGAGATCCAGGCTCCATGATGCCACAGAAAGTAATTCTGTGGATGTTGGAAGGCACAGAGGATCTCTTGTGAGGGAAATCAGAATATGTTATCCCTCAAACCCCCTTTGAAATACAGATTATCTTTGAACTAAAGACAATTAAGAGGCAGCAAAGGAAGGAAATGTGTTCTGTCTCCTCTCCCCTCTCTGTCTGAATCTATTTCATTAGTTTCCCCTACTATGTTTATCCTCCCAATTTAAGTTATTTTTCATTGTGGATTCTACTGTATGATATGTGCTACACTCAGTAATAAACTTGTTTGTTTGGTTTTTTTTGCTAACCTGCTTTTTGTTACAAAGTTCCATCTGAACTAAGAGTTAAGATGGTTAGAGGTAAAATTTAGCCTCCCCTGTCCTTGGTGGTGCTGTAATCCTTGACTTATTCTAGACTTGAAAACACAGGATAAAGATATAAATAAAAATACTGGCAGCCTGTTATGGATTGGATGGAAAATGTCCTCCAAATTTTCATGTGGGACTTTTGGGACGTAATTGGACCATAAAGTCTCTCTGGCCTCATTGATGATATCTGAATGAACTACTGGGAGGTGGGACCTAGTTAGAGGAGAATGCCCTGGGAGCTTTCTCTTAGGCATTCTCTCTCTCCTCTTCCCTTCCCTTCCCTTCCCTTCCCTTCCCTTCCCTTCCCTTCCCTTCCCTTCCCTTCCCTTCCCTTCCCTCCTTCTCCTCTCCTCTCCTCTCCTCTCCTCTCCTCTCCTCTCCTCTCCTCTCCTCTCCTCTCCTCTCCTCTCTCTCTCTCTCTTCTCTCTCTCTCTCTCTCTCTCTCTCTCTCTCTCCTTCCTCGGTACTATGAGCTGAGCAGCTTTCCTCCCCCATGCCCTTCTACCATGATGTTCTGCATCACCTCAGGCCTATAGCAAGGAAGCCGGCTGACCATGGACTGACTTCAGAAACTATAAGCCAAAATAAATGTCTCCTCCTCTAAGTTGTTTGGGAAAGGCATTTTATTCACAGTGAAGTGTTGAGTCTTCTTGTTGACCTCAGCAGGTGAAATGAGATGACTGTGTCAACTTGTTCAGGAAATTTTATCTGATATATGTTTATAATCTACATGCAATATTAACTAAATACAGGTAGCTCGTGAAACTGGTTCATGGGCTTTAGTGGGTCGAATAGCACTCCTCCAGAACTTATGACTACCTGGAAACTCAGAAGGTGAGTTTATTGAAAATTGGGTCTTTGTGGATATAATTAGTTGATCTTGAAATGAGTTAACCTGAATTTAGGGTGGACCCTAAATCCAAAGACTAATGTCAAAAAATAAAAATAAAAAGGAATGAGCTTTGATCAGAGAGACACAGGAAGATATCCATTTGAAGAAAGGCAGAAATTAAAGTTGTGCTGTCTCAGGCAAAAAAAAAAAAATGTTAGGAAGCACAAGAAACTAATTAGACTGGAAAGATTCTCCCCTGGTGCCTTTGGAGGGAGCCCTGCTGACCTCTGGATCTTGGACTTCTGGCCTCCAGATCAGTAAAGGAACAAATTTCTGTTGCTGTAAAGCACAGATGGTATATGTTATGGCACTCACAGAAAATTCATACACAGATATTGGCTCCCATCTCCAAGACTATATTATTACAAATTTTAAAACAGGTGCTAGAATATTATAAAATAACTACACTACACAAATCAGTAAGCTTTTATATGTTTTACTTTTCTTTTTAATGTAAACAAAAGTAAATTTTTAATGAGTCTTGCTTCTTTCTTTAACAGTATTTGAGGGGGGGATTTCTACACATTTGTACTAGATAGAAAGAGGAGGAGAAGGAGGAAGAGGAAGAGGAGGAAGAGTAAGAGGAAGAGAAGGAGGAGGAAGGGGAGGAGGAGGTACCAAATTCTGTTTATTTTAAACTTTAGTCATGGATAACTTTGGGCTCAAACTGAACAGTATGTTAAAAATAAACTGTATGACATTAGCCAATATGAATGTTTCTGAAGGCAAATTATATTGATATAAATCTTACTAAAGATCAAGTGAATAAGTGAATAAACAAATAAAAAGCAAAAGTCATCTGGCTGTAACAGGGGAAGCAGATTGAATGGCATCCAGGCTAGAAACAATGCATCACTGGAAGGGAGTCCAGGTTTTTAGTGTGTATGCAAGAGGAAGGGACTCAGTTTCAGTATGTAGGAAGAACTCTAGATGACGTGTCCTGATCCTGAACTTGAGTACTGAGGCTGTAGATTTGAACAAGAACCAAGGCCAAAGAAATAAGGGACCAACAGGCTAGGGCAAAGAGCACTGCTGGGGTGCCATGGCCACCAAGAGGCCAATATGATTTTCTCAATGATGTTGAGTATATCCTAGTGACATTATTTTATTTTTAAATTAAACATTGAGCCCAATGTAGTTTGACTGTACCCACCACTGTAGAGCAAAATCGTACTGGCTACATGAAGTTTCTTTGTGATGTGACGTTTAGCCTTTAGGGGTTAGACTCTGAATGAATTTCTGAGCTTGGACACACACATAAAAGAAGGCCAATCACTGCTTTAGGCTCAAAGACATTTTCTGCTCACTATACCACTCAGTAGAATTGCTTTTGCTTTCTCCACGTTATTTTTCCGGCTCCCCTGATTGCAGTGTTGTGCCCTTTCTGCCCTGTTTTGTTGCTAATTGGTTCTTCCAGATGGTCAGCTCCCTAAGGGAAAGTTGTATGAGAGCTGGTCACTGTCCTCCCAGTCACCTCTGTAGACCCACAGTAAGGTAGCTAACAAGTTAAAACTACATAGATGCATAAAATCACATGTTGTATCCCTGGAAATGTACCAGAGAAGCTGGCAGGATTGCAGCTGATGGGGAGATTGACTGGCTAGAGATGGGTAAAAGCATAGTTTTCACCGCAGTGTATGCTTTTGAATGTTTTGATTTTTTTGTGCATATGTATTGCGATTACTCCAAAAAGTACATAGATATTAAGCAAATATCAGGTATACCTTTTAAAATACAGACATTTATTCCATGCTTCAACCAGGTGACCCAAATTCCTGTAACTTTTCCACATAATGTCACTTCTCACGCATTTTTATGCGCTTGCTAATTCAGTCTTTATAGCAACTCCATCCATTTGACAGATGAAGGAGAACTGCGGCACAAAAAGATTGAATAACTTGCTGAAGGTTGCTCAGCTACGAAGTGGCAGTACTAGATCCAGAACCTGGGTAGTTCAGGAGGAAAGGCCACACTCCTGGCCACCATACTCTGTCTTGCCTTTGTCTTCTCTGGAGGGCCAACCCATTGTCCAATGGTTTTCTTTTATTCTCTTGATTCCATGTCTGGGACTGTCTATATAAGCTGGTTGGAATAGAGTCTCTAGGAGTGTATTTTATCAGAGGGACCAAGCATCCTTGAGAGAAAGAATACACATTAAAGGAAGAGTGAGCCAAGTTTGGTTAAAGGACTGCCTGATATCTGCCTGTTTGCTAGGCTGACCACTGGTGAGCTGGCTGCAATTTACCGCATGTAACAAGGAGAGAAACTGCATCTCTCTCAGTCACAGGAAATCATTGAGAAGAGTCTCCTTGCTTGGCATCTATCTTAATTGCTTTAACTTGGGCATAGAACATCTGTTAGTCATATTTGCATTACTATAAGAAAATATTTGAGAAAAAGGAAGTATGAGGAGCAAAGTATTATTTTGGCTCATAGTTTTAGAGGTTCCAGATCATTGCCAGTTTGCACCGTAGCTTTGGGTTTGTAGTCAGGTAGTACATAATGGCAGAAGTGCATGGAAGAGCAAATTGTTTACTTTGTGCAAGAGAGAGAGAGAATGAAAGGGGTCAGGGTCCCACTCTCCTGCACAAGGACAAATCTCCAGTGACCTAGGCTTCCCACTAGGCTCTACCTCTTAAAGGTTCCTCCACTTCCCAACCAGTTCTTTAGCAAATCCAGACTATAGCAGTGGAGGAGCTGGTGACAATAGCAGGGATGCAATTTACCTATCAACAGTGACAAGATCCATCTTCACAGTGGAGTAGAATGGGCAGGGGAGAATGGAAACTATAGTTGCTCAAGGAATTAGCTTGAGAACATAGATGAAATACTTCTGAAAAAATCTGGAGACTGCAGTTACTGCAGAACAAGTTGCTGTGGAACTAGGAAAATGCTCCTTGTCTCAACCATACTCCCAGGCTGGTGGGTCTGATTTACTTAAGACTGTCTGTGAATTCTGGCTTTCTAGAGACTAGATATGCAAATTGTAAGGCCCTCATTAAGGATGGAAAATTACACATGGAAAATTAGGTACAGAATCTTGGAAGAGGCCCAGGCAAGTTGTTTCATTAGTTTCAATATATTCAAGTATGCATGGAGAGGCAGGATGCAGGGGTAGGAAGCATCAATCATACTTGCCCAAATGTATCTCACATGATAGATTCTTCAACCTGCTTAATCATCTGTGGTTTTTAAAAGGATCTCATTTTGAGAAAGAAAAAAAAAAAACACAATGAATGTAAGAGTCCAATTTGCAAATAAGCTTCACCATCTTGAGTAGTGAGGAAAGGATTGTAACAGCCACCCTCACAGAATGATGTCCCTATCCTCATCTCTCAGTTGAAAGTATAGATATTTGCTGCTAAGTAGCAGATTGAAAGTTAGGCCAAGAGAAAACTAATTATCAAGTGTGAAATGCATTAGTGCTTAACACCTTTTATAGACACAAAGCAAGTTGATCCAAAAAATGGGACACATTAGTAAAACAAAGAAGCAATCAAAATATGACTAGAGGTATGACTTTAGCTTTCCTGTCTCACTGAAGAGGCCAAAGTTGAAGAAATTATTCACTGAGTATAAGCTGAGGATTAAAGGCACAAGAATTTTGACTTGGTAATTACAATGACATGCTAACTAGTAATGATATGAAATGATAGATAATTGTAAAGTTAAATGCATCTTTGATCAAATTTGTGTAGCCAAAGTGAAGAAGAGAAACCGTAACCCTGGTTTTAGTACTTTTCTCTAAATAGAAGTTTCTCAACATTGCTATTAAGTCTCAGAAAATTTGGTTTCATTTTGGTTTCAATAATCTAGAGCTAATTTGAGCTAAGGTATATTTCTAGTTCGGTTTTGCTTTCTGACTTCTTACACCAGATTGCATTCTTATTGCCAGAGTAACAAGAATATAGTGATTGTTTCAATTTAAGTCCTTTGAAAAATGACTTTAGCATTTTAATAAGGATTGCATTGAATCTGTAGGTTGCTTTTGACAGTATAGCCATTTTGATAATATTTATTCTTCCTTTCCAAGGACACAGTAGATCTTTTCCATTGTCTAAGGTCTTCACCAATGTCTTTTTTCAGTTTTTTATAATTTTCATTGTTGAAGTATTTTATTTCTTGGTGAGATTTATTCTTATAGCTTTTTAAGGCTATTATGAATGAAATTTTTATTGTTTTTTATTTTTATATGGATAATATTGAAAATGGCACACAGACTGTGCTTGGTGCCCTCTCCCCCCTCTCTTCCCCTTACCCCCTCCCAACAATGAGTGTCCAAGTTAATTATGCTACATTAATACTATTATACATATTCAGATGTAGCTCCTCCATTAATCAATCTCAGCCTTCTTCATCTCCAAAGCTTCTTCTCAGCTTTGCTGAGATTTCTTCTCCATTATCTGGAGTCCCTCTGGTATTCTTAATAGTCACTAGTTTGGGCATATCAGAGAAAACATATGTCCCTTCTCTTTCTGCGCTTGGCTGATCTCACTTAACATAATGTTCTCCAGGTCTTGACATCTTCTTGAGAATGACATGATTTTATTCTTCTTTATAGCTGAGTAGAATTCCATTGTGTGCATTTCCCATAATTTTGCAATCCATTCATCTGTTGATGGAGACCTAGGTTGGTTCCATATTTTGACTATTATGAATTGTGCTGCTATGAACATGGGTATGCATATGTTGCTGTAGTTCTCTGATTTCAACCCCTTTGGAAAGATACCCAGAAGTGGTATAGCTGTATCATATGGTAGATCCATTCCCAGTTTTCTAAGGAATCTCCACACTGATATCCATAGCAGCTGAACTAGTTTACACTTCCACCAACAGTGTAACAGAGTTATTCTTTCCCCACATCCTTGCCAGCATTTGTTGTTATTTGATTTCTTTATGCTTGCCACTCTGATTGGGGTTAGATGGAATCTCAGCATAGTTTTTATTTGTACCTCCCTGATGGCTAATGATGTTGAACATCTTTTCATATATCTATTGGCCATTGTATCTCTTCTTTTGTGAAGGGTCTATTCAATTCAGTTGGCCATTTCTTGATTGGCATATTTGTTTTGCTAGTGTAGAGCCTTTTGAGCTCTTTGTATATTCTGGATATTAGCCCCCTATCAGAGTGGTGGCTGGTAAAGATCTTCTCCCATTCTGTAGGATTTCTCTTTAGGTTATTGATGGTTTCCTTTGATGAGAAGAAACTTTTTAGTTTGATGCCATCCCACTTGTCAATTCTTGCTTTAATTTTCTGCACTTTGGAGATCTTGTTGGAAAAGTTACTGCCTGTACCTGTATGTTGGAGTGTTGAGCCTATGCCCTCCTCTAATAACTTCACAGTCTCTGGTCTAATTTCTTAGTCTTTGATCCATCTCTAGTTCCTATGCATGGTGAGAGGTAAGGATTTAATTCCATCTTTCTACAAAATGGATAGCCAGTTCTCCCAGAACCACTGGTTGAAAAGGCTGTCTTTTCTCCAGCATATAAGTGTGGCTCCTTTGTCAAAGATTAATTGACTATTGGTGTGTAGATTTGTTTCTGTATCTTCTATTCTGTTCCATTGGTCTATATGCCTGTTTTTGTGCCAAATTCTTTACTGTTTATACTACTATTGCTCTACAGTATAATTTAAGTCCAGGATTGTGATGCCTTCTGCATGGTTCTTATTACTGAGGATTGCTTTGGCTATTCTGGGTCTTTTCTTTCTCTAAATAAAATTTATGACTGATTTTTCTAGGTCTATGAAGAATGTCATTGGTATTTTGATAGGAATTGCATTGAATCTGTAGATCCCTTTTGGCAGAATGGTCATTTTGATGATATTTATTCTGCCTATCCATGAGCAAGGGAGATCTTTCCATCTTCCAAGGTCTTCTTTAATTTCTTTCTTTAATCTTTTATAGTTTTTTTGTAGAGGTCTTTTGCATCTTTGGTTAGGTTTAGTCCTAGGTATTTTATTGGTTTTAAGATTATAGTGAATGGAATTATTTTCTTTATTTCTTTCCTTGTAGATTCATTGTTGGCATATAGAAACCCAACTGATTTCTTTAGGTTGATTTGTATCCTGCAACTTTGCTAAATTGGTTAATCAGCTCCAGTAGGTTGAGTTCTTTAGGTCTTCTAGATAAAGGATCATGTCATCTGCAAATAAGAGTAGTTGAATTCCTCTCTTCCTATTTGAATTCCTTTGATTTCCTTCTCTTGTCTTATTGCTGTGTCAAGAGTCTCAAGGACTATATTGAAAAGGAGTGGTGAAGCCGAGCGTGGTGGCGCACACTTGTAATCCTAGCATTTTGGAGGGAGAGACCAGAGGATCACAGTTCGTGGACAGCCTCAGCTAGTTAGTGAGGCCTTCAGCAACTTAGTGAGACCCTGTTTCAAAATAAAGAATAAAAAATAGGGCAGGGCATATAGCTCGGTGGTCAAATGCCCCTGGGTTCCATACCAGACCCACAAAAAAAAAAAAAAAAGAAAAGAAAAAGAAAAAGAAAAGGAGGGGTGATAGTGGGCATTCTTTTCTTGTTCCTGATTTTAGAGGAAATTCTTACAGTTTTTCCCCATTCAATATGATGTTGGCTTTGGGTTTATTGTATATTACCTTATGATGTTGAAATATGTTCCTTCTATTCCAATATTCTGCAGTGTTTTTAACATGAATGGGTGTTGGACTTTGTCAAATGCTTTTTCAACTTCTATTGATATGATCATGTGGTTTTCTCAGTTCTATTTATGTGGTGAATAACATGTATGGATTTATGTATGTTGAACCAGCCTTGCTTTTCTGGGATGAAACCAACTTTGTTGTGTTGTACAATACTCTTGGTATGGTTTTGAATGTGTATAGCTAGTTTTTTGTTTAGAATTTTTGCATCTATGTTCATCAAGGATAGTGGTCTGTAATTTTCTTTTCTTTTCTTTTCTTTTTTTCTTTTTCTTTTTTTTTTTTTTGGTGGTGTTACTGGGGTTCCTGGAAGCCCTTCTACTTCCGGGATACACTCCCAGACCTATTTTTTATTTTTGAAAACAGGGTCTCTTAAGCCAGCGCAGCTGGCTTTGAACCTGCACGATCTGCCTGTCTCTGCCTCCCAAGTGCGGGGATTACAAGCGTGCGCCACCATGCCCGGCTGTAATTTTCTTTTATTGAGGTATCTTTATTTGGTGTTTGGATTAATGTGATATTGGCCTCATAGAAGAAATTTGGGAGGATTCCATCTCTTTCAATTTCTTGGAACAAGTTGTGAATTATTGGGATTAATTCTTCACTGAAGGTTTTGTAGAATTTACCTGGAAACCTGTCAGGGCCTGGGCTTTTCTTTGATGGAAGATTTTTTACTGCTGTTTCTATTTCTTTGTTGCTATTGGTTTGTTTAGGCTTGCTATGTCCTCTTGTTTCAGTTTAGATAGGTTATATGTGCTTAGAAATCTATTGATTTCTTCCATGTTTTCCAGTCTATTGGAGTATAAGTTTTCAAAATATTTTCTCATAATTCTTTGAATTTCCCTACTATCTGTGGTGATGTCTCCTTTTTTATTTCTGATTTTTTTTTAGTGGTACTGGGGTTCCTGGAAGCCCTTCTACCTCTGGGCTACACTCCCAGACCTATTTTTATACCTTTTTTTATTTGGAAACAGGGTCTCTTAAACCAGCATAGCTGGCTTCGAACCTGCGTGATCCTCCTGTCTCCGCCTCCCAAGTGCGGGGATTACAAGCAAGCACTACCACACCCAGCTTATTTCTGATTTTAATAATTTGAGTTGATTCTCTCTTTTGGTTAGGTTGGCCAGGGCTTTGTCAATCTTATTAATCTTTTGAAATAACCAGTTTTTTGTTCTCTTAATTTTTGTTGTTGTTGTTCTCTATTTCATTTATTTCTGCTCTGATTTTAATAATTTTCTGCCTCCTGCTGGCTTTGGGATTAGATTTTTGCAATCTTTCTAGGTCCTTGAGATGTGTCATTAGGTTGTTTACTTGGCGACCCTCTGTTCTTCTTATGTGGGCACTCAATGTTAGGTCCTTCTTTGATCTTGTCTAAATGGTGTTCTGTATGTGTCCTGAATGTATAGGTCCAAGTCTCTTTCCAGTTTTGGAAAATTCCCTGAAATTATTTCTCTGAAGGGATTACTAATGTGCTTGGTCTGTACTTCTATCCCTTCTTCAATGCCTTTTTTTCTGTAAATTAGGACATTTCATATTGTTCCCTAGTTGTTGGAGACTTCTGTATGCTGTTAACTGTGCTTTTGGTTTGAATGAACTGTCTTCTAATAGTGATATTCTATTTTCCATTTCATCTAATCTCCCAGAATTTCTTTCTATCGCTGTCTTCATTTCATTTATTGACTCTTTCATTTCATTCCAGAACTTTTTCTGATTCTTTCTTAGTGTCTCCATTTCCTCTTTTATTTTCTGTACACTTGTTTTGAGGCCTTTCATTATATTGAAGATCAGGATTCAGAATTCTCTTTCTTGCATTTCTTGTAGTTCAGTATTTGTGATTTCCATTATTTCTTTACTGTTCCTAGTTCTTATATTTTCAGGGTTCTCAGGCTTGTTTTTCTGATGTCTTGGCATCTTGTCTTTTTTAATATTATATCTGATCCAATCTTAGTAGTAGGAATTTAGAGGTGTCAGCAAGTAAGCAGAGGAATCTCTGTTCTCCATAGCTAGGGCTGGTCTGGTCTGACTTCTCCCCATTCACCACGACTGGGAGGTCTGTAGTAATCCTGGTGATCCTTCTAGTTGGGTCTAGTGTTAAGCGTAGGTCTCCCTCCATACTTTCCACTGATCAGAGCCTGAGTCTGTCTGAGCCTCTGCTATATCCAACAGCAGACTCTACTCCCATCTTCTCTGGGTTGTACTGCAAAGTCTCAGACATAGGGAGTTTAATGGGGCTGCATTAGTCCCTGGGAGTGCCGGGCTGGGCATTTTCCCATGGGAACTGTGACTTTTCTTATGGTGTTATTGAGAGCTGCTCTGGATCTCTGGAGGGTGTGGTAATTTCAGCTGCCACTACTCCATCACTGGGTTGTTCTGCAAAGTCTCAGACCCAAGGCATTTATCAGGGCTTCACGAGTGCCTGGGGCACCAGGCTGGGCATTTTCCTGTGGGAACTGTGACTTCACTTATGGTGTTATTGAGAGCCGCTCTGGATCTCTGGAGGGCATGGTAATCTCAGCTGCCACTACTCCTTCACTGGGTTAAATCACAAAATCTCAGACACAGAGAGTTTATCATGGCTACACGAGTCTCTGGGGGTGCAGTGCTTGGAGTTCTCCTGCGGGAACCTCAGTTTCACTTATGATTTTGGTGCTTGCTGGTCTGTATATCTGGCAGTCGTGGTGAGCTTGGCCACCACGACTTGGCCACAGCAGAATGCTGCTGTGGTGCCCTCGGCCACAAGGGGTGTGGGTTTTTTTTTTTCTGGTGTTGAGCTCTACTCTGGATCCCTGGAGGGCATGGTGAGCTCAGCCACTGGAAGTTGTAGCTGATATTTGCACAGAAAGAACTGATGACTTACAACCCACTGATCTGCAGCTGCTCACTTCAGGTCCTTGATTTCATTTTCATCTCTGGAGTATAGTGCTGTGAAGCAAGATGGCGCTGCTGTGGTGCTGACAGCCACGAGGCAGGCAGGTTTCTTTTCTGCTCTCTGGTCAGTCTTCTAATCTTCTTATTCTCTGTCCCTTGTATTTATCATTTTTATTCCTCTACTTATAGTATTTTCTGGCTTTGCAGAATGCTGTTTGTGAGGCAATGGAGATTGGGTGACAGCAGGATTCATAAGTGCTACTTCTCTCGGTCCCCATCTTCCTGCTCATTCAAAATTATTTTTTTAGTTTCTTTTTTTTTTTTTTTTAGAGATTTTTGGCTGGTTTTAAGAAAGCTATTGATTTTGTATCCAACTACTTTGCTGAATTTGTTTGTCAGCTCCAGGAATCTTTTTGTTGGTTGTTTTTGTTTTGTTTTGGTCTTTTAAAATATCAGGTCAAATATAAGCAGAGTTATTTTCATTTTTTAATTTGTATCCCTTTAATTTCTTTGCCTAATTGCTCTAGAAATAGGAATTAAACCACCATATGACCCAGCTATACCACTCCTCAGTATCTTTCTAAAAGAATTAAAAAAAGAATACTATAGTGATACATGCATACCCATTTATTGCAGCTCAATTCACAATAGCCAAGTTATGAAAAAAACACAGGTAAATAAATAATGAAAGTATATATACACATAATGGAATTTTACTCAGCCACAAAAGTATGTCATTTGCAGAAAAATAGAGGGAACTAGAGAATATTAGGATGAGATGAGCCAGTCTCAAAAGTAAAAGGTAATATATTTTCTCTCATATGTGGGAGCTGAGAGAAAATAGAAAACAAGAGGGCCTTCAGATAACTGAGGAGAGTGACCAATGGGATAATCGAAGGGGGTAGGAGAAGGGAAGTAGAGAGGGCAAAAAGGAGGATTGAGGAAGGAAATAGTTCAAATAATGTTATGTCCATATATTAAGATATCACTACCAATCTCACTAACATGTACAGTGAGGAAAGAAGGAGAAGTCGGGTGGAATTCAGAGGGAAATAAACCAAGTGATGTGTGAATGTGTGTCTGCATCATTTTGAATCTCACTATTATATATAATTACAATGCACCAATACATAAATAAATAATAATATCCTTAGAAAGTGTCTCATTGGCCACAGAGCATAAGGTTTATGCTTAGTTTGTCTTAGTTTGATTTACAGGGCTTCTCACATGGGGACAGGCATCCTTCCTCTGACACAATCCCTCTGGAACTCCTACCCCATCCTTGCTAAATGTCCCCCAGCTCCCCTGGCCAGCCAGCAGACTGCTCTCTCCAGCCCTGAATGCCTTCTCCTGGCTCCTGGGAAACCATTCCTCTCCCTTTACAGGTAACTCCAGTGACACCGACTCTAAATGATCCTATGTTGCCTCTCTCCTCTTTTCCATGGATCTCTGCCCAAAACATGTTGAACTTTTTACACAACTATTCATTTGTCAATCTCTCCCTTCTAGCCTATCAAATCCTAAAGAAAACTTAACTAAGATATGCCTTATGCCACATTCCCTTCTGCACTATCATTACTTGGATTGGGGTGCTGGGTACATTATGGGCACTTAAGCATGTGATGGATCCTTAAAGAATGAATTAGAGATGACTTTAAAATAAACTGTATCTTCCTCCTCCAATACACAAATTGTTTTCCTTCCAGAGTCTGTTCAAATATACTTTATGTACAATTATACACCTCTTTTTGCCTACCTATATCTCCATACCCTGCTTTTAGTGATAATACACTGTATCTTTTTTTGTTTTTTACTGATTGTCTCTGTGTTCCCGAGCTCCCCATTAGAATACAAACACTATATGGTTAAATAACAACAGAAGGAATATTCGTTATTCTCCACTCTGAGGAGAGTGGTTAGAGATCTATACAATTTTACTGGCTGATGCTGGTCAATGATTCTCGACCATGGAACATACACTCAAGAGGAGAAAATTAGCCGGGCGTGGTGGCGCACGCTTGTAATCCCCGCGCTTGGGAGGCGGAGACAGGAGGATCGCGCAGGTTCGAAGCCAGCCGCGCTGGCATAAGAGACCCTGTTTCAAAAATATAAAATAGGTCTGGGAGCGTAGCCCGGAGGTAGAAGGGCTTCCAGGAACCCCAGTACCACCAAAAAAAAAAAAAAAAAAAGAGGAGAAAATTAAGGTTACATACAATAAGCTTATCAGATTTAGCAAATAAAGATGTAGGAGGCACAATTATATTTCAATATCTAATAAATAATTAAGTGACATCTTAGTATAACAATGTTCAATGGAATATTTAGGGGTATACTCGCTAAAAATTATTTATTGTTTGTGTGAAATTCAAATTTAGCTGTGTGTCCTGTATTTTACCAGGAAATTGTACTTGGGGAATCTTTTTCAAATTTTATATAACTCCTTTCCTTAGAGATTCTGCAAGTTTTAAGGTAAGAAACATGGTGTATGGTTACTAATAGATGGAATAATTTCATATTTTTCAAATGTTTTAGAATGAAAAAATAACTGATAATGTTTGTTTTTTTGTTTGTTTGTTTGTTTGTTTGTTTGTAAGCAAGGAAGACACGGGACCAAGCAGAAATACCAAACTGGTATAGTTTAGTGGTTTTCTGGAAATGACTTATTACTATACTTCATGTACCTGTCACTGTGAATAGTTGACTACTGGGTAAAAGTTGTTTTAATTTTGTTGGACAAAGCAAATCCACAATTAGTGTTCAATGTTAAATAGTTTTATGTTGGTTCTCAATGTGCTAGTACCATAATAAAGGGTACAGGGCTGGGGCAGCTGTAGGCATTGAACGGTATGGATGCAGAACAGCGAGGGCACAGCTATGCCAGCATGATGATACAGCATGCACTTTTCAGGAGTGTAGAGGAGCCTAGCACCCACCTCCTTAGATAGGGTAGAGGGTGTATAAGAGTTGCAATCAGTGGTGTGTGTGTGTGTGTGTGTGTGTGTGTGTGTGTGTGTATGCGCCCATGAAATATAGTGTGAGAAAATTATTTCTAGGCTGCAGTACCTAGAGTTAGGTCTAGAAGTTAGAAGTCTGTAGGGCTTATTTAGTTTTTCTGCTCTAAATATCCCAAGGTATAAAGGAAAGTGCTGGACAGGCAGGCTCCTATCTGGAGGCTCTGGGTGAGAATCCACTTCTGGGTTCATTCAGGTTGTTGACCAAATTCAGTTCCATGAAGTTCTAGGAGTGAGTCCCTGGTTTCTTTGCTGGCTGTCCGTATGGTGGGGTGTGCTGTTTCCAGCTTTTAGAGGCTGTCGACCTTCCTCTGCACCTGCGCCCCTTGCTCCATCTTCAAAGCCAGTGGTGGAGGGTTGAGTCTTTCCTGTGCTTTGAGCATCAGGCTTTGAATTCCATCATATATCTCCTGACTCTCCTTCTGCTGCTTAAGTGATTAGCTTGTCTCTGTTTCTATTATCCAGGGTAATCTCCTTCTCTTGGGATCCACAGCCTTAATTCCCCCTGCCATGTAAATTTTCCATGTAATGTAACATATTCACAGACATTCAGAGGGTAAAGATCCTGAGGGCCAAAATCTGGCATACCACAGCTTCCTCTGGCCTTAGGAAATAAAGTGTGTGTGTGTGTGTGTGTGTGTGTGTGTGTGTGTGTGTATGCACATGTGCTCATAATGGAACACTTGAGTGTTAAAAAGAAGAATTATGACTGGCCATTGTTTGGGATGAGGAAAGGGGCGCAGATTGAAATCTCCTGGAGCAAAGCATTTCATATCATTTTGATTTTTAAACCAGGCACATGTATTATCTGGTTTAAAAATAAATATTCCCTCGAAATTAAAACTAGAACTATCATATTGCAATGGTTAATTTTGTGAGCATCAATGTGACTGTGCCACTGGTGCCCAGGCTAAATGGTATTTCTGGGTGTGTCTGTGAGGCTGTTTCTAAATGATCCTGATATTTGGATCCGTGGACTTAGTAGGTTGCACTTCCTACTCTTGGTGAACAATAGCCAATGTGCTGAGAGACTGAATAAAGAGGCAGGAAAAGGAGGGGTTTGCTCTTTTCCCTTCCTGGCCTGCCAGCGGGCATTTTAACATTGGTTTTCTCTTTCTCTTGGATTTATAGCATGGGCTTTCCTAGTTTTTAGACCTTCAAAATCAGAATAGAATCACTCCACTGACTTCCTGGGTCTCCAGTTTACAGATAGTGGGACTTCTCAGTCTCCATAATTGTGTGAACTGACCTTTCATAATCTCTCTCTTCCCCTCTCCCCCTTATCTGTTCTGTTTCTCTAGAGAACTTAAACTTTTCAGTTTGGGGGGAAAGGGTCTAGTTTGTGGTAGTACTATTCAAAATAGTGGGAGGTTAAAGTAACCCTAATGCTCAAAAATGGGTGAATGAATAAAAGAAATGTAGTACATAAATAAAATTAAATATTATCTAGCCTTAAAAAAGAAAAAAAATTCTGACACATACTACAACATGGATGAACCTTAAGGATATAAAGATAAGCTAAATAAGCCAGTAACAAAAAGACAAATAGCATAAGATTCCAATAGTACAAGACACCTAGAGTAGTCAAATTCCTGAAAACTGTGAGAAGAGAATAGTGGTGACTGTTAATCTCACAGGTTAAATTTCAACTACTGATGGGCAGTTTCTACAAGAGGTTTCACTAGCAGAAACGCTACAGGACTTTGTTTATCTAGTAGGGGCTGACTGGTTCCGTCCCTAGGCATGTGGGAAATCTGTATATATCTCTTAAATCAGGTTCTCGTGAGGATCTCTGCATCTATAGTTTGCTCCTCTGGATTTCATTTCTTGTTCTAGCAGAAATCACTTTTTCAGATAACTGACAGTGAGAATGTCCAATCCCTTTAGGTGAATCCCCATGCTTTAACCACAGCAAAGCATTCTTGCTCAGTGTCCTCAATAGAAAAATTATTAATAATCATAGTAGTCTGAAAACAGTACATTTTGGTAATGAATACCACTCTCATTTATAGGATGGGAATTTAATTCCCTCCTTTTCATTGTCGTGGTTGAAATGATATGAATAGTACTCATTTTGTGCTTTTGCTTCAGTTCTTGGTATATTACTCTTATCTATTTATCCTTTACAAAGTATATTTAAAAAGTATCCATTCATCCATCCATCCATTCATCCATTTGGAAATGTTATGGGCCAAATTGTATTCTTCTTCCATTTTATATATTGAAATCAAAACCCTCAAGTACATCAATGTATGACTTTATTTGTAGATAAGGCCTTGAAAGAAGTAATTGTGTTAAAATGAGGTTGAATGGATCCTAAGCCGATATTACTGATGTCACTAAAAGAAGAGGAAATTAGGACACAGAAACATACAAGAAAAGACACAGGGAGAAGATGGCGATCTGCAAGTCAAAGAGAGAGGTCTCAGAAGAAGCTAACCCGGCCAGTACCTTGATCTTGAGAGCTGTGAGACAAACAATTTCTGCTGTTTGTCCCACCCAGTATGCGACCGACACGTTGCTATGAAAACCCTAGCGAACTAACTTGGGCCAGCAACTTCATCTCCCCAGACCAAGAAATAATTTAATGCAGAAAAAACAAACAATTTCCCGGAGAAGCCAAGAACAAAATCTGCTGTGGATTAGCTCTGACCACACATACACACAAATTTACTTTACCAAAATGAATACTTCCTTTTACAGCTACAACATCTGTTCTTCTGGTTGTGTAATTACAAGTGGGAGAGATGGTAGGTGCGTGTGTTAGAGCAGGAAGGAATCTCAGAAGCACAGGGAGAGAGATGCTGCCCCTGTGGTGGGTCAGGCTGGCTGAGTCCTGTGGAGCCTTCGCTGTGGCGAGCCTTCTCTCCAGCACATAGACATGGTACTTCCAGAAGAGACCATTGGGCCTACAGAGCTACACAGATGACTGTGGATGTGATTCAGAATTGGACTTTATCTTCCATCCCATTTATACTGTATCCTACTCCTACTCCCAAGTCCACTTGTATGAGTGTGTGTGTGTACGCACGTGTACAGCTTGAATCACTACTGAGGTTGTACAAAGGAAGAAGCTGCATTGCAGATGCAGGGCTACAAGACATCCTGCTCCAGGAACACAGGGAGAGAAATGATGACGGTGTGCCTTCTTGGAAGAGCAGTTTCCCTGGATGAAAAGCTAAAGCCAAGCATAGAAATGAGATGATGTTTAAGATGCTGCTGTGAGTTGTATATGGTTTGTCCCCCTAAGGTTCATGGGCTGGACACTTGATTACCAGGTTAAATGGTGTTGAGAGGTGAGGCCTTTCGGGGAATTAATGATTTTTTTTTCAAGAATGAGTTCTCATCTTTTGGTATTGAATGGTTACTGCAAAAATGGGTTGTTTTAAGAGTGAGCCTGGACCGACTCTCTCTCTCTCTCTTTCTCTTTCTCTCTCTCTCTCTCTCTCTCTCTCTCTCTCTCTCTCTCTCTCTCCCTCTCACTTTGGTACTAGGGATTGAATCCAGAGGTGTTCTAGCTCCAAGCTATACCACCTTGCCCTTTTTATTTAAAAATTTTAAATTTACTTTTGGGCACTGGGGATTGAACTCAAGGGTGTTTTACCTCTGAGCTATACCCATATCCCTTTTTATTTATTTTGAAAAAAAAAGGTCTTGCTAAGTTGCTGAGTGTCTCTCTGAATTGCTGAGGCTTATCTCAAACCTATAATCATCTGTCTCAGCCTCCCAAGTACTGAGACTATAGCTATGCACCACCATGCCTGGATTCTTGCTTCCTCTTTTGCCACATGGCCAATTTCTATTTTTGTCTGTCTGTCTGTCTGTCTGTCTGTCTCTCTCTCTTTCTTGTGTTTCTGCTATATATCATCAGAAATAGATGCTTGTGTTGGCATCTATTTGGCACAGTTTTTGGACCTCCAGAACTGTGACTTGAATAAACCTCTTTTCTTTATACATTACCCAGCATCAGCCACTGCAACACAAAATGGACAATAACAGGCCCTCTTTCACTTTGAAATATGCTATCTCTACATATATTTGTAGGAAAATTCACTTTGTTTGCTCCTATCCTCACTTAGTACATGAGGAGAAAGAGCTAGGAAGGTTGCAGGCTAGGAAACCAGGAGACATTGTTGTATGTGATACTTTTTTGGAAGGGGAGACAGGTACTAATTCCACACACAGATTTGCAGCCTACTGATATTGAGCTGCAGCAACATATAGAAATGCAAACTTGGCTGCCCTCCTGGAGCTGGAGAGAAATGGTGGGTGTGAGGGTCCAGGGTAGCTTTCCTTCGTGGACAGGGGCATGGAATGCAGCAGACTGGTCTTGTCAAGCTTCTCTAGCGCATGCTTACTCACGCCTGGGCAATATGCGTCCTTTATAAGCATGCTTAGACGCAGATGAAAGGCTGGATACTAAATGGAGTATGAAATAGCTGGTTTTCTTTCTAGCCCTAATGGTTTTCTTTTGGTACAGCTGAGCTGGAGAGGGAGCATGAAGCCTGAGGGTTTATTTCTAAATACATACACACACACCCCACAGCTCTAATTTATTTATAAACATGCAGACATTACGACATAGCTCTGCAGAAACTCAAGTCCTCTGCTCATGCTCAGAACTGAAAGACAAGCCCACATTAATTCGAGGGTATAAACACTTGTTTGTTCTTCATAGAAGTCTTCTTTCAATTTGACTTCATTGATCAGATACTCAGACAGTGATTGCTGATCATCCAAACCTGCAGGGAAAGGTAACACGAATTACTAAATGTTTAAAAAATATATAAACTGGTTTTTTAAAAAAAATCACTGATAGAGGCAGAGATCTAAAATCTTCAGTCATGGAGATTTTCTAGAACAGAGGATGACTGTGATTTCAAACAGGTGAAATCCCAGGAGCTGGACCTCAACGGGCATACTTCCAGCCCCACAGAAACACCCCCAATTAAAACAAACTGGTTCCTTGTTTAGCCAACTCGGGTCTGAGAAATTTTTGTCTATTTATACAGATGCGACCGGAGGTCTGAAGCTTGCCTTCTGAACACTGAATCGTTAATTACGAAAAGCCACTCTAGGAAGGTGGAGTGCGCAGCTGGCCTACATCAACAGGCAAGAGCAGCACAACCCAGTGATGGTGTTCAGACTGTCGCCAGCATGCCACGGCTCACGGTAGGGAGCTGGCATCCCAGAAGGAGCTCATCCCTGCCGGCCTCAAATTCTCATGTGTTAAGATGAGAAAGTTGGATCAGATCAGTGTTCCCTACACTATGATCACAAAAATAGGATTCTATAACAACCCAAAATGGATTCTGAATATTTTTAGAAAAGTCTGGGTTTAATAAGTTAAATCAGATGCTCTGCTGCTTCTTAAATTTAATAGATTAACAATATAAATCCTCCAAAATGGTGATAAGAGAAATGATGTTTCTCAAAGTTTCTCAAGCAGGAGACTCCTTTTGAAAATGCAGAGCTAGCAGGTCTAAGATGGTAAGATATCAGGGAAAGAATAAGGCCACAAGAGACAGGGACAGGGGATGAGAGGGACATCTGTCCTCTGCTTCCAGAACCTTCTCTATGCCTTCTTGAGAGTGGAAGAAGCTAGAAGCACCTGTTGAAATTAGAAGCAGAGACTGAGGCAGGGATTTTTGTGGAAGAGGTCTGTGGAAGGGATGCTGTTAGGAGAAATAGAATTGGCGATGCTCCATCTGATGGGGGAAGAAAGCTAAGCAGAGAGGAACGGTGCCGCAGCCTGGCCCCACCGGGCACTCTGGGCCCTGGCACTCCATGGTTTGTCTCACCTTGAAGCTGAGGCCAGCCTCTTGTACCTCTGCATCAGGCAGGTGTCGGTACTGGCTGCTCACCTCCATCCCCAGGCAGGGCAGAATCTTCTAGAAAAGAAGACCCAGATTCAGCTGGGGGCACAGCTCTGAGGAAGTGGGCTGGTGTGAACCTCAGGGTCTCACACAGCACTGCAGTGAGATGTCGGGGCCTGGGGAGGGGACAGGCTGCACACACCTCATATGTATTCAGAATTGGCTCTAACAAACTTCAAGTTGCCCGAGATATTCCTGTGTCCTTCTTCTTTTGGAGTCCTAAGTATTGATTTTAAAATGCCTTCTCAGGTGAAAGTGGACATTTCCTTGGGGGAATTTTAACAATACTCTATGTTCTTCTCTCAATTCCAGTGATCATAATGGATTAAAGGAATTGTGATGTTCTCTGGTCTGTCTAGATTATTGTTCTTTCTTTCTATCAAAAGGAGTTTTCAAAGGGCACTTGACATGTCCACATTCTTTTGAGCAATGCTAAAATTCTATATTAAAAAAGAAGGTCAGGGGAGGGGAGAAGTTATCTTTTGAAAAGAGAAAGCTAGTTTCATGGATTTCATTTTATTTTCTTACAAATCTTCCCACAAAGAAAAAAAGAAGAAAGAATATGAAAACCTTCTGCCTTTCAGATCTTTTTTTTTTTTTTAACCATAACGAAATTCTAGACCTATTTCAAAGAGATTTAAAAAGAAATGCTTTGTAGTTCTCGGTGTAAAGTTAGAGTAATATGTTTCCTAATGTAAAGGTAATTCAATTAATTTCCCTGATAATTATTATTAACTGTGAGATTTTTATTTCTAGCATGTGCCTTGGAGATCAGTGAAGGTTTGTCTTTTATAAATCTCCAGTTCCCTCTTTTTTTATATTCATCAAATGATGGAGAAATTTCACTTAGGCCAGTCCCTTATTTCTACTGGTGTTTGGCCATCTTTTTAAGATAACATCAACATCCTGTCTATTCTGTAAAATTATGTGTCTAGGCCTCCTAAAAATGCACCAGGGAAAGGTCTGGAGGATCCTGTCAGAGGATGTCCTCTGGAAGCCTACCCAAAAGGAAACAGCAAAGTCTCAGTTAACACAAAGATGACAAATGGCGTGTCTTGTGTGACTCTCCACCTCCATTTACCAGTTATTTGATCCTTTTATGAAAGGGAATTTTCTTTCATTCCCCCAAAGCCTGGCTCAAAAGAGTCATTTAAAGTCAATTACAAAACTCTTTGTCATCCTGTCTGCTGGTCAGATTTTATTCCTTTTGATGGTGTGTGTGGGGACAAGGATGGTAAAGGGTGGGGCTACATGGCAGAAACCATTTTGTCGTCTCTTCCTTTCCTGTGGCTCATCTAAAAAATGTACGCGTTCAATTTTCCTGGAGTTGGCTCTATATTCAAAGTTAAGCTCTCAGAATTCCAAAAATAATACCCCCTCCCCACCGCCCCTCAAAAAGAGTTCTTCTATTTTGCATCACAGAAAAGCCTGGCCTATGTAAATAAAAAGTGCTATGGCTTCCAAGAAACTGGATCTGCTATGAATTTACAAAATCCACACAGGAATTTCTTTAACTTCTAGCTCCCTCCCCTGGAAATCAGTGCATATCTAAGCCCGGTAGTAGAAACCAAACTCTGGTCTCGATGGCAGCTATGCGCAGGAAGAATGTGAACAGCAGCTTCCTAATGTAGCCAAACACCATCCCCAGCACATTAGGGCCAGTTTGTAGAGTCAAATCGCAAATTTAACATGGCTGAAGTTACCATTCCCACAGGCACAGTACTTTTTTTTTTTTTTTTCGGGTTTGAGGATGGAACCCAGGGGCATTCGACCTCTAAGCTACACCTCCTGCTCTATTTTTTATTCTTTATTTTGAAACAGGGTTTCACTAAGTTGCGGAGGTCCTCACTAAGTAGCTGAGGCTGTCTGTGAACCGCGATCCTCCGGTCTCAGCCTCCCGAATGCTGGGATTACAAGCGTGCACCACCATGCCCGGCTTGACACAGTACTTCTAAGTCTTAGGGAAGACTTCACGGCATGGAAAAACAGATCCATTCACCATCCACTTTCTTACACAGCCTCACCTTCTAAGTTAACCAAGTTAATTCCCATTATTTTCTTTTTAAAAGAATCCTGATTCAAAAGATAAATGGTTCTTGCCTGGAATGATGGCGCACACTTGCAATCCCCCTGCTTGGGAGTCGGAGATAGGAGGGTCCTGCTGGTTCGAAGCCAGTAGCACTGGCTTAAGAGACCCTGTTTCCAAATAAAAATAGGTCTGGGAGTGTAGCCCAGAGGTCGAAGGGCTTCCAGGAACCCCAGTACCACCAAACCACCACACACACACACACACACACACACACACACACACACACACACCACACACACACACACACACACACACACACACACACACACACACAAGATAAATAGTTCCTACCTCTGTCTAATGCAGAACCCCCAAATTTTCTAATTGCCTGTTAGGATGCGAGGTAACCTTGGCTGACTAAGCATCTGTCACATCTGTCGCTCCACCTATGTACACCCATATCTTGGCACTGTCCTCTCGGCTGTGTATCTCTAGATACATCTGTCTCTCTTCACTGGTTGTGAACTGACCAAGCGTGGAGATCTCACTTTATTAGCATATTCTCTTCAGAAAGTAGTGGAGTTTGCTTGTGATGGATGCTTCTTATAGGAGGGTAGAACCCTGACAAGATGAGTCAGAGGTTTAAGGAAATTAATGTGGAAATGCTGTGTAAAATGGATGGTGGAGTAGAAAACACAAGGGGGTTAACTGTGACAAAGCTATAATGATGGTCTACTTGATAGGTAATGCTCACCTGAGGGCCATGTGTGGCAAATGGAAGGGAAGGGTCATATGCAGAAGAGCTTAGAGGCAGACTCAACAGGCTGTGGGAGTGAACACGATGCAGACGAGCCAGGAGGGGATGGGACCAGAGACGGTTCTGGGTTTGAGGGCCATTGTCAAATCTTGACAGCTTCCATCCATCCATTTATCCATCTGTCCAATGTATCTTCTCATGCCAGCTACTATTCTACAGACTGGGAATACAGATGCTAAAAAAAATGAATATGAATTCAGTAGAAGAACTGGATTTAAGTAGGAAATGCAAATAAAACATCCAATTATTTTAGCTTGCCAAGCTAAAATGTGTAGTGGCAGCTGGGAATCTAGTATGGATGGTTAGAGAAAGTTCAGATATTTATATAAATATGCAAAGGAGATAGTTACTCTAGAAACACAAGGGTAGTAATTTCAGGAAGAATCAATGAGAAAATAAGATCTTGGGAAATTTTTGAAATAATGAATTTTGAACCAAACAAAAATAGCCTACAGATAGTTAAGCAAGACAAAGATTATTCCTTTAGGAGAACATAGGATAAGTAAGATTTCTTGATGTAGAAACTGAGATAGTCATCAGGACTACTACAAACATTCTGGCTTTCTTTTTCTTTTGCAGACAAGATGAAATCACACACCCTTAGCTCTCCCTGAGTGAGGTGAGACTGTGTGCCTTCCTTTGTCCAGTGGGCTGTGAGAGGTGATGAAGTTGACTAACAGCCATAAGGGTTTTTATTGTTGTTTTTTTTTTGTGTGTGTGTGGGTCTGGGGATGGAACTCAGGGGCATTTGACCTTCGGGCTACACCCCCTGCCCTATTTTTTTATTCTTTATTTTGAAGCCAGGTCTCACTGAGTTGCAGAGGGCCTCACTAAATAGCTGAGGCTGTCTGCGAACCACGATCCTCCTGTCTCGGCCTCCCGAATGCTGGGATTACAAGCATGTGCCACCTCACCCAGCTAACAGCCATAAGTTTTAACAGAGTGCAATATGCCAAATCCCTTGGTCCCCTGTGTGCTCGTTAAAGCACATATTTAGATAAAGGCTCTAATTAGGTCAGACCACTAAATGACTCCACAAACAAGTCTCTGCAGAGCCGTGTCAGGTATGTTGCTTGCAGGTTGTCCATTAGTTACTACAACATCACCTAGACTTTTCTAACTGATGTTCCAGCTAAACTGCTATTATAAAGAGTTTGAGTATTGCATCTGCCACATTCAGGGTCTCAAGTTCCTTCCTTTTATAGACACTTTATCTCCCTAGTGCATTTCCCCACCCATGCAGGTAAAGTGCATTCACTGGTTTCCTATTCACATTTCAGTCCTAGGGAGATGTAAAAGAGAAGCGACAATCAATTTTCTTCCAAGGATATGAAGTTCAGGTTGCATATATCTCTTCTCTCGTTCCATGAGGACGTGGTCAGAGTCACTTCAGCAGCATGGGAAACTGGAAGTATAGTACCCAGCTTGGCAGTCAAGGGCCTTACCAGATCTGGAGGCGTGTAGGGTAGGTTCTAGTACTAAAAAGAAGGGAAGAATGGAGAATGAGACTATTTGCAGTGTCTGCCTCAGCATGTGTAGTGTGTTCAAGGAACTGATATAAGGTAGTAATGTCATCAATTTCTCACCCAAACTGCATTCTTTGTCCCTCTTTCAACTGTGGAGCCAGTAACAAAACCTAGATCAAGTTATTATGCAGAGAAGAAAATTATGCAATGAAGGAATTATGCAGAAGGTATTATGTAGAAGGAATTATGCAGTGAAGGCAAGTTTATTCTTTGGCAAGAGTATAAGGAGAAACCAGAAGAAATAATTCTTAGATCATCTTTTCCCTGAACAAAGAATGAAGGTCCTTTTAAGAGTTAGGGAGGAAAAGTGTGGGTTTTAGCTAAGGAGTAGAATTAGGCATGACTTCTTGGAGGAGGTGGGTCCATCTCCTATGTGACAGGTCACTTTCTTTGGATGCTTATCTGGGGCTGGTTTTAGCTGGGGTCAGAAGCAGATCAGAACAAGATAAAGCTGGTGGCCGGCCATATGTTGAAACAAGATGGCAATGATCAGGGGTGAGCAGCAGGATCACACCAGTGTCCCTTATGACTGAAACTAGTTTGAGCCGGTTTCATTCTGCCTCTGGTTTCACACAGCAGTTGAGATCCCAGATGCCTGCATGGCAGATTTGGTGGGTGTCTGGTTTGGGCAAGGATTGTTTCTGGGGGTCCAAGAGACTGTTTTCCTGGTGACAGCAGGCTGGGAAATAGAGTGAGACTCACGAGGAGCTGAAGAACAAGTGCCAGAGATAAGGAAGGCCAAGATCAAGAAGGGCCTTACAACACTTTTTTTTTTTTTTGGTACTGGGGATTGAACACAGAGGCAATCTCCCTTTGAACTACAACCCCAACCCCTTTTATTTTTTAATTCTGAAAGAGGATCTCACTAGGTTGCTGGAAAATCTTGCTAAGTTGCTGAGGCTGGTCTTGAACCTGTCACCCTCCTGTCTCAGCCTCTCGAGTATTGAGATTACAGGCATGTGTCATCAAAGAGCCATGGAAATCACAGAAAAGTTTTAAGTAGAAGAGTAACAAAGTCAGATTTACATTTTGAGAGAATCTCTAGTGGCAGAAGGGAGACTGTTACAGGGTGATAATCTCTCCTAGAAATAAATGTGATGGGACAGTAATCTCTTTCTCCATCCTTACTTCCCAAAAGAAATATTTCAAGTGAAGGGCAAGAATAGGGGTGTATGAGAGGTTTATTTAGGGAGGTACAGTGTAAGAGGAGGCCATGATAAAGGAGTTACGTTCTAGAGAGAGCCTGGAATGGGTCACTTTCTAGAGTGGAAAAAAATGGCATAGAACAAAGGCTTTCATATTAAAGAAAGTACCAGAAATGGACTGCTTTCTGGAGTAGAAAATGAGGGTGAATCTTCCATGTGGGAAGCTCTATTTACTCTGGAAATCTTTTACCTTCTGCATTTCTGGAGGTCATTGTCTCTTTTCCCACTTCATTGTAGGACTTCTGGGCTATTCTCACCACTTTGGAAACTCTCCCACTAGTACCTAAGTGACCCTCTAGGGACAGGTACACACCGAGCAAGTTTACTTGGCACCACTGTGGTTCTCTAATCGCAGCAGCTAAATGAGGAGTGCCTGTATTTCTATTCACGAGGGCCTGCTTAACTTTCTCTCAGGTATCTCTCATTCTTGCCCTGCATCTGCTCATTTCTGTCTAGCTGCCTAATAGAAGGACAGGTTGAAGATCCATTACGAAGAGTCTGCAGGATTCAGGTAAGAGCCAGTGGTCACTAAGACTGGCACAGAGCCTATGGAGATAAGAAGAAAATGAATTCTAGAGCTGAGTAGAACACAGAGTCAAGGATACTGAAAGATAAACTACTGTGTAATGTTTCCTAATTATTAAATATCAAAATAAAAAATATGTGCATCCTCTAAGCCAAAAAGGCCACTTGTCAGAATCTGTCTTGAGAAACAGCTGCACAGCAGAGATAAGGTATTATATAAGATTGATCAACACAGCACTGTACATTCTAGAAAATTACACAACTGGATGTTTCTCTCTAGAAACTGGTTATAGCAACTCTTGTCCCTCTGTACAGCAGAATGCTGCAATAGGGGAAGAAACAGAATTCTTAGTTATGGTCTCACAGTGAAGTGAGAAGAAGCCCAGATTCATTCCCAGGAGTACATAGCCTCTGGCTAGTTGGAGAGAAACTTCCCCAGGAATAACTACCCAGGACTTTCCTCTGGTTTGAGAGATCTTGAAGGACCACTCATGGCTCCTTTCTTGTGTGAGATAGTGACACATGTTGCTGTGGTCTCTGCAGGGCCACAGGAAGCAGCACTCTTCCATGGCGGAGGCACAGAGGTTTGGAGGTGCTGGCTGGCACATGGACCCAGTCAACCAGGGACCAGGTGGTCAACCGCAGGCAGGAAGCCTCACTGTGGAGGAAGAAGAGCTGCACCTCCAAGTTTTGCACAGAGGCCCTGGAGTTGCTCGACTTTGTGGGACTTCAGTAACTGAGCACTTCCGTCAGCACCAAGGATGTCTATTGAGACTGAGGAAGAAACGGTGAAAAAACAACTGTTTTAGTAGAAAGTAGGGTTTGTTAGGTTGGAAGATAGGATCAGAGTCACAGCTCTCATCTCTCTCCTTTGTAGGGTATAAATTGCTATTTGGTAATGTTTAAAACACACACACACACAGACACACACACAGACACACACGCAGACACACACACAGACACACACACACACACCAAGCCAGGTGTGGTGGCTTATTTCTGTGATCCTAGTACTTGGAAAGCTGAGATCAGAGGATCACAGGTTCGCATCCAGCCTCCGCAACTTAGCGAGATCCTGTTTCAAAATAAAAATAAATAAAATAGGGATGAAGATGTAGGTCAGTAATACAACACCCCTAGGTTTCATCCCTAGCACCACAACACACACACACACACACACACACACACACACACACACACACATCCCAACATTGAAAGATGTGGGTGAAAGACATAGGGTTTGAGAAAAAGAAGAGAATTAAAGAAGTTCCCAGATTTTCTGGCCTTAGGACTCAGGTGGATGATCTGGAGGGAAAAATGTTATAGAGGAGTAGATTTACTGGGGGAAAAATGAGTGTTATTTTGAATGTAATATCTCTAACATGACTGGAGGACATCCATATGGAAATACCCGATAGTGAGTTACATATTTTAGGTGTGGGTTCTGGAGGTAGTTCTGAAAGGGACTGGAAGGGTTGGGAGTTGTTAGTATTGTTAGTATGTGGTTGATACTTGAATTCAAAGAAGAGGGTGGAATGGCCCGGGAAGAGCAGCTTCAGAAGAGAGGAGCTCTGAAGAACATCAGCATTTAAGGGTCCGGGTGTGGTGGCGCACGCTTGTCATCCCAGCATTTGGGAGGCTGAGACCTGGAGGATCTGGGTTCACAGACAGCCTCAGCTACTTAGTGAGGCCCTTTTCAAATCAGTGAGACCCTGTTTCAAAATAAAGAATAAAAAAAGGGTTGAGGGGTGTAGCTCTGAGGTAGAATGCCCAGCACCGAAAAAAAATTAAGGGAAGCAGGGAAGGGACCTGCTATGACAATTGAGAAGAAAGAGCCAGAGTGAAAAAATGGGCTTCATGGATGCCGAAGGAAGCAAGAGTTTCAGGAGCAAAGTGAACAAGTATAAAAACTTGCTGAGAAGTAAAGAAAAATAAACGCAGAAAACGAGATAAAATATAGCCCATGAAGCAAAAGTCAAAAAGCAAATGGAACTGCAAGTCAGTATAAAGAAATGGAAAGCATGCAGAAACTGACTGAAGTTAGGCAAAAAATATAACAGCTATGTCATGAAAAGTGAGGGGAAAAGTGAAGATTTTTTCAGACTATTTTTAAAATAGAAATTCAAATATATGTTGCTCACAGGATGCTTGGTAGAAGCACAGGTATCAATAACAATTTTTGATCAATTAAGCAAATACTCCTTAGAAAATCTGAATAGTAAAATTAATAAATAAATATGGGATGACAAACCCCACAAAAAGGCCCTCTAGATTCAGGTATTCATTTATGTAATGATTAAATTTGAAGACTTTAAAAATAAAAAATGCTATTAAATTGCTAAAAGAAAGTTAAAATCAGTTTTTAAAGAAAAAAAATCAAATCAAGTTATAGGAAGAAACTAAGTTTTTAAAAAAAGATTTGTGGGTTCAGAGGTATCTGTTTCCAAACATCCAGCACATACAAAAAACATTAAAACAGTTTTCAAATATATAATATAAACTAGGTTTTATATTAAAAACTTTTGTGGCTTTGCATGGTGGCACACACCTGTACTTGGAAGGCTGAGACAGGAGGATTGCAGGTTCAGCAACTTAGGGAGATTCGTTAACCTAGTGAAATCCTGTATTGAAACAAAAAATAAAATAAAAAGAGTGAGGCTGTAGCTTGGAGGTAAAATGCTCCTGTGTTCAATTCCCAGAAACACACACACACACACACACACACACACACACACACACACTTTTGTGCACCAAAGAGCAGAATGCAAACAAAAGCACAATATGTAAAAAAATTGGAATGTTTCTAAAACAATAATTAGGGGAAATTTTATAGCAGAGAATAGAAAAGATTGAAAACCATGGCCTCAGCTTTCACCTACAAAAACTAGGGAAAGAAGAGCGAATAAAACACAAAGTAAAACAAAGAAAAGAAATAGTAGCTATCAACGAAGAGCAGATAATGCAGAAAATGAAAGCTGCAGAAGGCTGGTACTTTGAGAAGATTAATAAAACTGATTCAGCAGAAGATAGAGTAAACAAATCTCCAGCATCAGAGATGAAAAAGAGCACATCACTACACATTCTGCCTATATTAAAAGGATCAGAATGGAATAAATATTATCAACAATTTTACGCCAATTTAAGCACTTCAGCAACGTAATTCCTTGAAAGGCAGAAACTATCAAATGTCAGTTAAGAAGTAAATAAACTGAATACCTCTACAAATGATAAAAAAACTAAATTTGTAAGTAAATTATTAACCACAAGAACATTTTTTTGAAGAAAGAAATAAAGAATCTAAGTATAGTTATTCTATTTCCATGGATAGGAAGTTTTAACACTATTAAGATGATAGTTCTCCCCAACTTGATCTATAGGTTTGATGTAATATAAATAAAAGTCCCAGCAAGTTATTTTGTAGATATTGAAAAACTGATTTAAAACTTTACAGAGAGAGGCAAAAGACCTAGAAACAATAACACAATTTTGAAGGGAGATAACAAACGCAGAGAACTGCCATGGCTTGATATCAAGACTTATAAAGTTCAAGTAATTAAGAGAGTGAGGTATTGGCAAAATAATAGGTAAGTAGATCAATAGAATAAATAGCCTGAAACGGATTCATGTGAATGTAGTCAACTGAACTCAGCCAAAGGAGCTATGGTAATTCAATGTGAAACGGATAGTCTTTTCTTATTTGTTTCTTATAAAGTATTTGAAAACATTTCAATTGTGAATCTTTCTCAAGAAATGGTGCTAGAACAACTGGATAGTCACATATAGAAAAATCTAGACACAGTCATTGAACCTTTTATAAAATTAATTAATAATGGTACCCAATAAGTAAATGAAGTGTTTGTGTTTTATGTATAAGTTAAAATAAATTTAAATTAAAATGGATCATAGAACTAAACATAAAATACAAAACTAGAAGACCTCTGGAAGGTAACATGGAGATAATCTAGGTGACCTTGAGTTTGGCAATGAGTTTTTCGATACACCACCACAAGTACGAACACATATGGAGGTTCCTCAAAAGACTAAGAGTGGAACCACCATATGACCCAGCTATACCACTCCATGGCATCTTTCCAGAAGAATGAAAGCCAGAACACTCTAGTGATATATGCATACTCATGTATACTGCAACACAGTTCACAATAGTCAGATTATGGAATTAATCTAGGTGTCCATCAACAGATGAATGATAAAGAAAATGTGATATATATGCACAATGAAGTGTCTTACATAGCTACCATAAAGAAAAAAAAATGACAGCATTTGCAGAGAAAGGGATGAAACTAGAGAATATTATGCTAAGTAAGATCAGTTGGTTGCAGAAAATCCATGGTCATAGGTTTTCATTGTATGTGGAAGCTAGAAGAAAATAGCAAACAAAAGGGACTTTAAACAAATGAGAAAAGGAACCAGTAGAATAATGGAAGAGATTGGGGAGGAAAGTAGGAAGAGAAAAAAGAAAGATTGAGAAATAATATTAATATTAGTTAACATCAATTAATTAACATTAATTAACATGTCAGTACTAATCTCACAAACATATATAGGGAGGAAGGAGGGAGTGGGATGGAATGAGGAAGGAAATATATCAAGTGATGTGTGTGTATATGTTCATATCAGCTCAAACTTCACTGTGATGTATACAATGTATCAATTAAAGAAAAAAACTTGATGATTTGTATTTTATTAAAATTGAAAATTTCTGATATAAGAAAAATACTGAGAAAGAATGAAAAGAAAAATTATAGACGGGAAGAAAATCTTTGTAAAATACATATCAGATAAAGATCTTGTATCCAAAATTATGGATGATACTATAATGCACTAATAAAAGCATTATAAAAATTTACAAAGAAATCTTAAAGCTAAACAGTAAGAAAACAAATACCCAGTTTAAAAATGAGCCAAATGATCTAAACAGACATCTCATCAAGGAATATATTGTAATGAAAAATAAGTATATATGCAGAGGTGTTACAAAAATAAGCTCAATCCCACATGCCAATTGGGATTTGAAAATTTTTGAAACAATAGTATACATCTCTTAGCAGATGGCTAAAATTCAAAACATGTGTGACAGTGTCCAGTAAAAAATCTTGTATTGTTAATAAATGGTTGCAGCAGCACTGTAATAGCAAACAAAATTGACAGTGATCCGAACGTCCATAGATAGAAAAATAGTTCACTGTGAAGTAAATCTATTTTTGAAAACCCCAAAGTAAGTTAAGCTCGGCAGTCCTTAGTTGATTCTTCAGGGGAATGGGGGTGGGTTGTTAGGAGGGAGCCCACAGGTGGGCTTCAGTATTGTGTGATCATGCCCTAGTTCTTAAATTAGGAGGGAGAATCATAATATATATATATATATATATATATATATATATATATATATAATCATACACACACACACACACACACACACACACACACACACACACACACGCTGGACATGGTGGCATATGCCTATAATTCTTGGGAGGGTGAAACAGGAGGCTTCAAAGTTTGAGGCCAGTCCTAGAAATTTGGTTAGACCCTGAGCTGGGGATGTAGCTCAAAGGTAGAATGTCCCTGGGTTCCATTCCCAGTACCGCAAAAAAGTTAAAATTTAAAAGTTTTAAAAAATTAAAAAGGCTGGGGGTGTAGCTCTGAGGCAGAATGCTCCTGGGCTCAATCCCCAGTATCCAAACAAACAACCTCCCCAAACAAAATCCCCAAATATTTTATAATTTTCTAACAAGTTTAATATATTTGTTTGTATGTAGTAAAATAAAGCAATTTAAACATTTTAAGGGAGTCTATACATAACCCAAGTACTGTCCTAGAGAATAACTATTATCTTTATTTTTTAAAACGAATGTTCGAAATTAGTGTTAACAAGTCTCTCATGCCATTAAAAACAAATCCTCAGTGAAGTATTCTCAGGAGGCTAAAAATTAATTAATATGACTTCTTAGTAGATACTTTTGGTACTTGTAAAATGTACCTTTATTTAACCAAATGAGTTATATTCTCAAATAAAATGTTAAAAGTCATCTTCCAAAAATTATAGCTTTTGCTTTGGAAACACTGAGCTTTAGCTCTTATTCCTGTTATTACTATAAATAGACAGCAGGACCAGGCTCTGTTAAGATAATTACTGTTGTGTGACAATGAATCATGTTGCCTGCATATGGAGGGATGCTTGTTGTTTTATTTCCTATTCATTCAGCTCATCTAAAATGAATCTGCAATTCCTTGTGTCCAGGACATTAGGGCAGGTCCCTTATAATCCCAGTAAACAGTGTTATCAGACCCATGTGAAGACTGTTTCCCCAGAACCCTGACACTTGTACTGATAAGAAGCTAGTTCTCTATTAAAGTCAATAATACCTGGGGTTGTTTTGAATTTAAAGAGCTTAGCTCCATATCAACCATAAGTAAAAATTAGCAAAACTCTGAATAACCTTGTTCCATTTCTGACAAATTTTCCCATGTGGTCTTCTTACTAACAGGAGAATAGCTATCATTATTAGCATAAGAAGCCCAAATTTATTATTTATTAAGAAATTTGTGTGGATTTTACCTTGAATAATCAGCAAGGTATTATTTAAAATATGGAGGCAATAGAGGTTTATCTTTATATATTTTTAAAATAGGATATAGTGCACAAGCAAATAATGGCATCAGAGCATATATTTGCAAATTAAGGGGAAAACTGGCAGTGTTGAAAAGATCTGGAGGCAGCAAATACTCTGTGGATACTTTTTTTAGAAGTTTCTACCCTATCTTGGGAGAACTTCGGAGTCAAGTCAGAAAAAAAATGGGACTTTCAAAATGCTTTTCAGCATTTTATGAATTTTAGAAAGCATTCATCAAATGACATTTCCATTTTTGATCAGTTGGGTCAACATGGGATTTTAAGCCCAGAAAAGCTGAAAATGTTCTACCATTGCTCCCTAGCCTCCACATATGAGGACAAACATCTAACCTTTCACTTTTTGTGACTGACTAATCTCACTTAGCACAATTTTCTCAAAGTCTATCCATTTTCCTGTAAATGATATAATTTTGTTCATTTTTATGGCTGAGTAGAATTCCATTGTGTGTATATTCCATAGTTTGTAATCCATCCATCTGTTGATGGACACCTAGGCTGGTTCCCTATTTTCGCCTATAGTGAATCGTACAGCTCTAAACGTAGATATGCATGCATTACTATGGTAGCCTGGTTTCAATAATGGAGTGACAGAGGGGACTTATGGGAGAGAGGCAGGTCAAGGAAGGAGACTCGACAAAGGAAGCCCTTCAATAGACATGATATACATAAACAAAATTATCAATGCCAGTCTTAATGTCATGGGTTGGGTGAGGGAGCTGCTGGGAGTTGGGGAGAGGCTCACCAAGTGCTGTGCGCATGTATTCTGAACTTCATTATGATGTATGATTACAATGCACCAACTAAAAAAAAAAATGTCCTAAAGTTTTGAAAGTATGAAAAGCGGGAGTGCAAGACCATATTTCTCAGTAGCACGAAGACTAGCTTACCCGTGACTCTCTGGGCCTGGGACTGAGCTATGCACTTCACAGGCTTTTCTCGTCCAATCGTTAGATCACTAGAAAGTCAAATATTATTACTGTCCCGAAAGAGGACGTTTAAGATTATGCTGCTGAACCCTGAGCCTGCCCTCCTCATCATTTCTATAAATTGACAAATACAAAATGTGAATCTGTGTAAGATGACAGATGTGCAGAGGATAGCGAGGAATTTAATTTCCACCAGTCCCATTAGTAAAGTCGACTCTGAGGAAATCAAAGGTCAAAGGCAGTGTTTGGAAGGTTTGGCACTCACTTCCCTTCCTCTTCAGGGCTTCCTCTCTACGTTTGAATTTGAGTAATTCAGTGGCCACCCAGCTCCTGGAGAAGTACTACCTAGGTCCTCATTAATGACTACCATCCCTTTATAGAGGTTTCCCTCCCTCTACCAGTGAACTCAGCACATTGAATTCCCAGTCTAGTTGCAAAATCAAGCAAGATAAACAAGTCGAGATGCCTGTCTAGCTGGGAAGAGATGGTGTGAGCAAGCAGCCCAGCGCTGTGGCCCAGTGCTCTCCTCCTCTCGCACATTCTTACTGCTCCTTTGGGGCTTGTATAGGCCTTGTCACCTCGCCAAGCATTTACATTTTCAAGGGTGTGAATCTTTTATTCTCTTAGATGCTGTAAAATCTCCCATGTTTAAACAAGGTGATATTTTTACTCAAGAGATGTTTTCTTCAAGGCTAGGCATCTTCACAGACTCGGCGAATGTGGCATGGCATTAGCAGATATTTATAGCAAGGTCTAGAGATAAAAAGACTCTACTCCAAGATATTTAAAAGTTACATGAGTTAACAGATTCATCTTTTGGTATGTACAAGTATTAAAAGAACTCTGGCCGGGCGTGGTGGCATATGCTTGTAATCCCTGCGCTTGGGAGGCAGAGACAGGAGGATCGCACAGGTTCGAAGCCAGCCGCGCGCGCTGGCTTAGGAGACCTTGTTTCCAAATAAAAAAAATATATAAAAATAGGTCTGGGAGTGTAGCCCAGAGGTAGAAGGGCTTCCAGGAACCCCAGTACCACCACCACCAAAAAAAAAAAAAAGAACTCTGTGTTACCAGAATATAATCCCAAATCTGAAATATTAAAAAATTTAAGTTGGGCGTGGTGGCGCACGCTTGCAATCCCTGCGCTTAGGAGCCTGAGACAGGAGGATCGCACAGGTCCAAAGCCAGCCTCAACTACTTAGTGAGGCTCTCAGCAACTTAGTGAGACCCTGTTTCCAAATAAAATATAAAATAGGTCTGGGAGTATAGCCCAGAGGTAGAAAGGCCCTGGGTTCCATCCCCAGCAACCCCCCACACTAACATAAAAAAAAAATTTAAACAGAAAGCTACAGCAATTTGCACTAAATTATAAATCATAACTAATGTAATGATTTTGTGGTGTGTACAGGAGTAAATAGTTTGAGTGCTTTTGCTTCAACAATTATTATATTTATTAGTTACATTTTATAAACAGAATGAGTTTAGGAATTTTCACTATTAAAGGCAGTTGGACATTCCAGATCCTTAGGAATCAGTAATCCTACTGCTATAAAACTGTCTTAAGAAAATAACCAAATGTTGGCCCCAAAATTTAAGTATAGCATGTTCAACATAGTATTATCTATATAATACTAGAGAAACATTGGGACAAAAACTACAAGAGAAGAAAAAATGGTTATGCATGCATATAAAATGTTTTCATAAAATAGAGATAAGGGGAAATGTTAAGTTAAAAAGAAAAAAAAAAGACAAGCAGAAACTATGACAGAGATCTCAGTTCTATAGTAACTATACCCTCACTAGTGACTTATATCTCAGACATCAGAGAGAGAGAGAGAGAGAGAGAGAGAGAGAGAGAGAGAGAGAGAGAGAGAGAGAGAAGCAGGGTGGGAGGTAGAGAGAGGAAGAGGAGGAGGAGAAGAAGGGGGAGAAAAAGGAGGAAGAGGAGGAGGAGGAGAAGGAGAAGGAGGAGAAGAAGGAGGAGGAGAAGAAGGGGGAGAAAGAGGAGGAAGAGGAGGAGGAGGAGGAGAAGGAGGAGATGATGGTGGTGGTTATGCCTGGATTTCTGGTGGCTTCAAGTACATATCCAGGTACTAACTGATACCACTTCAATTATTTCTCTTTACATTTAAGCTGATGATGTTGCTTTAAAATATTATTACATTACACTCAGATCAGACAAAGAAAGCATAGATCTTTACCCTTTGAAAATAGATTATAAATTCCCTTGGGTAGTAGGAAAACTGTATTTTGGACATACCCAGTAAATACAATATAATTTGATGATTTTAAGAGTCTCTATAGATAATTTGTACCCTGTGGATGATTTAGTATTTTATATTAGCTGCCCACTTGCTGCTATCCCCCCAAATTGTGTCTAGGAATTTAGAGGGCCAGTGTAGCTTGAGACTTTTCCTCTTGTGCTGTAGCTAGCCTTTCAAGCCCTGCCCACTGAATCAGCCCTCTGTAGGCCCCTGAAATTTGGCTACATTTTTTTTTTTATTCTAGTAGTATCCTCTTCAGCTAGAGTCTCTTTATCCCAAGGCTGTTGATCTCCTCCAGCAAATGTCTAGCCCAACATTCATTTCTGACTAGCTTTTGGGGGCATTCAGCAGATTCTAGGATCTCAGGCATTGCATGTGGAAACTGAGAGTGTCTGGTGGAGACAAAACCAGGCCTATTGTCTCCTGATCTCAGTGGATGGTGAGGACCACCTGGGAGATGACTTCTCTTATATTTCCAAATGGAAAATTGGCACTGACCTCAACATTTCATGTCCCCTCTACTACCTTTTCCTTCCATGACTTGGGCAGAGAGGAGGGCGCAGGATTGTTTCTCACCTAATTTTCCTTTCTTCATATTCTTGTAGTCACCTAAATCAGGTGGGATGGATTTTCTCCTCTTCAATCTTCTTAACATTCATAGCTGGGGGTGGGTGGTGGCACACATCTGTAATCCTAATGCTTGGAAGGTTGAGATAGGAGTATTGCAGGTTCCAGGCTGGCCTCAGCAACTTAATGAGACATCCTCCTACATCATGTGCTCCTCTTTGGTAGGTCACACTTGACTCATTCACTTTCCTGGATCCTTGGCAGCTGATAAGGTGTGTGTGTGTGGTGGGGGGGCAAATTGACCTCCTGAGAAAGGAAGTATCAGGACTGAATGCTATATATCAGAATGAAGTGGATTTTTATTACTAAGAAACTAAAAAGGACAGCGGGATATACAACTGTACGCAGAACAATATTATAGATCTCTAAACACACACACACACACACACACACACACACACATCCAAAGGTTTTTTGAGAGCATTACCTCTGCCTTACTTAGGTTTGAAGTGTGGTTGTGCTCCTTGTTAACTAAGAGCCCTTCTTGTCCTTGTTACGGGAAGTTCGACCCTAAGGTGAAGCTTTACCCATAAAGTGAAGCTGCCTTATGTTTGAGAGTGTCAGTCCTGGCTAGGGTTTCTGCAGGCGCATTCTTGAAATGACTTGACTCCTGCAAATTAGACAATGACCTCAGCTTTTTCACTGAAGAAAGACAAAATGCTCAAAAAGATGCTCTGAAAGATTCCTTACAGATACACTGCTCTGTGAGTCCCCAAAAGCTGAATCTAGAAGAAGGTGGGGAAGGAAGAACTGTCTTTGAACATTCACTTTCTTCTCCACTGCAAAGGTGTTTTTTTTTTTTTTAACAAATCTCATTGATCTTCCTCCAATTTAGATGAACTTTAAATGCTTTTCTTTTTTATATACTTTTATTGGTATATACTTTTTGTCTGACCATATTAAGCAAGTTATTTAACACATCTTATGTAACACAATGTTGATAGCAGTGCATACTTCAAAGGATTGTCCTGAGGATTTGACCAGAAATTGAAAGCCTTCAGATCCCCAAGGCCTGCTGGGTAACTCTTTGGGGCAGAGCTTCTTGCCAGAAACTGAAAGTGGACCTTGTAAGGAATCTTCATTTTATTTTATTTTCTGAGGTATTTTATAAAATACTTTAATCGGTACATTATCATTTTATAGTCTCACATCATAATACAGTTTAGTTCACAGGGATAGTGACATGCATGCACACAGCAGTTGGTGACTTTTTCTCAGCTCTCTCCCAACTCCCCCATTCCCCATACATAATATTCAGATTAGCATGGTATTTTCACGTATGTACATAATGTCAATGGAAGCGTTTCCTTCATTAATTCTCTTTCTCCTCCTTCCCATTCCCCTCCCCTAGACTACCTCCCTCATTCTCCTGGGTTTCTCCTCTGTTGGCTAATATGAAATAATGTTCAACATCATTAGCAGTCAGGGAGATGCAAATCAAAACTATATGAGGCGCCATCTACTACAATTAGAATGGCAATCATCAAGAAGTCAAACAACAATAAATGTTGGTGAGGATATGGAGAAATAGAAACTCTTCTACATTGTTGACGGGATTGCAAATTAGTGCAGCCACTATGGAGGTCAGTGTGGAGATTCCTCAGAAAACTGGGAATGGACCCACCATATGATCCAGCTCTACCACTCCTGGGTACCTTTGCAAAGGGACTGAAATCAGAATATTATAGTGTTACTTGCATATCCATGCTTAGAGCACCACAATTCATAATAACCAAATTATGGAACCAGCCTAGGTGTCCATCAACAGATTAATGGATTTCATGAGGTATTTTAGACAGTCTTCCCAGATGGAGTGGTTAAAGATAATGTAGAAGACAAGGGTTAAATGTCGTGACCATGCCAGGCATGGTGGCACACACCTGAAATCTCAGTACTTGGGAGGCTGAGACAGGCGGATCACTGATATGAGGCTAACTTCAGCAATATAGCAAGACCTTTAGCAACAGCTTATTTCAAAATTTAAAAAAATTAAAAAGGCCTGGGGTTGTAGCTGGGGAGTAGAATGCTCCTGAACTCAATCTCCAAGTACCACACACACACACACACACACACACAAAAAAAAAAAAAAAAAAAAAAAAAACAACAACAAAAAACATGTATGGTCTATGTCTTGAGAAATCTAAGCATTGGGATGGTTTGAATAATAATACTGACCAAGAGTAAAATCCCACTTGGGATTCTCACCAGACCTGTACTCTTGGGCAAGGTACTTGGCCATTCTGAGTCTCTGTTTCTTGCTTTTCTTTGGAGAATAAATGGAAGTGCATAGATAGTTTTCAAAAGACAAAACCTGCATGGTGAATAAACAATGAGAAGATAGCCAAGTGCACTAAGTAGACAAATGCATATTAAAACAAAAGCATATGCCTCAGGTTGGCAGGATTTCAAGTATGAATATTGAATATTGGCCAAAATATAGGGGAAATAGGAAATTAGAAATACTGCTAGGTAATGTCATAATTTCTAAGGACAGAAATTTGCTTCTATTGAGTAACATTAGCCAGGTGTGATGGGGCATGCCTGTAATCCCAGTACTTGGGAGGCTGAGACAGGAGGATAGCAGGTTTGTGGCCAGCCTTTGCTACTTAATGAGACCTTCTATTAAGTAACATTAAAAATGTATAATCTAATAATTCCACTTCTTCCTGGGTACTCTAGAATCTTTTGCATAAGAGCACAACATGTACAAGGATGTTTAGTTGAACTTTTCTCATGATAACAAAAACTGGAAATTCAAAATAATGTTATTTATTTATTCATTTTTTGGTGGTACTAGGGGTGGAACCCAGGGGCTTTCTACCTCTGGGCTATACTCCCAGACATATTTTATATTTTTATTTGGAAACAGGATCTCACTAAGTTGCTGAGAGCCTCCCTAAGTAGCTGAGGCTGGCTTTGAACCTGTGCGATCCTCCTGTATCAGCCTCCCAAGAGTGGGGATTGCAAGCGTGTGCCACCACTCTCAGCTCAAAATAATGTTAAAGAGGGATAGATAATTGTGGTGTTCATGCAATTGAATACTACACAGAAGTTAAAAGAAATGAGCAAGGTTTTATACATATGTATTATAAATACGTATATACATAACCATTATATATGTATATGTATATAAATGGTGATGCATTTGACATGAGTGAATTTTAAAAACCTTGATGTTATGCCAAAAATAGAACAGTAATGTACAAACAAATGGAGTAATAATATTTGCCTCTGGAGGAGAGAAATGAGACTGGACATGGGAGTAGATGGTGTTTCAGCTGTATTGTGATGTTTTATTCCTTTGATAAAAAAAGGAAAAGCCACTCATTAAGTCAAGGGTAATATGTTTTCTCTCATATGCGGAAGGCAAAACAAAAAAGAGAAAAGTGGAGGAAATCTCATTGAAATATAAGGGGGAACAAAAAAGGAAGGGGAACAGAGGAGGGGGCAGGGAGGAAGGAGGAGGTACTGGGGAATGGAACTGACCAAATTACATTATGTGCATGTATGGGTATTTTCTGATGAATTCCACTGTTATGTATAATCATAATGACCAATTAAAAATCTGTAGAAATACTTTTTAGGAATATTCTTGCTGTAGCTAAAAGTAGGGTTTTACTTTGTTTTGACATGTTGATGAGTTTTTCTTAGTTTCATAGAATGCAGAATGCCAACATTGGAAGAAACCTTAGGGATAATATAATCAATGCCCTCTTTTCCACTGTCAATAGGAAATTGAGTTCTAGAAAAGAAAGTGACTAACTTAAATCCCTTGTGACCTGGAACTAGAGGCATGTGCTTGAATCTGATTCGGGAACTGATCAGCCAAAATCTAAGCAGAAGGTTTTTACAAAAATAAAAACCTTTCTCAGACAAAATAAAATTTAAAGAATAAAAAAATGTGTACACTGAAAAATAATGATAGAATAGCAAATGTGAGCAAATTTTAACAGTTCTTAATTCTGTACTTGGCTCTGTGTGTGTGTGTGTGTGTGTGTGTGTGTGTGTGTGTGTGTGTCTGTCTGTCTGTCTGTCTGTCTGTCTGTCTGTCTGTCCTGGGGAGATTGGACCAAAAGCCTTCCACCTCTGAGCTATAGCCAGTCTTTTTTTAAATTTTAAAACACAGAATCATTAAACTGTTGAGACTTGCTTCAAATCTATGTTCCTTCTGTCTCAGCTTCCCAAGGACTGGGATTACAGAAATGTGCCACTGTACCCTGTTTGGCTATATTTTTATTTAATTAAAGGTCATTATTATTCTTGACTTACACTGTAATCATCATTACTATTATTTCAAACAGTTTTGTGAAACTAAGAAAAGTAATGCAGCTGGATGGAATGGTGCATACCTAGCCTCAGAAAGGATGATTGTAAGTTCAAGGATAGTTAGCAATGTAACCTCATTAACCTAGAGACCCTGTTTCAAAACAAAAAATTAAAAAGGCTGGGGGATGTAGCTTGAAGGTAGAATACTCTTGGATTCAATCCCCAGTACCACCACCACCACCACCAAAAAAAAAAATCAATTCTCATTGCATCCTATAATTAGGATTTGAGGAAGAAAATACAGAAAGGCAGTCTAGAAAAGGTGGCGTTTCTGTTGGTGTCCCATGACATCAACATTAAAGACAGTCCAGATGGTGGAGGGAAATCAGGATATGCTGGTCAAAGGTAAAAACTTTTCATTAGTAGATGAGTAAGTCCTGGGGATCTAACATACAGTATGGTGACTATAGTTGCTAATACTGTATTGTTAACTTAAAATTTGCCAAGAGAGTAGACCTTATGCATTCTCAGTAAACACACACACACACACACACACACACACACACACACACACACACACACACTGGTCACTCTGTGTAGTGAAGGATGTATTAATTGATTTGATTGTGGTAATTATCTCACAATGTAAAAGTACATTGAATCATCACATTGAACATCTTGAATATAGGCAACTTTTGTTTATCTTATTTTTCTGGTTAACCTAGGGGCAGAGAGGTGACTGGCCAAACCTTCCCTAAGGCATCTCTTTTATATGGCTTGTTTCTTTCTTCCCCTGTTCTTTCTCTTTTAAGATCCCCTTGGATGCTTGTTTTAGGGTGTCCTATTTATGTTACAGTTCTGCAGTTGGGAGGGATGGCCCAAGGTTTCCCGTGGGTCCCTATACATCTGTTTGTCATGGTGCTTTCAGTGATTCCTGCTCTGCAAAATCACCATCCATTGAGCAAACAGAATATCAGCAGTGTAGGTCTAAAGTTTGACCTTAAATATGAGGATATTGAGTCCACAAATTTATAGGTCATGTAGTTTTTTCAAGGGAATTTTCAGCCCAATCTGTCTTGTATCCCATCACTTACTTAACAAATCACAGAAAAGGCATTAAAAAAGGAAGATAAGAGATTTTGAGACATCTTGAGTTCTTGAACTCTACTTTCCATTACCAGTGATAGGAATGAAGGGTGAAGAACAGGGGAGAGGGCAAATTTAAATTGCCAACTGCTGTGATAACCTCCATGACATAAACTTCTAGACATCACACAAATCACTGGGATAATTATCCAAATTAATGGTGACCCACAGGCAACACTGGAAATAAATTATACCAGACCCCCCAAAAAAAGCAGAGAGGACATCAAAAAGATCAAAATGTGTGTTTCAAACTTCAATGATGATTTTTGCATAAAGTATTCCTTCTTTGGTTTCCTCATTGATCTAATCTTGGGGTAAATTATGATTTAAGACAGCAGTTCTCCCACCATGTTTAAGATGCATAATGTGTCAGTGCCTTACAGCTGCATGTTTACTGGTACTGATGTTTGATTCATTGGCCGCACCCCTAGCATGCCACCCATCACTATACTCCTTGCTCTGAAGAATGAATAAATCAGAACAAACCCAAAAAGGCAAAAGGGGGATGGAAGGGATCAGAATGAGTACCTTCAACTGCATTGCTGGAGTTTGCCTTAAGCATTCCTTCCTAGAATTCAGGTAGTAGTATCGTAGGGTAACTTTGAATTTTCTACAACTTAATTTTCGAGAAATTATTTTCCAAAGCTGGTACATTATAATTACTAAAACATATTGGTATCATACATCAAAATATGTTTCCATCAACAGGAGATATGTTGAAGCTTATGGTTTAGATTTCCGGTTGTCAACTTCAGATTGTGGGGTTCATTGAGGAGAAGTTCAAAAGACCAAAAGAATAATCTCACAAAGGTTTATTCTAAACTACATTCTAGAAATAAAATGTTGCTACTAATAAGACAAAGAATTAGTTTTTTTTTTTTTTTTAATGGTACTGGGGTTCCTGGAAGCCCTTCTACCTCCAGGCAACACTCACAGACCTATTTTTTTTTTTTTAATATATTTTTATTTGGAAACAGGGTCTCTTAAGCCAGCACGGCTGGCTTTGAACCTTCACAATCCTCCTGTCTCTGCCTCCCAAGCGTGGGGATTACAAGCATGTGCCACCACACCCGGCAAGAATTAGTATTTTTATTACATAATATTTTACAACATAAAGAGATAAGATGGTTTGATGAGAAATATCTGAAGTTTCCCAATACAAAATTGAAAAAATATTTTTGGTAAGTTATAAAAATTAACAAGACTTAGTAAATAGTAGGAGAAAACTTTAACTTAATAAGCTAAAAATACAAATTAAAATACCAAAGAGAGTATTTGGGAAGCTGAGACAGATGGATTGTAGGTTTCAGGCCAGTCTCAGCAGCAGCTTGGGGGTGTAGCTCAGAAGTAGAATGCCCCTGGGTCCAACTTCCCATACAAAAATAAATAAGTAAGTAAATAAATAAATAAATAGAATTATTCCCTGTGCTTAGGTGGGTGCCACAAAAAAACCATTTTCATAGATTATTTGAACCAGATAGAAACTTAGAAATAGAATTTTGGCAAATAAATATGTGGACCCTTGAAAATATTCATAACCTTAGGCCCAGTAATTAGTCTGAGGAAAGCTATATTCATGAAGATATTTGTAATAATATAACTTATTATAGTAAAATTAAGAATTTATGATCATTAAAAACTGGCAGTAACTGATTTGTTAAGATCTTTGGTATACTTATGATATATTATTTAGCCGTTCAGTTATATGTGATAAAGAATAGCTAATTTCATAAAAATCATCATAAAATAATATTAAGTAGAAAAGTTGATCTGCAATTGATTATATGATGTTGCAATAATTTAGATCAAAAGAAAAAAAATATAAGCATAGAAATAGGAAAAGATCTGAAAAAATAAAAACGGGGACTGAGAAGGCAAAAATTTTGCCCTGCCGTTCTTGAGGTGGCGGGCAACAGATCAGAGCAAGATGGAGCCAGCTGCCAAGGAGACAGACAGCAAGAGCATTTCCACGGTCATGCTGCAGCTGTAACCACCCTAATGGCACCTTTGTTCCAGGGACTATCACTGACTTACTAAAAGATCTTGCTTTCTGAAATCATGCTGTCAGAAACTTTGCTCTTTGAAGTCATAGAAATAAGAGCGAAGTGCTCACTTGTCTCGCTGGGAAGATTTCGGTCACTTTGACATAAAGATACAGCCTTGATTTCCAGCCCTTGAGTGGTGATGCAGATAAGGGGATTCTGGACGCAGCATTTCTCATCTCTTCATTTTGTCGTAGTCATAGAGAAAAGCCCCCAGGGGGAACTTTGCAGTACAGAAATTGCCTTGATTCTTTTACCCTTGAATCCTTTAAGTCCCATTTCTTCCTATTTTTGGTGGGACAATCCATGGTTCCTCTGGTTTGTGGCCTCTCTCATTGCAAAAATCAAGCGAGATTTGATTTTCAGACCATAGTTTTGCTCTGCTAGTGGCCTTTGACTGATCAAAATGGTTATAATGACCCTCTCTGTGATGAAATTGTCCTGGGTATCTTATAACTTTCCAAATACTTTTCGATGAAAAGCTCTTTCTTTAGTAATAAGGATAAAATTACGCTTTATCATTTTGATTACAATAAATTATTGCATATATACATTGTAGTACTAACTATAATTATATCTTGGTGGTAAAATTATGGGTGATTTATTTTTCCTTGAACTTTTTCTTTCTAAAGCATTATAATAAAAATGTATTACTCTTGCCAGGCGTGGTGGCGCACGCTTGTAATCCCCGCGCTTGGGAGGCAGAGACAGGAGGATCGCGCAGGTTCGAAGCCAGCCGCGTGCGCTGGTTTAGGAGACCCTGTTTCCAAAATGAAAATGTAAAAAATAGGTCTGGGAGTGTAGCCCGGAGGTAGAAGGGCTTCCAGGAACCCCAGTACCACCAAAAAAAAAAAAAAAAAAAAATGTATTACTCTTAAAATTAGAAAAAAAGTTACTAAATAATCTTTCAACAAACAAGTCTGCTTATAAACAAAAGCTATGTTATTTTTTATTGGTGCATTATAGTCTCACATCATAATGTAGGTCATGTTGACAATGGCATCATTCACACAGTATTTAGTGCCCTCCCCACCTCTTCATTTACCTCCTTCCCAGTACCAAGTATCCAGGTTAACAATGTTATATTCACACGTAAACACATAGTTGAAGGTAGCATTTCCATTAATGAACCTCAGTTTTCTTCCTCTCCTACCCTTCTTCCCTGGCTCTACTGAGGATCTTCTCCATTATCTGGCATCCCTCTGGTATCCCCAAAACTCCCTAGCTCAAGCATATTAGAGAAAACATATGTCCCTTCTCTTTCTGTGCTTGGCTCATCTCACTTAACATAATGCTCTCCAGGTCTTTCCATCTTCTTATGAAAGACATAATTTTGTTCTTTTTTTTTTTTTTACTGCTGAGTAGAATTCCATTGTGTGTATTTCCTATAATTTTGTAATTCATTCATCTGTTGATGGATACCTAGGTTGGTTCCATAGTTTGGCTATTGTGAATTGTGCTGCAATGAACATGGACATACATATATTATTGTAGTTCTCTGATTTCAAGCCCTTTGGAAAAATATCCAGTAGTTGTATAGCCAGAATATATGGTGGATCCATTCCCAGTTTTCTAAGGAATCTCCACACTGATCTCTATAGTGGCTGAACTAGTTTGCACTCCCACCAACAATGTAGAAGAGTTTATATTTTCTCACAGCCTCCCCAACATTTATTGTTATTTGACTTCTTTATGCTTGCCACTCTGATTGGGGTTAGATGGAATCTCAGTGTAGTTTTGATTTGTATCTCCCTGATGGCTAAAGATGTTGAACATTTTTTTCATGTATCTATTGGCCATTTTTATCTCTTCTTTTGTGAAGCATCTATTTAATTCAGTTGCCCATTTCTTGATTGGCTTATTTGTTTTGCTAGTGTAGAGTGTTTGGAGCTATTTGTATAGTCTGGATATTAGCCCTCTATCAGAGGGATAGCTGATTAAGATCTTCTCCCTTTCTGTAGGCTTTCTCTTTAGATTCTTGATACAGAGACTTTTTAGTTTGATGCCATCCCACTTGTAATCCCTACCAAAATACCAATGACATTCCTTCAAATATCAATGACAATATTTTCATGATTCTAACAAAAGTAGTCATGAATTTCATATGGAGGAACAAAATACCCAGAATACCCAGAATAACCAAAGCAATTCTCAGCAATAAGAACCATGTAGGAGGCATCACAATTCCTGACTTCAAATTATACTACAGAACGATAGTAATTAAAACTGCTGGTATTGGCAGTAAAACAGGCACACAGATAAATGGAACAGAATAGTAGAGAAACAAATCTACACATTTATAATCAATTGATCTTTGACAAATGGGACAAATTCATATGCTGGAGAAAAGATAGCCTTTTCAACAAATGGTGCTGGGAGAACTGGCTATCCATTTGTAGAAAAACAGAACTAAATCCTTACCTCTCACCCTGCACAGGAATTAATGTGAGATGGATCAAAGACCTGGGAATCAGACCAGAGACCGTGAAGCTATTAGAGGAGGACATGGATTCAACACTCCAACATAAAGCTATGTTTCTTGACAAATATGTGGTAGTGTGGCAATCTGAAGGGACAAGTTCAGATATCTGGCCAGAAGAGGGAAAGGGAAGTAGGATTTTTACAATCAAATGGATATATCATTTCCTATCACCTCTATTGAGCAGACTTGGCCTCTGTCTTCATTTCCCATTTAAGCTCCAAAGAGCCAGAGCTGTGGACATGATGGTTGCATGTAGGCCTTTGCATTTTATTTTAGGGTCTTAGGTTAAAGGCTGGGAGTTTTTAGGAATGCCAGCATATTGTCAACTCTTTAACTCACCTTCAAGGTTCTAATGATTTACTTAACCATTAGATAACTAAGGCTGATAACTAAGGGCTAAGAGAGGTTAACCTAGCTCTTTGAAGTCAAACTAGAAATGAACAATTTTTGCCAGTTTTATTGCCACTTTCACTTATTATTCACTTGACTCCATTTTTTGTCCTTTTTACTCTGTTTTTTTTTTTTTTTAACAGGTCTCACTGAGTTGCAAAGGGGCTTGCTATGTAGCTGAGGCGATCCACTAACCACGATCTTCCATTCTTTGCCTCCTGAATGCTGGGATTACAAGCATGCACCACCATGGCCGGCCCTCACTTGGCTCCATTAAGTTCATTTTATGGCATTATGCTGTGCCTCTGTCTCATTGACATCCTCAGTTAAAATGACATTCAATGGGGAGAAAGGAAATAAAGAATAATTTTTAAATTGTGGTAAGACACATTAGCATAAAATTTCTAGTTTAACATCTTTCAATGTGCAACTCAGTGGCATTAATTATATTCACAAAGACGAACAGCCATCGTTGGTATGTATCTCCTAAACCTTTTCATCACGCCCAGACTCTGTACTCATTAAGCAGTAACTCATTTCCCCTCCTTCCCTCTATCTTACAATCTGTCATTTACTTGCTATCTCTGAATTTTTCTATTCTAAAAATCTCACATGAGAGAAGCTACACAGTATTTGTCTTTTTCTATCTTTTTTTTTTTTTTTTTTTTTTTTGGTGGTACTGGGGTTTCTGGAAGCCCTTCTACCTCCGGGCTACACTCCCAGACCTATTTTTTAACTTTATGTGGAAACAGGGTCTCTTAAGCCAGCGAGGCTGGCTCCGAACCAGCACGATCCTCCTGTCTCTGCCTCCCAAGCGCGGGGATTACAAGCGTGCGCCACCATGCCGGCATCTTTTTCTATCTTGGCTTATATAATTTAGCATAAGGCTTTCAAGTTTCACCAATTGCTATGGTTTGGATGTTGAATGTCTCCTAAAGGTCCATGTGTTAATGGCATAGTTAATACTGTGGACTGTAGGAGGTAGGCCTTATGGGAGGCTCACTGGGAACATGTCCTTCAAGGGGATTGTGGAACCCCGGCTATTCCTCATTCTCTTTTGCTTCCTGGTTAAGAGGTGAGAAGTTTGCCCTAACACATTCTCCAACCACCGCCACCCAGCAGGCTCACCAAAGGCCCAGAGCAATGGGTCTGCCCAATGTTGGGCTGGAATCGCTAAACTGTGAGACAATAGACATATTTTCCCAGCAATATATTAGAGTTCCAGTTTCAAGATACAGAAAATTTGGAATCTGGTTTCTAATCTTACATCCCCTAAGGATTTGATTTACTATTTAATAGTGACTCTGAATGGGATGTATCAATTTTTGGTGCATCACTTTTTAGAAAAAAAATCTCTCTTCTGTTGAGTTGCAAATGACAGAAATCTCAGGGGGAAAGACTAATCCCTTCCCTGGGTATCTCTGCTTGTATATTATCTTTTTATGAAATAACTCTAGCATTTCAATAGCTAAAACTTTTTGGCTGGATTTCCAAACTTATAAATAGCATTATAGTAAATTCTATTATAATGGAAACACCTAAAAATAGCTGACTTTTTTGAGCTATATGTAACAAGATACGGTTCTGTCATTCTCTTGGAAAAGAAACTGAAACAAATTTTTCCCATTTTGATTCAAGACACAATTTCTTTCCAGAAGAGATTTATACTTTAAGGTTAGCTAACTTTGGTTCTAAAAGTGAGTGGAGGCTACACCCACTTTCCTAAAAAGCATACTAGTTCTTCCAGATGGCAGTCCTGTATTTTACTCCTAATTGTTCTTGTTATTTGGCAGTGGAGTGTCTCAAGTGTTAAAATTAGTAAACTCAAATGTCAAGTAGTCTAACTGGCAGCAAGATATCTGAGAGGCAGGCCTTATGTGACTCCTGAACATACCTGCTGTTTATTTTCTGTTAGCACTATCTGATCATCCTTATTTTATGAATTTCCCAGAGTGTTACTGGTGAAGCTGCATATGTCTTAATCTCTGACCTTTTTGGAGAGTTTTCACATTTCAAACGTGGACTGTCCTAGAAAAACCAACATCCACATGCCTTCGTGCTGCCATTCCAAGGTCTAGGGCCAGGAATCTTCCATTTCCCTCCTCCTGAGATCTATGTGTATTCCTCTGTAGGTTCTCAGGCAAGGTGGAATTTAGGAGAGGCCAGAAAGTGAGGACAGAGACTTTTTTCCCTTGATCCCCTCCTGAGAAGTTTTCCCAGGCTCCCTGGGGCTCTGGACAAAAGGCTGCTCTTCATGACTCCCTTCCAGAACATTTTTTCTCAGCCCTCATGTCTTCATGCGGGCATCTCCCCCTTTGTTAACAGCCTCAGGTTCCTGCACCATTCCTTGTGCTTCTCTTCCTTTCCTAAGAAGTCCTTTGTCAATAAATTCTTCCTGAATTAGTTCAGTTTAGCTGGCCGTCTGTTTTCTGTTGGGACCTAGCATGGAACAGACAAGAGAGAGATTTGGGTGTTATTGCTTCTTTAAATAAAAATCACCCTGGAAAAACTTACAATTTTCTATCTTGGGATGTGACAGTTCTGGGAAACACTATTTCAATAAGTGTCACAAACTTTTCCAAACACTTTTCACGGTAACTCAAGAACAAAGAGAATTGACATTTAGCATCTATAACCAGTGGGAAGTGAAGGAGTATGATTGTCAGAATCATCAACTTTGTCATTCTTGAGATGATAATTGACCACTAAAGGAGATACATTCCAGGAGGCTGAGCAAGAGACCAAGGAGCAGCAAACACCTGCACCCAAGGGCTGGCTAGGTAAAGACAATAGAGGATATTGTCTTTTGTGAAGAACAGAGTGGAAGCGTTGCCTAAAGCCATTCACATTCAAACTAATTTTAAAAAGCTGCAAAACTAGCAAAGTCAAGCCATAATATTTTATATACAAGTACAGATGATAAAACTGCACTGAAAGGAAAGATACACTTTTTACTTAATTTAAAAAACTACAATGCACCAATAAAAAGTAAAAATTAAAGTGCACATAACATGTCACCCCTATAATCTGTATTGTTTTTATATATCGGTTTTTTAAACTATAGACAAAATTTTAGCTTAAAACAATGTGGCTGTTTTTATTTTTTTGAGTTTTTAAAAATTTATATGTGGAACATATTGAAAATGATATACATTTAGACTGTGCTTGGTGCCCTCTCCCCCAACCCCTGGTTCTCCTTTCCCCCATCCCAACAATGAATGTCCAGGTTAACCACATTATAATCATACTTTTAAACATATTCAGATGTAGCTCCTCCATGAATCAACCTCAGCCTTCTTCCTCTCCTCTCCTTCCATTCTAGCTTTGCTGAGATTTCCCTTTCATTATCTGGAGTCCCTCTGGTATTCCCAGTGCTCCCTAGTTTGGGCATATTAGAGAAAACATATGTCCCATCTCTTTCTGTGCTTGCCTGATGTCATTTAACATAATGTTCTCCAGATCTTTCCGTCTTCTTGAGAATGACATGATTTTGTTCTTCTTTATAGCTGAATAGAATTCCATTATGTCTATTTCCCATAATTTTGCAATCCATTCATCTGTTGATGAAGACCTAGGTTGGTTCCATATTTTAGCTATTATAAATTGTGCTGCTATGAACATGGGTATGCATATGTTACTGTAGTTCTCTGATTTCAACCCCTTTGGACAAATACCCAGGAGTGATATAGCCGGATGTTATGGTGGATCTATTCCCAGTTTTCTAAGGAATCTCCACACTGATCTCCATAGCGACTGAACTAGTTTATACCAACAGTATAAAAGAGTTCCTTTTCCCCCACATCCTCATTAGCATTTGTTGTTATTTGATTTCTTTATGCTTGCCACTCTGATTGGGGTTAGATGGAATCTCAGCATAGTTTTGATTTGCATCTCCCTGATGGCTAATGATGTTGAACATCTTTTCATGTATCTATTGGCCATTTGTATATCTTCTTTTGTGAAGGGTCTATTCAATTCAGTTGCCCATTTCTTGATATTTTTTTTTGTTGTTTTTTTTTTTTTGCTAGTGTAGAGTCTTTTAAGCTCTTTGTATATTCTGGATATTAGCCCCCTATCAGAGTGGTGGCTAGTAAAGATCTTCTCCCATTCTATAGGTTTTCTCTTTAGGTTCTTGATGGTTTCCTTTGATGAGAAAAATTATTTTAGCTTGATGCCATCCCACTCATTAATTCTTGCTTTAATTTCCTGCATTTTGGAGGTCTTGTAAAGAAAGTTACTGCTTGTGCCTATATGTTGGAGTGTTGAGCCTATGCCCTCCTCTAATAACTTCACAGTCTCTGGTCTAATTTCTAAGTCTTTGATCCATTTCGAGTTGATTCCTATGCATGGTGAGAGGTAAGGATTTAGTTCCATCTTTCTACAAATGGATAGTCTCCCAGCTCCATTTGTTGAAAATGCTGTCTCTTCTGTAGCGTATGAGTTTGACCCCTCTGTCAAAGATTAATTGACTATACGTGTGTGGGTTTGAATAATGGCCACTCAAAGACATCATTCCTGATCCCTGGGGCTTGGAATGCCATCTTCTTTGGAGAAAAAAAAATCTTTGCACACGTAACTAAATCTTTGCACATGTAAATAAAATTTTAAAATGAAAAGATTATCCTAGATGGCCCCCAAATGCTATATCATCCTGGCCTTTATAAGAAAGACAGGAAAGAAGAGATACACACAGAAGAGATGGTGACAGGACAAGAGACACCAATTAGAGGAATGCTGCCCTAAATTAAAGACTGCCTGGAGGAGCTATGAGATGCTGGAAGAAGTTAGGAATAGGATTTTCTCTATGGGGAGAGAGACTTGGCTGACATCTTTATTTTAGACTTTTGGCCATGAAGGCGATGGCAACTTGACTAATATGGGTGAACTCAAAGCATTAAAAAAATTATCTTGTCTCTCATCTCTTTCTCCCATCTTTCTCTTTCTCTCCCTTGTTCTTTTTTTTTTTTTTTTGCAGTGTTTTATTCTCCTTCCTGCCATCTTTCTGGCTTCTACACACACACACACACACACACACACACACACACACACACACACAGAAAAGCTATTATGTGGAGAAAACAAATTAAAAAAACAAAACAAGAAAAATGCCACTTGGTGTTAAGTACTTCTATGAATAATTTAATTTGTTATTTTAATTGTTGGATGGTCTGAATGTCCTGTCTGGGAAATTAAACATGAACAGAAGTATAAATGGTAAAAAGTGACCAATCTTATGGAGAACAAGGTGGGGGGGTTCAGGCAGAATGAACAGCACTGTACATTTTAGCGTGGAGATGACATTGTAAGCACTTCAGTATGGCTGGAGTTCATGGACAATTATTATTTTAACATATGTCTTAGCCTGAGACATAAGAGATATAATAAGGTAAGGGACGTTGATGCCTTTTCTTTCTATTGTTGCTGACTCTCCATATTTTACCATATATGGTAATAGAAACAACATTCAGTAGTTAAGGATGCAGGATCTAAACTGGGCATGGTGGCACACGCCTGTAAGTCTAGAACTTTGGAGGCTGAAACAGGAGGATCACGGGTTTGAGGTTAGCCTCAGAAACATGAGAGAGAGAGAGAGAGAGAGAGAGAGAGAGAGAGAGAGAGAATGAATGAAAGGAAGAGAAAAAGAATGAAGGATCTAGGGCAAGACTGCATGAGTTTAAATCCTAGTATTACAAAGTTTGGGGCAAATATTTAACTTTCAGAACCCATTTATAAAATAGAGAAATAAAATAACAACATCACAATGTGACTGTAAGAATCTAATTCGTAAAAACAATCAAAACACAAGCATAACTCATAGCATATGGTGTACAACTTAATAAATATTTCTTTATTATTGCAGGCTTTAGATGAGTGCAAATTGGATGAAGGGATGTATGTCTGCACATGAGATGAGTGGGGGTTGTCTAGGGTGCAGTGGCAGGGGTGTAGGTGAGGGAGAAGCCAGTCAGATCCGTGTTTGTGGGCTTCAAGAGGAGCTCATCTGGTTTTCTTTTTGCTTACCTCTTTTGTCTGTCCCTCCTAAGGTCCTGTAACCATCAGTAAGCTCATGTAGAGTTGTGCTCTCATCTCAGCCATGGGGTAAAAGGAAGGGGACTAGTCTTGCATGGGATGGAGCCAGCACGTAAGAACAAGGCACCTGTTTCTGGGAGAACATTCACTGGGGAGACCTGATCCATGCTGGGGGACCCAAGATCTATTAGTGGATAAGGGCCACAAAGGAAGTACAGATCTTGACACCCATCAGAATCACTGAAAGAGAGCATAACAATCATGGGGGTGCTGTTTGGGCCAGTCTCCCCACAAGTGGCCTGAAAACTCTCCTGGAGCATGGACACAATTCTTTGGGGGTTACCTACTATAGTAGTTGATATAGGTCTGTGGGGCCTAAAGCATATGTAATTTGAGAAGGTCTTTTTATGAAGACAAATGCCAAATTACAAAATAAAAAATAAGTTCAAAAGTGAAGTTTTAAAAGAAAAATTTCTTTAGAAATATATTTAGAATTTCTTTTTCGAAAAGTAACTACCCCCAAATACAATTTTTAAAAAGCTGATAAATAGCCGGACGTGGTGATGCACACTTGTAATCCCCACACTTGGGAGGCGGAGACAGGAGGATCGCGCAGGTTCAAAGCCAGTCGCGCTGGCTTAAGAGACCCTGTTTCCAAATATAAAAGTATAAAATAGGTCTGGGAGTGTAGCCCAGAGGTAGAAGGGCTTCCAGGAACCCCAGTACCACCAAAAAAAAAAAAAAAAAAAAAAAAAGCTGATAAACAGAATGGATAAAACAAAACCAAGAAAAATATACGAATCTTTATAAACTAACACACTTCTAACTGTAGTTTACTACAGTTCTTGGATGCATTTTCTTTGCTCACCTCTTCCTAAGACAATGATTTTTTAATATTGTTATCATAGCCAAGATAGAAAAATATTTTAGTCTTTCTTGTAGCATGGTAAGTAATCAAAATTCACTTTTTGTTACTGATAGTTTAGAAAAATTTCCACAGACTACCTGCTGGTTCTTAATATTAAAACTTAGCTTTCCCTACAGTTTCTACATCTTCCTGGGGCTGAGTCATAGGTCACATTCATAATGGGATTACAATCTCTAGCCCTGAATCTTAAGGTCTCATTTTCAAGGGTCAGTACGGCAGCAGAAAGATTATTCCAGGGAGCCACTCTCACTCCAGGACAGCTAGCAATAATGTAATTTTACCTAAAAGTGGTTGCTAATCACAAAAATATGTCCCACTTATTCTTATTCACATGTAAACCCCAAATTCTGTTGACCATTCCCATGCCATGTGGGTGTGATGGAGGGATGTTAGAGTGGGAAGAGATAGTGGCCTTAGGCAATTGCAGTAAAAATAGCTAACTTTTGCAAAAAGTGTACGACCAATTGAATACATTGCTAGTGCCTCCCCAGGATCCTGGAAATGGCTAGTGGAAGTGAGGAGTGCTGTAACTTAGGCTTCACCACCTTCTCAGTGAATTCACCTCTGTACCCGTGCAACCTCACCTCTTTCAAAGCAAGGAAGAATGCTTCATTAATGAAGCCTATACTGTGTGATCCAAGACAGACTCCTTTTATATTCCCTAGATGATGATGACATCAGGATTGTTCATTCTTATTTCAAGCCATTCTTTTCCCCCAGTTACCATTCATTGATAAAATAGTATAACATTTAACCAATAATGTCAATTGCTTTAGGCTTTCAAAAGGGAGATAAAGGTAGTACATCTGCCACTCTGCATCCTCCACTGTCCCCTCCAGACCATCCTCCAACCTGTGTACTCGGTCCCAAACCACCTTCACATGAAGCAGGTAATAGTACTCTTGGGAGCCTTTCAAAACTGAAGCATTTGCACCAAAATGCATCGCACACCAAGGAAATATCTGTCATCACACTATTTTCATGTAAAGGTTTTCAAAATACTTGGAGCATGGATTATGAAATGACGTCTAGTCTGAAAACATATGCCATTTTAAAGGACATTTTACATTTCCTTGAACACCCTGCTGATTAAAACTGAAGGAAAGAGAGCTGTACGCATGCTGAAGACACAGCTGCGGGGTGTATGCAGTCTCTCTTTCTGTTTTGTTCATCTCATGTTGCTCTGCTGTCTTTCATTGCTGCCTGAAAGCATCAGTGAAATAACAATAGGAAAATTCAATTCTCTTATCCCTGAATTCTGACAAGATGCCAAAACCATAGTAATGCTCAAACACTTCATCCTTTATGCAAAAGTCTTTTAAGTTTTGAAATATTGAAAATAAATCAGAATTCAACTGAAATTGGCACATAATACATACTCCCAAGATCTGTTGACTTATATTCTAAAAATAAACTACATTTAAGGAATGAACTTTTGCTTTTCTTCTTCCTTTTTCTTTTGCAATGGGAATTGAACTTATAGGCTCCAGCATACTTGGCAAACGCTACTTTTGAGCTACACTCCCAGCCCCAAGGAACCCACTTTTGTAGTGTTTGTTTGTTGTTTTTTGCAGTATTTTTAAGTGAGGTTACATGCAGAAAAAAAATTTAAGGAAATATTTTTAACTGGGTTGGGGCTATTTTGGAATTAACATATGCATCTAAAAATCCTGATTCAGCAAAATTTAGTTGTATGAAATTTTATTCACTCTATTCTGATTATAAGTTTGCAACCTAACATGAAAAAAATGTAAATCTTGAACTTTTAAGATATTCATCATTACTTGGCTTTATTTCATCAACTTGTGGTCATCTCATTTTTCAAACAAATACTGAATTCCTATATGAGAGTCCATATTAGAATACAGAATAAGTTAGAAGGTATGAAACATATAAAGAGAATTTGTCCAACAACTCTGAATGAGGAAAGCAAACAAAATGTTACCATTGAAGAGGTGAACTAAGACTGAGAAGAAATAAATTTTTTACCAAAATAGGGAACTGTCTTTATACTGTTATACTGTAGTTACTATTTTCTACTTGGTTAGTGGCTCTTTCTTGTACCTCTACTGGTATATTTTAGCTAACGATACTTATGCATTTACTTATGCTTATAGTTTTTCTTTTGGTGAAATAATTTATTTAAAATAATTGCAAAAATCACAACTTCCTGGAAAAGGAGATTTTTAGTTTGTTTGACTTTCAGTGTTAATTCAATGCATGCTTAGCTAAGTCACTTAATTGCCCACTATCTAATTTTCCTATCTGTGAAATTAATAATAGAAGCTATAGCTCAGTACAAATGGTGATGATAAACTTCAGAATAAAATTCAAATTCTTCACAATAGGCAGGACTGATCTCATTTCCTCATAGACCTTATTTTCTTCCTATAACTTTTATTATTATTATCTCAGAGAGAAAATAAACTTTGAGACAGGGAAATTCACCAGTCCTTGAATTCGCCCTGAGTTTGTTTAAATCTAGAGCTTTAGCTACCTATGTTCATGCTGCTACACACCAGAGAGCCCCAGTCTTGGGTACATATCAACTGAGCCCACCCTACAATCCATTTAAATTAGAGTCCTCTAACATGTTAAATGAGATTAGCCCATCACAGAAAGTGAAGGGTCATGTGTCATCTCTCATATGCAGAAGCCAGGGAGTGATTGGGATGCCAAAGAGACTCCAGATAATGGAGGAGAAACCTCCGTGGAGCCAGAGAGGCAGTCTAAGGAAAAGGGAGAGGGAAGAGTAAGGTTCGTTGAAGGAATTACTACCATCAGCTATGTGTATATGTGTGAAAATACCAATGTCAATCTCAGTACTCTGTATGGGGAAGGGGATATGTGGGTAGGCAGTGGGAGGGTGGGGGGGACCAAGTGCTGAGTGCATGTACGTCACTGTCAACATGATTTACATTATGATGTGAGACTATAATGTGTCAATAAACACATATTAAAATAAATTAGAATCTCTAGATATCAATTTTCAAAAGCTCTATAATTTTCTTGAAAATCCTAACATAATATAGAGGAAAGAATGGGATAGTATGCAGGAGGTATTAACCACAAGATTAACCATGCCATTTGCCATAACTGTTGAAGTTGGGTGATGAGTACCTAAGTTCATTATACTATTCAGGCTACTCTTGCAAATATTTCACATTTTTCATAATAAAGTTTTTTTTTTTTAATATTACCTGGTGATTCCAATGTGGAGTCAGAATCTACTTCTTGGGGATCCCAACTTGTAATGACTGTGAAACTGGAATCTTAACTTTCCTTTGTTATTAATCTCATCATGAATCAGTTGATTAGCTAATACTTTCAACTAATGCCTATGTTTGCTCTTGGGTTGGGTGGTATTAGCCTCATGACAGGCTCTGGAAGCCCTATGAGGGCTTACAGTTTAGGGAGATGGGCCATACCTTCCAAAAAATAAGCTACAGGTAGAAGATGTTTTGGGGGAGAGGAGAGTATAAAGGAAGCCTGTGTATGAGGAAGGAGGGTCGGTAACACCTCAAGGAAGCATCAGGAGCTGCTTCATGGAGATGTGATTTTTTTTCTTTTTTTTTTTTTTTTTTGGTGGTACTGGGGTTCCTGGAAGCCCTTCTACCTCCGGGCTACGCTCCCAGACCTATTTTATATTTTTGAAACAGGGTCTCTTACGCCAGCGCGGCCGGCTTCGAACCTGCGCGATCCTCCTGTCTCCGCCTCCCAAGCGCGGGGATTACAAGCGTGCGCCACCACGCCCGGCGATGGAGATGTGATTTTTAAGATGGGTTTGGTGAAACTTAGCTAGGCTTTAAGATCCAGCTCATGTTTCACTTTTTACATCCTTCTTTTCTGTTGTCAAACAGAAATAAGTTGGTTTCCACCCTGGATTGTGGCCCTTTGTTTCTACATTTCTCATTTCACTTACATCAGACCTCATCTTACAGTTTGCAACTTCTTGGAGATGAAGAATCATTTTATTTATTTTTGCATCCTTCAAAATCTACCAAGCCTCCTTGAAAATTCTAAAGTCTCAAAGTATGCTGAATTAAATAAAATAGATTATCCTTATACTTTATAGCTATTTTACACAATTTTGTCATCTCATTTGACATTTGCATTTACACATGTGCCTTAACTGGAAATCAACATTAATTTAGGAGAGGGTACTGGTCTAAAGGAAAAATACATCAAGTTGGAAAGAAAACTTTTTTTGTTGTTGATCAAAAGTGGACACTACTCTTTTCAAAGAGAGCTATAAATAAACATCCAATTTTTCTGCTCTCTGAAAGAGGCACACTATCTGGCCAAGTGCAGCCTTGAATGTTAATTTTGTTCTATTGAAAGCACCTGGGATTCAAAGCCTTCTCCTTTCCTAGCTTGCACAAGAGCAGTTTTATCTGCCACACAGGATTTGGAATGACCCAATTCTGTCACTTTGGTGGGAACAAATAATTAAAAGAAAGTTGGTTGACAGAGATAAAAAGCACAGAAGAAGAAAAAAAAGAAAAAGAAAAGGAAAGCTCAGGAAAAATATCAGTGAAACATTTCCCATTTCCCTGGCTTTATTTTTTAAGTTTCAAATGAGGTACTACTTTTTGCTTTGCTTTGAACTGGGAAAATTCAAGGCCATTCTTAATGTTTGGTTTTAAATTTCTAACATAGCTAGTAAGAAAGAAAGAGAAAAAGTAGCCAAAGGCTCCCAACAGAGAATGTTCGTAAACCTACTAATCAAGGATGGCAGTAACCCAAGGAACGACCAGGGGAAAGCAACTAGATCCTCAAGTTGCGGCCGATGCACTGGATCCAGCCACTCAGAAACTAGCTCTACCATAAGAAATGTGCAGAGATTCCCAAGTAAGATTTTCCGCTGCAATCCCAAGATCTTTGCTTTTTACCCCTTCCAGTGAGGACGAAACCATTATGTAATAGCTCCAGGTTCAAAGTAAATGCAATTTACTATAGAAAAACTGTTTTCAAACACCAGAAAATTTGTATTTTTTGAGAAAAATCATGACCACAAACTGCAACCGCATTTAAAACAGAATTCTGTCAGTTTTCTGCCGACCAACAACAACTAAAAACGCAGGGCTAGAATATTACTGAATATAGATTTGAAAGCACCAGAGACCTGCCAGAGCACATGGGGCTTGGGGGCTAAAATCCCAGAAAGCAGCAGGGGATATTGACATGGCCCAACCCCCACTCTGCTTTTCCTCTTAAGGCGTTTGCTAAATGAGCTGCACTGAGGCTGAGAAGCCAAAGAAGACTACCAGGCTGAGGAAACTGGAGGGAAATAAAAATGGACTTGTAATCTACCAAGGAAGATAGAATCCGGGTTTTAGTTGAGTCCTAAAGAAATGTTGTGTGCTGGGAGCAGAGCTAGAATTGGATAAGCCTTTATAATGACCGCAACTCAGGTCTGAAATAGCTCAACCCATGGTTAGATTAAGGCGATAGATCTCTATTCTAATGAATTGCTACAAGAAAAAGCACCACTGAGAATCTTATATTTTATTTAGAATGTTTCATACCCAATATCTTACATTCAATGAAAATATTATCAAGTGTAACAAGGGATATAGTGGAATGACTTAAGACCAAGAGAAAACCCAGACAATACAAACCAATGCTCAGGAAAGCTAGATGGCCTTTGGGTATCCTCAGGCCCAGAATTTAATATATTTGTGGTTAGCTAAGTCATAGTCGTGCATGCCTGTTATTCTAACTACTTGGGAGACTGAGGCAGGAGGATGGCAAGTTTAAGGTAGCTTAGTGAGATCCTATCTCAAAATAAAAATATGAAAAGGAAAAGGACTGGAGATGTAGCTCAGAGATACAGCACCACCTGGATTCAATCCCTAGTACTACAAAACAAAAGAAATCTGCAGTTAGTAAATTCAAGGAGTTACATGAGCTAGAGAATTTCAGTAGAAGACTACAAGCCTATCTTAAAAGGTCAATAAGTACTTCTTCCTAGAGTTGTTAGAGTCATATTCGGTGAGATAGCTAAATTACTCAAAAATCAGATCAAATGTTAGCTATTATTACCACTCATTAATGTAGAAAAGTCAGATTTTGGATCCAGGTCTTTAAAGAGAAATTGTTGGACTTTGTGAGGAATTTTTTTGAAGTTCTATGTGTTATAAAATAGTGGCTGACAGGTGAAAACATTCTATCTGGACAGCTGAAATCTCACAATACTGAAATCAAGTGAAGCTCTGCTAATAACGGGAAACGCATCCAAATCATCTGGGTTAATAATATGTAAACACATTTCTTCTGCTGAGCAAGAACACTATCGCAGAAAATTAAAAGATGTTGTTACAGTTGGCCACTGACCCAACCATAACATGGACAAGTAAAATCTATGGGTTTAATCACAAGCAACTCTATTATTGATTTCCCTCTATTCTTTTAAATTCTATGGCACTGCATCTTCCCCTGTCTCAGATATTTAGGATAAATGCCAGGCCTTCTCTGGTCACATTCAAGTAACAAAAGGAACTCAACTCAGTAACGGAGCTGAGCATCCTTCACGGTCATTCAAGGTTCAGCTGCTCTCACTTCTGAGCTCAGACCAGCCACAGGCTAGCTGTGGACAGGAGGGCCTGGTAGGTCTTCCACTCTTTCCTAGCTGATATTCTACCTCATCCCCTTCTTGCTACCTCCATTTCTAACCCCTTTGAGATCAGCGTTTCATAGAAGAGGCGGGGAAAGAAGAAAGGAAAAGCCTTCCTAAAATTCAGGGGCTTTCCTTGGGTTTAGAAAGTATTGGACGCTGTCTCCAAAGACCCTGTGTGGATTTTTCAGAGACCATCACCCAGCACTAAGGTATCCCAGCTGTAGTAGGTATTGTGGGCCATTGTATTTCTTCTGGCTGTTTCCTTAGCCTACACAACCCCTGATGGGTTGTCTATCCCCCTGCTGGGGTCACTGTATTCTTCCTTGGCCCATTTGCAAGGACACTCAGGAAACCATTTCCCTGACCATCTCTGTGACCACAGGTAACCTCCCAGGACAGTGACCTCTTTTTGCTTCAGCATCACCAGCTGGTGCGCCCACTTTTGCCTTTCAGGTTCATCTGGTACTAATTTTGACACCAGTGCTTGTGTGACATTCAATTTACGGGGAACATTCATCAGACTTTGCAGCACATCAGCTGTTGTCTTAGGACATCAACCCAAATGAGACATAAATAATTCAACCCTGGGCTAATTTTTTGTATGACTGGAATGGCTACAAAAGCCTACCCGATTCATTGATTTGTGTCTGACAGCCTAAGTACTCACTAAATATTTATTGAATGTTGAATAAATGTACTAATACAAGCTTTCTATTTGCAGACATAATTTGACTAAGTGGTCTTGATGAAAGATGAGAAATTCTTCCTCTGAGACCTTTTGAATTGGTCTAGGTTATGTCAAAAGGGGTTTGTACTACGTTCCCTGAGACTTGGAAAAGGAACTAACAGCCCAATGTAGCCTTTTCAAGGCTATTTCAGAACCAACAGCGCTCAATTTGTGTAAAACATCAGAATGTTTATATTTCTGAAATATTTCTCTTTATCTTACTCTTTCCTGAATTCCATCATCCATTTACTTAGCAAAATTTAGGCATCGCCAAAATGGATCCAAAGCCTGACTTACCATTTTTGCTCCAGCTCCTTGCTACTACCCTCTAATAAGTAGGTAAAAAGGAAGTTTCATGTAATCATCAGGCTCTCCAGGCCCCTGCTGGAAGAAGTCAGGCCCTTGCCAGCATTCTAGTAGACCTAGTGACTTCAGGTCACTATAGCTATCTCTGCAGCCAAAAGAAGAACTACCTCTAAATGGAACAAAGAAGAAAGGGGAGAGAGGCTGGAGAGCAGAGGAATGAAACAACCATGGGTTAAATAGCCCTGGAGTTATTGAAAGCTCTAGGGACTATTCACCTGGCTGTTCTGTGGAAAATTCCCTTATTGCAATGGCAGCTCCCAAGACCACTGCTAGAAGACTACCCCAGAGGCTACAGAACAGAAAGACTCCAATCATATGGCTGATGAAATTGATTTAAAGCCAGAAATGAAAAGATATCAGCTACAAGTTTTATTTATGTTTCTTGGGCAAAAGATATTTGGAGCCAGAATGAGTGCTGCCATGGGTGGTTAAAGATTAGACCTTGTAAATATTCAGTGCTCATGTATAGCATATTATGGAGTGCCTCCAGTATATTTAGTTTCATATATATTGAGTATGCAGGGACCTCATAAACATTAGGTATCTCTTGATCTTTCCATCTGCCCCAATCTATGTTTAACATATGCATTGGCTAACTATTTACCTTACATATAATACACCCCCTGAATTCTCCTTATGTCTTACAAATTTGTTTCTTACTAATTACTTATTTATACTTAAAGCATTAAAATGTATTGCCCATTTTTACAAACTACATACTTATTTAACAAAGTTAATTTCAAAAGCAAATGTATATTATTATGGCATATCTTTAAGTGCGGGAAGTCTTTCATCTGTATGTTCACATATATCTGGGAGCAACATGTGAGACACACTCAATATATGGTTTTTACATAAAAAATGAATGAATTTCGTTCTCATCACTAAATATGCCTACTTCTTTAGAGAAAGCGAAAGCAAGTCAAATGGACCCTTTTGCTCTCATTGTTTAAATTATTAAGTTCAAAATTGAATGGCTTAAAACATCAACCTCTCCGCATCTCCCCTGAGCCTGCAAGTGGGCTCAATTTTGCTCCCCTTCCCTCTGGCGAGCTTGCTGATGCTCTGCAGCCAGCTGGCAGGTCATCTGGAGGATGCACCGTCTAGGAGGGGAAGAAGTTTAGTACCACAACCCAGGGAGGGAAAAAAAATCTTATTATTTCCTTAATAAGTCCCACACTACTTTTTTCCATTAAACACGGGATCCAGTCCTGTTATTAGCAGAGATTTGAATTGTAAAGGGACAGCCCTCAGAAGTAAAATTTTTATGATGACAAATTATGTTTGATTTCAAATGTTTTTAGAAGAAACAGCTAGTACCAAGGGTGGCATCTCCCTAATACTGTTGCCATATTCTTCTACTCAAAGGAGAGTCCCACTCAGTGCCATGGGGGAGGCACATGAAGCCAGTCTACCTCTCCTCCTTTTCCAGCCAGCTGTCACTAAGCACTGAGAAAAATTATTGGTATTTAGCACTTGCCTGAGGCTGTGAACATTGTAAGGCAAAAAAAAAAAAAAAAAAAAAGAAAGAAAAAAAAGAAAAAGAAAAGAAAGAAGGAAAAAAGAAAAAAGGTTCTAGGAGACCAAGGATTTGTTTAGTATACAGTTGACCCTTCTTATCATTGGGGGATATTTTGCAAGTTTTCTAGTGGATGTCTGAAACTGCAGGTGGTACTGAACCCTCTATATACATTTTTTCCTATGCATACAAACTATGATCAAGTTTAATTTGTAAATTGGCATAGTAGAATATTGATAATAGCTAATAATAAGACAGTGAGGATAATATACTATAATAAAAGTTATAGTAATGTAGTCTCTCAAAAGAGTCAGAGCAAACATTAATATTTCAAATTATTCAGCAACTCATTTGATTATTAAGTGAATTTGGTGACTGAAACTGTAGAAAGTAAAACCGTGGATGAAGAGAGATTCTTATAGTAGTTGTGGCCTCAACATCTGTTTTAGGCCTGACATAAATTGCTTGAAACCCAGGGATCACCTTTGGCTTGGCTAAAAATTCCCTTCCCTGTGTGTTGTTTGTAATATAGCTCATTTATACCTCATCCCACTGATCCCAAACTCATCACATCCTACACAATAAAACTTAATGGTCAACACCAAAAGTCAATAAATAAGTCCCTGTTTTCACATCTTTTCTTTAATGTGGCCAGTCCCCAATACCTTTGGGGAAAGCTTAACTGAGGATGCCCAGAGATTGCCCAGAGTGACAAATCCCACAGGTCTCTCTCTCACTGTCCATGCCCTGGCTGAACTCCTCCATGCTCCCAGGTGTCCCATTAGCTGCCTGTTGGCACCCCTGACCTCTCCGGGATCAGTTAGTGATAAAGTTCTGTTTCCTATGTTTTGTTCACACTTCCCATGGTGTCTCAGCTGACCACACCCAAACCTGACCACACCACCCCAGGGCTCTCCTGGAGAGTGGCTATCTTGGTTTGACACTATCAAGACAGATCTCAAAAGCAAATTAGAAAGAAACCCTAACAGTAGAAATCACAACTGGCTCAATGAGCAGCCACCACCCTGAGGTATAACTGGATGCCTGTGTACTGTTCTTGGCTTGCACCTTATAGAAAAGGTCCTCTACTAGCAAGTGTGACTCTGCCCTGTCCTGCTGCTAAAACTCCCTGCCCTAAACTAGGTGGGTCCTAGGAAGTACCACAGCTCCCTGAGACCACTCACTGCCAGCCTTGACAAGGCAAGAGGGACAACTGGTTCTCAACGATCCAGTCCCCAAATGGGAACTGCTGGCTAGATTAACACTGATGGTATTCCAAAGGCCTGGCTGGGCCAGAGGCTTGTTACTGAGCAGCAGAGCAGGTAACCTGTACTTGGTGGTGTCAGGGAGACACTGGGCCAGAAAGAGGTTTAGCAGGTGCAGGAGGGACTCTCATGTTCTAACCAGAGTTGATCTCAGGAGGTCACAAGACTTCCCAGCCAGATGAGTGAGGCACCTGCTTCACTGGGAAATAAAGGCACCCTCTGTCAAGGGTACCCCCAGGTCCTGTTCCTATTTGGCTATTTCCTATTGTCTATGTTGCTCTTTATCCCAGCCCTAAACAGAGCAGTTGGGACACCATATAGAGGGAGGGGCTACCTACAAATGGGCCAATGGGAAACATCCTAGAGGTTGCCTACCATAGTGGGGCCACACAGCTACCTGGAGCTTGGCAAGAAAGCATCCAAAGAGGTGGGACAGTATTTCTAGCCACCTAAAAATAAAGCCATCAGAATTTCACTCCAAAAGGGAGGGTTGGGGGAAGGGAGTGACCACTTGCAGGGCCTGAGCCCACAGGCACCTCTCACTTTCCTGTGGCTGTGCATGTCCATCCTGTATGATCCCTTCTCACTGGCACCTTAGTATGCTGCCTCTTCTAAGGTTTATTAAAGTGACACATGCCCTATTATTTCATGTGTTTTGTTGGGTTGCCTTCTCTGTGTCTCACCTACTCAATGTACTTAAACCTAAATTTTCTCCCAGTTAGAGCTCTCTGAGACAAGAGTGGCCATTTTAGTAAACTGGACACTGGTCAGAGAAGAGCCGCAAGGCTGTCTACTGGTGACGCATTTCCTGTGAGAGATATCAGTGGTCACAGGGCAGACTTTTAGATGTGAAACCATTCACAAGGATAAAGGAATATCCTGAGAAAATCACTCTGTACACATCTATGACCAAATCCACGGGAGCCCTTGATAGGTCAGATCTCTCCCCCTCCTCTCATGGGACAGGAGGCGGAACCCTAGATGCCAGAAGTGGAGATGTCACGAGACTCCAGAGGTCACAGGGCAGACTCCAGATGCCATGAGACTCCAGATGTCATGAGAGGACTGGCATTCCCATGCTGCTGGCCTTACCCCAAGACCCCCAGCTACATAAATACCCTCACTTCCTGTCTGCGGCATGACTCTGCTGACCGTGACTCTCTGGCTGATCATCAGTCCCTTCCCCCACGGTCGGCAGACCTCGCCAAAAGTGCCAGTTTATTAAAGAGGATTGGTCTCACACAATAACTTGTCTGGTTTTTTTCCACAGGATGGCCTGGTAAGACAGTGTGCATGGTGCCTGCTCCTCCAACCCTCTACTGTCAAGGTGTTCACATGACCATTAATTGGGTCCTTCAGAAATGACCTTCCTTACTTTCTCATATCTTCCATCATCTATTTATTCAGGGTTCTTGAGTCTTTGAAAAGATGAATCCAAAGCCTGACTCATCATTTTTGTTCAAGGTCTCGGCTGCTAACTAACCTGCCAATCAGAAGGTAAATGAAGTCAGACGTGATGGCGCACGCTTGCAATCCCAGTACTTGGGAGGCTGAGACAGGAGGATCATAGGTTTGCAGCCAGCCTCAGCTTCTTAGTGAAGCTCTCCACAACTTGGTGAGACACTGTTTCAAAATAAAGAATAAAAAATATGGGTTCCATCCCAGTACCACAAAAAAAGAAGGTAAATAAAATTTTCATTTCATCATTAGGTTTCCTCAGACCCCTGCTGGAAGAAATCAGGCCCTTGGGAGGATTATGAGGGTTGTGATTCAGGGAAACCATCTTCTGGTCCATCTTAAACAGACACATAGTTGTGGGTCCTGGACATGGGTGATCTCTGAGTCCACAGTTGGGGAGAAGCATTGGTTAGACACTAGGTAAAGAAATGTAACTAACTTCAGACCATCCTAAAAGAAATGTAACTAACTTCAGACCATCCTAAAAGTCCATGTGATGGGCATCCCTAGCCCATCTTTTTGACTTGGGTCACTCGAGCTGGCCTCTTAGTGTTTCTCAAACAAGGCAACTGCTACCTGACTCAGCCTTGTCACTTGTCATTCTCTCTACCTGGACATGACCACATCATGTATGTGCATGTGATGGGGAATGTGCCAGTATTGGAAAATTGCTTTGGTATTAATTTCAAAATGTAAAATGTAGTCAGCCTGGGTGCTGTGCAGATATTCATACAGGGAGCAAGAGGCAGAGTTCCCAGCACCAAAAGTGATTAGCAACTACACAAAAGAGTTGTAAGCCAGGGCCTTCATATTTTAAAGACAAGTTTACATAATAAATAACTTTTAGCGATAGGCTAAAACTCCCCAAGGACAGGCCTTTGTCAAAGTGGGCAGATACTTTGTGACTCCTGACTTTGTCTTAACAAAGATTTGCACTGTAGAGAAGGGGCAGGCCACACCTGTATAAGGACAGGAAGAAGGCTTTTGGTCAAGCAGCATGGGAGATAGTAAATCCTCACAATCATAACAAAAGGGCTTACACTGATAATGGGTGGGTCCATACCTCCTTCCGTTCAGGTAGACGATTGATTTTTATTTAGATGTCAAAAAATTTTTAAGCTGAGCATGGTGGTGCATACTTGTAATATCAGCATTTGGGAGGCTGAAACAGAAGGATAGGCCCTTTGCAACTCAGTGAGACCCTGTTTCAAAATAAAAATAAAAAATAGAGCTGAGGGTGTAGCTCAGAGGTAGAATGCTCCTGGGTTCCATCCCTAGTACATCAAAAAAGAAAAAAAAATTAAAACACCTGCCTTTGAAAGGAAATATGGTTTACAAATAAAAGATACAATATTTGTTTTTATTATTGGATGCATTGTAATTTTACATTATTTGGGGTACAAAATGTTAGAAAAATACATGCACACAACTCTTCTTGCCTTCTCTACCAGGACCTCCCTCCCTTGCCCTCACCCCAAAAGTGTTTGAAATTGGCATTGGAAATTTTATATATGTTCATTGCATTATTTCTACTATTGCATTCTTTATGACTGTGTCTCTCCACATCCCTTCCCTAATCCCCCTCAGTCACTCCCCTGGAGTCTCTGCTCATCTATCTAATATTGTCCTTATTTCCTAATATTTCTCTAGCTTTCACATATAAAAGAGAACATACATTTTCTTGTCCTTTGGGATTGGGTGTACTCAGTGTAATATTCTCAAGTTCCATCTTTATACTGATTTTTCACTACATGTAATAAACCTCATCTTGAAGCAGCCCTATGAAAATATGTAAAGCAGGCATAGATTTTCATTATCCTAATCTTGTATTCTCTTTTATTATCCTAGATTGTTTTTCTAGCAGCAGCTCCTTTGCTATAACAAAATACCACAGACTCAATCTATAAACAATGAATGTATTTCCTACAGATAAGAAGGTGGAGAAGTTCAACACCAAGGTGCACCACATTCCGGGTTTGATGAGGACCAGCTTCTCATAGATGGAACTTTCTCGTGACATCCTCGTATGATAAAAAGTATAGAAAGACTATGTCTTAGCTGGGCATGGTGGCGCACGCTTGTAATCCCAGCATTTGAGAGGCTGAAACAGAAGGAACATAGTTCACGGACAGCCTCAGCTACTTAGTGAGGCCCTTTGCAACCCAGTGAGATCCTGTTTCAAAATAAAGAAGAAAAGCCGGGCGTGGTGGCACACGCTTGTAATCCCAGCATTCAGGAGGCTGAGACCTGGAGGATCGCGGTTCGCGGACAGCCTCAGCTACTTAGTGAGGTCCTCTGCAATTCAGTGAGACCCAGTTTCAAAATAAAGAATAAAAAATAGGGCAGGGGGTGTAGCTCGTAGGTCAAATGCCCCTGGGTTCCATCCCCAGACCCGCAAAAAGAAAAAAAAAAGAAAAGAAAGAAGAAAAAATAGGGCTGGGGATATAGCTTGGAAGTAGAATGCCCCTGGGTTCCACCCCCAGTACCACACACACACACAAAAAGACAATGTCTTGACTTGTTGTCAGTTGGCAGTACTATCTTCTCCTCACCATTTTGATATTGTTTAGGTGGGAAAAGATGTATGTCTATATGAAACATAACTGGTTGTATTATTATTATTATTATTATTATTATAACTCTGGGAAGAAAATTCTTCCTATACCATATCTGCTGTGATATTTCGTCTCCTGACATATGCATATTTTCATATTTCCACTGTATATGAAATCAAGACATAAATACAATTGTCTTGGAAAAAAAAGATTGCCTTCCCAGAAAACAGACATATTTAGCAGAAGCCTTTGTACCTGTGTTTTGGGCTCTAGTGTTGGCAGGCAGGGTGGGTACTTTTCGACAGGGCTCTTGTCTAGTATGTTCAAGTACACAGAAAAGTATAATCCATGGTCCTCGTGTGTGTGTGTGTGTGTGTGTGTGTGTGTGTGTGTGTTATTGGGATGGAACTCAGGGACATTTTACCTACAATTTTGTGTAAATTTCATCTTGAAAACTTAGTGAAATGAAAGTTTTGCTGCAATGTGTTAACTCAGATGGTCAAACAGTATGGGGCACCCCTCCCTGGCTGAGAAAAAGGAGGGTCATATAAAGTTGCCTAGAGGAGAATATACCAGACTTTGCTTATGTAGGACATGGGTCACCACTGCTTCTTACCCCAGAGAGCAGTGTTCCACTACACTCCCATGGTCCACTTTTTGATGGCCTTCTCTAAGCAGCAACCAAGCGGCATGGTCAATGTCACCATCTGGTAACTAGCGCTGCAAATGTCTAACCCAAAGGTTGGCCATTTCTTTCTTGTTCATATTAGACACAAAAAGATCTAACTCCCAACAATCCATTTTTCCTCAAAAATTAGTACTGATGTCAAAAAATTATAAATTTCCTTAACTTTTTCCTCTTTTATTTAGTAATAAGTATTCTAATAATATTTTATATTATAAATATATGACATTTTAAAATTAATTAAATCTTTGAAAGTCAGTCTGATTATTTGCTTTCCATGGGTAACAATTTTTTTCTGTGTTTCTATGGAGAGCACAGTTCTCCATAGTGTTCATAGTTCCAAACTATTTAATTATTGTTAGAATTGAACTTTTTATTTGCATTCTCCTGATAATATGGAAGTACATGCACAGGCAATAAATATTTTATTTGATGAATGTGTTACTTTCTTTCACTCTTTCTTTTTTCTTTGTACTGAGAACTGAACCCAGGGGCTTTCTGCCTCCAAGCTACACCCTCAGCCCTTTTTGTTTTTTAAATCTGGAAATAGAACCTCACTTAAGTTACTGAGGCTGACTTCAAACCTGCAATCCTCCTATCTCAGCCTCCCAATTACTGGGATGACAGGTATTCATAGCCAAGCCCGGCTTTCTTTTGCCCTTTAAATAAAATGTAGTAGTTTTCAATCCATTTTACTGTAATGGTGGGGAATTCAACCCCACTCATTATTAGAGCCTCTCTTTCCAGTTCCACTAGGGTCATTCAGAGGTCCAAGGAGGCCTTTTAGGCCAAGTCTCATGTGAAGAGTCCTCTGGTGTGTGGTCATGGTCACTGCTAGCTGTGGTGGCAGCACCTGGGTGGCACATGTTTCTGCTGGGCTTATCAACAAGGAACACAGAAGTCTGACATGTTTCAAGGTCCTCTTTCCAGGAGCTAGCCTGTCTAGGTGCACTAGACAGGGTTTCCTCTCCCAGTGAGGCTGGCGCCTCCTCATGCTGAGGCAACTCATCTACCCGTAGCCTCCTACCATCCTGTCTAATACCACCTGCCAGACGGGGAGGGCCCCTGTTCCTCATGGATTCCCTTTGTCCACACCTTGGCCCTAGTGCTCCTCTCTGCTATGACAAAATAAGTGTGTTCCTTTTTTCATATAACAAGCCCTCATTTGCTGTACTTCTACTCGCAACCCCATGGATCATCATTACTCGACCCCAGCCAAAATAAGATAGATATTTTGAGAATTTTTTATTTCTGTCCTTAGAGGACAGGAAGCCACAGACTCTCAGGACCAAAATCCTAGGCTGTCCCCAAGGTTGGGGCTGTGGCGGAAGGACAAACACTTCTCATTCTTTCTGGTTTTTCCATATCAAATAAATAGAACTCAAGAATCAAAGAAAAACAACAACCAGCTCCACAAAATTCACAGCTTAATAAAATTTCCTTTCAATATCTGTGTATTTGTGATGTAACTTTGATTTTTAAAATTTTATGCATGTTACCACACTCTGAGCAGTTAAATGTCACAAATTAATGAAATTCTGTCATTGAGCCTTTGAAAAGGCTAATAAAAGAAACTGAATTGCATTTGTCATGACGCTAAAGGCATACATATATATGTACACAAATATATATAAATATATAGACATAAGCATATATACTTCTGATTTTTAAAAATTTTAGTTATTTCAGAAAAAATTTCACTTCCAATTGTGTCATCTGCATAATTAACCCTCAAACATTTCAATATACACCCTGAATTGAGAGGTCAACTTTGCTAGCACAGGTGCAGGTTCTCTTCTCTCCTGGTCATGCTTCAGATGGAAAAGGCAGAGGGTCAGTACATAACATTTCTTCTCCCTTGCTGCCCTCTGGGTCACGGCCTCTCTCCAGGGTCACTAGTGTGGTCAGAAAGATTTAAACATGCACAGGGAATGGACATATGATTTTTCTTCCTCCAAGGAAAGTTGTTTCAGGATAAACATATGAGTGTTGGATAATATATTCAAGATTTAAATAGTTGTTTTTTTTTAAAATGTCCCTTTTCTTTGAAAACTGACTTCCTTCAGTTTTCTTGGAAAAACTTAAAAACCCCACTGAGCTGGTGATGATAAACAACCCTTGGCCAGGTTTGCCTGTGTTGGAGGTGCTTATGTGGTTTCCCTATTTTAGTTATTTCAGGGAATTGAAGATACATGAGTAGGCTTGAGAGAGCTCATTTCAATTTCACCATTTATAAAACTCTATCCTCAAATAGTGCTGTTTCACATTGGTTGAATAATTCACAAATGGGCAGATGGAAGTATACTTATAGCTACAAACCAAAAGTGTCCTTTCACATAAGTGCCCTTCTGTTAAGCGTTCTTATTCAGCTCCATCATGATAGAAGCAGTACATGAGAGGAATTAACAACAAAAAAAACTTCTTCACTAAATATCACTTTCAGGTGGATTTATTAAAACTCCTACTAATGAGGTGCCATGACTTTCAAATCCTATGGAATAAGGAAAGTGCAATTAGAATCCAGATATTGTACTACAAAGTAAACATCTTGTTAAAGGATTGTGCTCCTGATTGTTTCCTCATTTTTTAAAAAAATTAAATACAATTATTCCCTTGCCCATTCCAAAGCATGAATAGAAAAAGCAGAACTAAAGTCCCTGCCACGTGTTTCTGAGTCTATCAGCCCAGGCCTCCTGCAGAGCAGCAGCAGGGGCTGCGTGACTCAGGGAATGAGCATCGTGTTAGCTCCAGGGGCCTCCATCTAATTTTCAGTGACCTTGTGAAATTTTCAAGTGCCTGTGCTTTTGCTTGCTTTTAAGGCGAGGAGAATAATGTCAGTCTCCTACCAAGAAAGCATGGGGGCGAATAGCAAATGAGTGTAATTGAAAATGCATTGCTAATAATGTGTGAAGACCAGTGTGCAGGACTGAATGATAACCTGACTCAGAGCAGGAAGGTTGGAAAGTGACAAATGGGCTGCCCATTCCCAGACCTGCAATGCAGGCGAGGTGCAGCGTGGAAGTTGTTTGACAGCTTTGTCATAGTCTAAGGGCATGGATGACTCATATTAATCCTAAAGAAATGAAACATTAGCATTTGCATAATCAGGCATTTTAACAAGATTTTGAAATAAATAGGTCTATTTCTAGTTTAGCCTAAGATCCTTAAGGCCTCAGAAATCATTCATTATGACTCTGAAATCAACTCACTTTAAAGCTTAATAGTATAGGAACCACCTGCCTACATAGGTCCATTTCCTATGGGATACTACTCACCACTTCCTGGTAAATGTGTTAGGTGAGAGTTCCTGATTCTGACCTGAGTTTTTATTCCCATTGTTTCCATATTGGCCCTACTGCAACAAAAACCATCTGTTTCTTTTTCCATCTGACAGACTTTCATATTTTGAAGTCAGGACTCCCATTTTTCTGCGATTTCTGTCTTCAAGTAAAATATTTACTATTCCATTGCTTATGTGACCTGGTACCTACCCATAACCTCTCATTATCAATGCAGTCTTGAAATTCAATCTAGCTTGTTCTTGTTTCTCTTAAAACATATTCAGAATGGGTCACTACCTGAAGACTTTTGGCTGATAGTTCAATGTATGGTGATATTGAGATCTCTTTTATTTAAATTTGAATCAAACAGGTATTTATTGAGTGTCTTCTATGCACTTGGTACTACAAATAAAATGATGGACAAAATAGACATTCTTATTCTTAAAAAGTTTATGTTTGGGGAATGTTGATGGAGAAGGGAAAATAACTTCTTAAAAGATGCTATTAAAAAGCAAGTCAAGCCGGGCGTGGTGGCGCACGCTTGTAATCCCCACGCTTAGGAGGCGGAGACAGGAGGATCGCGCAGGTTCGAAGCCAGCTGCATTGGCTTAAGAGACACTGTTTCCAAATAAAAATATAAAAAATAGGTCTGGGAGGTAGAAAGGCTTCCAGAAACCCCAGTACCACCAAAAAAAAAAAAGCAGCAAATCAAATAATTCCTAGAAATGTTCTATAAATAAGATTATGTCATTTGCAAACAGTAATAATGTTACTTCCTCTTTAAAAAATAATTCCTGGATGGGCATAGGGGGAAACAGCTTCAGCAAATTAGCAAGACCCTTTGTTAAAATAAAAAGGCCTATAAGTATAGCCTGAACTAGCCCTGGGTTCAATCCCCAGTACCAAGAATAATAATTTTAAGTCTGGAGATGCAATGTAATAAACAGAGCTAACTGGCCCTCACCATTCACTCCCACTTCCTTTTTATTTGCCTTTCTTTTTCTGCATAGTCTGGAAAGCTATCACTACATTCCCCAGGTTGTCCTTCTATAGATAAGAGTCTGGATAGGAATTAGGTCCCACCAAATAAATATACCTCAGGTAGACCCTTGTTGCAGAAGTTTTATCTGACTGCAATGAAGAGCCATTGAAAGATTTTAGATCTGTTCTAACATTTATAGTTTTAGAGGAGGTTTAGATGTCTGATAAGGATAACCTCCTTTTGTTTTTGCAATTTTAAGCCATTTTTCATAATTACCCATCTAGAGAAATATTAGAATAATTTTACCAATGAAAAAATCACCATGAAATGATCATCTTAGGTTTAACCTAAAATTGAAAGAGAAACTATTTTATTTTTCTATCTTTGACAGATCTGTCCATTTGTATAAAATTTCTATCTTAGTAAGCTGAATAGTAAACTAAGCATACTAAGTATTTCTGTGATAGGAAACTATAATAGTGGAACCTAAGCCAAACTCATGGGTACAGGTAAGGCTTCCCAAAAATGACATCTCAGCCGGCACAGTAGTCCCAACAGCACCTGTAGTTCCAACAGCATAAAGGCAGTCTACATTAGGCCCACAGCCAACATCATATTAAGTGGGGGAAAACTTTGACAATTTCTCCTAAGAACAGGAACAAGACAAGGATGTCCATTATCACCACCTTTTTTAAAAATAGTACTTGAGACTTTAGCCAGAGCAATAAAACAAGAGAAGAAAATCAAAGGAGTACAAATAGGAAAAGAAATCAAACTTTCACTATTTACAGATGACATGGTACTATACTTATAAGACCCAACAAACTCAACCAAAAGGCTTATAGAATTGATCAACAAATTTATCAAAGTTTCTGGACAAAAAATCAATCTTAAAAAAATCAGAAGCTTAGCCAGGCGTGGTAGCACCTGCTTGTAAATTTCACCTGTTGAGGTATGTGCCTTATATTCTGATTCTTTGCAGTGCTTTAGCATAAATGAAAGATTTTGTCAAACACTTTTTCAGTGTCTATTGATTTTTGTCTTTGGTTCTGTTTATATGATAAATTACATGGATTGATTTTTATATGTTGAAACAGACTTGCACCCCTGGGATGAACCCTACTTGGTCATGATGTCTGATTTGATTGATGTGGTTTTGAATGCATGTTGCTAGTATTTTGTTTAGCAGTTTTACATCCAACTTCATCAGCGATATAGGCTGGTACTTTTCCTTCCTTAAGCTGTCTTTATTTGCTTTTGGTATTAATATGATGTTTTATTCATAGAATGTATATGGAAGATTCCCATTTCTTTCTATTTCACAAAATATATTGAGGAATATCGGGATTAGCTCTTCTATAAAGGTTTTATAAAGTTCACTTTGGAAACCATCTGATTCTGGGCTTTTGTTTTATGGTAGGCACTTTATTTCTATTTCAATCTCTATAATTGCTATGGGTTGTTTTAAATTTTCTGTATCTTCTTGACTCTGTTTAAGAAGGTTGTATTTATCTAGAAAGTTGTCAATTTCTTCCAGATTTTCCATTTTGTTGGAGTATAGTTTTTCAATGTAGTTTCTGATAATCCTCTGGATTTTCACACTGTTAGTGGTAATATCTCCTTTTGTATCTCTTCATAATTTGGGTTGATTTCCTCTTCTTATTAAGTTGGCTAGTGGTTTTATCTGTCTTGCTAATTTTTCGAGAAACCAGCTTTCAGCTTTGTTAATTTTCTGTATTTTTTTTTATTCTCTACCTCATTGGTTTCTGTTCTGATTTAAATAATTTCCTGTCTTCTACTGGCTTTGGGGTTAAACTGTTCCTGTTTTTCAAGGACTTTGAGGTGTGTCATTAAGCTATTTATTTGGTGATTTTCTATTCTTATGTGGGCACTCAGTGCTATGAAGTTTTTTATTAATACTGCCTTCAAAGTGTCCCAGAGGTTTTGACATGTTGTATTTCTATTTTTGTTTGTTTCTAGAAATTTCTTGCTTTCACCCTTTACTTTTTCTATGACTGAGTCTTCATTCAGCAGTGTGGTGTTCAGTTTCCACATGTTTATGTGGTTTCTCTGGGTCTTCTTAAAGTTGATTTCTGGTTTTATTCCACTATGGTCTGAAAAGACACATTTTTTTGAATTTACTAGTGCTCACTTTGTGGCTGTGATCTATTTTGGAGAAATTCCATGAGCAGCTGAGAAAAATGTGAACTCTGCTATAGTTGGGTGGAATATTCTATATGTATCTAACAAGTCCATTTGGTTGATGGTGTTCTTTAGGTCTGAGGCATCTTTACTGACCATTTGTCTAGAAGTTGGTCTAATGGTGTGAGAGGGCTGTTGATGTGTCCCAGTACTATTGTATTGGGATTTATGTGTGAATTAATGTTAGAAAGAGTTTGTCTTATGAAAGTAGCTGCATCTATGTTTGGGGCATAAATGTTGACTATCATTTTCTCTTGCTGGATTTTTCCTTTTACAAGTAAAACAACCTACTTTATCTCTTCTGATAAGCTTGGGCTTGAAGTCTAACTTGTCTAATATCATAGTTGCTACTCCTGCTTGTCTTTGAGTTCTGTTGGCATGGATTGCCTTGCTTCAGCCCTTCATCTTCAGTTTGTGACTATCCTTACTTGTAAGATGTGTTTCTTGTAAGTAGCATATAGATGGATTGTAGTTTTTAATCCATTTTGCCATCTTATGTCTTTTTATTGGGGAGTTGAGGCTATTTACATTGTGTGATTATTGAGAGATGATTTTTAATTGCTAACATGTTGAGATTTAACTTTTGTTTGAGGTAGTGTTTGTTCTTCTTTGCTTAGTTGTTTGCTTGATGGAAATTCTTCTTTCTCTGGTTCTGGCTTGTATTAGTTATTTCTTCTTCGCAGTTAATCTCTTTGAGTATTTTCTCTAGTGCTGGTTTTAAAGACATACATTCTTTCAGCTTCTATTTGCCCTGGAAAATTTTTATCTCTCTGTCTAATTTGCAAGATTGTTTTGCTGGGTAGAAAATTTGGGGTTGCACTTTTTTTTTTTCTTCAGAGTTTTAAATATGTTACTCCAAGCCTTTGGACTTTCATGACCTGGTTTGGGAAGTCTGGAGTGATTCTAATTGGTTTGCCTCTGAATGTCACTTGGTCTTTTGTTTTTGTTGCTTTTAAGATTCTCTCCTTGGCTTCTACATTGGTCAGTTTGACTATTATGTGGCATGGTGAACCTTTTCTCTGATATTGTTGAAAAGAGGTTGTATAAATTTCTTGTACCTGTGTATCAATCTCTTGTTTTATTATTTGAAAAAATTTTCTGATATTACTTCTTTGAAAAGATTGTTGGTCCTTTTGGTTTCACCTTTTATTCCTTCTTCTATACCTATTATTCTTAGGTTAGATATTTTAAGATGGGCCCATATCTCTTCCATGTCCAATTCATGCTGTCAAATTGTTTTTTTCTAAATTATGTACGCTGGGCATGATGGCACACGCTTGCAATCCCCACGCTTGGGAGGCAGAGACAGGAGGATTGCACTGGTTCGAAGCCAACCCTGCCGGCTTAAGAGACCCTGTTTCCAAAAATAAAAAAGTATAAACTAGGTCTGGGAGTTTAGACCAGAGGTAGAAGGGTTTCCAAGAACCCCAGTACCACCAAAATAAATAAATAAATAAATAAATAAATAAATAAATAAATAAATATAAATTATGTACTATGCATTTGTTTTGGAGTGATCATCTTCTCCATGTGGTCTAATCAGTTGTATATAGTATGAACTGATGCCTTCACTTCAATGATTTCATCCTTTATTTTTTTCAGACTCTCTCTAAATTCTTTTTGGAAGTTCTGTATTATTTCTACAGTTACATTCCTGATTTGTCCTATTGGCAATCACTGCAATTCTGTGTTAACAGGTTCTGTTACTGTGGGGTTGTAGGAGTTCATTGCTTCCTTGTTATTCCTCCTTCTCATGATTTAAGAAGTTTGTAACTGTTGCTTTTGAGTGAGGAGGAAAGTAAATTTGTAAATGTGAGAATAGGATAAAGCCACAGACAGAACTGAATAGAATGAGAGTATGAATTTGGTAAGGTAGTATATAGTAGAGATTAGAGAAAGTGAATATGTGTAGTTTTTTAGTAACCAATGTAGAATATTTAGCATAGTGATGTGAAGTAGATTTAATACAAGACAAAGGAGAGAATAGAAGAGAGAAAAAAAGAAAAAGGATGGAGAGAAGACTGTAGACATGTATAAGGGGAAAAGCTTGGGAGAAAGGTTGGAAAGAGAGCAAATAAACCAACACAAACACACACACACACACACACACACACACACACACACACACACAACAAGAAACAAAAAAAAGAATAAAAACAACAAAATGATGCAACCCTACAAATATATAAATATTCAGCAGACTGGGTCTCTGTAATCTCTTTCTGTGCAGACACTGAGTGCCACCAGCACCTTTCCTGCTGCAAGCCTGGTTCTCTGAGTCTTTCTCAGTCTATGCAGATGGCCAGTATCAATGGGCTGGATTAGTGTTAAATGTATGTTACCCTACATGTTTTTCATGAATTTGGAGCCTGAATCTCTCCCTGCCTGTATAAGTGGAGGATGTCTCTTGGCCAAATCATCTCTGTTTTCCACAGCTACCGCTAAGCTTCTCTGACTTCTCCTTCACCATGATTGGGTTGTCTGTGATGATTCTGGAGATCCTCCTAGTTGAATCTAGTGTTAATAGTAGGTTTCCCTCCATGCTTTCCACTGATGCAGAGTCTGAGTCTGTCCAAGCCTCTGCTATGTCCAAGAGCAGACTCAACCCCCCACCTTCACTGGGTTGAACCGCAAAGTGTCAGACTCAGAGAGTGTATCAGGGCTGTGCAAGTTTCTGGGGAAGTGCTCCAATGGGCATTCTCCCAAAGGTACAGCAGGTTCACTTATAGTGTTGATGAGCGCCACTCTGTATCTCTGGGGGTTGTGGTAAGCTTGGCTACCACTGCTGCAAGTTGTAACTGGTGTTTGCACAGCATGAACTGATGGCTTACAATTCCAGTGGTCTGCAGCTGCTTACTTCATTTCAAATAGTCGGTTGTTTTCCTGTAGTCTCTGGAGTTGCGTGCAGTGAGTTAAGATGGTGTCACCCCACTCACTTGCAGCTGCAGCCATTGAAGGCAAGTGAGCTTTTTTTTTTCTGCTCTCTGATCAGTCTTCTAGCTCTTCTTTCCTGCCACCTTTTACTCATCATGTCCTTTTAAAGTTATGGTGTTTTCTTGCTTTTGTAAGAACACTGATTTTTTTTTTTTTTTTTTTTTTTGGTGGTACTGGGGTTCCTGGAAGCCCTTCTACCTCCGGGCTACACTCCCAGACCTATTTTATATTTTTGAAACAGGGTCTCTTACGCCAGCGCGGCTGGCTTCGAACCTGCGCGATCCTCCTGTCTCCGCCTCCCAAGCGCGGGGATTACAAGCGTGCGCCACCACGCCCGGCAAACACTGATTTTAAGGAAATGGAGATTGGGCGTCAGCAGGACACACATGTCTGCTTCCCTCCATCACCATCTTTCTGGAAGTCTCTAGGTCTTTAGAGAGCATAGACTTCATAGAATTGGATAGCACTTAACCCCTCTTTTTTAGAAGAAAATACTTCAAAGAAAAAACTTGACACTGGAGAGACTCATGAGACTCCACCTTCCAAGCTAAATTTTTTTTTTGGGGGGGGGCTTCAACTCAGGAGCATTCTATCTATACCCTCAGCCCTTTTTCTATTTTGAAACATTATCTCAGTAGGTTGATGAGAGTCTCATTACTTGTTGAGCCTGTCTTCTAACCTGTGATCCTCTTCTCAGCCTCCCAAGAACTGGGATTACAAGTGTATCCACCACGCCTGGCAAAATGTACATATTTAAATTATTACCACAAGAAATTAACATCTATCACTTCCGCGTGCGTGTGTGTGTGTGTGTGTGTGTGTGTGTGTGTGTATGGGTTGAAAATAATAAGTTCCACTTTCTTAGCAACTTTCAAGTATTCAATACATTATCCTCAACAGTCACCATGCTATACATTAGGTCTCCAGAACTTACCTTATAATGCCAAGTACCCTTTAGCCAACAGCTGCCATCTTGGAAGAAAGGAGATACAAAGTTGACCTGTAATGTAAAACAAAGAAACAACAACAACAAAAAAATATCTCCCCCCATAAAATAGCAACTCCATTTATGAGAATATGGAGGGGTTAAACATAGCACATGTTAGAAACAGGACAATGACCAAAATGGTATCAGCCTTCATGGTCTTGTGCCATGAGATAGTGCTTTATAGGCATGTGCCATGAGATAGTGCTTTATAGGCATGGACAGGCTATCAGAATAATATAAAATATGTGTTGAAAAAGGTTTGTACAGCTGCTATTATGTTAGGATGCATAAAAGCACAACCTTTTGTAGCTCGTAACTTCCTTGGACATTAAATCTACTCTGTTGTATTTTTCATAAATCTCTGCTTCCTTTTAGTTGGGCTCCTGCCAAAAGACAAATCACTAGAGTTTTCGCCCAAATCATCCAAGGACCTTTACTTAATACTTTACTCTTTGCAGTTAAGTGGGATTTTTCTTCCTCACAACTCAAAGTAGCAAGATACTATTTTGGGATTTTTTTATCTAATATTATCCTGCTTCTTCCCCTCTTTGTATTTTCTTTGTTGAAACAGGTCATAAATCTGGATCTCCTTGCCTCCGGAGATAAAAGGACAAAATAAATTTGGAAACTCCATGTTTCATTTTCCAAATCCTAAGCCCTGGAGGGAGGAGAAAATTTGTGGGCCAAGGGAAAGTGACCTTTATAAGCATAGTGTGTAAGGATTCCACAAGATGAAAAATGTTCTCCAGGGCCTCCCTGCAGAAAGAGACAGAAGAACTCATGCCAAGTTGTCTGGTAGAACTTACAAAGAAGTAGAAAGACCTCTGAGTGTCCCCAAAATGGAAGAGATTAAGGTATAGCTTCCTATGACAAAACTGTGAAGACCAAGGCCTTGTGGGTCTGTAGACAGGGCCATAAACTAATAAATCTATGTTCTTGGTGGGGATCAGGTTTGGGCTGAAAGACTGGTGGACTGGCAAAGTGGTCTCCACTGGGAGACTAGTCCACTGGGGGACTGGGAGTCTGGTGCAGAACTCTAGATCACATGCCCTGCTCAAAGGCAATCAAATTCTACATTGAAGCCTACTGTGAGAGTAAATCAAATGGTTCTACTATACCCAAAAAATTTTGGCCTCTGGCTTTGGGGCCACATTAAATGGGACAAGGGGTATCTTAGTAATATCTAGTATGGACAGATTGCTAAGGTCCAGGGACCTTCAAAACATGGGTGTCACCTAAGCCACCAAGAATTGTTATCAATTCACAAAGTGGAATGGAAGGGAAGAAAGCTTTGAAATGACTCAGACAAACTACTCAAAAAAGTTTCAGTGATAAAGCTTAAAATAGAGATCAAACTGTGTTGTGGAAATTTTCAAAAGTTTCTTGAACATTTGACTTTGAGAGCTCTTAGCCCTACTATCAGAGAGATGACTAGGCTAGTTTTGGTTTGCCAGTATAAATCTTGGTGCGCACAAGCTGAATATCTCATTAAAGTCATTTAGCATCTTAAATCTTGATATTTTCATCTCTCAAAGGAAAACAATAGTAATACTTCCTTAAAATGTTGCTGAATTAATTGGGACTATTTGGGTTGAGGTCCTAGAACAACACTTTACTCCTACTAAACATGCACTCACATTTTAACTCCTGATACCAATAATTCTAATACCTTGTACTCATAAAGAATTGTGAAATAATAATTGGTGAATTTTCCTTTATCAACATCCAATATGTCAATACATAGAATTCTTTATCCCTTAATATGTTCCCTATAATATTTAAGTAAAAATACTCTTATATTGCCCTCATAATCCCTCCACACTCAGACTTGCCTGGATCCTTGAAATCATAGGAATCTTCAGTTTGACACAGCTCAAGATTAACCTGGGCTTCTTACTATAAATTCCAATAAGCTTGTATTTCAAGCACTAAAAAAATCATAAAATTTAATTGGAATTCAACAAAAATATCTATAAGGAGTATAAGCAGCTATGGTGCACACACATAGTCTTTTGGCACCCTAATTTAAGCTGGACTAGTCACATAAGTGGAAGAAGAGATGTTTCTTGTACTAAAATCTGTAGGTATCACTTTTCTCAGATGGACTTCTGAGTTAGTACAAATCCTCAGATGGACTTTTGAGGTACAAATCCTCACTCTTAAAATTTTGTGTTTATTTTTCTACTTTAATTCCTTTCTACTGGTGGAAAAAATGATACGATTCACAGATATTTAGCTAGTTCTTTAGTGTTGCCTTGAAATCCTGGATTTCCACAATTACCTTTCTTTTCTCCATTATTTGCAATGACTGTTCAAGCTGCCACCCTCCCTCACTCTCAGTAGAAGATCCTAATTTCTATTTGTTTTAAATTATTCTGTGTTCTCAGCAGCCAGCCTCCATCCATGTATCTTCAGCGTTTCCTTTACTGGCACTCCCTACTCATTATTTAAGCTTGCACACAGAGCTCCTGGATTAAAAAAATAATAATAATACAAGCTGGGCAGAGTGGTGGTGCACATTTGTAATCCTAGTACTTTGGAGGCTGAGACAGGAGAATCACAGGTTCACAGCTAGCCTCAGAAACTCAGTAAAGCCCTTCATACTTTAGTGAGACCCTCTTTAATAAATTAAAAAAAAATAATGTTGGGAGTGCAGCTCAGAGGTTCAATGCCTCTGGGTTACATCTCCAGTACCAAAACAACAACAATAACAACAGTGAAAAACAGAAAACAGAAAACTGACACTGTTAGTCAATCCCAGGTCTCTCCATGGCCAAATTGCTATCTGGGCTTCTTTACCATCCTAGAAATGTTGTGAGAATTTCCTTCCTCCCTCCCTCACCTCTTGGTCATCCCTCATACCACCAGAGTCCCTGTCCTTTCCACAGAAATTGCTTCTTTGTCCAATGGCAAATGTGGAGTCCTTAGCTCCATCCACAGGAATCTTTCATTCTGCTGGCCCTTAGTGGTCCTCTCATCTGCCAGGGAGCTCTTTTTAAGTCTCCTCTGAGCACCCCTCTACTTGCTCAGTGTTTATACATCTGTTTTCTTCAAAGTTCCATCAGGGGCGTCTCCTCTCACTCTTCATTCTCTTTCTCTCAGGGTGAGGTATCTAGTCCTTTGTTTTTAATTACCATTTTTAAAATATAATCAGAATTATTATCATTATACTTTCTCAACTCACATATTCAGTCTTTAGGTCTTCTGTAGCTTTTGTTTTGGCATCTTTTAAACCTGTGTAGTTTCCTTCATTGCCATTGCCCAAAATTAACTTCAAATTCCTGTTATCTCTCACCAAGACTTGAGGTAGATTTTGTGATGGGCTTCCTGCCTTTGATCCTGGCTCCTTCTTATCAAAGATCAGTCACACTGATCTTTCTAAAACAGAGATGAGCAAACATTTTTTTAAAAGGGTCAGACAGTAACTATTTTAGACTTTGCAGACCTATGTTCTCTGTTACAACTATCCAAATCTACTTGTAATACAAAATCAACCATAAGCAACATGTAAATAAATGAGTATGAAATGGCTCAATAAAATAGGATGAAGACCAGATTTGGCCCATGGGCCATAGTTTGCTTATGCCTGCTCTGAATCATAAATTCAATCATGTTCTACCCATTGCCTTTAAGATAAATTACATATCCTTGAAAACAGCTTACAAATCCAGCCATCTCCTTTCCTCACAAACTCAGCCTGAGCCACACTGGAAGATTTGTATTATATCCTTGTGTTTTTATCCACAGCTAAATAGGTCTGCTTGAAACTGACATAAATAATACAACTCTAAGATACATGACGTGATGTAGGTTTGAATTAGAGCTCTATCTTTAGGAAAAGTCTTTTCTGCCAGGGTCCAGCCCTAGCAGAGTCGGGGTTCATATGTTGATGAGGGGGAAACCGGGGCCGATGAGAGAAGAAGCCACACAAGATCAATCTTTCTCCATTTTATTCAGGATTTGTTATAATTTTTATACTTTATTTTTTGGCAGAAAAACAAGGGCATAATCATGCAAGCAGGATTGCCAAGGACAGTAAAAGTTATTATTTTCTATAAAGTTTAGGACAAGGGTGCTAGACATTTAAACAATCATAGTGTGTTTTGTCTCACTTCACAAAGCTGACTCAAACTCAGTCTTATACAGTGGCTCAAACTAAGGTCAGTTTGAACTTATTATTTGGCCCAATAACTTTATCCTTGGGAAAAAAATCTTTGCTGCCTGAGTCTCTCACAAGCCGCTGCCCATAAGTTTTAGTTATAATGTTTGTACATAAAATTTCAATTATACATATTAATCCAAATAATCGTAAAATAATTTTTTGAAGAAAGGAATGCTAGACATTCTTCATGGGGGATCTATGCCATTGCGGATCCCCTGATCGAGCTTTCTCAAGATCTGCAAAAGATGCGGTAGCACTTTTCCATAGGCAAGCCCCAATCTCTTTATTTGCAAAAATAAATGGATATAATTATCTTGTCTGAGTAGAGAGTTATCTCCTGCTTCTTACATATGTACATGCTTAAAAATAAAGGCATAGAAAAGAAGAGAAGCACTCATAAACTGTAAAGTGTGCAAATATTCACCAGACCCATGTGCTTGGTTTGTCTGAGCCTCTCCCAGCTCCCCATCCCTCTGTCTCAGCTGGAGTTCTCTCTAGTCTCTTCCCTCTCTGTATGCTTATTGGCAGTGCCAGTCAGCTGCAGCTCAGTGGAGCCCTGGAGGATTTAGGTCACCTGTGCCCTCCTCAAATTGACCTACTTGTTTTTTTGCCAGAGTAGCGTACTCCCACTTTGCTACCCAGCCCCTTGTTAGGTGATGGGAGCCCTGATCCTATTTGTGGAGCAATTTTTCATTCCCATGAAAGCTAACTAGAAATGACCTTTCTTTGTGAGTGCGTGCGTGCGTGTGTGTGTGTGTGTGTGTGTTGAGAAAAATGGTGATAGACAAGGGAGTATTCGGTTATGCCCTATTTCTTTAATATGGACCCTATTCCCCTGATGTTCCAAGGAAGGGAGAGTGCACTTGTGCATTTTCCAATGGAAGAATTATGGGCTGAGCAGATGTCTTAGGTAGAAACAAGTCAAATCAATGCATAATTTACAGATCATATATTCCCTTAGTGTGCCCAGGAATTATTTCCACTCATTTGCAGCACCATAATACAGTCCATATTTAGGCATCAAATCAGACCTTCCTCCCTCCCCTTTTATTTGAATTAAAAAAAAATAAAAGAGAGATGCTTTATACCTTTGAGCTTTGGTTGTATTATTATTTAAAGAATCTCTGACTCATTCAGGCTGCTTAATGCACCATATTGAAATTTTCTGACAAACATCAAAAGCACAGGACACTAATCTTCCATATGCCTTAAAGAAATAGCAACTCTTACATCTGGGCACTGAGATCAACTACACAGGAGGACTCCATAGAGAAAATGCAAAGGCACAGAACACAGCTATTTTTCCTTTGCTGCCTGGAACTATTAAAAAATTACTTTTTAATGAACAACAACTAGAAAATGCACTTTTTAGATACTTCGTGCAAGTTACACTTTGGGGATTATGAAATTGCTAAAACATTGTGACAGGCATTTACATAAGTAAAATTTAATTACTATTAGAATTCTTAAAAAGAATCTGTGTGTGTGTGTGTGTGTGTGTGTGTGTGCGTGTGTATCACATTGTAACATTTTTAGAAAGAAAGAAGTTCTACAGGGGTTCTTATAAATTATTTTCATTTCAACTTCAGTTAGAAATCCATTTCATCATCTTAGTCATTCTTTAATCCCTTTATGTGAATTAATTAACTGTACCAATTCTTCTAGATTTAATATTATGGCAATTAATGTATAAATGTGCTGCCATTAAACTGTAAACATGGGGCTTTCCATTATATTATTAGAATTCCTGGGCATCTTGTTATAAGGCTTTAGTCCCTTTAAATTTTTGGATGGTTACATAGAACCATCACTATTAAGTAGGTAAAATAAATATAGACCCACCGAACAAGAGAGATTCAAAACAATGGGGGAAGTTTTGAAAAGTTAAAAGGAGAAATCGTTTCAAAATAATAGTTGAATACTTTTATACTTTAGTTTTATTACCTTAATGAACGTAACAACCAGACAGATCAATAAGGAAACTAAAGACTCAAACGACACTACAAACTAGACCTAAAAGACATATACAAAAACATCACACCCAAACCAGCAGAATACATATTTTTTCCAAGTGCACATTGAACATATGGGATAAACCATATGTTGGAACACAAAACAAGTCTCAATAAAATTTTCAAGTTTGCTATCACCGCTAGAAATCAATAACAGAGGGAAACCAGAAAATTCAGAAATTTAAGGACATTAAAAAACACATTCTTACACAGCACAATTTATCCCATAACAAGGGTAGTCACCTTCTCTCAATTCCCGCTAGAAAGTAATCTGGAGCATGATTGTCATGGCCCAGCTGGAGACCAAGTGCTGCCTCTGGGCCAGTCAACTTTGAGAAAAGTAGTGAATCTAAGAAAATAGTGAATCCTAATGTTGCCACACAGTGGGATCTGGGTGATCTCCCAGAACAGGTGGGAATCTGGTGAGACAATGTCACAGATCCACCATACTGGCAGTGTTGCTTAAAAAGTCAACACATTCTGAGGAAATTTCTATTTAAGATGCATATGGGGAGAAGAGAAGAAGCCCAAGGAGCGTCTGGTGAGCTAAGAGGAGGTGCCATCTATTGCACTATTATCTTCTTCCAGCTGAGAGTGGGTGCCTTTGGCCTTCTAAGATGAAGAGAATAGAAGCATATCAGGACATTTCATTAGAATTATGTGGCTTGAGTTAAACCGTGAGAGTTAAAGTACAGAGAAAAATGAGTTGAATAACCTAAAGAAAATATGAGAAAAAAAAGTAGTATAGCTTTGATAAATATTGGAGATGGGGTGTTGCCCACAAGGGTCTATGTTCAGTCTTATAGAAACATATGGGAAGGTCTAATAAAAAGACCTGTAATAGGAGTGAACATTGGAGAGGAAGTAAAAAAAAAAAAAAGAGTGCCATCCTAAAAAGTCAAGGGAGCCAGGATTCTCAGGATAACATAGCATCAAATGTCAAAAGAAAGACCAAAATACAGACTCGAATGGAGGTTGCTGTCAGCACTTTTAAACAAATGGAAGGAGGGTAGAAGGAGAAATAGAGAGTGGAGAACTAGATGGAAATAACCTGAAAAGAAAATTAGGAGGGCAATCAGAATGAAGTACTCTTTCAAGAAGTTTGACTAGGACTTAGAAGAGAAAGAGTAACTTAGGGACAGGAAAAAGGAAAACTGGAAGAGAGTGAGATGGTGGGAGTTTAGTTCAGGACAGGATGGGGATGAACATGTAGAAAAAACAATGTGATGATGGAGCTAGGATTTTGAAGAGTAATCAAGGCTTACAGGGAAAGACCAGGAGCTTGGCCTCGGAACCAGGCTACCTGGGCTCCAAACGCAAGCCTACCACTTCCTAACGGTGTGCTTCTGCCAGCATTCTCACTGCTGTGACAAAAAAATAAACAAACAAACCTGACGACCACAACTTAGAGGAAGGAAGACTTATTTGCTCATAGTTCTGGGGATTTCAGAGGTTTCAGTCCATGTTAGAATATGTGAAGTCTATGGAGCTCAGGGTGTATCATTGGGAAGCAGAGAGCAAAAGTGAGGGAGCTCTGCCCTCACATCACAAAGGTTGGAAGCAGAGATAGCTTGAGAGAAGGGGGTCCATGGACATATATGTAGTCTCCAAGGCCACACCCCCAAGAAATCCCATCCTCCAGTCATACCCTACCTGCTTATCCTACCACCCAGCAAATCCACTAATCCATTAATGGATTTAACCACTGATGAGATTAGGATCCTCAAAATCCAACCATTTTACCTTAGAGCATCCCCAAATCAATACATAAGCTCTTCTAGGGGACACATGACATCCAAACCTCAACACTGGGGAACTTGAGGCATGCTGCTTAACCTTTCTGAGTTTCCTTATCTTTTAAAATAAAAGTGCAAAGGCAAAGCTTACCTCACAAGGCTGTAATAAGGACCAAAGGAAATAATATTTGTGAAATGCTGAACATGGTACCTAGAGCAAGAATGAGAATTCATTAAATATAAATAAACCATTATTATTGTTTCATCATTGGCATTATTTCCTGTTAACAGCTGTCAAGATTCCAAATATAACTGGGAATACTGCATAATTGCTCATTCAGGCAAGGTTCCCAGTAGACTGGAGATTTTTCTGAAGGTTGAAGAGACTCACAGTAATTTCACTAAAGAAATCCTGGTGCCTCTCAAGCCAAGAATAAGTCCTGAGAATTATAATAGTAGTTTTACTGGACTTTCCATATGTTAGAAACTATGATTATGATTAGGGTTATATTTGGATACATTTACATAAAATATCTATCTCATATTCTTTCTTGCCTCTGCATCCATCCACCCATTCATCCATCTCTATTATCTATTTCATCTATTATATATGTCCTAATAATTTATATATAGCCCCATATTTACCTTTTTTTTGGTGGTGGTGATACTGGAAATTAAACTCAGTTTAATTTCTACCTTTAATTTCTAACTCAGTTCTACCTCTGAGCTATACTCCCAGGACTATTTTATTTTTATTTGTAACAGAGTCTCATTAAGTTTCTGAGGCTCACCTGAGACCTGTGATCCTCCTGTCTCAGCCTCCCAAATACTGGGATTACAGCATGTACCCACCACATGTCTATTAAGAGTCCCATATTTACTCTTATTGAATAATAAATTTCAAATCTTATCTAATTGTAGAATATATAAGATATTTAAAAATCTCACTTTTAATAACCAAAATTTATTCTCTTCCTTTACATTTAAATTTACTTCTTCAGGCTGGGCATGGTGATGCACGCTTGTAATCCCTGCACTTGGGAAGTCGAGACAGGAGGATCGCACAGGTTTGAAGCCAGCCTCAGCTACTTAGTGAGGCTCTCAGCAACTTAGTGAGACCCTGTTTCCAAATAAAATATAAAAATACGTCTGGGAATATAGCCCGGAGGTAGAAAGCCTCTGAATTCCACCCCCAGTACCATAAAAATACATACATACATACATACATACATACATACATACATACATAAATGTACCTCTTCAAAACTCACAACTTTAAAATTCAAATCAAGTATATCTATCCTTTAACCCTTTTCTATGTCATGAGCACTGTACTTAACCTAACTATATTTTCATCTGCACATTTCTAAGTGGTTCTTTTGTTCTAGGTATGTACCATATTTTTTACAAGTTCTTTGGGGGAGTTTCTTTTGCATATCCTCAGGATTTATTACAATGTTCTGTAATTCATAGGCACTCATCAATCATATTGTGTAAGTGTAAGCAGAGGGTATCAAAAGTGAGCCCAATAAGTTTAGGGAGTAAGGATTAGTAATAACTAGCTGCTTTCTTTCACCCATTTTTTGTTTTCCAATTCTCTAATGGTTTTAATATTAACATCTTTATTCCCTTATTCTTTCAGATGTATTTTACTCCTTTCTTTCTTTTTCTGCATTCTAGGAAGAAAGATCTGTATTGTTATTGTCATTAAAGGGGAAGAACTGTAACAGGTAACAGTTCCCTCTCTCTCTTCATGTAACTTCCCTGAGCATCCTTTACAGAGTAGGATGTAACTGTTCTGTGGAAAAGAATCCTGAGAAGCTGAGCACTGGTGGGTGCGGGGTGGCTTTTGAGGCAGAATTTTCTGTTATTCAGAAACTGCTGAGTTTGGCTCTGTTGCTGGCAATTAGCAGCCTTTCCCCCCTTATTCATGAAGAATTTTTTTTCTTGCCTCTGGCAGTAACCAGTCGTACTTCTTAGAGACAGCTCAGTCAAATCCCCAGAAGAGAAAGGATAAGAATAGTTCTTGGCAGATTATAGCAAAAGGAAATTCTTTTGTAAGTAGTTTAAATTAGGAAATATATTGGCTTTAAATCACTTTTGGTCCCATTTTGGAAATGTTTTCAAATGTTTAATTAATTTATAAATTATATGTATAATTTATTTTAGAGCATAAACTGTTTCTGACATAAAAACTTAAGAGTACTTCAAAAACATAAAAACTTACAATTATAATATTGGAGGTACCTGTATTCTCTTAAATGTAATAAAGCTGCAAACATAGTAAGATTTTATTTTGGAATCACAAGTCTAAATTACACAGTTAAAAGCCTGGTGTGGTAGTGTACATTTCTAATCCCATACGTGGAAGGCCAAGACTGGAGGATTGCAGGTTCAAAGCCAGCCTCAGGCAATTTAGTGAGGCTCTCATCAACCTAGTGAGACCCTGTTTCCACATAAGAAATAAAATGAGGGTCGAACTTAGAGGTAAAATGCCTCTGGGTTCAATCCCCAGTGCCACAAAAATAAATAAATAAATTACACAGTTAATACATTTTAAGTTAGCATTATGAGGCTGATCTGCTAGTCTGGCTAAAGCTTTCTAAATTTAACAAATATATAAATATTATAAGTACTAATATTAACACAAATATTAGTATTGCAGCTTAATTCACTTCAACATTTCTCTATCCAATTTTTAATCTTTACAGAGTTGGAAGATCTTGACTATCAAGGAAATAATTATGCCATCACAAGCAGTTTAGGAGGTTATTGTCTTAGCCAGTTCAAATTCCTTAAGAATTTTAGAACAATTCCTGGAAGACCCTCTCCCCTAATGAACTTGGAATATGAAAAATATGATACAAATCTAGAACAGAAGACCCACTTAGATATGTGAAGATTAATATATAGGTAGGTTAAGTACAGTAGTCCTGAACAGTTGGAGGCCGACTGAAATTGCATTCTCATTGATGGCACCATGGGATATGCTTTTGCTCTTTTATTTTACAACCCTACAAATAGGCTGATCTGATGACCCTCATTGACCCTATTCCTGTGTTCACATTATGTATTACCCAATTATTTTATCTACTCATAGAATAGGGGACGTCATACACATCAGCATCACCATAAAATACCCTCCTGTTTTGTTGTTTTGTTCTTTCAAGAGATGTTGGCAGAGGGATCTGATTTGAGTTATGTAACGAACTACTTCAAGACCTAGTGGCCTAAAAAAAATGACAACTTGCAATTTTGTGGGTCAAGAACTTGAGCAAGAATCACCTGGTTTATTCTTTTGTTCCACAAATGACCTCAATGTTGCATGGGACAGAAGAATCTGCCAGATGAACTGTGTGGCACTGCTGACCTTCAAAACTATGAAATATAATAAAATGGTTTGGAAGGGCCATGATGGGTTTCCTTCCACATCTGTCCTTTGGGAGCATGGCTGGAAGGCTAAGCTTGGCTAAGACTGTCAAGTGGAGTTCCTATGTGTGGTCCCTCTGGTTATGTGACCTCAGGGTAGTCTAACTTTTTACCTGGCTTACTTGGGACACTCAGAAACTAAGTGTTCTGAGAGTGTGCTATGTGGCCTTTTGTCCTCTGTCCTGAAAAGTCACTTCTCCTAGACTTGATTGACCAAGAAGTCACAAGCCCTATTCATATTTAAGGAGAGAAGATATTGGCTCTCCCTCCTTTCTATGGCAGAAAGACCAGTGTATATGTGATCATGTTTTAAAACTGTCATGAGTCTCTGAAGGTATTTACAGATTGTTTTCATTTAACCCAAAGATCTTCAAATTTGACGTCTATTCTTCCTGTACTTTAGGAACACATTATTCTTACAGATATCAAAACAACATCTAATTATATTCTGGATACATTGCATGACATTGTGTGATGATCTGGTCACGGCTTTGAAAGGTCATTTTACTTGAGGAAGTCTTTTTTTTTTTTGTGTGTGTGTGTGTGTGTGTGTGTGTGTGTGTGGGTGTGTGTGGTACTGGGGTTCCTGGAAGCCCTTCTACCTCCAGGCTACACTCCCAGACCTATTTTTACATTTTTATTTGGAAACAGGGTCTCCTAAGCCAGCGCTCGCTGCTGGCTTCGAACCTGCGCGATCCTCCTGTGTCTGCCTCCCAAGCGCGGGGATTACAAGCGTGCACCACCACGCCCGGCGAGGAAATCTTTTATAAGAAAAACTTTTACTTTATTTGCTAAGCCACAGGTACTACCTCTTAAAATGTAAAGTGTGAGAAGTACTGGTTTTACATCAGTTATTTTTTTGAATAAGCCTGACTGATAAATTATGAAAAGTATGTTATATTTTTGTATATTAAATTCAATATATATTCGGTGAGTATCTTCTGGGATGTGTGTGTGTGTGTGTGTGTGTGTGTGTGTGTGTGTGTGTGTGTGTGTGCTACTGGAGATTGACCTGAGGGGCATTCCACCTCCAAGATACACCCCAGTCCTTTTTATTTTTTAGTTTGAAACAGGGTCTTGTTCATTTCCCATGCTGGTCTTGAACCTGCAACCTTTATATCTTAGCCTCCTAAGTTTTGAGGTTAGAGGTGTATGCCACCATGTATGTAAGCACTATAGGAAGTTTGGATTTTATCAAGAGTTATGATGGGAAAGTAATTCAAGATGAAAGGGACAAATATGAGCAGTCAAGATAATAAACCACCCAGTATACTTCAGAATAAAAAAAAAAAAAAAAAAGCAAGACACACACTGCTTTTTTCAGGCCCAGGGTCCAAGTTACTTTTATATTTTATTCTGACTAGTTAGTTCCTATAGTAATCTTAATATTATTTCTACATTTTGAATGATTTTGCCTATTCCCACTCCTGCCTGAACAAATGGTGGGTGAATTTTTTTTGATTGAATAATTGAATGACCATTTTTGAAAGAATTTCGATATAATAAATTAGCTCCTAACAATAGAATTATACTGCTCATACTTTATTTTTCCAGGAGTCAGAAGTTATTTCAAGTCTAGTAGTACCTCATGATCATTATTATAGCAATCAATTATTATTTTCTCTAGTCGACTCATTTCACTTCTCAGAATTCTAATTTCAGATAAAGAGGTGCATATGTATTTCTCTGCAAATGAATTTCTCCTATCTAAACAAGGTATCAAAAAAATAGAAGTGTAAGAACTCAGAGTGAGCTCAGGGATACTGGTGACTGTAGTCAAGTAGAACTAAAATACTCAGCAATAGTCTTACTTGATTTTTGGAGAAATGCACCCAGGAGAGTCCCTTGTTTGATGTGCAGTAAAAGCAAGATGATATTACAAAATTGCAACATCCCAAGTTCAGCTGCTTTCAATCTTACCCAGCAGGGTCCTGAAATGTGAATCTGGAGAGAGATTTGCTTGATTTGCCACTAATTCATATAAAGTTGCAAGATTGTCCTGGCTTTTACATTTCATGGGTTGCCTCTAACTCCACATTACTCTTCTCCTTCCCTCTTTAACTACTGTGTTCTCTTTACTTTGTCTTAATGCCTCTTGCAGCTTGGAAAAATAACCTGCGTAGGTAAGGGGGCCCTAGAGGAAAAGCCAGCCCCATGATTTAGAGTGATGATTTCAATTCTCAAACGCCCTCTAAATATAGAGCCTGCTTGCTTCAAAAAAAAAAAAAAAAAAGTGGCAGGTTTCTAGCTTTCGAGACTCCGAAGGGAGAGCTGAATGAAGGAGAGAAATGAAATGTGAAATGAGCTTCCACGCTTGGGCCCGGCAAGCTGAGCCGTGTCTGGGTGGGGAACAGCTCCCAGGGAGCGCAGGGCGCTGAATTTGTGTATCCTCCTGCTGCTGCAGCTGAGTAACCAAAGTGTCAGCGTCTCACTATTGCTTAAAAGCAAAGTGTCCTGGGAAAAGGGGCTTCTAGCTATTTGTGATTTATTACCTAGTTTTCAGGCACTAGAAATTAACAAGAAGAAGAAATTAAAAAGGACCGAGAATCGCAAGAGCTGGACAACGATGATTCATTCATATGAGTAAGTGGCACGTTTTCAGCATGAAGTCAGCCTAGTTGCAGCCCTGTGAGAAACATCAAGTCTCTGCTGTCTTCTTCTGTACCCTAGACTTTTTATCATTGTACATTTCAAATTCCTGGGCATGAGCATTAGCTTCAAAAGATAGTTGGTCTGGTTTTATTTGGGCATTTTTCATACTGGGGATTGAACCTAGGAACATTCTACCTCTGAGCTACACCCTAACCCATTTTTTTTCAAAATTATTTTTTTTAATTTTTATTTTTTGGGTGGTACTGGGAGTAGAAGCCAGGAGCTTTCTACCTCCAGGCTATACTCTGAGACTTATTTTATATTTTATTTGAAAAAAGGATCTCACTAAGTGGCTGAGAGCCTCACTAAATAGCTGAGGCTAGCTCTGAACCTATGCAATCCTCCTGTCTCAGCCTCCCAAGCGCGGGGATTACAAGTGCGCGCCACCACACCTTCCTCAAAGTTATTTTGATAAAGGGTCTTGCTAAATTGCTGAAGCTGGCTTTGAACCAGGAATTCTCCTGTCTCAGCCTCACAAGTACTGGGATTACATGCATGTGCCACTATGTCCCACTGCTCTGGTTTTTATTAATGGAGGAGGAAGCTCAGTGGAGCCAGGGAGAAGGCCTAAGGGAAGAGGAAGGAAAAGACAGGTTCATGTGTGCATACGTGAATATACCAACATCAGTCTCAGTACTCTTAATTGGGAAAGTGGGTAATGGAGAGACTGGGGGGGGGCACCAAGTGCTGTGCGCATGTATGTCACTGTCAACATGATTTGAATTATGATGTGAGACCATAAGTTACCAATAAAATAACAAGATAAAAAAATTTTAAAATGCGTCTCGTTTAACTATCCCATTAAAAAGGCACAACAGCTGGGCACAGTGGCACTCACTTATAATCCCAGCTACTTGGGGGGCTCAAGAAGGAGGGCCATAAGTGTGAGGTCTGGTCAACTAAATGAGAGCCTATCTCAAAATACAAAATAAGGAGGGCTAGTGACAGAGCTCAGTGGTCGAGCCTTACTTATGTGTGTGTGTACTGGAGAGAAAAGAACACTCCAGGTAGCTGGGCACCCTTCTATAAAAGACTTAGAATGAAAATGTGTGTAACAGATATAAACAGATAAAACTCCAGAAATGGGTTTCAGCTTGACAAAACAAAAACCCAAGGTAGATCAGTAGCTTCTAGACCCAAGAAGATGAAGCCCTCCCAGGTTCCAGATCTGAGAAGATGAAAGCCACTGAAGTCTTGAATTTATTATGTTGCAAAAAGAATAAGAAATAGGGCTGGGAGTGTATCTTGGTGGTAGAATACCCCTGTGTTCCATCCCCAGTACCACACACACACACACAAAGGACTAATTCAGACACTGATACTAAAAGTGGGATGTTACTTTTGTAGCTGGGCATGGTGGTGCTGAGAAAGGAGAAAGGCAGAGAAAGGATGATTGCAAGTTAAAGGACAGCTTCAACAATGTAGTGAGACTCTCAGCAACCTAGAGATACCCTATTTCAAAATAAAAAATAAAATAGATCTGGGGGTGTGGCTTAGAGGCAGAACTCCTTTAAGCTCAAGGCCCAGTATCAACAAAGAACAAGCAAACCCAAACCCTTTAACTATACAGTATTTTCTTTGGGACTAGGAGGCAGGCAGTATGAAACAGTATAGGGCTGGAAAACTTAGAGTCTCTATTATGTACCAGTAAAACATGTGATTAGATGATCATTTATACCATGGAAAGCAGAAAATGTATTAAATGAACTTGTAGAATTAGAAAGATTCCAAGACAGAATAGCAATGAGCGGGTTGCTACAAAAAAAAAAAAAAAAAAAAAAGGAAAAGAAAAAGAAAAAGAAAAAGAAAACAAAGAGTTCAGAAACGAATGGGCTAATTCACAGGCAGAATGGAAAGGAAATAGAGTCGATAAAATGCCAGGTTGGATAATGAGACTGTTTTTCACTGAATCATAGACATGGCCATGACAACATAGGATGAAAGCCAAATCAACGTTGGAACCCATAATATCCCTTTAAAAAAAAAATCAAAGGGTGATAGAAGGTCATTACAAAAAGGTATATTTTGCTGAAATCCTTTTTGTATTTGAATTCTCTAATGGTTAGTTATTATAGTGACTTATGTAAGCTTTTAAAATTTTTTTCTTATTCCAGAGTCAAAAAGATTATTTATTTTCTTCAAGAAACTTTATAGTTTTCATTTTCACATTTAGGTTGATGACTTCTTTCAATTTTTTCCCCCTATGGTTTGACAAAAGAGTTCTTTTATTTTTCTATATAGATATCCAGTTGCTTCTATGTCATCTATTGAAAAGATTTTTTTCTCACATTGAATTTTTTAAAAATCTTTGCTGAACACCAAGTAATTGGGCTTTCCATTCCAATTTATTAATCTGTGGGTTTATCGATGTGCCAAAAAGGTATTTTTTTTAACTGGTATAGCTTTTTTATAAGCCTTGGAATCTTTTCGTGCACTTTCTCAATTTTTTTTTTTTTTTTTTTGTGGTACTGGGGTTCCTGGAAGTCCTTCTACCTCCGGGCTACACTCCCAGACCTATTTTTATATATTTTATTTGGAAACAGGGTCTCCTAAGCTAGCGCGCGTGGCTGGCTTCGAACCTGTGCGATCCTCCTGTCTCTGCCTCCCAAGTGCGGGGATTACAAGCGTGTGCCACCACGCCCGGCTACTTTCTCAATTTTGTCTTTATTCTTCAAGATTATTTCAGGTACTTTTTTCCATTCACATGTTAAAATCAGTTTTTCAGTATCTACAAAAAATACAGTGACTGGTATTTTGTTTGGGATTAGAATCACCAATTTAACAATATTGAACCTTTGATCTGTGAGCATGGCTATATTTCCATCACTTCGGGTTTTTAATTTTTTCTCAGCTGTAGTTTTTGTGTGGTTTTTATATCAAAGTTCTCAGTAGAGATTTGATTTTCTTTTGCTAAATTTACTTCTAGGTATTTGCTGATTGGCCTATTGTAAATGGATTACTTTTAGAAATTGTGATGATTTGTTGCATGTACATGAAAATGCTTTGTAGTATGTATATAGAAATTCCATTGACTTATTTTTATATTGACCTTGTATCTAATGATCTTGCTAAATTTATTAATTCTGGCAAGATATATTCTTATTTTTCTACTTATATGATCATGTCATTTGAAATAATGAGAGTTCTACCTTTTCAATTTTCATGCCTTGCTTATTTTTATATTTTTACATGAGCTAGGACTTCCAGTACAGTATTGTATAGAAATAATTCAAGTGAAAATTTTTACCCTCTTCTTGATCTTAGGGAAAAAGTACTTTACAATATCTTACTTGTGGAGATTTTTTTTTGAGTACATTGATTTTAATATCTTGAGAAAGTCTTATTCTGAGATTAATTTGGTGAGGATTTTTTTCACTAGATACAGATATTGAATATCATAAAATGTGTGTGTATATTTGTGTGTGTTAGTTCTACTGAGATGACCATACTTATCTTTATTTTGTTATTGAGGTGAACTACAGTGATTGATTTTTCTAAAGTTAAGTCAATCTTGAATTCCAAGGGTAAACACTAAGTCTGACATAATATTCCTTTCATATATCACTGTATTATAAAAATTTTATGTTTATAAGAGAGAAGAGTCTACTGTCACACACAGACCATCTAGTCCTGGGATTTTGTTTGATGGTCAGCTCTTTATTGCTTCCTCAATCTTTTTGATTGATATTGGTCAGTTTAATTTCCCTATATCTTCTTAGTTCAATTTGGGAAGGTTGTATGTGTCTAGAAAATTGTCAATTTCTTCTAAGTTTTCTATTTTGTTGGAGTATAGTTTTTCAAAGTAGTTTCTAATAGTCCTCTGGATTTCTACACTGTTGGTGATAATATCTTCTTTTTATCTCTTATTTTGATAATTTAAATTGATTCTTTTTGTTAGGTTGGCTAATGGTTTCTCTATCTTGCTTTTTTTTTGAGAAATTAACTTTTGGTTTTATTGATTTTTCTGTATTTTTTATTCTCTGTTTCATTTATTTCTGCTCTGATTTTAATACTTTTCTGTCTTCTATTGGCTTTGAGGTTAGACTGTTCTGGTTTTCTAATGGCTTTAGGTTATTCATTTGGTGATTTTCTATTCTTATGTGGCACTCAGTGCTATGAATTTTCCTATTAATACTGCATTCAAGGTGTCCCAGAAGTTTTGATGTGTCTCTATTTTTATTTGTTTGTAGGAATTTCTTAATTTCACCACTTACTTTTTTATGATCCATTCCCCATTCAGCAGTGTTGTGTTGTCTCCACATGGTTTTGTGGTTACTCTGGGTCTTCTTATAGTTGATTACTAGTTTCATTCCACTGTGGTCTGAAAAGATGCAGCATAGTATGTCATATTTTTTAATTTGATAGTGGTGGCCCAGGATGTGGTATATTTTGGAGAAGGTTCTGTGAGCAGCTAATAAAAAATGTGAAATTTGCTATAGTTGGGTTGAATATAAGTCTGAAATGAATCTAATTGGTTTGCCTCTGGTCTTTGCTTTTGTTGCCTTTAAAATTCTCTCCTTGACTCCTACATTAGTCAATCATCTGACTGTTATATGGAATGGTGAACCTTTTCTCTGATATTGTCTAAAAGGGGGTCTATAAATTTTCTGTACCTGTGTATTGAACTCTTTTTCTACTTGTGTACTTTTTTACAATGTTTGGAAAGTTTTCTGATATTACTTCTTTGAAAAGATTGTTGATCCCTTTGGTTTCACCTTCTCTTCTCTCTTCTATGCCTATTATACTTATGTTAGATATTTTACAATGGAGCCATATCTCTTTGAGGTTCAATTCATGCTGTTGAATTGCTTTGGTGCATTTATATTTAATGTAGTTGATTATCATTGAGGGTAAGTCTACTATCTCACCATTTTTTCTATTTTTCCATCTAATATTTGTTTCATGGTACCTTGTCTTCTTTTGAATCAACCAATTACTTCATACTATTCTTTTTTACCTTTTCTATTGGCTTCTCTCTCTCTCTCTCTCTCTCTCTCTCTCTCTCTCTCTCTCTCTCTCTCTTTCTCTCTCTCTCTCTCTCTCTCACAAAATGTACACTCACTTTTGTATTTTCTTAGTGATTATTCTAGAGTTATTCTATTTAGTATTATGGTAACTAGTCATATGTTGCTGCTAAATTAAAGTAAAATTAAAAATCCAGTTCCTTAGTTGTACTAGTCACATTTCAAGTACACAACAGCCACATGTGGCTAGTGGATACTGTGTAGGATCATACAGATTATAGATTCTTTCTCTTATATTAGAAAATTCTATTGAACAACTGCCCTGCAAATTAAGAAACCTTAATTTATCACTTTCTACCTTCACTTCATATCCTTCTACTTTAAAAATGTAACAAACCTACATTTCCACATACACTCAAGCCTTCTGTTTTTGTTACTGTATACAGCCAGATGTCATTTAATGACAGGAATACCTTCTGAACAAAGCCTCATTATGTGACTTCATCGTTATGTGAACTTCATAAAATGTACTTACACAAGCCTGGCGTGGTGGCGCACACTTGTAATCCCAGCATTTGGGAGGCTGAAAATGGAGGATCGCAGTTCGCAGACAGCCTCAGCTTCTTAGTGAGACCCTGTTTCAAAATGAAGAATAAAAATAGAGGAGGGGGTGTGGCTCGGAGGTCAAATGCCCCTGGGTTTTATCCCCAGACCCATACACAAAAAATGTACTTACACAAACTGTTACAACATCACTAGGCAGTATACTTTATGGGATATAGTTGCACAGACACCTTGTTATTGATCAAAACATTATTATGTGATGCATGACTTTATTTTACTGTACACTGTCATAAATCTCACATACTATTTTTTGTTTAAATGGTAAACGGCTTTTTTAAAATAAAAAATAATTTTATATTAACTTATATATTTCTCTTTGAAATGCTTTTATTCCTTCCCAAAGATCCATATTTCTTGCTGAGATCATTTCTCATCAGCCAAAAGAACCACCATTACTATCTGATGATATCTAGTTCTGCAGATCTCAGATTTTCTTAGCTTTTGTTGCTTGGATATATTTTTATTTTTCAGTAGTTTCACTATGAGGTACTTAAATAATGTGATTTTTTGTACTTTCACTGCTTTGGATTAGCTAAACCTCTTCAATCTGTGGGTGTGTAACTTTTGTCAATTTTTAAAAATTGTCAGCCATTGTAAGTTTTAAATATTTCTGCTGACACATTTTCTTCTTCTCTTCCACATCCAGAACTCCTATTATTTTTATGTTAGGCTCTTTGACATTGTCTTACATGTCTATTATTGTATGACCCATGAGCTAGAAATAGCATTGATATTTTAACCCCAACTAGAAAGTTATCCACCTGCTGAAAGAGTTATTGTTAATATTTTCTTTACTAGTATTAATGAATTACAAAAATATATTTTGAATTTTATCAATAAAATTTTTTTTTATCTGGGCATGGTGGCACACACTTGTAATCCCAACATTTGGGAGGCTGAGACAGGAGGATTGTGGTTCGTGGTCAGCTTCAGCTACATAGTGAGGCCCTTTGCAATTCAGCGAGACCCTGTTTTAAAATAAAAAGTAAAAATTAGGGCTGGGTGTGTAGCTCAGAAGTAGAATGCCCATGGGTTCCATCCCCGGTACCGCAAAATTATATATATATTTCTTGTTGGACACGCACATACATAACATCCATAAAAACTTAAGCTATCTGGCTGTCGACAGGTAAGGTTTTTGGCTTCTGATCAAGATAACAGAGAGAAAGCTTACAAAGTGTTCTGCTTCTCTGCCATTTTTGCAATTGCTCATTTCATAGTTAATCTTAGAGAATATGTATAACTAATCAAATTAGTTTGGGTTCCTTTTGATTCTTTTCCTAAATATAATTTTTGAATAGGTAAATATTCATATAATTCAATTCAAGTCAGACTTTAGGAGGCTCCTTATCAGCCTTTCATCACTAATCAGGCTTATCCTAGAAGCTTCCAGTGGACAGCTAAGAGTTTATCACTTTAGAACACCTTTGCTTTACATTCAGTCTGATAATAAAAGAGACTACTATACTTGAATTAGAAGGATAAAATGTTACTTATCAAAACTGTCTTTTGTATCCTTCTGGTAGACTGACTTACATAGATTAGTTTCTTTAGCATGCAGTGCAAATGTCAACCTGGTTGAGTTGGTATGTCGGTTATTGCTTATGACATAAGCAATAACAATTATTATCTCTATGGGTGGTCCAGTTCTTCTGCATTATGGGGTATGGTGCTGGAATTGCTGGAGAGCCAAAATAATGTTATTCACATTGCTGGCCTGTATAGTGCTAACTATAGCTGGGAGCTCGACTGGGGTTTTTAGTTGAGTGTCTTTATTTTCTTCTAAGTGGCCCTCTCCATGAAGTGTCTGGGCTTCTTTTTTTGTTTGTTTGTTTGTCTTTTCTTGTAGTACTGGGGATCGAACCCAGAGGATTTCTACCTCCAGGCTACACTCCCAGGCTTATATTTTATTTGGAAACAGGGTCTCACTAAGTTGCTGAGAGCCTCACTAAGTAGCTGAGGCTGGCTTTGAACCTGTGCAATCCTCTTGTCTCAGCCTCCCAAGTACTGGGATTATAAGCATGCACCACCATGCCTGGCTCATGTCTGGGCTTCTTTACTACATGGTAGCTGGACTTTAAGAAGGAGCATTACAGCTGGACATAGTGGTACACACCTGTAATCCTAGTACTTGGGAGGCTGAGACAGGATTGGTGGTTCAGGACAGCCTTGGCAACTTACTTAAAGGTATAGCTTGGAGGCAGAATGCCTTTTATTCAGTCCACAGTACTGAATAAATAAAATTAATAAATAAATATATAATTACATATAAATAAAATTTAAAAATGATTGAGGTTGTAGTGCAGAGGCAGAAGGCTACTGGGTTTAATCCATGGTACCAAAAAAGAAAGAAAGAAAGAAAGAAAGAAAGAAAGAAAGAAAGAAAGAAAGAAAGAAAGAGAGAAAGAAAATTTCACTTTAGTCCTAGATGTTATATACTACAAAAGAGAAATTATTTCTATTGACCAAAGTATGCCAAGGAAATATACTCTGGTTTTGAAATTTTTAATGTTATTTTAAAAAACTGGATGAAAGATACCCAGTAACCCACTAAATTATTATCACAACTCTTCTATAAATAAAAATTACTTTAAAGTAAAAAGTTTAAAAGAAATACATCTCCAAGTTAGCTTAAATTTAAGGGCAGAGGAAGCAGACCACCTTTCCATGGGAAGAGGACAAGGTTATATTGCAAGAGTGTATGAAATGAAAGAGGTTGTCACCCTCACTGGGAGGGCCTCTAACATCTGTTCAGAACATTGAATCCATGGAATAATTTGAGTGTGTTTGTGTGTGTGTGTGTGTGTGTGTGTGTGTGTGTGTGTGTGTGTCTGAATTTGAATTCTTTCCCACCTGAATTTGATGATCTTCCTATTTTGCTTTTGAATCAGCTCTACTCATATTGCCATACACGTTTCCTCCAATTAACTTTTCTGAGCATGATCCAGGAATCAATAGGAGCAATCACTGATGTGACCACTGTGTCTTGCTAACCTTCAGACAGAATCAAACATTGAGTGCAAACTATAAATGAACTAAAGTGGAGCATGTTTATCTTCAAAATACCTGGGGCTCTATGCTGCACCCTCTAGAATCTAAATAAACTGCTCATCATAAGTAGGTACATTGTGAGCGAACATATCATAAAATAGTAAATTTATAGCTTTACTGTGATAATTTACAAGCTATTTGCAAATTCCTCAAAACTCATTTACATCTGTATTTTACCTTCTATCTACACCTGTCCTGAAGTCCCAATTCATTGTCTATTGTTATAACTTTCCTTCACACCCCAGAACAGGAACACAGAATTTATTAGGAAAATGCAAGAAGCCTGGGATTATTTGGTACAGAAATTCTGACCAAGCTTCAATGATTAAAAAAGCACCATATTCATAAATAAAATTAATCTGTGGTGTGTGTGTGTGTGTGTGTGTGTGTGTGTGTGTGTGTGTGTATACTATCTATATCAGATTTTGGCATAATAAATATAATAGTTTCCTAAAATGAATGGAAAGGTTTTTCTCTTTCAATGTTCAGTGATAATTTAAGTAACACAGGAGCAAGATCCAGGAGGATGATGACAAAGGAAGCAGCACATACCAGTCTTGCTGTCACTCAATCTCCATTGCCTTAAAACCAGCATTCTACAAAAGCCAGAAAACATCATAACTATAAGAAGAATGTGATAAGTATAAGATGGCAGGAAGAAAAATAAATTTAAAAAAATTAAAAAATTAAAAATTAAAAACAAATAAATTTTAAAAAATAAAAAATAAATAAAAAGATGGCAGGAAGAAAAGTCCAGAAGACTGATCAGAGAGCAAAAAAGAAACCTGCCTGCCTGTGGCTGTGGGTGCCACAGCAGCACAACCATGACACTCTGCATCCAAATCCAGAGACAAAAAAAAACAAGGACCTTAAGTAAGTGTCTGGAGATCATTGGAACTGTAAGCCAAAAGTTCTTCCTGCACAAATACCTGCTACAACATGTAGCAGTGGCGGCCAAGCTTGAAGATTCAGAGAGTCACTCAACACCTTAAGTGAAGCCACTGTTTCCGTGGGAGAACGCCCAATGTGGTGTCCCCAGGAACTCATGCAGCCATGATAAACTCCCTGAGTCTGAGACTTTGTGGTTCAACCTGGTGAAGGTGGGGGTGGGGTCTGCTGTTGGATATAGCAGAGGCTCAGATAGACTCAGGCTCTGCATCAGAGGAAAGTATGAGGGGTAGGCCTACACTTAACACTAGATCCAACTAGTAAGATCTCCAGGACCACCACAGACTACCCAATTGTGGTGAGTGGGGAGAAGTCAGACCAACCCAGCCCTAGCTGTGGAGAACAGGGACTCTTACATTGAATTTGGTCCCAGAGGCATCGGCCATCTATGTAGGCAGGGAGAGACTGAGACTCCACATTTGTGGAAGGTGTGGAGGGTGACCTGTGCTTAACACTAGATCTAGGCCCATTGATACTGGCCATCTCCATAGACTGCAAAAGACTCAGAGAAATAGGATTGCAGCAGGAAAGGTGATGGCGGCGCTTGGTGTCTGCACAGAAAGAGACTACAGAGACCCAATATGCTGAATATTCATATATTTGTAGGGTTGCATTAATTTGTTGTTGTTGTCTTGTTTTGTTTTACTTTTTTAATGTGAGTGTATATGCTTGTTTGTTTACTTTCTGTTTGGGAAGTCTGAAGTGATTTTAATTTGTTTGCCTCTGAATGTCAGTTGGTATTTTTTTGTTCTTGTTGCCTTTAAGATTCGTTCCTTGGCTTCTATATTGGTCAGTTTGACTATTATGTGCAGTGGTGAACATTTTCTCTGATCTTGTCTGAGGGGGTTCTATAAGTTTCCTATACCTGTGTATCAACCTCTTGTTCTATGTTTGGTTAATTTTCTGTTTGGGAAGCCTGAAGAAACATATTTCGAACTCTGAAAGAAAACAATTTGCAGCCCCAAATTTTCTACCTAGAAAAACTCTCTCTGAAATTGGGTGGGGAAATAAAAATCTTCCATGGCAAACAGAAGCTAAAGTAATTTATGTCTTCCAAACCAGAACTAAAGAAAATACTCAATGAGATTTTTTTTTGCAAAGAAGAAATAAGTAATACATACCAGAACCAGAAAAACAATATTTTTCATCAAACAAACAACTAAAAAGGAAGAATAAACACCACCTCAAAATGAAGTTAAATCTCAAAAATCTTCAGAATTAAAAATTATCACTCAAAAATCATACTGAACATAAATGACCTCAAATCCCCAGTAAAAAGGCATAAGGTGGCAAAATGGATTAAAAACCAGAATCCATATATTTTCTGCCCACAAGAACAAACCTTACAAGTAAAGATAGTAACAAACTTAAGGTAAAGGGCTGGAGCAAGGCAATCCATGCCAATGGAACTCGAAGACAAGCAGGAGTAGCAGCTATGATATCAGACAAGTTAGACTTCAAGAAGCTTATCAGAAGAGACAAAGCAGGTCATTTTTTGTTGGTAGAAGGAACAATCCAGTGAGAGGAAATAACAATGGTCAACATTTATTTCCCAAACATAGGTGCAGCTACTTTCATGAAACAAACTCATTGTGACATTAAGTCACACATAAGTCCCAATACAATAATACTCAGAGACTTCTACACCCCTCTCACACCATTAGACTGATCTTCTAAACAAAAGGTCAGTAAAGATGCCTCAGACCTAAAGAACACCATCAACCAAATGGACCTATTAGACACATATAAAATATTCCACTCACTACAGCAGAGTTCACGTTTTTCTCGGCTGCTCACAGAACCTTCTTCGAAATAGACCACATCCTGGGCCACACAGTGAACACTAGCAAATTTAAAAATATGACATACTATGCTGCATCTTTTCAGACCACAATGGAGTGAAACTAGAAATCAATTATAAGAAGCCCCAGAAAACCACATAAATACATGAAGACTAAACACCACACCGCTGAATAAAGAATGGGTCATAGAGGAAATAAGGGGTGAAATCTCTAGAAACAAGCGAAAATAGAGATACAACATATTAAATCCTCTAGGACACTTTGAAGACAGTATTGAGAAGAAAATTCATAGCACTGATTGCTCACTTAAGAAGAACAGAAAATCACCAAATAAATAATCTAATGAAACACCTCAAAACCCTTGATAAACAGGAACAGTCTAACCCTAAAGCCAGTAGAAAACAAAAAATTATTAAAATCACAGCAGAAATCAACTAAGTAGAGCATTAAAAAAAAATTCTGGGTGTGGTGGTGCACGCTTGTAATCCCAGCATTCAGGGAAGCTGAGACTGGAGGATCACAGTTCGTGGACAGCTTCAGCTACTTAGTGAGGCCTTCTGCAACTTAGTGAGACCCTATTTCAAAATAAAGAATCAAAAATATGGCAGGTGTGTAGATTAAAGGTCAAATCCTTCTGGTTTTCATCCCCAGGCACCCACACGCAAAACAAACAAACACAGCAACAAAACCAAAAGCTTGTTTCTCAAAAAAATTAACAAGATAGATAAGCCATTAGCCAATTTGATAAAAAAAAGAGCAAATCAACCCAAACTATGAAGATAAGAGATGAAAAAGGATATATTAGCACTGAAAGTGTAGAAATTCAGAGGATTATAAAAAATTACTATGAAAAATTATACCCCAACAAAATTAAAAATCTGGAAGAAATTGACAACTTTCTAGATAACCAACAATCTTCTTAAACTGAGTTAAGATCTTGAATAGCAAACAATAGCAAACAAAGAGATTGAAACAACAATAAAGAGCCTATTGTCAAAGAAAAGCTCAGGACCAGATAGTTTCCCCAGTAAATTTATAAAACCTTTATATAAGAGCTAATCCCAATACTCTTCAATCTATTTTATGAATAGAAAAAAAATGGGACTCTCCCAAATACATTCTATGAAGCTAACATCACATTAATAACAACACCAGATAGAGAGCTCAAGGAAGGAAACTACAGGCCTATATCTTTGATGAACTTGGATGGAAAACTGCTAAACAAAATATTAGCAACACACATTCAAAACCACATCAAGGAAATTATACACCATGACCATGTAGGATTTATCCCAGGGATGCAAGGCTGGTTCAACATATGAAAAGTAATTCATGTAATTCATTACATAACTAGAACCAAAGACAAAAATCATATGATCATTTTAATAGACCCTGAAAAAGTATTTGACAAAATCCAACATTCATTTATGCTAAATGCACTGTAGAGAAGAGAATCGTAATAGAAGAAACATACATCAACATCATAAAGGCAATCTACCATAGGCCCACAGCCAAAATCATATTAAATGAGGAGAAACTTTGAGAATTTCCCCTAAAACCAGGAACAAGACAAGGATGCCCATTATCATAACTTTTTTTTAAATATAGTACTTGAGACTATAGCCAGAGCAATAAGGCAAAAAAAAAAAAAAAAGAAAAAAAGAAACTCAAAGAAGTACAAATAGGAAAAGAAGAATGCAAACCTTCCCTATTTGCAATGACATGATATTATACTTAGAAGACTCAACAGAGTCAATCAAAAGGCTTGTAGAACTGATCAACAAATTCAGCAAAGTGTCTGAAAACAAAAGTCAATCTTAAAAAATCCGAAGCTTTTCTGTATACCAACCATAAATCCACTGAAAAAGAAATCCAGAAAACACTTCCACTCAGAAAAACTTACACCAAAAATAAAAACTTAGGAATAAACTTAACCAAGGAGGTAAAAGACTTCTACAAAGACAATTATAAAACACTGAAAAAAGAAGACCATAGAAGATGGAAAGATCTTTTGTGTTCATGGATAAGCAGAATAAATAGCATCAAAATGGCCATACTTCCAAAAGTTATCTACAGATTCAATGCAATACCCATTAAATTGCCAAGGTCATTCCTCACAGACATAGAAAAATCAGTCCTTAAATTCATTTGTAACAGCAATAAATAGCTAAAGTAGTTCTCAGCAACAAAATCTATGCAGGAGGAATCACAATACCTGACTTTGAACTATACTACTAAGTATAGTTTTATACTTTTAATAAAAACAGCATGGTACTGGCACAAAAACAGACGCATAGACCAATGGAGCAAAATAGAACTCAGAAACAAATCGCACAGACAATTGATTTCTGACAAAGGGGGTCAAAAACATACACTGAAAAAAAGATATCCTTTTCAACAAATGGTGTTGGCAAAACTGGTTAACCATATGCAGAAAACAGAAATAAACCCTACTTTCTCACCCTGCACAAGAGTCAATTCAAGATGGATCAAAGACTTGGAAATCAGACCAGAGAACTTGAGGCTCCTTTAAGAGAGCAAAGGTCCAACACTTCAACACATGGGCACAGGTAAAAACTTTCTCAACAAGACCCCAAAGGCACAGGAAACTAAAAGGTGAATCAATACATGGGACTGCATGAAACTGAAGAGCTTCTGTACAGCCAAGGCAACTATCAAGAACATCAACAGAGAGCCAACAGAATGGGAGAATATTTTTGCCACCAACTCCTCTGATAGAGGACTAATATAGAGAATATACAGAGAACTCAAGAAATTCAGCACTAAGAAAACAAATAACCCATTCAAAAAACAGGCACGTGAACTAAATAGACATTTCATGAAAGACAAAATTCAAATGAACAATAAATGCATGAAAAAATGCTCAACATCATTATCAATGAGAGAGATGCAAATCAAAACCACCCTGAGATTTCACCTAACTCCAACTAGAATGGCCATCATTAAATACACAAACAACAACAAATGCTGGTGAGGATGTGGAGAAGTGGGAACTCTAAAATATTGTTGGTAGGATTGCAAATTAGTGTAACCACTTTGGAAAACAGTATGAACAATCCTCAGAAGAATGGGAATGAACTTGCATTTGATCCAGCAATACCACTTCTGGGTATCTACCCAAAAGAATGGAAACCAAGCTACCAAAAAAAAAAAATAATAATAATGCATGTGTTATATCTATGTTCATAGTTGCACATTTCACCATTGCCAAACTATGGAACCAGCCGAGGTGTTCGTCACCATGAATGGATTACAAATCTGTGGGTTATGTACACAATAGAATTTTACTCAGCCATAAAGAAAAGCACAATTGTATCATTTACAGGGAAATGGATGGATCTGGAGAACATTATGCTAAGTGAGATTAGTCAGTCACAAAAAACAAGAAATTGGATGCATTCCCTAATATGTGAAAGCAAATAAGGTAACCTAACTAAGGGAATGGGAGGAGGAAAGAAAAAAATTCTCTAAGGCACACGATGTACTTTAAAAAACATATCAATCACGAAGCCAAACATGAGAAGGAGGGATGGGGGGTATGGGTGGAACTTGGGTAAGGGCTAATTGAGTGATGTGTGGATGTATGCCTCTACCATCGTGTACCCCATTTTTTGTGTGTGGGTCTGAGGATGGAACCCAGAGGCATTTGACCTCCAAGCTATACCCTCTGCCCTATTTTTTATTCTTTATTTTGAAACAGGGTCTCACTAAGTTGCTAAGGGCCTCGCTAAGTAGCTGAGGCTGTCCGCGAACCGCAATCCTCTGGTCTCAGCCTCCCAAATGCTGGGATTACAAGCATGCGCCACCACGCCTGGCTTTGTACCCCATTTAAGATGTATGACTACAATGCACCAATAAAAAATTAAAAAAGAAAACACAAAGTAAAACAAATAACACAGGAGCTGTCTATTTTTTGAATATCACATAGATGGAACCTACTTAATCACTTGGGGAGTACACATTTTTTTAGAAGTAGATTTTAGGTAGTTTTCTTATAAATTTTTAGTGATTAGTCTCTATTCAGTGTTTCAGCTTACTCTTGAGTGAATGGTTACAATTTGTACTTTTTAGAAAATCAGCAATTTCATCTAGACCTTCACATTTGTTGGTGAACGATAGTCCTTTTGAGTGATTTCTTTTTCCTTCAGTATAATGAATAATTTAAAGATGTTTAGAGTAAGTCAAGCATAAAGGACAGAAAGGAATAAAATGAGCATGTTTTAATGGTGCTTAGGCAGATGTAACCTGCCCTGACTGCTGTCAAATTATTTTAAAGCAATTTAGACCTTTATTACTTCTAGAAAAAAATACTTAAAAGCATACATTTAAAAAAATCAAATGTAAGAGATATCTTTTCTTTCAGTGATTCTTTTTCTTCTAACCAGCACCATGTACTTCTCACAGTATGAAATGGAATCTCTACCTTCTTGAAAGAGATTTTTACCTCACTGGGGAATCAAACTGGTCTGCTACCAATTTTACAATTTAGAGATAATAACTTGGAATGAATGGAGAGTCGAAGATTGTTTCCTAGGTTTCAACAACTACAGATTTCTTTTACAGAAAAGAGATTCCTTGGTTTCAGGTTCCTCTGGGCTCATAACATCCATCTTAATTTTAACTCAGAGAAAATAAAACCTTTCCTAGTATATCATGTAAATCAGATAATGATACATTTACATGTTCTGCCATCAGTCATGTCTAACACTTATTACATCATCACCCAAACCTGGAATTCCCTGGCCCCGAGCACATGATACCCTACAGGCCTACAGTAAGTTTGTTCTAACTATTCTTTTCTACTCTATTCTTGTCTCTTTTCATGAGACCCCTACCTTCTTCAGTGGCTCTGCTTTTGTCTGTTCTGAGCCTCGACTATCTATGACTTGATGAGACCCACTTTATTCTTACCAATCATTACCAGTTTAATCTTAAATTCCTTTCTTATTCCCATTGCACGGTTTTAATTCAGACCCTCTTGCACCATTTCTTGTTCTCTGAGACATGAGAACTAGGATTAATCATGCATCTAGACCAGATTGGATTCTGGCAGAGGCTGGCTGCTGCCACTATCCTGACCATTCTAGTACTGAGCATGGGTGGCCTTAACCAAGAACCACAGGCTGGGAGTAGAGGAGAGACAGTGGAAATGTACCTTCTCACAATATATCCTCATTTCTTTTTTTTTTTCTTTTTCTTTTTTTCCCTGGCATTACTGGAGATGGAACTCAGGGGCATTCTACCTCCAAGCTACACCTCCGGCCCTCCTTTTTTATTCTTTATTTTTTTATTTATTTATTTATTTATTTATTTATTTATTTATTTATTTATTTGGTGGTACTGGGGTTCCTGGAAGCCCTTCTACCTCCGGGCTACACTCCCAAACCTATTTTTACATTTTTATTTGGAAACAGGGTCTCCTAAGCCAGCGCGTGCGGCTGGGTTCGAACCTGCGCGATCCTCCTGTCTCTGCCTCCCAAGCACGGGGATTACAAGCGTGCGCCACCACGCCCGGCTTTTATTCTTTATTTTGAAACAGGATCTCACTGAGTTGCAGAGGGCCTCACAAAGTAGCTGAGGCTGTCTGTGAACCACAATCCTCCTGTCTCAGCCTCCCCAATGCTGGGATTACAAGTGTGCACCACTATGCCTTTCTGTATTCTCATTTCTTACTCCAGTTTAAGTTGTTTTTCCTGCTACTTGCACCTGAAAATAAACCTAATGAATGCATCATGTGTACAGCATACAGTGACTCATCCCTAGCCTTTTTAAGACTACAAATGAATGTTACTGCAAAGTTTGGACTAATTCTATTATTAGAAAAAGGCTATGATCGCCTGCTTATGAGATAACTGGCTTTTGTATGACTTCCAATCATAGTGCATAAATCATCCAATTTGGTTGATTTCCAGAGAAAAAGCTCATACAAGTTTTCTATAATTTAAGTCCAGCCTATAACGACAAGGGACAAGAAAATTAAAATATATAATAAATATTTGGAGCAGAAAACAGTCAAACAACTGTTAGCACCAGGGCCCTCTTAGTCTTCCTGATCAGTGCCTCTGAGATTTGTTTGGCATGTGTTACCTGTGGCCTTGTTAATAATTAGTGTAGCTATAATATTCATCTTGCTTAATTCTTAGTACATACAATGTTTGGGGGATTTATTTACTTATTTGCTGTACTGGGAATTGAACCCAGGCATTTTACCTCTGAGCCACACCTCTAGCCCTATTATAGATGTGCACCACCACACCTGGCTGTATGCTGTAAGTATAATAATATAACAAATGAGAACTGCGAGGCCAAAGAAGCCAAATAACTTTCCAGTGTTACCCCCTTGCCAATCAGTAAGTTCAGTTTATATTTAGTTACAAATTCTAGCCTTTTATTCCTAAACTTAAACAGCGCTTGGCACATAGGGATGTGCTCATTAGATACTTATTGAGTGAGCAATTCGATCCACTTTCGTTGTTACATTAGAGTTCACGGTGCATTGACTCCAATTTAAATCCCAGGTCAGTTCACTACATTATCATCATTCTAAAATAATAATGGTTAGGACCTTTGAATTTAAAAAAAGGAGAGAGAGGAAATGGATGTTACTCCCAATAATCCCCTTATATACACTGACACTGACTTTGTGCATAACAATCCTACATATTGTCACCATGACAACATACTGTCCTTAATCCTATCCAGACCATTAGGCAGATGTTATTTTTATTCCATCCAATTTTGCCTTAACTTTTATTGTAATAAAACCCCAAATAATAAACACGTATTAAGTTTTTGTCTTAAAATGCTTGTTTTATGAAGTTCTTATTTAAAAGTTCACACAGTCATGTGAGGCATATATAATTGTTTTCATTTAAAAACTGTCTTGTTTCAGTCGGGCGTGGTGGCGCATGCTTGTAATCCCCGCGCTTGGGAGGCAGAGATAGGAGGATCGTGCAGGTTCGAAGCCAGCCGTGCGCACTGGCTTAGGAGACCCTGTTTCCAAAAAAAAAAAAAATGTAAAAATAGGTCTGGGAGGGTAACCCGGAGGTAGAAGGGCTTCCAGGAACCCCAGTACCACACACACACACACACACAAAAAAAAAAACTGTCTTGTTTCATTTTTTAAAAAGTAGCAGAGACGGTGGTGGTATGGTGGCGCACACCCATAAGTCCAGTACTTGGGAGGCTGAGATGGAAGGATCTCAAAATTGAGGCCAACCTCAGCAACTTAGTGAGGCCCTCTGCAACTTAGTGAGACTGTTTCAAAATAAAAAATAAAATAGGGAAGGGGGTATAGCTCATAGGCAGAATGCCCCGAGTTCAATACTCATCCAAGAAATAGTTGCAGAGAATCTACTACTTGGTAAGTATAAAATTATGTGCCAGAAATGTAAAGATTAACAAAAATTCCTTTCCTTTCCTTTCCTTTCCTTTCCTTTCCTTTCCTTTCCTTTCCTTTCCTTTCCTTTTCTTCCCTCAGGACAATGACAACAGAAGAGACTGTTGTCATATGTATGGCCTATGAATCTGTAATTATAATCAGAGAAAATGTGGCCAGATACTGTTACCCTCACTTCTCCTAATATAAACACAACCAGTCATCAATGTCTCTCTACATTTGCAGTTTGTTTTAGATTTCATTCTGAAAGTCTCAGCTTACAACAGTGAACAGTTTATAACTTGTCAAATGACAAACTAGTCAAATCACGGGAAAAATGCACATTAATTCCAATCAGTGGGTTGTCTATCTGTCACATTTCAAAATATACTTGGTAAAGAAGCATCTTGCTCTACTTGTGCAATAAAATATGCTCTAGGAAAGTTTTCAGAAAAGAAAAATATCTACAGTATTTAATTATATTTTGTATTTAGAGTTAATTTTCATATTTCTGATTCTAGGAATAGGGACAGGGTACAGAGCTAACTGGAATTAGTAATAATAATAATGGCAATAAACCAGGCACGGTGGTGCACGCTTGTAATCCCAGCATTTGGGAGGCTGAGACAGGAGGATTGTGGTTCACGGACAGCCTCAGCTACTACTTAGGCCCTTTGCAACTCAGTGAGACCCTGTTTCCAAAAAAAAGAATAAAAAACAACTAGGGCTGGGGGTGTAGCTTGAAGGTAGAATGCCCCTAGGTCCATCCCCAGTACTGCATAATAATAATAATAATAATAATAATAATAATAATAATAATGATGATAATAAATGTTATTATTAAGCAGTTAGTATGGGTTAGGCATATTTATCTGCCTATTTACTTTCTTTACGCATTCTTAAAATAATCTAATGAGGTATGTATTACCCGACTTTAAAAAGAGAGATTCCACCTATATATTATGGTGCACACCTATAATTCCAGTACTTGGGAGGCTCAGACAGAAGGATAGCAAGGTCAAAACCAGCCTCAGCAATATAGAAACTCTCAGCAACCTAATGCAAATGTATTTTAAAACAAAAAGGGCTAGGAGTGTAGCTCATCGGTAGAATGTCTCTGGGTTCAATCCTCAGTACCAAAAAAAGAAAAAGAAGGAGAAGGATCCCAGGGCTTACAGGAGATTAAGTGGTCCAGCTCCTGAAGGATGAAGGCAAAATAGAAGAAATTCTATACCTTACTGATATTGATCTTTGTTAGTAAAAGGTCCGTTTTTATTTAATCTCAAGGTAACTGACACATGGCCCATTTATAGCAAAAATTTTCTAAGTGCATATTTCATTAAGCAGGGACATTTCTAGTCCTTTGTCAGATAACTTGGGTTATTAACTCCTCTCTTGCCATGAGTAAGACCTACTTCCTGACACTCTGTTATACTAAAACATCCCCAGCCAGACTCCAGAATCCAAGAGCTACCCTGGGGTCACTGGGATGATGTTTCCATTCAGATGTCTGCCCTTCTTCCTTGATCCCGCTAGGCATCCTGTCTGTCAGTGCATGCTAATGGCTCCAGGTGGCACTGAAGCAATGACTTTGCTTAATAAGTCCATTAGCAGTCAGCTCTGCTGTGGGTGGAGGAGAAGCAACCCTTAGTTTGGAATGAAATTGGAATGAAATCAAGATGCACAGTGTACATGAAATCAAAGGAAAGAATTGGGATCATGACTCTGAGTGGTGCCATTATCATTCCCTTAGAGACTCTGTACTGCAGAAAGCTCATTAAAATATTTTTCCCTCAAGGCTGGGTGTTGCGGCGCACTCTTGTAATCCCAGCGCCTGGGAGGCTGAGACAGGAGGATCTTCTCAGGTTCGAAGCCAGCCTCAGCTACTAAGTGAGGCTCTCAGCAACTAAGTGAGACCCTGTTTCCAAATAAAATATAAAATAGATCTGGGAGTGTAGCCCGGAGGTAGAAAGCCCCTGGGTTCCATCCCCAGTATCACACAAAATATATATTTTTTCCTCATCTTTCCATGGCCAGTTAAGAAAAACTTAAAGTTAAAAACAGAGCACAGGGTGGGCATAGTGGCACACGCTTGTAATCCCAGCATTCAGGAGGTGGAGACCAGAGGATTGTGGTTTGAGGACAGACAGCCTCAGCTACTTGGCGAGGCCCTTTGCAACGCAGTGAGACCCTGTTTCAAAATAAAGAATAAAATACGGCTGGGGATGTAACTAAGAGGTAATATGCCCCTGGGTTCAATCGTCAGTATTGCAATAAATAAATAAATAAACAAAAAAAAATAGGGCCAGGGGTGTACAATGCCTCTGGGTTCCATTCCCAGTACCACAAAACAAAACAAAACAAAACAAAAAACAAAACAAAACAAAACAACAAAAAAAAAAAAACAGAAAAAAAGAAAGTAAAACAGAAAATAGCTTTAAGACCTGAGAGCAAATGGAAAGAATTTTCATTTGAAGTCCTGTAAATAGGACAGGAAGAAAAATCAGTTTTTTTTTTTTTTTTTTTAAGGCAGAACATGAACTCTTTAGTATTCCAGAGTTAAAGGATAAATCTCGAACGCCTGACCACCTGGAAAGTGATTTGGATGAATGCCCAGAAATCTGAAATTCACAAGACAGCAGCCCAGTTAGTAAGCGTTTGCTTTAAAACTCATAATACAGCTGGGTGTGGTGGCGCACGCCTGTAATCCCAGTACTTGGGAGGCTGAGACAGGAGGATCCGGGTTTGTGGCCAGCCTCAGCTACTTAGTGAGGCCCTCTGCAACTTAGCGAGACCCTGTTTCAAAACTAAGAATAAAAAAAATTTGGTTGAGGGTGTAGCTCAAACGCCCCTGGGTTCCCAGCACCACACACACACACACACACACACACACACACACACACACACACACTCATAATACGAGTTTCACGAAGTTCTTCTTTCCTAGTTCACATGGTCATGTGAGACATGTGTGATAATTTCCCACTTGGAAACTATCTTGTTCCCTTAAAAAGTAGCAGAGAATCTACTATGTGGTAGATGGTGGGGCTTGGGGAAGCAGGCTCCTATACAGTTGTCCTCCGGGTGTGAATCAAATGTGCTATTAAGTCTAGTACACAGGATTATGTGGCCCAGACCAGGGCTTCTCCACCTTGGCACCACTGGGACTTGGGGCTACATAATACTTTATTGTATGTGTGAAGTTTAACAACGTCACTGGCCTCTGACCACTAGATGCCCCTTTGTATGGTCATGACATTAAAACATGTCTCCAGATGGCCCCATGGAACAAAATCACCTTTAGTGGGAAACTACTGGCAAAGACTTTCCTCTTCTAAGTCCTGTGATGTTTGGTGCCTCAGCTGACCCCACTTTGGAAGACCTTACTGCCCAGTGTCAGCCTGAGGGAAGGTCTTTCGCACTCCTTTGGATGGCTGTGAATCCCAACTCTTCATTTACTACAGCTATAGACCTTATCAAATTGCAAAATAATAATAGGAATAGTAGTTATTACTTATTGAATGCTTATTCATTTGCTTATTCAACCAGAACGTACCAAAGGAGCCAAGAAATCTATTAGGTACTGGGGATCCAGTGCTGAGCAAAAGTAATACTGCTTTGATTTCATGGTGCTTACACCCTTGCAATGAGATGGCTATTAGTCAAATAATTACCGAGTCAGATGAGCACTGTGAAGTAGATGGCATTAGCAGAGGTCCTGTGGTTGGAGAAACAAACAAACCAGGCATTCTGAAATATCAGCATAGCTTAACCACAGAGAGCAAACTTACCATATGCCAAATACTCTGCTAAGCACTTTTCTTATGATAGCATAGAGAGGGCACATATGGCATGACATAGATACTGTTAATATTATATTTAGCATGTGAAGGTCTGTGATGTTGTCACTCAGCCAGGGTTGCAAGATTTGAGAGTATAAATGCTGGAATCCAAGAGCAGCTCTGCTCTATGTCAGGACTTGGGTTTTCTATTTACTCAGGAGGCAATGGCTTCTTTATTACATACCATCTTTTAGGTTTGATGGATTGATTGTTTTGGGTTTTTTTGTGGTACTGGTGGGGATGGAGCCCTATTTTATTCTTTTTTTTGAAACAGGATCTCACTAAGTTGTGGAATACCTCATAAGTTACTGAGTCTGGCCACATGATTGATTTTTAATAACAAAATATGTTGAGTATGCACAACAGAATAAATACCTCCTATATATCCATCACCCAGCTTGAGAAATCAAATATAACCAATGTACTTGAAGCTCCCTGTATACTACTTTCGGATCCAACTTCCCTCTCCCAGGCCAGGTTCTCTGGAAGCTAACTACCATTTCGAATAAATATGTGCCTTTCCCATGCATACTGTACAGCAGGCCTAAAATTATATTGTACCACCTCTTAGAATAATATGGTTCCATAAGTGTGCTTCTGTAACTTGCTTTACATGCCTTTCTTTAAAGTTTATGTATGATCATCACCAAACTCTGATACATCAGCATTGTTCTAAAGCATTCAACATATAAAAATTGTGATTTGTTTATTCATTTTCTTTATTTATGAGCTGTATTCTTTTCACATTTTTGTAACTGTAGGAAAGAATGCTGTGATAATATTTTTGTACATATCCTCTTGCGCACAAACATGTATTTTTCTGAAGACTATGCCTTGAAATTGCTAGGTTGAGCAGTATATGCATTTTCAACTTTGCCAGACATTGCCAAATTGATCTTCATAATGATACCAACTTAGAAACCCTAATCAAGTATGTGAGAGATCTTCCTGTTGCAGTTTTCTCTAAACTTAGTAGATGCCAATCACATATTATGTCTCTCCCAGTTTGTAGCCTGTCATTTCACTTTATTTATGTTTGCTGTTAAGCAAAACTTAATTCTAACATAATTAAATCCATCAATCTTTTTATTCATGGTTTGTGCTTTTTTTGTGTCCCGTTTTATGATACCATAGAAATGAATGATTTATAGAAGTTCTTTACATATTTTGACTAGTAATGCTTTGTTAGTTATACATATTGGTTTACTTTTGATTTCCTCTTTCTCTCTTTTGTTATTTGATTCTTTGTCCCTTTATTGATTTGTCACTTATACTTGTTGTAAATATCTTTTTTTTTTCCCAGTTTATTATAGCTCATGTTGTTCATGCTGATTTTTTTTTTGTCAAGCAAATAATACTAATTTTGATGCAGGCAAATTTATCATCTTTTCTTTTACAAGTGCATTTTACATCTCCTCTAAGAAAATTATTCTTATCCCAAAGCCAAAAAGATGTTTTCTTTTAAAATTTTTGAAGTTTTATTTTTAAATTTAGGTCTTTGATATACCTAGAGGTGTTATCTGTATATGGTGGGGATCCAATTTCATATTTTTCCAGATAGATAACTAATTGTCTTACCACCTCCCCCAAGACCCTTTATTTGTATCACTATCATATAATCGAAAAATAAATATTATGAATCTGCATCTGGAATATATCTTTTATCCTATTGGTTTTATTTTGTATAAAAATGTGTTATAGTTTTATAGTCAGTATTCATATCTGGTTTTATATATATTGATCTAGTACTGTTTTTAGTATTCGTGAGTCTTTGTTTTCCTAATGCAGATTTAAAGTTTTTTTTTTTTTCTTGTGGTACTTGAGATGGAACCCAGGGGCCTTCTATCTCCAGGGTATACCCCCAGACCTATTTTATTCTTTTATTTTGAAACAGGGTTTCACTAAGTTGCAGTTGGCCTCACTAAGTTAACTGAGGCTGGCCATGGATGTGTGATCCTCCTGTTTCAGCCTCCCAAGTACTGGGATTACACATGTGTGTGCCACCACGCTCAGCTTCCAATGTAGATTTTTATGGTGGACTTTGATAAGTTCTACAAAACTCTGTTGGCATTCCTATTGGAATTATATTGAATTTAGAGATTAATCTGAGAAGCAGGCATGATGGCACATGCTTCTAATCCCAGTACTTGGGAGAGTGAGACAGGAGAATTGCAGGTTGAGGCTAGCTAGCCTCAGCAATTTAAGGAGGCCCTCAGCAACTTAGTAACAACCTGTCAAAACAAAAACTGAAAAGGGCTGGAGGTGTAGGTCAGAGATAGAATGCCCTGGGTTCAATCCCAAGTACCCAAAAAATTAATCTGAAAGAAGTGATAAGTCAAAAATAAACATATATACATCTATATGTAAGTCTTCAGTATTTTTCTTTTCTTTTCTTTTCTTTCTTTCTTTTTTTTTTCTTTTTTTTTTTCTTTTTGGTGGTACTGGGGTTCCTGGAAGCCCTTCTACCTCCGGGCTACACTCCCAGACCTATTTTTACTTTTTTTTTTTTTAATTTGGAAACAGGGTCTCCTAAGCCAGCGTGTGCGGCTGGCTTCGAACCTGCGCGATCCTCCTGTCTCTGCCTCCCAAGCGCGGGGATTACAAGCGTGCGCCACCACGCCCGGCTCAGTATTTTTCAATATAGTTTAATTCTTTACTCTAGTCATGACATATTTTACTAGGTTTATTTCTAGATCTGTATATTTAAAACTACATTTTCTAGCTCTGTATTGCTTGCCTATAAAATGCACTTGAGCATTTTACAGTGTCTTATATCCAGCAGTTTTGTTGAATGTTTGCTTAGATTTCATAATTTGTCCATAGATTTTGCTGGATTTTCTATATAGACAACAATAATATCTATCGATATTTTAAACATTCTTGTCCTAGACTTTTGTACCACTATAAGAAAATACTACAGGCTGGGTTATTTAAAAAGAACAGAAATCCATTTCTGTTAAGGGTACCTCTGTAACATACCAGTTATAGAGGCTGAAAAGGCCAAGAACAAGCCAGTGGCTGCTTGTGTGAGTCCTCTTACTGCAGCCTCACAAGGCAGGAGGAGGAAGGGCAAGAAGCTGACATTGTGTTTTCACATGGCAGAGAAGGGGAAGACAGAGAACCCGCTCCCAAGGGCCTTTTATAGGAGCATTAGTTCATCTTTGAAAGGACAGCTCCCATGACCTAAACACTTCCCGTGAGACCCATTAGTACTGGAGATAGTTTTCCAATACCTGAGTATTGGGGGACACATTCAAGCCATAATATTCCTTATGTATTGTACATATTTTTATTCTAGAGTAGCTAAAACTTCCACTATTACACACACACACACACACACACACACACACACACACACACACACGTAATGCTGGAGAGGATGTGGAGAGAAAGGGACACGTAGACTCTGTGGATGGGAACGTAAATTAGTATGGCCATTGAGGAGAATAGTATGGAGATTTCTCAAAACACTACACACAGATTTACCATATGATCCAGCTATTTTGCTTCTGGGTCTATATCCAAACAAAATAAAATCAGCACGCCAAAGAGATACTTGCACACCCATGTTTACTGTAGCACGACTCATAATAACTAAGTATGGAATCTGCCTAGGTACTCACCAACAGATGAACAGATTAAAAATGGAGTACATATACATAATGGAATATCATTCAGGCATAAAGAAGAGTTAAATCTTGTCATTTGCAGCAGAAATGGGTGAACTGGAAAACATTGTATTAAGTGAAATCAGCCAGACACAAAAAGACAGGTACTATATGTTTTCTCTCATATGTGAAGATTAAAAAATAAAATCAACCTGAAAGTAGAATAGTGATTACTAGCAATTGGGAAGGGTATGTGAGGAGGAGGAATTTGATCAATACATACTCTATGCATATGTGGAAACATCACACTGGATATTTATAAACTAAAAATCAAAAAGTATAAGGACATTTTTAATTTGTTCTTGATTTTAAACCATGTTTTCAGATTTTTACCATCAGATATATTTTCTGTAGATTATATATATATATATGTATATATATATTCTTTATCAATTTAAGAATGTTATTTCCCATGAAAAGATTGATAAAACAGTTTTTCATATGTTAAATTTTTTCTAATGCTCTCTTTCCTGCATGTATTTAAATTTTTCTTGTTCAACCTATTATTGCATTGACCTACCTGAATGAATGTGGTGAGTTACACCAATAGATTACAGCATCAGTTTGCTCAGATGCAAAGTACAGAAAATATTCTTTACCTAGTAGGATTTTGTGAGGACTAAATTGCAGAATGTCTAAGAAGACGGGCACAGGTAAGAGCCGCTCTCTCTGTGTCCCTCCCCAGGTGTGCTCTCCACTCTGGCGCTGTGGCCTGTGGCTGCATCCTGCGTTGATGCCTAGTGCACTGCCTGTGGTAAAGTCTAGCCAAGGGGAGGCAGCAGCGAGCTTTTGAAGGATGGAAGGAGGGGGAAATTGGAGGGTTTATTCTCTCTGTCATCTCTGCCGCATTGTCTTCATCCCTCTACTAAACACTGTCATTCTTCCCACAAGGCCTTTGTACAGCTGATAGGTCCAGATTCTGCTAAGAACACCTCCCTGCCTTTCCCGTGGGAGCAGGTGACCCCGCTGCCCTCCCACCCACAGTTACCAGCCTCTGGTGCTGCCCGGTAACACATTTGTTCCTTATCTCTATCCTCTCGTTTCTAAATGATCCCTTTATTGTCCTTGATCCATTCATTTTGTGCCTGTGGCTCATACTAGGAACCTGACAAATACAGAAGTAATGACATTGCCTGTTTCATCCGGCTATAACCTGGACATGGATGAGCTGGTGTTTAAAACCACGTACTTCAGCTAAGTATGGTGACACACACCTGTAAGCTCAGTACTTAGGAGGCTGGGACAGGAGGATCCCAGAGTGATGGACAGCCTCAGTAATTTAGTGAGGCCCTTCACAATCTAGAGAGACCTTGTACCAAAATAAAAGAATAAAATAAGGATGGGAGTGTAGCTCAGAGTTAGAATGCCCCTGGGTTCAGTCCCCAGTACCACACACACACACACACACATAAAAAAATAAAATATTTTTGCTTAGTGAAACATCTGTTAATTGTCTAGAGTGATATAAGTGATTGGGTTAATAATTATCTTTAATTGTGTCAAAACTTTCTTCTGTTGTCATTGATTTGGACTACTCCCAGCTTTCAAATCAGAGCAATGCATATAAAAAAACTAGCACAATGCTTGGAAGCATTATAAAGGATTTGTGCTGTTTACTTTGTTTAAAAAGAAGAATGAAAGGCTTAGGAAAAAGTTTCAGGAATAGAAATTTAAGTTATTGCAATAATTTTAAAGCACTGTGCTCTGCAAACCTGATATTACCTCTAATCTGAGATATTATAATGGAAATTATAAGCAGCAGTCAGACCTGGAAAGCAAAGATATGGGAAATTATTTAACATATCAAAAGGAGCCCGCATCTTTACTCTAATTTTCCTTTTGGTTATGCCAACAATTACTTTTTTTTTTTTTTCATTTTGGAATGTCTTCCATAACCCTTGTAAAAAGTCAGAGACTCTCATAATGGGTCAGGTAGAGGTTAAGTGGGAACTGGGGAGTTGTTAAATAATTCAAGTGAGAAAACAAAAAGCAGCATTCATTTGATGATGTTCCTACTTTTGATATATTTTGAGTTGTCCTAGGATGAAGAAAAATTTTAGTTGAGTTTTAAAGTTCAAAGTACTAGAAGCCATAATATTTTTCCAAATCATTTTTAGGGGTCAGACACCCCAGGGGGGGGGAGATCATTGAAAATAATAATTAAGTCAATCTCTTTCTCAATGTTTAAAGTTCTGTACTTAATCTATGCAAGATATAATACAGAGTTCCAAGTAGAAAAATACTCAACAGATATTACTGGATGTGATTATTTGCAGAAATGTTATATAGTTTCAAAACAGGCAAATAAACCAAACTGAAAACCAAGTATATACAGCTTCTCTGGTTGGCCCTTTTAAAACTCCTTCATACCATTCTATTGTGCCTTCCTGTTCTATGAAACATTAATTTCCTACACTTTCTTAAAGGTAGAATTCCAGATACAACAGGGGTCTTACCATTCAGAGATGATCTCGTGAAATTTTGATTCACAACTGAGTCTGAGAAAGAGAGTCTGAGTGTGGAGAAAGAGAGAAATGGGGCAGTGGCGGAGGGGAGTGGGTTTTTTGGTATTAATCCTAGCACAGGATGCATGTTCATGCTGGCAGGTGTGACTGGTCTTCTGATCTCACAGCTTCCTATTGTGCAAGAGGCAGCAGCTCCTGGAAGCTCAGTCTGTCTCTGCAGCCATCCCTTAAACAATCAAGGCCATATGCTAGTGGGAGTGGATGCTGCACCCAGCCACAAAAAGCCGTGCCTAATAAATGGTGGATTAAAGTATAGCATCGCATTCTCAGCAGAGCTGAAATGAACACGATCAGGAAAAGAATGTATTTGGAAATGCCCGTGAGTCAACAAGGGGATGGAGTAGGGTGGCAGGGGACAGGGACAAAGAGGGGTTGACAGAGGGAAGCAGCCACATTTTTTTGTGTGTGTGGTACTGGGGTTCCTGGAAGCCCTTCTATCTCCGGGCTACACTCCCAGACCTATTTTTTATATTTTTATTTGGAAACAGGGTCTCCTAAGCCAGCGCGGCTGGCTTGGAACTTGCGCGATCCTCCTGTCTCCACCTCCCAAATGCGGAGGTTACAAGCGTGCGCAAACACATTTTAAACATGGTTTCAGCTGCAACATAAAAATCATGCAAGGCTTAGAAGCCTGACACCTTTTGAAATCATTAAGTAAGGCAGAAAGAGGACAACAAAAAATTTTAAGAAGGAAAAGAGGAAGAATATTGAACATTATAAGTATTACTTGATTGGTACAATGCACAAACCTTGTCTCATTTAAGGCATCATCACAATATCCTAAATAGAAATATTAATCCCATTTTAGAAGCGAAAGAATCGAGCCTCATGGTCTGGGATTTAAACTCAGGTCCACCTACCCTTGGACCTACACAGTTTTTAATTTCATATAGCATGATGATGGCAGAGAAAGCTTTAGTAAAATTTCTGGTTATTTTTTCGGAATTCTTAGTTGATACCTGTCAATAGGATTGACAGTAGACCAAGATTTAGAATTGTATATTTTTTTCTTGGAACTTAATGGAAGCTTGTGATTTTCCTTCTCTCCATAAATTCAAACCGTTTACACTTTAGGTGTTTAAACTAGGCAAATTTGAAATGAAGATATGGGTGTTTTCAGACATTTATTCCTATTCTTAAATTTTTTGCTGAATTGGTCTAATAGTGCCTAGAAATACCCTGTGGGAGTTAGGAGAAGCAAGACAGCCAGAATGAACTGCAACTTAATAACAACACGTAATTTCCTTACAAGTTTAAATTAAGCAACAATGTAAACAAATAACCTAATTTTTAAGGACATGCAGTATCATTAATACAGGTTATTAATTAACTTTGACAACTGCATCTAACTACTTAATATAATACATTGTGTGGGTAATAAGAGGCTTAATAATACAAGGCCTCATTGCTGTTTCAGATCAAGTGAGGAGTGTGTATATATTCACCAGGCATTTGGGGATTGTGTCCTGTGTGTATTTGTGCTGAGAGAATCACAGAAACTTTTGGATTCTCAGATGTGAAAAAGGCTAAGCTGCATGCAAAATGTGAAAATATTCTCCAGTAAGTAAATTTTGGCAATTAACAGTTCTAAAAATAATTAAATTTATTTTAGGTTAAATTATATACTAAAGCTCATTTACATGTTGGTTGGTTTGCTGGTCATCTTATTATATGTTAATCTAGCGCCCTCTTGTGTAATAGGTTTTAGTGACAAAGTTTAAGATCCTATATATGCTATGCTTTCATTTCTAATTCCTAAAGGAACGTAGTCATTGAATAATATTGTTATTTTACCTCTCTTTTATTTCCTAAGTGTATATAAAATAAAATATAGAAATGAACAAATTTGCCATGACCGTTGATGAACACCACTTTTCTGAATCAGGACATTTCTTAAAATCAAATTCAGTAAATTTCAATAAACTATGATCATAAAAGGGGTAATTATTCAAACTGTCACAAATGTAACCAGCAGAAGATCCACTGAGCTGGCTCCTACACTCTTTGGACATGATACTATCAATCTTTGAGAGTTTTATTTGCTTTTGGGCACAAGATCCGGGTCCCTTTAGTGAAGTGTGTTATAAAAGACCAAATTCACAGTTCTAAGGGAGATCATCGCTAGTACAGTGCATTACTAATTCAGTGAGCTGAGTTACAAAACACTTTAGAATATGAGTTTGCATTGATTCTTCCAATTAATTTTTGGTATTATCATGTTTTTACTTAGCTTCTTTAATTGTATACAATTATTTCTTTCACATATTTTTCCTACAACATAAAGAAAATGCTCTTTAAAATAATGTAAATATTATTATGGAAAAAGTTAAAAAGTTTTTTATTTTTATTTTTGTCCTTAGAATGCATTCCAATAAAAATGAACTTGGGGTGGGGTGTGGTGGCACACACTTGTAATCCCAGGATTTGGGAGGCTGAGACAGGAGGACTGCGGTTTGTAGACAGCCTCATCTACTTACTGAGGCCCTTTGGAACTCAGTGAGACCCTGCTTCCAAATAAAGAATTAAAAAACGGGTCTTGGCATGTAGCTCAGAAGTAGAATTCCCCTGAGTTCCATCCCCAGTACTGACCAAAAAAAAAAAAAAAAAAATCTGCACATGTTGAGTATTGAGTATAGATACAATTATTTTTTTCTGAATATTCCCCATCCATGTTTAGTTGAATCTGAGGGTGTATAACTCATGGATACAGAGGACTACTGTTACAGATATAGAATGGGCCCTGGACAGCTCATAAATTGGTACTTGGAGATGATGTAATTGTCATGAGGGTCGTAATCCCAGCAGTGGATAGCTCTATTGTCATGGATTTATTTGGGTGGTGGCCCAGGCTGGTAGGGTGTGTCTGGAGAAGGTGGGTGCCTGGAGACAGTCTTGGGACTACATATAGTTCCTCCTCCCCTGATTGCTCTCTTGCTTCCGGGCCTCCATGATGTAAGGAACACGTTCCCTTTTTTCGGCTTCCTGTCGCTGTGCCCTGAGATCCGTAGGCCCCAGCCTCACATGAACTGAATCCTGAAACCATGAACTCATAAGTCTGCCTTCCTCTAAGCTATATGGTCAAGTCTTTTAGACTATAGCTATGAAAAATGCTGACTAACAACAGCTACTAAACATGTGTTTCCTGGGTTTCTCCTACTTGGTTGAATTAGAAGTGAGGAATTGGGACAGAGGTTCTGCCTAATATCCTTTTCTCTTTTTTGGTGGAGGTGGAGGGTACTAGGGAGAGAACCCAGGGACATTTTACCTCTGGAAAAAAAATCCCTTTTTATTTTTATTTTGAAAGAGGGTCTTGCTAGTTGCTAAGTCTGATCTCAAACCTGCGATCCTCTTGCGATCCGTATTTGGGATTAAGGTCGTGCACTACCACACCTGGCTCCTAATATCCTTCTGGTGGGTGTTGTGTCAGGAGGGCTGTTACGCTTTTGAATGGCTTTGAGCTCAGTTCCTGTGCATAAGTGGCATGGGGGGGGTGGCCTTTGAAGAATCATCCAGCCCACTTCCTGGCAACAGGGTAAACAGAGGCAGCTGGCACTGTGTGGGCAGCAGCCAGATGAGAGTCCCCTTGTCAGACCCTCCACAATGATCTCTGAGCCCCTGGTCTCTGAAACTTAGCCTTGAGCCCAATTTTCTAGCACACCCAACATTTCTCTCCTTTTTAATAAATTCCATTTCCTGCTTAATTGGCCAGAGGGTTTTTTTTTTTTTTTTTTTGCTTAAAAGTAAAAACTCTGACCTAAATACTTTTCATTAAAAAAAGATTCAATAATACTAAAAATAAAAAGTGAGAAAAGGAGTGTACCACCTGTCCTCACTTTCTCAGTAATAATTAACTTTGACCCACTATCTCTCAGCCCGCCCTCAACATTCCTTTAATCCATGTTATTCTACTAAAACAAAACAAAACAAAATGAAGTAAAAACAACAGCAAATACAACAAACCTCAAGCTTTGAATTTCGTGTTTTGCTTTTTCCTTGTGGACCGGGATGGCAACTGGAGTTACAGGCTAGAGGCTAGCTCCCTTCCCCTCAGCATTTCCCATTCCCATTCTTCTTTTCCCTTGACCTGGCAACAAAGCCACACTGAATGCTCTGCTCTCCAGACAGGAGCAGCACAGACAGGAGCCAGCGTTCTTGACTTTGAGTTCCTAAGGAAATTCTCGCAAATCTCCCTCAGTAAGGGACATGTTAATCTTCAAAACAAGATCTTTGATTCCAAGAGCCAGATATTTGAGAGCACCAACAAGTTTGTTTGCTTTGTTTATTTCAATCATTGGTGCTATGAAGTCCAAAAATATTATTTTCAAATGCCAAAGATTAACCTGGTAGCATAAATAGACTAGTTTATGTCCAACGATAGGGTTAAGAAGAATGGAGGATGGCGATCTTTAGAAGGGTTTGGGTTTCCTTCCACTCCTGAGGGAGATGCAGCTGAGCATACTTGTGGGCTGCAGACTCCTGGGCAGACTGGAGAGGACAGGGGAACACTTTGCCCATATGGATGCCCAAGGGCAGAGGCAGTCAACAAGGACTAAAGGGACAATTAACATTGGCAGGAGTGTCCACAGACAAGTGGCCAGGTGGCTGACCCTTGCTTTCCCTGAAGCCTTGAGCCTTGTCCTGGATCAGTCAGGCCCTGCCTGGGTGACCGGAGCTTTGTGATAATGCTCTTCCTGCCTGTCATTATTACAATTGCTATGAATAGACAGGAAGCCTCTTCAGCCACCCCTGGAATAAACACTTGCCCAATTGTGTGGGCTACTAGAAAGAGTGGCCACTGGCTCCCAGAAAGCATCAGTGCAGAGCAGTGTCATGGCACACGCAGACCTCCCGAGAGGGTCAAAGCCTGGTATAAGTGACACTTGGATTCTGGGAGTCAAGATTGCCACACTCCACAGTGACCCCAACAGTCTCCAGTGCTGAGGGAGCTATATTTCACCTTCAAGAAGAAGGAGCAGGAAGAGAAGGTCCTATGAGAGTCGGGGTGCAGAAGAAAGACCCAATATTCAGACATCACTGAACAACACCTAGGTTCAGATCTGAGTAAAGCCTGATGCAACCTGGACAGGGCTAGTAACCAGGCTCTTAATTTTCTCCTCCTTTTCTTCTGCTATTCTACAATTCACAGCTGGTCTCTAATACTTCCCATGGCGTTTTTTTTTTTTCTTTTTTTCTACCATCTACCTTTTTCTGAGTCTGGGAGCCCTTCAGGTATAGGGTCCTCTGATTGGCTCAATGAGTCTCATTCCTTTGGGATTTTGTCTCTGGATTCCTATCCTCTGACCTATAGGGATTGAGTTGCTTTTTAGAATTAATATATATGTTTATAAATAAAAATGTACTCTTTCCCATAAGAGATATAAGCTCTCATGAGATAGGGAAACTAGCTTTATAAGAGGCCTTATATGATGGACTACATGAATGGAAAAATATTTATTTACTAATTTATTATTTACTTATTTATTTATTTTTGTGGTACTGTGTATTAAACCCAAGAGTGTTCTATCTCCAAACTACTTTTTTTGTTTTGAAACAGGGTCTCGCTAGATTACTGAGTGTCTTGCTACATTGCTGAGGCTGTTTTCGAACCTGTGTCCTCCTGTCTCAGTCTCCCATGTACTAGGTTACAAGCATGTGTCACCTTCCCAGCTAGAACTTTTAAATGTTAACTATCTGACATCTATGCTTCTCAGTTCTGAGAGGAATGCGCCAGGCTCTGTCCCCAGTGTCGCAGGCACAGATGTCAAAGAGCACTAGATGTTCCAAACTTGTTTGTTTTTCTTTCCCAAGAGAATTCACCTAGCACCCGATGGCTTGCCAAATTGTAGCCTAGCCAGTAAAGTTGCCTGGCAAATGATGTCACAGAACTGAAGCTAATAACCTTTAGGACAAACCTAAACTTCACCTCTTGACTCAAAGTATCTGGAGTGCTTTTTTGATGTTTCCTTGACTCTTCCCAACGTTTAATTTTATTAAAAACTTCATATTGCTCGGCAAAGCACTGAGATTTAATCTGATAACATACATAAGATGATGCACACAGCTTTGACACCAAGCAAGCTGCCTCAGTGTGAGCTGTTCTTCCCACCTGATCTTTGCAATGTCAGCCTATACACCATTCTCTGGTGTGATCATATGCTACACTCTATACGAAGGTAATGTCAAAATTGTTGAACATGCCATCCTTGATATTTTTATATGTTCCTTCCTATTTTACCTGCATTTTCTAAATTCTAAAGTAATTGTAAATATTAGACACAGTAAGAATAGCATGAAAAGAAACTACATTTTTTGTGCCTTAATCATGGTCTTCACTACCCAGAAAGAGCAGGCCTCTTTCTAGTTCCTTATTTCCACAGGAGCATGATACACAACCTTTGGTTTGACTGTAAGCAGCCATGAAAGGTCATATTTTTTAGCCAAATCTAGGCAACCATATAACCTTGGTGAGAAAGTGGAAACCCTGCTTAGGAAACTGATTTGCAAGAAATTTAATGTCTGTTTGAGTAGTGTGACTTTCTGAGATTTCTTTAAGGATCCTAAATATATAAAGGAAAGTTTCCTAGGTCAAAATTGCATATCCTCTAGCCAAGGAGGTAATGTTAACTTTTCCTAACAGGAAGCATTAAGTAAGCGTGAGCAATGACCATGTCAGCACAGCCCAGTGGTTCTAAAATGGTCATCTGTATCAATATCACTGGAGAATTTTGAGAAAAGATTGAATCAAGGCTCGCCACTCTCACCCTTGCCACACACACAGATTCTGATTCCTTACTTTAGTAAGAGGGAGTCTCAGGAATATACCTTTTAAACTAGTATACTGGTGACTAATTGCAGTGGGTCAAGATGAAAAGCTGAGAAACATTGGTAGGGTATATTCAGGCTTTCTTTCAATGCACATTTACTGAGCGCATTGAAAGAAAGCAAAACTGGGCACCACACATGAAAAAATAATGCATGCAGTGTCTTAGAAAGAGAATACAAAGCATAAAGGGAATAACAATATCATGCATTTTGTGAGGTGTTGGGCAGTTTTCAGAGAAAGTTTATATTCATTGTGTCCTCTCCATATCAGCTATGTGAGAGAGATAGGGGAGTGAATGCTATGTCCATTACATGAAAAAGAAGAGAATTTAAATAGTTTCCCCCAAGTTTTTATGGCTATGCAATGTCAAGCATAAGTCATAATCAGGACTTTTGGCTGCTTGATTTGTAAGAAGAAAACTATAATGATAGGTACAATATGCACCAAAGACAAGGGCACAAAGCTCTACATAAATGAACGTTCACTGCTCTTTTTATCACAGGGAACAACTAGGGATGTTCTAAATGTCCATCCATAGGGGTCTGACTTTCAGAAAGGCAACTATCATCTATCTGTGTGATGCAATATTCCACAGTCTTTCCAAAGGATAAGGCAGATATCCATTAACATAAAAAATATTTGCAGTGCATTGTAAAAAAAAATTTTAAAAGACACAGAACTCTATGTAAATAGTCCCTGTTAAGAACAAGATCCAGTCAGGTGTGGTGGTGAATGCTTGTAATCCAAGTACATGGGAGGCTGAGATAGGAGGATTGCACAGGTTCAAAGCCAGCTTTAGCTATTTAGGCTCTCAGCATCTTTGTGAGACCATTTACAAATAAAATAGTACTGGGAGTGTAGCCTGGAGGTAGAAAGGCCCTGGTTCCATCCCCAGTACCACACACACACACACACACACACACACACACACACATGCACACACACACAAAAGAACAAGATCTAGAAGCTGGGAGTGGTAGAACACACTTGAAACCCAAGCATTTGGGAGCCTGAAACAGAAGGACAGACAGCCTCAGCTACTTAATGAGGTCCTCTGCAACTTAGTGAGACCTCGTTTCAAAATAAAAATTAAAACATAGACTGAGAGCCAACAAAATGGGAGATTTTTGCCACCTACAACACAGATAGAGGACTAATATCTAGAATATACAGAGAACTCAAGCAACTCAACACTAAGAAAACAAAGCATCCAATAACAAAATGGGCAAGCGAACTAAAAAGATATTTCAGGAAAGAAGAAATTCAAATGGCCAATAAATGCATGAAAAAATGCTCAACATCATTGGTAATCAGAGAGATTCAAATCAAAACTACCCTGAGATTTCACCTAAGTCCAACTAGAATGGCAATCATTAAAAACACAAACAACAACAGATGCTGGCGAGGATGTAGAGAAATGGGAACTCTAAAACATTGTTGGTGGGATTGCAAATTAGTGCAACCACTTTGGAAAACAGTATGGAGAATCCTCAGAAGAATGGGAACAAATCTACCATTTGATCCAGCAATACCACTTCTGGGTATCTACCCAAAAGAAAAGAAACCAAACTACCAAACTAATGCATGTGTATCTATGTTCATAGCTGCACAATTCACCATAGCCAAACTGTGGAACCAGCCAAGATGTCCATCAACAGAAGAATGGATTACAAAACTGTGGGATATGTACACAATGGAATTTTACTCAGCCATAAAAAGAATTCAATTACATCATTTTCAGGGAAATGGATGGAACTGGAGGACATTATGCTAAGCGAGATTAGTCAGTCACAAAAAAAATAAGAAATCAGATGCTTTCCCTAATATGTGAAAGCTAAGGAGAAATGGGTCATAGGAGGAACTCTAGGTGAAAAAGGAAATCCTATAGAGGAGCAAACAAGACAACCTAAAGGAGGAGATAGGAGGGGGGAAGAAGGAAAATCTCTAAAACACACAATGTACTTAAACATATTGAAGTCAACCACTAAGCCAAGCAAAGGAAGGAGGGACAGGGACGGAATAGGGTGGGAATTGGGTAGGGGTTAAATCGGTGATGTGTACATGTATGTACACACAAGTTTTTTTTTTTACCCCAATATGATGTATGAATATAATGCACCAATAAAAAAATTAAAAATAGGGCTGAGAGTATAACTCAGAGGTAGAATGCCCCTGGGTTCCATCGCCAGTACCCAATAAATAAATAAATAAATAAATAAATAAATAAATAAATAAGAACAAGATCTAAAATGGAAAGCAACAGATTAGAAAGCTACCAAGAGTAAGTTCCTCAAAAAGGGTTGCTTAGTTGGTTTCTAAAAGGTTTGTGTGACTATATTTGCATTTGCTATATATATTTATGCATATCAGCTAACTGCAAACTTCCACTTCTGTAGTTTGCAATTGCTTGCAAAATTAACCTCCCAAACCTGCTGTGGGCAGTACCAGCCTATAAAATGTATGGTTTTTAAAACTGAGACACTGAGCCGGGTATGGTGATGCACACTCGTAATCCCGGTATGTGGGAGGCCGAGACAGGAGGATCGTGGTTCTCGGACAGCCTCAGCTACTTAGTGAGGCCCTCTGCAAATTAGTGAGACCCTGTTTCAAAATAAAGAATAAAAAATAAATAGGGCTAGGGTGCGGCTTGGAGATAGAATGCCCCTGGGTTCCATCCCCAGTACTGCAAAAAATTAAAATTAAAAATAAAAATCTGAGGCACTGCTCTCTACTCACTGTGTGGAATGGAGTTGCAGTTGCCGAGGCTAATAAATCCTTTACCTCTTAACCGGGGATTTTGAGTATCTGTCTCACATTGGGATATAACAGTCCCTTCCAGGAAAAAAAAAAGTTATGCATGGGTGTAAAATTCTTAAAGGTCATTTCCTTATATACATGAAGAGAGAGAGAATGAATGCAGGCAGTACTTCTGGTGGTATTCTGGTGAACAGATGTCATTTGGACTAACACTAATCAGTAGAACCTTCACTGGATCCTAAATGAAACAGCACTCAGGAGATAATATCTCTAAATTAAGATGTGTTTGAATTTGAAAAGCATCATGTATAGAAAAGGGAAAAAAAAACAAGAACAAAAAAATCCTGTCCTAAGGATGCTGGTCATTGGCTGGGGGCTCCTCCCCTAAGCATCACAACTCTGCTCTTAACTCCAACTGTACAGCCTGCGATGTCATTTCATATGGCCTAACAGTGTAACATGAATATATGTATCCAACAATAGTATAATGAATCTATTTATAAGCCAAACATTACAGAATATAATGTCATGTACTGACCAAAGCATGATGTGTTTAGCAAAATAATTTGCGAAAATATTTGTAAAAGGGGGGTCTCTGAGTCATGAAGGTCAGAATTTGCCTAGGAGGAAGGAAAAAAATAAAAACATATTTGTTTGAAAAGCCATCAAAAAAATTTCCAACTCATTAACTACAGAGCACCATAAAGATGACATTTATAGTTCTTGTATGGTTTTTCAAAATTGAGTAGTATATGTTATTAATATCATCCAACTTTCAACCAATCATTAAGTGCCTCTTGGGGTAGGCTCTAAGGGCACAAAAATAACAAGATAAAACAAGGCCTTACCATGGAGAAGCTGGGCATTTTCCCTATTGTTTTTCAAATTGCAGCAAATTCTGTTCAAAGTAAAACAAGCCTGGATACAGTCCTCAAATGACTGAATTTACTTGCAAAAAGGCTTTTAGAGGAAGAGACTGCTGTCTTTGGTGGTTGGTTTTTAACCAAATCAAATGCTTTCTGTGTTTGTTGATACTAAATTTTTGTTGCTGTTGTTTTGGTTTTTAGGTTTTGTCTATCAATAGGACCAAAACTTAGAAGAAACGAACAATTAAGCTGGGCATAATGGCACATCCCTATAATCCCAATACTCGGGAAACCGAGACTAGAGCATCAGGTTCTAGGAGGTAGTGAGACAGCAACCTAGTGAGATCTGGTTTCAAATAGAAAAAAATAAAAAGGGACCGATGTAGCTTGGAAGAAGAATGTCCTTGGGTTCAATCACCAATACAAAAAATAAAATAAAATAAAATAAATCTGCTGAAAGTGAGGAACCGTCCTAAGTGCACAATTTCAGGAGCCCAAAGACCAGGACCCACATCCACAGATACCAGGTAATCAACCTTGTTCTAGAAATGTGTTCTTTTCAAATGCAAATGGCGCAATATTTATTCAGCAAATATTTTTAGAGCACCTACGCTTTGCAAAAAGCTCTGCGTTAGATGTGAAGTAGCAATATGTCTTTCAGGAAACCCTCCAGCTAATTATGACGCATGCTAAGTTTTGAGATCCAATGGCTTAAATAAAAGTATGCCACACCCAGTCCCTGTCCCCAGATGTTCTGATTTATTTAATCGGGTGTGAGAGTTCAATGGTTGGTGTTTTAAAAACCTCTCCAGGAAATTGTCATATGTAGAGTAGTTGGGGCTCCTTTGTTTAAACCCTGGAGATGTGTTTTCTGGCTCTGGATAAATATTTGTAGCCCTAAAAGGAAGCAATTTTGTTGTCTTCTGGATCTATGGCTCTCAGCATGCATGGTCTACTGTGCTGGGAGATTTAAAGGTATCCAGTATGAGAGGCGGCCCCACTTCTACACACCAGGACTCTGGATGGTGTGATACTGTTCCAACCACTTCCCCAAATTAATTGACTGGTTAAGAGCAGGAACCTCAAAATGTGATCTCTTGCTAATTAATTTCACCTTTAGAGTCTTATTTATTTATTTACCTTTGATGGAGAAGATAAGATAGAGTCTCTAGCGATCCACATAAAACTGAATGATAGAAAATCTATTCTTGGGGAGAAGGCTTCTAACTTACAATTGCTGTCTTACTGACAGATCGATTTTTGTTACTAATCAGCTGCTCTGTTAATGGTTTCTGTGAAACACATCTATTTCACAACTAATGGAGAAATCTCTGCTTTGAACAGTTTCAGGGCTTTCAATTCATATGAGAAGCAAGTTTTGCAAGTCACTGCCCCCTGGAATATCTACCTGCATGAAGCCACTAAAGGCAGATAAGAGAGACTACCTTGCCCAATAGAGTGACCTTTTTTGTTGTTGTTGTTGTTAAGGTGTCAGGGTCTTGGTAAGTTGCAGAGGCTGGCCTCACACGTATGATTCTACTGCTTCAGCTTCCTGAGTCATTAATATTACAGGCATTTATCATCATGCCCAGCTTCCAATAGAGTGGCTTTTTTTTTTTCTTTTTTTGCGGGTCTGGGGATGGAAGCCAGGGGCATTCGACCTCCAAGCTACATCCCCTGCCCTACTTTTTATTCTTTATTTTGAAACCAGGTCTCACTAAGTTGCAGAAGGCCTCGCTAAGTGGATGAGGCTGTCCGTGAACAGCAATCCTCCGGTCTCAGCCTCCCAAATGCTGGGATTACAAGCGTGTGCTACCACCCCCGGCTTAGAGTGGTCTTTATAAAAGTCTCTTGATAGATATAATAAAAGGCACCATTTTATTTAGCATATATCATAGGATCTGGAATGGACATATTACATAATTTAATTGACATATTCTTCACAAGAACTATTCCAAGTTATTATCTTCACTTTATAGATGATATCTCCAGGTTACATACCCAATATTCAAACCCAAAACTTTTTTATCTCAACTTCTCTCGACTTTTCACCATATGATATAATCTACTATCCTATTATGACAGGTAGAATGCTAATATTTACATCATGCTTTCATGAATTACCCTGAGCAAAGACTTTTATGCCAGGACTCCAAACCCTTCCAAAGGGGCATTTAAATGAGACAAAAAACTGGAAAATTCTCCTCTTCTCCCTGTTGTTAGTTCCTGTGAAAGTTGCCTATTTGTTATATGCTTTTAAAAAACTCTCCTACAATATTGGATTTATCCTGGCAGTTTTATGGGAGCTAGCAGAATGAATTAACCCATTCATACTATCACCTGTTACTGTATTCAAACAACACAGAGTAAAATGCTGCTTTAAGAGTTATTTCCTTTCTCTGGAAAATTAAAGAAAAGTTGACCATATTGTATAAACAAGAAATTATCTACCCTCATTTAAGTGTAGTGGCACATGCCTATAATTCCAGTACTTGAGAGGCTGAGATAGGAGAATTACAGGTTCGCCAACAACTTAGTGAGGCCCTCTGGAACTTAGTGAGACTCTGTTTCAAAATAATAAAATAAAAAGCTGGGGGTGTACTTCAAAGATAGTATGGCCCTGGGTTCAATCCCTATTATCACAATCCCTAGTACCACCAAAAAAAAAAAAGAATAGGGCCTGATTAATGTGATCTGTCATCTGTCTTTGCACCATGCACAGGAATCAACTCGAGATAGATCAAAGACTTAGAAATTAGACCAGAGACTGTGAAGTTATTAGAGAAAGGCTAGGATCAACATTCCAACATATAGGCACAGGTAGTAACTTTCTCAATAAGGCTTCCAAAGTGCAGGAAATTAAAGCAAGAATTAACAAGTGGGATGGCATCAAACTAAAAAGTTTCTTCTCATCAGAGGAAACCATCAAGACCTAAAGAGGATGCCTACAGAATGGAAGGTCTTTACCAGCCACTACTCTGATAGGGGGCTAATATCCAGAATCTATAAAGAGCTCAAAAGACTACACTAGCAAAACAAACAATCCAATCAAGAAATGGGCAACTGAACTGAATAGACACTTCACAAAAGAAGAGATACAAATGGCCAATAGATACATGAAAAGATATTCAACATCATTAGCCATCAGGGAGATGCAAATCAAAACTATGCTGAAATTCCATCTAACCCCAGTCAGAATGGCAAGCATAAAGAAATCAAACAACAGCAAATGCCGGCGAGGATGTGGGGAAAGAGGAACTCTTTTACACTGTTGGTGGGAGTGCAAACTAGTTCAGCTGCTATGGAGATCAGTGTGAGGATTCCTTAGAAAACTGGGAATAGATCCACAATTTGATCCAGCTCTACCACTCCTGGGTATCTTTCCAAAGGGCTTTAAATCAAAGAACTACAGTAGCACGCATACCCATGTTCATAGCAGCACAGTTTGTAATAGCCAAAATATGGAACCAAACTAGGTCTCTATTTTTTTTAATTGGTGCACTGTATTCATATATCATAGTGGGATACAAACTTTTGTAGACATACATGCACACATCGCCCAGTCAGCCCCCACCCGATCCCCACCCCATTCCCTCCCCATCCCTCCTTCCCATGCTTGGCTTAATGGTTGACATCTAGTATTATAGCAATTTATCCAAAATTAAAAATGATAATCTCACATAACAGTTTCATTTGTCTGATACCAAGCTTTTGATGACTTAAAGATAACATTTCAATATTTCTTTTTGCTTTCTTTCTTACCAGAGAATATTTTTTTTCTATTTTTTAAGTGAAACTATCATATATTTATATATTTATTTTTCAGAAAAAAATCTATCCTAATATGGAATATGGATTCTAGATACCCAAAACGATCTTGAAAAAGAACAAAGCTAGAAGAAATATATTTTCTGATTTCAAACCATATAAAGCTACAATAATTGAAACAGTGTAGTACTGTTCTAAAGGCAGAGATATAAACCATTGGAGTTAAATACAAGCCTAGAGCTAAATTCTTCCCTATATTGTCAAGTTATTTTTGACAAGGTTTCCACGAACATTTGGTGGTGGAAATAATAATCTTTTAACTAAATATTGTTGAAACATAATAATTACATGGAAAAGAATAAAATTGGACCCTTACCTAATCCCATATACAAGTATTAACTCAAAATAGATAAAAGACCTAAATATAAATCTTAAGATTATAAACTTTTAGAAGAAAATCTGGGTCATAAAACCTCACCACATTGAAATTGGCAGTGATTTCTTGGATATGATTTCAATGGCACAGGCAACAGAAGAGTATACCAACTCCCTAAAAAAATAAAAAAAAATATTGTATATCCAAAGACAATGTAAACAGAGTTAGAAGTTACTAATAGAATGGGATAAAATATTTCCAAATGCTATATCTGAAGGTATATTAATATTCCAACTAGAAATCCTAAAAATTAACAACAATAAAGGCAAACAATGCAATTTAGAGATAGGTAAAAGACTAACATAAATAATGAATCTCCATAGATAACCAATCTTGGTTGTCTGTTGGATGGAAACTCTTGTTTCTCTGGTTCTGGTGTGTGTTACCTATTTCTTCTTTGTAGTTAATCTCTTTGAATATTTTCTCTAGTGCTGGTTTTGAAGACATAAATTCCTTCAGTTTCTGTTTGTCATGGAAGTTTCTTATTTCTCCATCTAATTTTATAGAAAGTTTTGCTGGGTAGGAAATTTTTGGCTGGAAGTTGTTTTTTTTTCAGAGTTTGGAATATGTTACTCCAAGCCCTTCTGGCTCTCATGACTTGGTTTGGGAAGTCTGGAGTGATTCTAATTGGTTTGCCTCTGAATGTCACTTGGCCCTTTGTTTTTGTTGCCTTTAAGATTCTCTGCTTGGCTTCCACATTGGTCATTTTGACAATTATGTGGCATGGGGATCCTCTTCTCCGATCCTGTCTAAAGGGAGTTCTATAAGTTTCCTGGATCTGTGTATCAACCTCTTGCTCTATGTTTGGAAAATTTTCTGCTATTACTTCCTTGAAGAGCTTGTTGATCCCTTTGGTATCACTTTCTTTTCCCTCCTCTATTCCAATTATTCTTAGGTTAGCTCTCTTAAAATGGGCCCATATTTCTTCAATGTCAGATTCCTGCTGTCGGATATTTTTTTCTAGATTAGAAACTATGCGTTCATTTTTGGAATGATCATCTTCTAAGAGCGAGATTCTGTTCTCCATGTGGTCTAATCGGTTGTTTGTGCTTTGAATTGAGGCCTTTACTTCATTAATTGCATCCTTTATCTCTTTTTGGCTCTCTCTGAGTTCTTTTCGAAGCACCTCTATTATTTCTACAGTTATTTTCCTGATTTGATCTTCTAGAAATCTCTGATTTTCTGTTGTATCGGGTTCTGATGTTGTGGGGTTGTGGGCATTCATTGCTCCAGTGTTATTCCTCTTTCCCATGATTTCAGAAGCTTGTGCCTTCTCTGGGTTCTTCCCTTGGGTCACTATGACTTCACTTAAGGTGCTCTGGATCTCGAGTCTGTAGTATCTCTGACCCTACTACTCCTTTACTGGGTTGTATCACAGAGTCTCCGACCCAGGGAGTTGATAGAGGCTGCTTTAAACTATGGGGGGTGCCAGGTTGCACATTCTCCTATGGTGTGATATCTCTGCCACCACCACTCCCCCACTGGGTCGAGTCCCAGGAAGTACAATACTGGGATTTCTCCTCTGTGTCCCGCAATTTGACTCACTGTTCTTCAGTTCGCAGATGTAGCTGTACTGGACTCGTTGAATTCGCTGCTGCTGCCGCCGGTGGCAATATGGCGCCGCTGCTACGCCCTCGGCCATGAGGCTGGCGTATTTCTTCTTGGTTTTGAATTCCACTCTGAGTCCTTGCAGCGTGTGCTGAGCTCAGCCACTGGGAGCTTTAGATGTTCCCTGCACTGAAAAATCCTGCCTGGCTGTTCCGCAGCGGCTTACCTCGGCTTGCTGTAGCCGTCCGGTGAACTTGCTGCTGCCGCCGGCAGTATGGCGCTGCTGCCGCGTCCTCGGGCGTGAGGCCGGTGTATCTCCTCTGTGGCTCTGAGCTCTGTTCTCAGTCCGCTTTCTCTCTGGAGCCTGGTGATTTTTTTGTTTCTCTGGTGATGGTGTTTTCTGGCTATGAAAGGCACTGATTTTGTGGTAATGGAGATTGGTTGTTAGCAGGACTCTTAAGCCCCGCTTTTCTCGGTCGCCATCTTCCCGGAAGTCCCCCCTAGTCTCTATTAACAGATGAATGGATTGCAAAATTATGGGAAATACACACAATGGATTTCTATTTAGCTATAAAGAAGAATAAAATAATAGCATTTGCAAGAAGATGGAAGGAACTGGAGAACATTATGTTAAGTGAGATCAGTCAAGTACAGAAAGAGAAGGGACATATATTTTCTCTAATATGCCCAAGCTAGGGAGTAGTGGTAATACCAGAGGGACTCCAGATGATGGAGAGAAAATCTCAGCAAAGCTAGAATGGAAGGATAGGAAAGGAAGAAAGCTGAGGTTGTTCAATGGAGGAGCTACATCCGAATATGTATAATAGTAAAAATATAGCATGGTGAACCTGGACACTCATTATTGGGAGGGTGGAAGGGGAATTAGGGGGGAGAAAGCATGAAGCACAGTCTAAATATACACCATTTTCAATATGTTCCACATATAATAAAATAAAATATGAAAAAAAGAATCAAAATTAGGGCTGGGGGTGTAGCTCAGAGGTAGAATGACTCTGGGTTCCACCCCCAGGACAGGAACAAAAAAAGGAAAATGAAGACAAAACATTTACTTCCTGTGAGATTTGAGTCGAGTAGAATTCAGTATGAAAATCTAAAAAAATAAATAAATTACTTAAAGGAGTATAAAAAGAATTGTCAACTCTTCAATATGCTCGGTGACGTGTTAAGATAACAATGGCCTGTGGAAAGAAAGAGTTTTAGAAAAACAGAATCCTGGCACCTGTTTACTTCTTAATACCACATGATTCATCAAGCATTAAAAATTATAATGGCTCTAGCCGGGTGTGGTGGCGCACGCTTGTAATCGCCGCGCTTGGGAGGCAGAGACAGGAGGATCTTGCTGGTTCAAAGCCAGCCGCGCTGGCTTAAGAGACCCTGTTTCCAAATAAAAATATAAAAATAGGTCTGGGAGTGTAACCCAGAGGTAGAAGGGTTTCCAGGAACCCCAGTACCACTAAAAAAAAAAAATTATAAACCTCTGGCTTATAACAAAATGGTTATTCCATGTTCCCTAAAAATAAGTATTGGATGCAAATCTTTCTTTTAAAGGTTTCCCATATCTATCCTTACTTTTATTAGAAGTGTGAAGAACTACTTTATAAGTTCCTAATGAAAATACAATGTGGTAGCACATGCCTGTAATCCCAGCAAGTGAGAGGCTGAGACAGGAGGATCATAGGTTGGAGGCCAACCTCAGCAACTTAGTAAGGCTCTCAGCAACTTAGTGAAACCCTGTTTAAAAACAAAGAATAAAGTACTGTGGGTATAGATTAGAGGTAGAAGGCATTTGGGATCAATCTTCAGTAACACACACACAAATATATATATATATATATATATATATATATATATATATATATATATATAATGTTTATTACAGCACAGTACCTTTTCAGAAAATAGAGTTTGTGATCCATACACTATCAGTCAAGTCACTAATCAAAGTTTTTGATACAGTAAAAAGAGATGCCTAAACTCTCTTTTTACTTGTATCAAATTTGATAATTATTACATCAAATGGCATTACCATTAATTTGCATAGTGTTTGTGCTATTCTGGGAAATCAGTTGTTTAACTTTAAATCTGACACAGTATTTTTGTGTGTGTGTGGTACTGGGGTTCCTGGAAGACCTTCTACCTCTGGAATACACTCTCAGACCTATTTTATATTTTTATTTGGAAACAGGGTTTCTTAAGCCAGCAAGGCTGGCTTCAAACCTATGCGATCCTCCTGTCTCCTCCTCCCAAGTGCAGGGATTACAAGCGTGCACCACCACACCCAGCTGACACAGTATTTTAATAGTATTGAAGAATTAAATAATCTACATACCATTTAAAATAACTTATGATATGATCATAGAATACAACACTGGTGTGTGTGTGTGTATGTCTGTGTGTTTGTGTGTGTGTGTGTGTGTGTGTGTGTGTGTGTGTGTGTGTGTGTTTACTGTACTACAGATAGAACTCAGGGGAATTCTACCTCTGAGCTATACCTTCAGCCCTATTTTTTATTCTTTATTTTGAAACAAGGTCTCACTAAGTTGTGGAGGGCTTCACTAAATAGCTGAGGCTGGCTGCAAACCGTGATCATCTTGTCTCAGCCTTCCAAGACTGGGATTACAAGCGTGTACCACCATGCCTGGAAACACTAGTATATTTTAAGAAACATTTGCAAAGAAGTTTTATTGCTACAAGAATGTTTTTTTAGAAGATAACTCTAAGAAAAAATTAAGATATAAAATTATTCCCAATGAATAAAATATGTAAATATATAAAATATTAGAAAGTAGTATAGCATAATATTAGCAGTATTCATATATGGAAGGTAAAGTGAATAATGTACATCTTCATCTTTATTCTTTTTAATAGTTCTGATGTTTTTCAAGAATACATATTTACTTTTAACAAGAAGAAAATATTTGGTCAATTAACAGGAAGAAAAATAATTACTATGAGGAATCTGAAAATCCATCAAATAAATAAGTGTTGGCTTTGTCAATGAAAAATATCCCCAATCTCATTAGATATATCTATATTTGGGTATAAAACATTTTTAAAAGTATATCTGTATAAAACTGTAGGATCTTAATATATTACATGGAATTTCGGTTTTATGCAACATTGATTTATGGATGTCCATTGTTTTATGCTAAAAATAGAATAGAAGCACTCGGTACAGTGTGCTGTCAATAAATATTCATTGAATTAATGAATTAGTACAAAATGATTCTTCAGGTTGTAATGAGTGGAGAGGCTGTCAATGACCACTTTCTTTTTATCCTTGTAATCCTGTTTACTCTTTAGTTTTAATCAACATGCAAGTAACTTTATAAGCATTTGTTCCATAAACATGTTAATCATAATTTTCTCTGAGCTTCCCTGGTATAATTAGCTTTATAATACCTATAAAAGGAAAATGAATCCAACTGATGCTAAAATCACATGTCTCTAGCCAGTTTTGGTGGTCCAGGCCTGTAAGCCTAGTACTTCAGAGGCTGTGACGGAAGGATCCCAGGTTGTGGCCAGTCTTAGCAACTTGGTGAGGCCCTCTGCAACTCAGTGAGACCCTGTTTCTAAATTTAAAAAAAAAATAGAGTTGAGGATGTAGCTCAGAGGGAAAATGCCCCTGGGTTCAATCCCCAGTAACACACACATAATCAAATAAATAAATAGATAAATAAAACCACATGTGTCTTCTTGAGCGTGTTACTTCTTTCAGTCAATAGAAAAGAAAGCATCAGATTCTCAAACTTGAGCACAATTGTTTGAAAACAGAAAGAGAAGCTCCTCCCAGAGCAAAAACGGTTCCCAGTGTTTCCTTGAGCGGAGTTTGGCAGCCAAGTCCATGGATATCACCAAGCGCAGATTACTCGCAGCTCTGCTTCCACTGTCTTGTTGGCAAAATCTTTGAAACTCTGGAAGTGTCATGCTCAGAATCTAGGCCTCAGTGGAAACGGTAAGCTATGGATTCCTTTAAGTCTCCCCCCAAAACACGGTGACAAAATCCATCCACGTGGGAATTCACTTATCTTTAATGGTAGTGTTTTATTTTTATACTCTTAAGGACTTTGCAGCCATTCCCCAAATCTCCTTTTTCCACTGACTTAGAGGCAATTTAGGACCTCTTTCTCACAAGTTTGTAGTAGTAAGTCAATTTATCCTAAGATAAATTAGACAGTTCTAGTAAGTTAGTACTAGTAAATAAGTATATCCTATTTCAAGATAGAGTATTATTGGTGGTACTGGGGTTCCTAGAAGCCCTTCTACCTCCAGGCTGCACTCCCAGACCTATTTTAATACTTTTTTATTTGGAAACAGGGTCTCTTAAACCAGCACGGCTGGCTTTGAACCTCCGCGATCCCCCTGTCTCCGCCTCCCAAGCGCGGGGATTACAAGCGTGCGCCACCACGCCCGGCTTAAAATATTTTAAATTTACTCTTTGTTTTATCTTTTCCCCATGCTTTGGGACTATCAAGAATTTTAGAATGGGGGAAGGGGATAACATATAAAGCAAAATAACCCAAAATAAAAATCAACACCAGATAAAAAATCCACTGAAATATATATACACATATAACCACTCTCATAGACACTTAAGAAATACTGTCTGATATAATTGGCTCTGGGTAAAAAATAAAATTGGCTTTGAACTTCTGGGAAAACACAGACCAATAGAAGTCAATTATATAGTATTCATTGTCCAAAAGAAGAAAACTTAAGACTTTCTCAATCCAAGAAAAAAATGTATAGCATTCACTTCTGAATGAAATGACTCAGTGGACTTGTGTTGGGAATGCTTAATGATATGGTACACATGATCTCAATAATATCTCACAGGGTGCACAGATGCAGATTGCATTAGGCTGATTCTTATTGTGCCCTTCCAAACAGGCCGATTTCATGATACTAAAAAACAACCCAGGGAGATCAGTCTACACTGAATCAAAATAGAGTCCTCAGGATGTCACTTTCTTCGATTTTATCATGAAACTGGAATGAAAGCCACCTAAAAAACAAAAGGGATACATTGATTTACTTTTGATTATTCATGTGCCCATGAAAGTAGATATGAAATGCCACAGACTGAAGGAGGTTCTAACCAAATTCCTTAAGATCAACCATATAGTGGGGTTAATATTCCTTAATAAACCAGTTCATCCAGAGGAGCCATGCTAGCTTAGCTAACAAAGGTGCCTGCACATAGCTAGGTTTTGCCCAACCTTGGGACTGCTGTTAGGCTGAATTGCTTTTTTATAAGTGCATTTTTAAAATGTCTGATTGTAACATTTGATGTCTGTATGGGGAGAACCTGTGACTAAAAGGAAAAAATATTTGGAAATTGTCCAGTAAAATAGCATTTGGGCTAAAAGTAATTCTGCCCAAACTTGGCTTCGCTAATTAAAATCAGGCCTGGGACAGTTAATCAGCCTCTTTGAGCTTATTTCCACTTAGAAAAATGGTAATATGTGATTGAAGATCAAATGACTTAAATAACTTGAAAGTGCCTTTTACATTATAAACACCAAGTAGATGCCAGAGATTATTCTCACACTTGTTAAAGTTTGTAAAAGTGACCATCAGAACTTTGTTCTGTACTTGCTAATCAAACTAAAGGTTCTGATTAAGACCTCAATAATCCCCCCTAAAATTATTGTAGTGTTTAATTTTATGTGTCAGCTTGACTAGAAAAAGGGATGACCATGTGGCCATCAAAACATTTCTGGTGCATGTGAGAGTATTTCAGGAAGAGATTGGGGTGTGCGTGCGTGTGTGTGTATGTGTGTGTGTGTGTGTGTGTGTGTTACTGGGGGTGGAACTTAGGGGCCTCCTCAAACCTATTTTATTTTTTTATTTGAAACAGGGTCTCACTAATTACTAAGAGCCTCAATACGTTGTGGAGGCTGACTTTCAACCCATGAACCTGCCATCCTCCTGTCTCAGCCTCCCAAATACTAGGATTACAGGCATGGACCACCATGCCCAGTTTAGATATTAGCATTTGAGTCAGACTGAGTAAAGAAGACAGCCCTCACCTAAGTGTGTGAGTATCATCCAATACATTGTGGACAGAAGCAGAACAAAAGAGGTAGAGGAGGGCCCTAATGCTGAGACACCCATCTCTTCTTGTCCTGAACTTGGGTACTTGTGCTTCTCAGGCCTTAAGACTTGGACTGGACCCACAACATTGGCTCCAGTTGTTCTAAGGTCTCTGAGTTGGAACTGTAGCTACACCTGGTACTCCTGGTTTTCTGGGGCTTCCGGCTTGCAGAAGGCAGTTCATGGGTCCTCCAAGTGCCCATAATCTTGTGATTTAATCCTCCACGATAAATCATTTTCTACATATCTCTATATCTCCTGTTGGTTTTGTTTCTCTAGAAAACCCTGACAAGTACATGGGTTAGGTTTAACAATTATTTGAGTATGTATTAAATGTTCTCAATGGGACAAAGAAAATTAAATCAGGGTCCCTTAATATAGAAGAACTTAGGATGTAACCCAGAGAACAGCCTGCTATTTAATGATGCAGTGAGTATTCCTGGCAATATTAACTCTGCCAGTTGAGAGTTGCTGAAGCTAAGAGCCTCGTGTTTTGTCTGGGAAGACTTCTTGAAGCAGCAAGATGCCCGGGAAGCTTTCCTCTTCTTGATCAGGCCCTCTGTGATCTTGTCATATTGTTTTCATTAAAAGGTGCTTAACATCTTGTAAAATGTTTCAAGAATTTTAAAAAATTGTCCTAGGATTTTTAAAAATTGCATGCTGTATCCCAGTTTCTATATGAGAGTAAATGTTATTGCCTGAGCTCAGATCTTAAAAGATGATTAAGTTTGAGCCATGTTTACATTTTATAGGCAAAGGAGACAATTTTCCTTCTGGATACTGGGAGCACTATACTATACACCATGGTTAGATGTCAAGACAGATCAAGATGCCAGTTTAATTATGTTTAAAGAATTGGAAAGCCCTCTCCTTCCTTTAAAACCTATAATTAGCCAGGTGTGGTGGCACACATTGTAATCCCTGAGCTTGGGAGGCGGAGACAGAAGGATCGAGCAGGTTCGAAGCCAGCCTTGCTGGCTTAAGAGACCCTGTTTCCAAATAAAAATATAAAATAGGTCTGGGAATGTAGCCCAGAGGTAGAAGGGTTTCCAGGAACCCCAGTACCACCAAAATAAGTAAATAAATAAATAAATAAATAAATAAATAAATAAAATAAAATCTGTAGAGAGTTTACTTCCAAAATCAGGATAGATAAAAAATATAACCCAAATTAGATTCATATAGAAGTTGAGATGGAGCCAGGTGTGGTGGCAAACGCTTGTAATCCCAGCATTCGGGAGGCTGAGACCGGAGGATCGAGGTTCACGGACAGCCTCAGCTACTTAGTGAGGCCCTCCACAACTCAGTGAGACCCGGTTTCAAAATAAAGAACAAAAAATATGGCAGGGGGTGTAGCTCAGAGGTCAAATGCCCCTGTGTTCCATCCCCAGACCCGCAAAAAAAAAAAAAAAAAAATTAAAAAGAGAAGTTGAGATGGTCTTAAAATACCAAAATAAGCAGACATATTTAAAAGAAAAGTAAACCTAATTTCACAGACCAGTAGTGATCACTCAAGACAGTCAGAAAATTCCATCTATTAACTTTAAAATGACAACTAGAAATTATTGTAAGAGATCTTTTAAATTATTTTTGTTTTAGTGTCAAATCTTATTTCAAAAATGTTTTATCTGACTTCTATTTATTTTTATTCTTTAAAAATATAACAGAATTCTCAATAAAATTTCCAGGGCTCAGCTGAGTGTGGTGGCACATGCTCTGTAATCAGAATTTAGGAGGCTGAGATAGGATTATAGGTTCGAAATTTAGTGAGACTCAGAAATTTAATGAGACTCTCAGCATCCTAGCTAGACCTTGTTTCAAAACAAAAATAAAAAGGGCTGGGGATATAGCTTGGAGATAGGATGCCTCTAAGTTCAACTCCCTGTCTGTCTGTCTGTCTGTCTGTCTGTCTGTCTGTCTGTCTCTCTCTCTCTCTCTCTCTCACACACAAAAAAAAAAGAAAGAAAGAAAGAAAGAAAGAAAGAAAGAAAGAAAGAAAGAAAGATGTTCCAGGACTGAAGGAGAAAGTATAAGATGATCCTAGACTGTCTGTTAGTACTAAAAAGTAAGGAAATACTTAATTGTGAAGATTGTGTAAAAGAAACAGAAGAGTAAACTTTAAAAAAATTGTCAAAATCGGGGACAACAGGAGCAACAAAATAACAATAATACTTAATTTTAACCCATATGTAAAAATAAGACTCCAGGAGTCCATAGTGATGTAAGTAATAAGTAAAACAAAAACTGAAGAGAAATAAAAGTTCTTCATTAGAGTAGAATTCCAACTAATACACGTAAACAGTGATGGAAATAGACAATTAGCATTTGGCAAACTAACAGTAATAATTGTTATAGTTGTGAACCAACAGATGCTAAGCTTTGGGGCTCAAAGAATGATGAGAAACTGGATAATCATATAATATTGACGTGTCACCTCCCCACAGATACTTATTAATTGAAAAAAGAAAAAAATAACAGTAGATCTAGAGGGGAGTAACTAGCCAGTTACTACTTTAACAGAGTGATGAAAGTTAATGTCAGCAGTAATGGGGCAAATCAACAGCCCATGCTTCTTAATGCAAAACACTGAGAATTACACAATATAACCTTTCAGGAATTCTTGAAAAAATGCCAAATATAAATTTAATCAAAGGAATCTCAGACAAGTCTCACTTGAGGGACTCCAAAAAAAGTCCGAGGTTCATGGAAGACAAACCGATAAACTATACCAGATTAAAAGGGAAACTGAAGAGATGACATTTTCATTCAAACTTTGATTCTGAGTTAAGGGTATTGACTACACATTATACTTCAGGATTTCACCTAGCGAAGAGCGCAGTAGAAAGCATTAAGCAAAATGATTATGCAGTAAACACTTATTGATTTCTTATTACTGTGCTAACAGAAATAAAAGACAAACTTGCTAGCAATGACAGGGAGAAGAAAACATACAAAAATTAGTTATATAATCATGCAAATGAGAATTCATCAAGCTGATTTAGCTGAAGAATGAATTAGTGGAAAAGGAAACAGGTTATAAGGACTCTCTAGAATGCAACAAGGAAAAAAGTGATAATATGTGAGAGATAAGAGAACAAAGACAAAAGATCTAATGCACTTAATTTTAGCCCCAGAAGGAGAAGAGAAAGGATATGAAACACTTGAACATATAAAAATAGCTGCACTTTTCAAAATTAATAATACTAGTTCAGAAATTCAAAAAGGAGCCGGGCCTGGTGGTGCCTGTTTGTAATCCCAGCATTTGGGAGACTGGGACAGGAGGACACCGGTTTACAGATACCCTCAGCTACTTAGTGAGGCCCTCTGAAACTCAGTAAGACCCTGTTTCAAAATAAAGAATAAAATATAGAACTGGGGATGAAGTTTAGAGGCAGAATGCCTCTGGGTTCCATCCCCAGTACTGGAAAGAAAGAAAGAAAGGAAGAAAGAAAGAAAGAGAGAGAGAGAGAAAGAAAGAAAGAAAAAGAAAGAAAGAAAGAAAGAAAGAAAGAAAGAAAGAAAGAAAGAGGAAAAGAAGAGAAATTCACATATAGATGTATCACACTAAGGATATATAATGTCAAGGTCAAAAGAAAAATTTCAAAAATACCTAGCCTTACTCCCAGAAATATCTCAATGGAAAATTGATGAAACAGTTCCCAGAGCATGAACCAAGGCATTTTATTTTCCAAAGATACTATTGCCTAAGTAAAAATACTTTTGGTTTCCTTTAACAAGTAATATAATACAAGAGTCAATTAATGTACAGACCATTAAAATTCTTCAGAAAACATTTAATTTTGCTTTCAATATCAGTATAATTATTCAAAGAAGGCAAATTTTAAGGACTTCCATCATTAAATAGACAAAGTAAAAAGAAATAAGTCACTAAAAATATAAACATGGTTTAACTCTCTGGGTTTAGATAGAGAAAATTATTAATTTTTAGAGATTTTTTTGTCACATTTTTAAAGTGTACGATTACTCATCAAGTTTCTTTTCTAAAAGATTCTGAAAATCCCTTTTAAAAATTTAAAAGCTGAAGACTGACTATCATTTTTAAGAATGAAGACATCTTAACAGGTTTGAAGAAAGTGGCCTGAGGAATCTGTCATAGTATTAGAGGGAACCAAGAACAGTGTTCAATTCTCAATTCTAGACTCAATTAACTGTGCAATTTGGACAGACCAGTCCACCTAAGTGGGCACAGCTATTTCTTTCTGGGACTGGAGACTGAACCCAGAGGCCTCTACCTCCATTTCCAGACCTTTTAAATTTATTATTTTGTTTTGAAACAGGGTCTGTCTGAAACAGGGTGCTGAGTCATACTATGTTGCTGAGGCTGGTCTCAAATTTTCGAACTTCCCGTCCGAGCCGCCCAAGTACCGGGATTATAGGCATGCATCACCACTCCTGGCCTCATAGCTGCATCTACTGCCTACAATTCTATGTCTTAGTCCATATTTACTTTGAAGTAAATCTAGATCCCACCAAGGATCATGCACCGAAGTTTTATGGCTCCAGTTCTTATCCACAAGGGCAAGACATTAAGCATCCACATTATTAGTGTATTAGGAACACCCAGAACATCATATTTTTAATGATTTATACCTTCTTCCTATTTGTACTTTGTTTGGGGGTCTTCAGGTAATGCTTCCAAAAGCAAGGCAAATATTTCCCCTGACACCATAGTTCAGGGTCTCTTTGGGCACTTTGTGATGTCTCTGGAGACCTCAGATCACCGAAATAGGTGTTCTATTGTTCCCTCTTTGCATGTCTTCCGTCACTGGGCCCCAGGAAGTGCTGCCTTGAGCTCTCCATGTGCAGAGAGAGAGATCAGTGGTGGTGTTCTGTTTCCTGTAGTTTCCACACTCCCAAGAGTAACTGCTCCGAGTTTGGGTGAATAAGGAGAGAAGGGAAAGAAAGAGGAGGCATCTACAAAAACATAGATGTGGAGCAGCACAAGCCAGGTGCTCAGTGTGCATGTTCTCTTTGTGGCTGCTCACCCTGCACAGGCAGTTAGTGTGCCTTAGAGGATGAGGGTCCTTCCTGCATAGAGATGTGATGGGGTGACTTAATCAGGGATCATCCAGCCTGAACATTTCTTTTTTAAATATATATTTATTGGTGCATAGTAGTCAAACATCTTAATGGAATTAAAAAAAAAAACTCATGGAGATATACATGCACACATCACCCACTTAGCCTCTATCCAACCCCCATTCCATTCCCTCCCCCTCCTTCATTCCCAGGCTTGATTTAGTCATTGACTTTGATACGTTTATGGACTCAGAGCATCTCAGAAACAGATTGCAGGTTCCAGGCCAGCATATAGTAATTTTTCAAGACCTTGTTTCAAAATAAAAAATAAAAGCTATGCATGGTGGTGCACACTTGTAATCTTATTACTTGGGAGGTTGAGACAGGAGGATTGCAAGATCATGGCTAGCCTCAGCAAGTTAGTGAGGCCTTCTACAACTTAGTGAGACTCTGTTTAAAAATAAGAAATAAAATAGAACTGGGATGTAGCTCAGAGGTAGAAGGCCCCTGGGTTCAATCCCCAGTACCAAAAATAATAAATAAATAAATAAATAATTTTGAAAGGGGCTGGAGTACAGCTTAGAGGTAGGATGCCCTGGGTTCAATCCCCACCACAAAATAAACAAAAACAACAGGTTTGTATTGTTGGGGGGGAAGAGCTTTTAACAACCTAATACATATACTCTAAAATAAATAATTGAGCTGGAAAAGTGGCACTTTCATAGAGTAACATAGGTACTGATGGCTTTGGAGATTGAAAAGATGGTTTGTGTTCATGATAAACAGAGAGCAGCCATCACTAGGAGTCAGCATGAGGTCACCAAGAACAGGACTGTCAGGGTCAGCTCAGTCCTTTCAATAGGGAAGTTAGACCGGTAGAAGACAAAAGGCAGCAGACAAAGCCTAGTAAGATTTTATTGAAACACTTGACGTATGTTCTGTGCCACTCCTATGGGCAAGATGGAGCGGTTGAGTTGGAAATTAGAAGAGAGGTAAATCTGTAGACTGATGAATAATTAATGGAGCTGGGCCATTTGGGGTTCAGGTTTCCAGGTAGAATGACACAGAGCTCTCACATAAGCACTTCCTTGTTCTACATTTTTATCAGCCATCTGAAAAAGGCAAGAATTGCCCAAATTGTATTGGATGGGCCAGATGACTCCATCCATACCCAGACACACTAGGCTCGGGATGCCCAACTGAAGAAGGACATGGGGAAGCTAGAAGATGTTCTGAAGGGAGTGGCTGCTCAGTGACCCAAAGGAGAGGAGGAATCATGTGATGCAGGAAACTGGTGCGGCGCATGGGGATACTCACTGGAAACCAGGAGACACAAGAAAGAACAGCCAAGGCACAGTGTGTTTTACTTGGATCAAGGTGTTGTGACCAATGGGTAAATGACAGGAAGGCATCGAAATTTGGTATAGGAAGAACTTTCAGGATGTTAGAGACTGTCAAAGAAAAAACATTATGACAATGATAATTGGAAGCTAACAAATCTCTGTGGAGGAATCTATAAATTCTAGCAGAAACGGTTAAAGGAATTTAACAACTTATGCTACATACATAGACTGGAGCCCAACAGAAGATTAATCAATTTTGAAGAAAAGGCCAAACATTATTTTTATCCAAACAATATAATCCATCATTAAGCCTTATTAATAAAAAATTATGGACATGGTATAGCAACAAATAAATAAATCCTTGATGTAAGGGAACTTGGTACTTGACAGAGAGCATGCAAGTCAAGTGGCAATACAGGCGGGCAGTCCTGTGGGTGTTGTTGAAGAAACCGATGAATAATAAAGGGGAAAACATAGTTGGAAACTTTATACAATACATAAAGAGGGATGTAAGTGGATTAAAGAAGTAAAAGTGAAAGACAAACTCTACAGTGAATAGAAGAAAATGTAGAAGTCAATACTTGAGATTTGGGGAGTAGGCAGGATCTAAAATTCCCAGAGCACCAGGGAAACTATTTGTTTGTCTATTTTTAAATTAAAGATTTTGAGCCAGGCGTCATGGTGCACGCTTGTAATCCCAGCATTTGGGAGGCTGACACAGGAGGATTGTGATTCGCGGCCAGTCTTAGCTACTTAGTGAGGTCCTTTGCAACTCAGTGAGACCCCGTTTCAAAATAAATAATAAAAAATAAGACTGGGCTGGGTGTGGTGGCGCACGCTTGTAATCCCCGTCCTTGGGAGGCGGAGACAGGAGGATCGCGCAGGTTCGAAGCCAGTCGTGCTGAATTAAGAGACCCTGTTTCCAATTTAAAAAGTATAAAAATAGGTCTAGAAGTGTAGTCCAGAGGTAGAAGGGTTTCCAGGAACCCCAATACCACCAAAATAAATAAATAAATAAATAAATAAATAAATAAATAAATAAATAAATAATAAATAAGGCTGAGGGTGTAGCTTAGGGTTGAATTCCCCTGGGTTCCATCCCCAGTACCACAAAATAAATAAATAAGTAAATAAATAAATAAATAAAAATTAAGAATTTTGAGAGTTGGGTGTGGTGGCGCACACTCACAATCTCAACATGTGGGAGGTTAAAATGAGAGGATCATGGTTCACAGACAGCCTCAGCTACTTAGGCCCTTTGCAACTCAGGGACCCTGTTTTCAAAATAAAGAATAAAAAATAGGGCTAGGGGTATAGCTCAGTGAGAGAATGCCCCTGGGTTCCAACCCCAGTACTGCAAAAAAAAAAAAAAAAAAAAAAAGAAAAGAAAAAAAAGAAAATTAAGAATTTTGGATGATCACAAATACAAAGTTATCAGATTCTTGGCAAATTAGGAAAAGATATTTACAATATCAATTCAAGAAGTTAATATTTAAGCTATACAAAAACACCACAAGTAAATGTTTAGACTATTATAAGTAAAAGTACACATCTATTTGGAAAATAGCCCTATCAAAATGGTCCCTTGAGCCCTTAGTTTCCCCATTTGTTCACTCAGTAACTACGCATTCGGTGCCTGTCCCATGTGAGCGCTGTTCTAGACAATGGGGATACCCCAGACAAACACTCTGCTGTAAGCTCTTTAATTACTCTATACCATTTTCTACTTCAATAGAAAAATAAATTTGTTTCTTGCTAAATGGATTTTCCTTTAAGTACAATTATGCAATATTAAAGTTGGGAGACATCTTATAGTATATTCTTATAAATCCATGCTTTTGCCCAATAACAAACTTCTCAGGGGCACACACGTGGTTAATAGCCAGCACTTTAGCCAGGTGTGGTGGTGCACACTTGGGAGGCTGAGACAGGAGGATCAGAGGTTCAAGGACAGTGTCAGCATTGTAGTGAGAGTGTCAGCAACCTAGTGAGACCTTGTTTCAAAACAACAAGAACAAAATGCAAAAGGCTGGGCATGTAGCTCAAAAATAGAATGACCCTGAGATCAATCCCCAGTACCCCTTCACACACACACTACCTGACACTTTGTCAGTATTTGGACAACAAACCCAGTGGTTAGTTAGGTCCGGAATGCGTAGGACTGAATCTCACCCATTCTTATAACCTGTGTGTGATCACTGGCATTCCCTCTAAGTTCAAATTACTTCATCAGTAAAATGGCTTTAACAATGATATTTTTAACATAAAGTTGGTGTAAGAATTAAATGAGGCAATATAAAATGGAATAGCAGGCACATGATAAAAACTCAATGTTAGCTATTTTTATTTCTAGGTCTTGATAATGATATGCCATTATCCAAAATATTATCTTCCTGCTCATCCTATTTAAAGCATAACACCTCTGGTTTACTAATCAAATAACTGATTTTTTTTCCCTTTAAGTGATAACAAAGTAGGAATCGCATGGTTGCCCAGAGTGAGTGCCCTAGGGGTGTATGAAATACCGCATTCGTTATCCTGGTGTGTCAGAGCTGGAAGGGGTGGAAAAGACGATTTTTCCAGGTCCAGTCCTTCTACTGCAACACTTTTTTGGATTCAGAACCTAAAGAAGGTGGGTTCCCTGCCCTGGCTTTACCTAGCTAGAACCAGTTACTTAGGTGGTTATGAAACCACACGTAGTTGTCAGTTCTCTAAGGAAAAGATGAATGTCACCCAACTAGCTTTTTTTAAAGGTGTGAGCTAGGGATGTGAATAAAGCTCACTTAATTAGAGACCCAGGTTCAGAACAATCAAAGTTATTCCGCATATAAAGAATGTGCAAGATTTTTTGTTGGCTCTGTCATTTTCCCAGTGGGTGGAGCCAGCCATCCTCATTAGAATAAAGGTAAACAGATTCAGCCCAATTATAAGTGGGGAAGAAAAAAGATGTGCCCTCTGTCATTTTGGGCTGCAGAGGGTGGCCAGTGGCTGAACTCAGGCACTGCTGAGTTGAAGTTTCAGGGAGCATGAGTTCCAAGTCAAAATTGATCGGGATTATCGGCGCTCCTTTCTCAAAGGGACAGGTTAGTACAAAGCCTCGCTTTGGACCATTGAAATTTGTTAGGACACTTAGGACTTCAAAATTTATATGGTGTTACTCTAGTTAGTTAAGTTTCTCTGTACAAGCTGGACAAGGAATGGCAAGTTTTAAATTTTGTGACATTGTATAAATACAGTTCTCAACCCCACCTACCTCCTGTGGCTTCTGATCTTAGTTCAAGTCAGTTTCATTTGAAATGACCAAATGTTTACTCATAAGTAAGCAAATGTATTTTCGTTTGGGTTGAAATTGACTGTTTCTGCATCAAACCACCCTAACTAGGTTTTGTGGTGTTCATTTTCTTTGGTATTTGCTGACTTTGTAGATAGAATTTTTAAAGGACACATTTGTTTTGTTATATAATTCATGACTAGATAAATTTAATAGATTGGCAGCAATCTTCAGACTTCTTTTAATTTGGATAACCGAGGTATCATTGCTTTATGTTGCTTTGCCAATAATTCAAATTACTTTATTGATTCTGTAAAATTATTAGTTCATGGGCTAGGTAGGATACTTTATGTATCTCTGTTCAGTGAAAAGAAATAAAAAAAGTATGCAAGTTGGCAACACTGACAGGCCCAGAGGCTTTATGAGGCTCTAAGTTGCCTTAGAGACACCAAAATGTGAGTCTACACATGCCAGCAACACTTAGACACCGTCTTTCCTCCATCTGGAAACACTCCCTCTCATTCTGGTAATTATAATGAGATGACAGGATGCCTCAGACTTTAACAGTCTGTGCTAAAAGAGGAGAAAAAAAGTGAAAAACAAGTCAATATGTGAGGTGAAACCCTGAAACGCTTAAGGTTGATTTTTTTTTTAAGTACTAGAGATTGAACCCAGAGGTGTGCTACCACTGAGGTATACCTGTAGCCCTATTTATTTATTTTGTACTTATTTTGAGACTGGGTTTTGCTAAGTTGCCAAGGCTGGCCTTGAGCTTGTAATCCTCCTGTCTCAGCCTCCTAAATTGCTGAGATTACAGGTATGTGTCACTGTATCCAGCACTTTTTTTTTTTAAATGGGGTCTTTATCCCAGTTTCTTAGAATGTAGGCAGCCTTTAATCCCTCTTAATATTGACCTCTTGCTGTATACTCGGGCTTGTTGTTGCAAAACAAACTGGGAGAGGTCAGTCGCTAGAGGCTCAAACGCATTTAGACGGTCAGTAAACACTGCCTCACCTCCCCTGGAAAGCCTCCAAAGAGGTCCTGGAGAACAGGACCTTGGGCTGACACGTGTTTTTTTTTTTTTTTTTAAATCCACAGTATGTTCACCTTTTCTTGGAAGAGTTAACACAGGTAGAACAAGAACACACACACACACACACACACACACACGCATGCACACACACGCGAGAAGGAAGGCAAAAATGGAGGTAAAGTGGAAGGAAGGAAGGAAGCGAGGGAGGGAGGGAGGGCAGGCAAGAAGGTAGGAGGCAAGGAGACCAAGCATGCTGGGTGCTGGGCCTCAGTCCTCATGACAGTCCTTATAGCAATAGTATGCTAAAGTTCAGCCTGATGCATTTTCCATTCTCAATAATTCTTCCCCTGGTTCTTCTCCCATTAAAACATAGCATGAGAATGAAGTTTATGTCATATAAGGACTGAGAGAGAGAGATCAATTTTTCTATGCTAAGCCAGCAGTAGAAGGAGAGAATAGCTAATATTTTTATTGGATATTTTTATTTTTATTTGGATAAGTAGGCAAAAAGAGAGAAGTGGGAAGGGACTCAAGGGTTAGGTCTAAGAAATAACTCCATTCTCTGCTCACTCCCTTGCAAGGCAGCAGAAAAACAATGAAGTGCGTATAATTTTTATCCTCTATTTGAGTTAGCCAAGGCCCCAAGAGACATGGTAATTTGGTCAACTGGCCTTGAATGTGTGATTCTAGACAGGGTTACTTGATTCCCAAACCTGTGCTCCTGTCCTGTGCTGATGCTTCTTCTCAGGGCTCAAACCCCTGGCACAGTTTATACTAGTGACCAGTTAAGAGACGGGGCTCCATTTACCAAGTGGATGGAGCTTAGAAAGCAATCTTCATGGTGGGCAGAGGAACCAAACAATAAGCAAAGTTCAATCACGAGAAACAGTATGAACCAAAAAAAAATAAAAGAATGCCAAAGACCCAGGCACGGTGATGCACACCTGTAATTCTAGTACTTGGGAGGCTGAGACAGGAGAATCGCAGGTTCAGAGTCAGCCCTGGGAACTTAGCAAAGCTCTCAGCAACCTTATGAGACCCTATCTTAAATAGAATAGGGTATAGCTTGAAGGTTCAATATAATAGAAATGGGTATACTTGAAGGTTCCATCCCCAGCACTACAAGAAAAATAAAAAGAAAGAAAGAAATCTAGAAAATGTCACTCTGAGTTGTTAAGTGACTGTCTTAGAGTAAATATAATGTCAGTTGAGGGGTCTATAAAATTTGTTCTAAAGCTAGAAATGGAAAGAGGAAAAAGATCAGGGAGCTTTATCAAATTGTTATTTTTTGAGCATCTATTATATATCAATCCTTCATGACAATATATAGTACCCCAAAGTAAAGAAAAAGTTTAGATGGAAATATAACAATGGAGAAGAGAAAAAAAGAGACACAAAACCAAAGGGCAAAATATGAACCAAACAGCACCATAGTGGGGCTAAAGAGGGAGAAATGAGGTCAACTTGATTAGGGGATGGAGAGATTGATCACCAGTCCAATGGGACAGACAGGAGGAAGAGGTTCTGGTGTTCTGAGGCAGAGCTGGGTAAAGTTAGAATAATGCTACATATGTTTCAAAATAGAGGAGATTTTGAATATATTCACTAAAAGAATGATGAGTTTAAGGTGATGGATATGCTGACTTCCCTGAGTTGATCATTACCTAGGTATATATGAGTCACATGGTATCTCATAAATATATACAGAGACTAGGAGTCAACCAAAAAATAAAATAGAGAAAGCAATTTAAGAAAAAGTGGAGCAGAGGAGCAGAATGTATCAGGCAGAGCATGTGCCAGGGACAGGAATTTGACATCGAGGATTTGCCTGGCACCCAGGTCATCTGTCATTTGACTGGGGAAGAGATATTAGCTTACTTTGGGGACATAGCGCCAACCCCAGGGAGAAAAGTGTGTGTGTTTTGGCACATCTCATCTGACAAAAAGAAATGCCTTCCTGAATCTAAAAGCCCTGTTGGAAATTAGAAGCAGAATGATACAGAAAAGAACTATTTCTTTAGCCCTCTGTTAGCAGGGGAGCTGGAGAAGACTAGCAACAAGGGTGGGTGTTAGCTTCTCCAAGTAAAATCATCAAGGAAAGAATTTCTCACCAACTGTTTAAGCAGGCCAGAACTCGAGGTTATGGGTTGGTCTTTGCGATTTTAGTTCCTGGGTGTTGACTTTTTTCCTGTTGCCTGCTTTCTCCCCAGGAGCCCTCCCTCACCACTGTAAGACCTGCATGGGTCCTCCCAGGCCACGTGCTTTCTATTCTGATGACTTTGCCCAAGCTGTTCCCTGCTCCCAAAGCTCCTCCATCACTTCGTTTTCTTGACCTCTCTCTCAACATTGCAAGATTCAGCTCCAAGATCATCTTGTCACGTAGCCTTTGCTAACACACCCTGTCTCTGACCTGCTTAATAGCATCATGTTTTTGTTACTAAGACATCTCTTGTCTGCATTGAAGCAACTACCTGTACACTATAATTGGGATTAAACATCCACATTTTTCATTGGCTTATGAGTGACTTCAAGACAGAAGCCCTTTCCTTTCTGTGCTCCTATCCTCATCTACCTATTAGCGTCATTGGTGCAGTAGGATATGTATGTGGATAGCGTAGTTTGATGGGAAGGGGAGATGCAGGTATTGGAAACCAAAGACACAGACATGAACCTCTAGGCTTTGCCACACATTAGCTGTACCGGCAGGAAAATCATGGAACCTTCATGATTCTAGTTACTCCAGTTTGTCACAGGGGTGATTTAGTCTAACTTGCTGTGAAGATTCAGGGAGAGAATTTCAATTCCAGGCTCTGCAGGACCTCAAAACCAGATAGTCCCCATTCAACAAATTAAGAAGTGGAAGCATTACTGTGGGCATCTGATGGTCATGGTTTTTACTGAGCACTTTTTTTTTTTAATTGTTCAGCCACGAGGAGGAGTGGAAAAAGGCCCTGGGGCATTGAGAAATGCTGGTCTGCTGGAGAAACTTAAAGAACAAGGTAATTTTTTCAGTTGAAAGATGATTAACCCAATTTCCTCACTGCTCTTAAGCAACAGACTCCTAAAAAATTGAATTGTGTCCAGAGTGATATTTATATCATAGAATTAAGGCACTGGCTATGACTTTAAAATAACATTTTATTAGGGAAGCAGGACATGAGAAAAGTGCTCAGGAAATTTTGTTGGTTGAATATCCTCACTCATGCTTGTCTTCCCAGCCAAACCGTCATACAAAAGAATCTATGGCTGGGCATGGTGGTGCACTCTTGTAATTCCAGCATTTGGGAGGCGGAGACAGGATTGTGGTTCACGGACAGCCTCAGCTACTTAGTGAGGCACGTTGCGACTCAGTGGGACCCCGTTTCAAAATGAAGAATAAAAAATAGACTGGGGGTATAGCTTGGAGGTAGAATGCCCCGGGTTCCATCCCCAGTATCAAAAAAAAAAAAAAAATCCATCAGGGTTGGAGTAAATTTTAGGGGAGTCAGGGAAATTGGACCCCCGCTTGTGAAAGGAAGTAAAATGGACACTAATAATAACAGCACCTATTTAATCTTTATATAGTGTATACGCGCACCCACACATATATATGCATAAGTATACAAATGCAAAAATAGGATTAAGTATGTTATCTTTATATATATATTAAAACCCCAATAAAATGTTGGCAGGGCCTTGGAGCAACTGTAGCCCTCGCATATTTCTGGTGGAAATGCAAAATGATATAGCAGGATAGCCTGACAGATTCTTAAACATTTATCTTTTGACCAAGCAGTGGTCTTTTTAGGTATTTATCCAAGAAAAGTGAAAACATATTTCTAAGTACCTGTTCTTGAATGTGTAGCAGCACTGTTTCTGATAATTCCCAAATGGAAACAATCGAATGCCTATCAACTGGTGGATGGAGAAACAAAAAGTGACCCTCCTAGGTGAGAGAGTGTTCAACGATGCAAAGGTCAGACCAATGACTCAGAAAAGAACAGGCATGAATTAAAAAACAACACGCTACATGGAAGAGGCTAGACACAAAAGGCCACGTCATGTGACTTTATTGATGTAAAAGTCTAGAAAGACGAAATCATCTCAAAAGAAAGCAAGTCAGCAACTCCTGGGGGTGGGTCAGGGGTAAAGAAAAGGAAATGTTTCACATATGGGTTGTGGTGGTGCTGGTTATAAGACTGTAGATATACTGCAAGCTCACTGACTTGTACACTTAAGATAAGCAAATTTTAGTAAATAAGAATTATACCTCATAAATCTAGGGAAGGAAGAAAGGAAAGAAGGAAGGAAGACATCAATGCAGAAAAGAAAGCTTGGGTAAATGGACTTGTCCTCAGTTAACAAGCCTAATTTGGTCACACATTATAACAGGTGAAATTTCTTGGAGTTGTTACACAAGCAAATACACACAGACCTAATAAACACAATTAAAAAATGGTTGAACTGATCCCCTATCACAGTTTTACAGAAAGCTCTCTAGTTTTGAAGCTGTTTTCAGGGTCTTTTAGGAAGCACACTCAGATACTTAGGAACTATGGGTTACCTGAAATTTTTGTCATATTAAACAGGTAAAACAAGTTGGGCGTGGTGGCGCATGCCTATAAGCCCAGTACTTCAGAGGCAGAGACAGGTAGATTGCAGGTTCTAGGCCAGCCTCAGCTTAGTGAGGCAGTCTACAACTTAGTGAGACCCTGTTTCAAAATAAAAAATGAGAAATAGAGGTGTAGCTTAGAGGTAAATGCCCCTGGGCTCAATTCCCAGTACTGCAAAATAAATAAAAAAATAAAAAGGTAAAAAATCAGTATTTCCTGAGTTCTCTCAAGTGTGAGCTCAGTGCTAAGCACATAAGTAATTTTGACACCACTACAACCAGGTAGGTACAGTGGATGAAGGAGGAAGCTGGGGCTTGGATTAGAAACCAGGAATTGTTAACACAGAGCCAGAGCACTTAGAAAATACTAGTGCATTTTCTTTTTGGCATTTTTTCTTTTCTTTTTTTTTTTTTGTGGGTCTGGGAATGGAACCCAGGGTCATCCAACCTCCAAGTTATACCCCCTGCCCTATTTTTTATTATTTCAAAACAGGGTCTGAGTTGCAGAGGGCCTACTAAGTAGCTGAGGCTGTCCACAAGCCGTGATCCTCTGGTTTCAGTTTCCCCAATGTTGGGATTACAAGCGTGCACCACCACACCCGGCTTATTATCTATTTTTTTGTTACAAAAAAGTATTTATTATCAAAAGGCAGAAAGCACATAGGCAGACTGTGTATTGGTGGCTCATACCTGTAATCCCAGTATGTAGGAGGCTAAGACAGAGGGATCACAGGTTCAAAGCCAGCTTCAGTGATTTAGTGAGGCTCTTGGCAACTTAGTGAGACCTTGTTTCAGTACCGCAAATAAATAAATAAATAAATAAATAAATAAATAAATAAATAAGATTCAGAGGTAGAATGCCCCTGGGTTTAATTCCCAGTGCCATCTCCTCTCTCTCTCTCTCTCTCTCTCTCTCTCACACACACACACACACACACACACACACACACACACACATGCACACACCTCCTGAAAAAAAAAAGAAAGAAAAGCATATAGCAGAGAAACCGGGCAGAGAAAAAGACAGTCATGTCTCCTATTAAGGCCAAACCCCCAAATTATCCCTGTTATATTTTAGTTCCTAGCCTATTTGGATTGCTTCAAGAAATAGGACCTGGTATACAACAGGTGCCCAGGCGAGGTGATGGTGAGGTGAGGATGCCAGAAAAAATGAGACATGATTTGTACCTTGATAGAATACTGTTTTCCAGAATTTTCTGTGCTTGTCCTTTTGCAAATAGTTACCTTGTATATTTGCAATCTTCCTACACAGACTGGTTTGCAATCTCTGTTTTTACTTAAAATTTTTAATTCCATTGTAGAGTGCGATGTGAAAGACTATGGGGATCTGTCCTTCGCTGATGTCCCTAACGACAGCCCCTTCCAAATCGTGAAGAACCCGAGGTCCGTGGGAAAGGCCACGGAGCAGCTGGCGGGCATGGTGACAGAGGTCCAGAAGAATGGAAGAGTCAGCCTGGTGCTGGGTGGAGACCACAGGTGTGTTAGTCAGCTTTTCATCACTATGGAAAACAACTGAGAAAAGGGGAGCTGAGAAAAACCACCTGGAGGAGGGAAGGTTTATTTTGGCTCAAGTTTCAGAGGATTCAGTCCATGGTGAGCTGGCTCCTTGCTGTGAGGCAGAACATCATGGCGGAAGGGCGTGCAGAGAACTGCTCAGTGACAGCTAGGAATTGAGAGACCTGGGAAGGGTCCAGGGACAAGCTACAGTCCCCAAGGCATTCCCTCCAACCATGCCCCACCTGCCTCCAACCATCCACCCCTTTCCAGTCCACTCAAATGATTAATCCATTAAGTAGATGAATCCTCTGATGAGGTTAAAGCCCTCATAGTCCAGTCATTTCCTAAAAGCCCCATCTCTATACATGGTTGCACTGGGGACCAAGCCCCAGACACATCAACTTTTGGAGAACAATCCAGATCCAAACTGTAGCAACAGGTCTTGTGGAGGGACTCTGCCTAGTAGTTAGGCACAAATGGTATAAAGGAAGTATAACCAAGACTGTATGACAGAAAAGTAGTGATTAATTTTCTGCCTTTAAAATTATAGAGCCAAGAATAGCAATGCATGCCTGTATTTGGAAATCCCAAAATTTGGAAGACTGAGACAGATGGATTGAGGATAGCCTCAGCAATTTAGCAAGATTCTGTTTCAAAACTAACACATAAAAAGAGCTGAGAGTGTAGCCTAGAGGTAGAATGCTCTGGGTTTAATCTCCGGTACTACAAATAACTAAATTAAAAAAATTATACAGGTCACTATTTTATTATGGAAACAGACTTAGCTGCATTTAAAGTCTTATAATCTTTTCAAATTGATTACATAAATTATGAGTTGTTTCACAAAATATTTAGCATAGGCTTATATTTCTAAGTAAGCAAGCACTGAGGGGATTCGTAGTTTATTCTATATATCATATAGAACTAATTTAGGTTAGTGATTTAAAAGTATGTGCTTTTGCCGGGTGTGGTGGCGCATGCTTGTAATCCCAGCGCTTGGGAGGCCGAGACAGGAGGATCGCACGGGTTCGAAGCCAGCCTCAGCTACTTAGTGAGGCTCTCAGCAACTTAGTGAGACCCTGTTTCCAAATAAAGTGTAAAATAGGTCTGGGAGTACAGCCTGGAGGTAGAAAGCCTCTGGGTTCCACCCCCAGTACCACAAAAAAGTATATGCTTTCATAAATGTAATATGAACTATACTTTTATTTAGTAATATAAAATATACTTTATGATAAATAAAATTTTTGAAAACACACACACACCACCACATTTCTCTAACAATCAAATCATCCAGAATTGAACATCTCCGTATAAACTTGTTTGTTCATCGTATGCACATAACCATCATAAACATTTTTACTGCTGCATGATTTTTCAAAAGAGAATTACCTCACTATACGTGTAACTATATTGCCAGTCTATTTAAAATTTTTTACTGTTAGAAATAATGTGAAAATTATTTTTGTCCATGGAACATTGTGTGTGTGTGTGTGTGTGTGTGTGTGTGTGTGTGTGTGTGTGGTAGCTGAGGCTGGCTTCAAACCTGTGCGATCCTCCTGTCTCACCCTCCCAAGTGCTGGGATTACAGACGTGCCCCACCACGCCTGGCTCCATGGAACATTTTTAATGTTTGCTCTGAAGGAAAACATTATCAGAAGAGGCCTGATGAGATTTTCTAAAATTAGAAACATTCCTGTAGCCCTTGAGAGTCAACATCATCACCTTCAGTTTCCTCCTTTATGCCAGCTGTAACCAGGCTTTGGTAACAAAGCTACAATCAAGTGTCTGGGGTTCGGGTATATTTTTTAATTTCCTTTCCTTCCCCTCCCTCCCTCCCTCCTCTTCCTCCTCCCCTTTTTCTCTCTTTCCTCCCTCCCTCTCTTTCCTCCATCCTTCCTCCCTTTCTTCCTTTCCTGGTACTGAGGATTGAATCCAGGGGCATTTTACCTCTGAGCTATACCCCCAGTCCCTCCCTCACCCCTTTCAAAATTTTGAAACAGGATCTTACAAAAATGCTATAGGTCCCACTGAGTTGCTGAGGCTGGCCTCAAACCTGCCATCCTCCTGCCTCAGCCTTCAAAATACTGGGATTACAGGCAGGTACCACCACCATGTCTGGGTCACTTTCTTAAGTGGAAAAATTTGGTTTTTTTTTTTTTGTGGGGTACTGGGGTTCCTGGAAACCCTACCACCTCTGGGCTACACTCCCAGACCTATTTTATATATTTTTATTTGGAAACAGGGTCTCTTAAGTCAGAGACGCTGGCTTCGAACCTGCATGATCCTCCTGTCTCCGCCTCCCAAGCACAGGGATTACAAGCGTGTGCCACCATGCCTGGCAAGTGGAAAATTTTGTAAGTGGAAATTTTAGAGTGACAAATGGCCCAAAGGCAAAAAAAAAAAAAAAAGTCAACCTGAATAATGAATACTGGGATATCAGGCATGATAGCTCCTATGTTGAGAATCTGATAGTTGATGATTCTCTGAATATTTAAATGCTCACAAGTGAGAGAATATAGGCATTGCATAGTTAATCTACATCTTTTAACTTTAGAAGTGCAAGACACCACTTAGATCTTCCATTATGGCAAAATGTTTGAAATTTGGAGTATTTTGGATAAGACTCTGATGGTTCTAAATCCACTTAAGAGTAGAATATACACCAAGTGTAATTCACCATACCTGTAACGTAACCCCAGTATTTGGGAGGTTGAGATACAAAGATTGTAGGTCCTAGGCCAACAAGCAGTAACTTACTGAGATCCTGTTTCAAAAAATGAAAAAAAAGGGGCTAGGGTATAGCTCTGGGGTAGAGCTACCCTGGGTTAAAACCAGGACCACTAAATGGGGGTCAGGTGGGAAATTAAATGTGTGCCCGGGACTTAGCAGACTACCTGAGCATTGACTAGAGTGAGAATCACTGGTTGTGGAGGGTACATAAGACATTCTGAGTGATGCTCCCCAATTGCAAGAAAAATTTAAGAAAACTACATAATTCCTTAGGTATTTACCAAGACAGATGAGTACAGAAAAGGAGCTAGATTTAACGCTGAGACTCGAACAGTATCTCATGCTAAATAACTTGTGTGGTGTTTTTATACATTTACTTTTTAGTTAAGCTATAATTTTGTGACTTTATTACAAGTTGTTTTTAAATATCATAAATGTTAGCCGGGTGTGTTGGTGCACACTTGTAATACCAGCATTCAGGAGGCTGAGACCAGAGGATTGCAGTTCGCAGACAGTCTCAGCTACTTAGTGAGTCCCTCTACAACTTAGTGAGACCCTGTTGCAAAAATAAAGAATAAAAAGTTGGGCTGGGGTGTAGCTCAGAAGTAGAATGCCCTTCGGTTCCATCCCCAGTACCTAAAAAAAAAAAAAAAAAGATCTTAAGTGTTTTAGTAGTGCTAGCAATGTAAATTTAACTTATTAGTATTAAATTAAAGGTAAGTTGTACCTTCTCTATTGTTGTAATTGTCAAACTGCCATCTCTAATTTAAAGCCTACCAGACAGCTATTTGGACTTGAAGGAAAACCAAGCAGGTGCATTAAGTGAGCTAATAACATTGGTGCATGCAATGACCCTGAAAACTTGATGTTCACACAAGCTTTTTCCTCCAAGTTTGGCGGTTGGAAGCATCTCTGGCCATGCCAGGGTTCACCCTGACCTCGCAATCGTCTGGGTGGATGCTCACACAGATATCAACACTCCACTGACAACCACGAGTGGGAACCTGCATGGACAACCTGTGTCTTTCCTTCTGAAGGAGCTAAAAGGAAAGGTAAAAGCTTGGGTGTTTCTGTCACAAACAATAAAAATACTCTTTAGCAGAAGCTTACCAGTGAAAGGCATGAAGGCAGCATCTTATGGCATTTCATTCTTGGTGTTATCTCAAACTATTTTCTCTAAGTAAACAAGCAAGAGATTGGTTGATGAAGTTGGTTGGGATCTCTAGCCTACTTGTTTGCAAACTGAATCCATAATAAGGTGGTCCCTCTGTGTCTATGATCAATTGCTTTCCAGGACCCCTAGTGGACGATCCTCTGGATTAAGTCCTTACCAAGAAAAAGAAGCAAAGAAGGAAGCTACCAAAGTAAATGGAGGATACTTTTTTTTTTTATTTTTTTTTGAGACAGGGTCGCTAAGTTGCTACAAGTCCCACTAAGTTGCTGAGGCTTTCCTTGAACCTGTGATCCTCCTGTCTCAGCCTTCCAAGTACTGGGATTAGAGGAGTGTGCCATCATGCACTAGAGCTCTGGGAAAGCAGGGCCCAGAATAATTGGGGCACAGAGCCGATGAATTCTAAGTGCTCAGGCAGGGACTAAACAGGGTGAGTCTGGGCCACATGGTGAGGCTGGTAAAGCCAAAACAATTAAGGTATCACAAGGGGAGGCAATTATTCCCTTCATGATTTTTTATTATTTTAAAAATGATTTCCTCTAAACTTATAAATGTAAGATGCAATCCAACAAGTATCCCTAATGTTACATGTAGTGTTTGTTCAACAGAAATACATTTAAGTAAACAGAAACATCGTTTTAGATCCCTGATTTACCAGGATTCTCCTGGGTGACTCCCTGCATATCTGCCAAGGATATTGTGTACATCGGTTTGAGAGATGTGGACCCCGGGGAACAGTAAGTTTACTCCTTGATATGACATATTCATTTTTGTTCTTCATCGATGTGCTAAATATGCTTTATGTCCAAACCTATGAGAAAATTATTTTAATATATCAAATATATACACACACACTTTTATATATTACATACATATGTATTCAGGCAACTTACATCTAAATTGACTTGCTGTTAAGTAAAAAATACAATTATACGCATACATAGTTCACAGAATTTAAATATTTTACCACACTGTCCCTTTAAAAGAAAACAGGAGAAACAAAGAAAATGGAGTCAGTATAACTAACTGCTGATTCTCTCAATCTCCTTTTATAGCTACATTTTGAAAAATCTGGGTATTAAATACTTTTCAATGACTGAGGTGGATAAACTGGGAATTGGCAAGGTGATGGAAGAAACACTCAGCTATCTACTGGGAAGGTATGATGCGTGTGTGTGTGTGTGTGTGTGTGTGTGTGTGTGTGCGCGCGCGTGCACGCGTGCAACATACAGACCTAATGGATGTAAGCTATGAATAAAATAAAGTCATGGAACCTCACGGTTAACTTTTTATAAGGCAGGGTAGGAACTGTATTTGTGTACTAGATATTAAAACAGTCACTTTAAACTGAAATCCTTTCCTGCTTTTTAAAAGAAAGAAAAGGCCAATTCATCTGAGTTTTGATGTTGATGGACTAGACCCATCCGTCACACCTGCTACTGGCACGCCTGTCATGGGAGGTCTGTCTTACAGAGAAGGTATCTACATCACCGAAGAAATTTACAAGACAGGTAGGAAAACAGCTGAGGCAATAAAGAAACAAGTGGGACTTAGCTTGTATATGCTTTGCCTCCCTGATCTGAAAGTCAGGCCCCATTTGACACTCCTGGGATGCCCATCACATGATGCAAGAAAGGACTAATACTTTCTTTTGGTCACTAACTTCACCACTGGATAACTTCTGAAGTCAGTCTGTACTAATTTTAAAGTATCAACTATTTTATAAATTACCATTTTTTGTTTCAGGGCTACTCTCAGGACTAGATATAATGGAAGTAAACCCAACTCTGGGGAAGACACCAGAAGATGTAACTCGAACAGTGAACACAGCAATAGCAATTACCTTGGCTTGCTTTGGAGTTGCTCGGGAGGGCAACCATAAGCCTACGATGAACTACCTCAACCCCCCTAAATAAATGTGAAAACAAGATATAAAAATCTCAACTAATGACAAAATTGGCATATCTTATGGTGTACTTAAGCCTACAGTTATCTTCCCAAAAATTTGTTCCTTCAGAAAAATGTTTTCCAATTAATATGAATTCTACCAGTTTCCACTTAGTGTGAAATTCAAGATTTGGAAATTCTAACTTTTGTGAAATCAAAAAGCTTGTATTTCCAATTTTAGCAAAAAATTTATTCTTTAGATAGAGAAACATATATTAATTTCAAACTAAAAATGTACTGGTATTCAAAATAAACACACACCAGTGTAAGCTTTCCACACATAGACTCCTAACATTGGGAGACACAGGTACCCAACCCAGAAAGGGACCATGTGTCCATGTTGTTAAAAAATGTGATTTTTGTAATAAACTCTTTATAATTCTATTGTCTACATGTTGCTAAATACATGTAATACACACACACTCACAAAGGGCATATAACTTTAAATTAATATATATGTATATATATGTATGTGTGTGTGTATATATATATATATATTTTTTTGAGGTACTGGGGATGAAAACCAGGGCATCCTACCTCTGAGCTACATACACCCCAAGCACTGTTTTTTATTCTTTATTTTGAAACAGGGTTTCACTGAGTTGCAAAGGGCCTCACCAGGTATTAGCTGAGGCTGTCCTCAAACCACGACCCTACTGTCTCAGTCTCCCAAATACTGGGATTACAAAGTGCACCACCACGCCCCACTAAAACTGCTATATTTTTTAAAGTCCATAAAATCATTATCCCCCAAAGACCTTGGAGAAACTTTTAAAACTCCAGTTTTGGTTTCTTCATCTGTAAAATAAATACCATAGACTTTTATAAGCTCTATGTTCATGAATATTAGATGACCCTATTTTACTTTTTCTAAACCTCAAACATGATATTGGCAGATGTTTTACGCATGCTTGCCATTCAGGATGCCATATGGGAAGTAGAAGATACTCCTCCAAGTCTATTTAGGAGTCAGAGAAATCAAACTATTTTGTTTCTAAGAACTACTAATTCGGAGGAGGATTTCACCCAAAATTATCTTGTGGTCCAAATGCCTACCCTTTACTCACTGTCATTACAATATGTCTCAATAACTGAAGTCCTTATGCATCCTTAAAAACTCACCTTGGCTCTGGAATATAGTGAAAAAAGTGGAAAAAACAAATGAGAATAAACTCTACTCAAGACAAGAGATGCAGACTCTTCTTCCTCTCTCCAATGCATACAGGAACCCAAAGAAACTAATGAGGTAGGCTCCATGGAAGGATTTTCGTTGTTATCTTAAGAGCTCTATGTTAAGTCTCTACCATCTGATTTTTACATATAGCTCAGAATTTTAAACTTAACTTTTGCCACTATGGCCTTTGTAAAATATTGTTGAATGACTTTTAGATAAGAGTAATTATGATGGATCCTTAGAGTACATTGTCCAATATTGTAGCCACATGTGGTTATTTAAAATTTAATGCAATTGAAATTCAGTTCCACATGTCAAGTGTTTAATGGCGACATGTGACTATTCACTACTGTATTAGATAGCACAGGTACACACATTTCCATCACTGCAAAGCGTCCTGTTGGGCAGAGCCTTTTTAAAGTTACTAATTAAAAGCAAAACGACAACAGAAAAACCTTTTAGCCAGGTGTGGTGGCAAACCTCCTGTTATCCCAGGACCTGAGAGGCCAAGACAGGAGGATCATAGGTTTGAGGTTAGCTTCAGCAGTGCATCAAGACTCTCAGCAACCTGGTGAGACCCTGTTTCAAAACAAAAAATAAGGGTATATCTCAGAGATAAATGCCCCTGGGTTCAACTCCCCAGTTACACACACACACACACACACACACACACACACACACACACCCCTACCTTTTAGGACATAATGAACATAAAGGCATTTACTTCTCTCAGCTATATACTAACCCAAATAAAATTTCTATCTTCTATTAATGTCTCTGATCAGTAATTCTCAAAACCTATTTTGGAAAATCACATTCCTATTTTTTTTTAACCTAGAGAGGGAAAACTGATTTTTTTTGTGTGTGTGGTGCTAGGGATTTAAACTACCTTTGAGCTACACCCCCTGCCCTATTTTGTTTTTATTTGGAAACATTGTCTTTCTAGGTTGATGAGAGTCTCACAATTTGCTAAGGCTGTCCTCAAACCTGCAGTTCTCTTGTCTCAGCTTCTCAAATACTGGGATTGCAGCCATGCACCACCACACCCAGCTGAAAATTGAATTTTTAATGAATGAATTAATGTGTATGTCTTTAAGGAAGTGATACTACTGATTTTATTCTATTTGTATAATACTGATGTCACGATTATTCCCATTCCAGGATCTGAAGGCAAAACAATTAATTCCTCAGGACAGAAAGAATATGTTGAGACTATGTTAAGAATAATACTTGGAATCATATCTAGTATAAAGTTTCTGGAGTATTTTAAGAATATTATTACTCTATAAAACTAATTATACCATTATATAAATTTTAAGTTGGACTTCTATGGCAAAGATTTAGAGACTACAATAATATGAACTATGAAGAAAATAAAGATCTTGAAGGCAAAATTTTATAATGGTTAAATTCACTAATTCCTTAAAAAAGAAAATGTATAGAAATGTAATGGGTGCGGTGATGCACACTTGTTATCCCAGTACTTGGGAAGCTGAAACAGGTGGATTGCAGATTTGAGATAGCCTCAGCAAATAGTGAGCCTCTCATCAACCTAGTGAGACCTTATGTCAAAACAAAACAAAAGGGCTGGGGGAGTAGCTCAGAGGTAGAATGACCCTATGTTTAAAACCTGCGCACACACACACGAATGGTAACTCTTAATTTCTGGGTCAAGGTCGACCACCAGTTCCTTGAAGCACACAGCCTGGCAGGCAGCAGACATTTAAGTTAGATAATTAATGAAATTACACAGCATATTCATTCAACAGACTTTACTGGTTTTCAAGTTTAATATGTCTCTCAAATATCTAGGAAAGCCCAAAGAATCAAAATGCACTTTAAATTTATTTATTTATTTATTTATTTATTTATTTATTTATTTATTTATTTATTTTTGCAGTAATGGGGATTGAGCCCAGGGGCCTTCTACCTCTGAGTCACACCCCCATCCTATTTTTTTATTCTTTATTTTGAAACAGGATCTCTCTAAGTTGCAGAGGGCTTCACTAAGTAGCTGAGGCTGTCTGCGAATCTGTGATCCTCCTGTCTTAGCCTCCCAAGAATTGGGACTACAAGTGGGCGCCACCACACCCAGTTGTACATTAAAATTTAAAATATAAATACTTTAAAATTTTGAAATTATAAAAATTCAAAGAATCATATCATCTGTCAGGGGAAGAGTGTCAATATACAAAAGCAATTAGTTCAGTTCTAAAACTGGAAATTGAAAAAAATCATCCATTTAAGTACAATTTTATTTAATTTATGCCATTTTCTTTCATGGCTTCTAATTCATAAATTCAAAGCAAAGGCAAAAGCTGCCCATCTATCATTTAAGCATAATTTTATTTAAATTTATGCATTTTCAGATAGTTTCTTACATGGCTTCCAATTCATTTCATGTAACAGTAAGTTCAAAGCAAAGGCAAAAACTGCCCATCTACCTTAAGAGAAATATTAGATAATAAAATTTTCAAGTCTTTAAAAAATATGAAAACTTGTTTTCTTCTGCAATGACACAAAGTCCTTTACTTGATAAAAAAAATCTCTATTACCTTGAAGACACACCATAGGAAATCTATGTATAAAAGGATTTGTAGTGACTATTTTACATGTGCTGTCAATGTTCTTGAAGACTGAATATGCCATTAATAAAAAATAAAACAGTGCCAAAAATAAAAAAACTGAGTGCCTTGTAACAGTTACTTGAGCACTATACCTTAAGGCGCTCTTATAAATTATCATGAATACGAACAAACGTAGCTTACTTGATCTCTTTGAGACAAAAATATAGATGGGGTGATGAGAATTATAAAGTGCCGATAGATTATTGAATCAAAATTTAAAAATCTGATCGTCACTGCTTCTTCTCGTCCTCATGATGGCAACATCATGTTCAGATTTGATAGACCGAGTCCACTGCAACACACGGACGTTCTGTCCTCAGCGCAGGAGCTGGCTTCACTGAGTTACTGGTAAAGATGCAGGCACCTGACTGGACTGAGAGGCTGGAGATCCATTATTTATGGCTTGTGGAGGCACTGCGGCTGGTTCCATTTTGCTAATGTGTGTGATGAATCGAAGACGAAGTTTTAAAGCTGGCTTTAAATTACAGATAATCTTCTCTACCTAAGAAATCAAAGTACATTAAAAAATATTTGAACAAGAGAATTTCAATTTCCCAGAAGTAACCGACATATATCCTGAAACAACACTCTAGAAACTGTGGTGGAGGAGAAGTTTCTGAATATGTTCTATGTTTTAACAAAAACATATACAGGGATGATCATAGATTTAAAGCTAGCCTAAGACTCTCAGCAACCTAGCAAGATCCTGTTTCAAACCAAAAAAACGAAAAAGGGTCGAGGGTATCAGAGGTAGAATGCCTCTAGGTTCAATCCCTAGCATCAAAAACAACAAGAGCTGGACATGGTGGCCCTCACTTTTAATCCCAGCATTTGGGAGGCTGAGACAGGAGGATTGTGGTTCACGGACAGCCTCAGCTACTTAGTGAGGCCCTTTGCAACTCAGTAAGACCCTGTTTCAAAATAAAGAATAAAATATAGGGCTGGGGGTAGAGCTTGGAGGCAGAATGCACCTGGGTTCAACCCCCAATGCCACAAACAAAACAATTAAGAAAACCCCACAAAAAACCAAGAAACAAAAAATGCATACAAATTATTTCTTTTCTACATGACAATACAAAATCATATCCACTTATCAACTTAGCCATTCATCCTACTACCAAAAGTGAGCATAGTTCACACTGGAAACTTTACACATACGAAACTTAATCATCCTTTTAAAATGCCAACTTCACAAAAGCATGAAGCATAATTATATCTTACAGTTCTCTGAATAACTCAGGATGCAGCATTTATCTAAAACGTTAGTTTTTAAAATTTGTGTGTGTGTGTGTGTGTGTGTGTGTGTGTGTGTGTGTGTTACTGGGAATGGAACCCAGGGGCATTCTACTGCCAAGCTCCACCCCCAGCCCTATTTTCTTTATTTTGAAACAGGGTCTCACTGAGTTGCAAAGGATCTCAATAAGTAGCTGAGGATGTCCGCGAACCCAGATCCTCCTGTATCAGCCTCCCTCCCAAGTACTGGGATTACAAGTGTGTGCCACCATGTCTGGCTTGATTTATACTTAGAATTAAAATTAAATACAATTAGACCTACTTTTTTCTAAAAGTATTTTAAGGAAATAAATATATCAAGTAGTTTTTCAGCTTTCTTGGCTTTATGTAAATAAGTTTTACCTTAGGAGAAAAGATCAGTCTATTAATACTTTTTCTTTCTTTGTATATTCCTGTGTCAAAAATTTCTTACTAAAATTCATACAGTTATACAGCAATTTACCTTGATTGCCATTACAGTAAGAAATAATATCAATTATTGGGAAGGGAGAGTGATCACCTATTTACTCACCTACACCTGTCTAAAACAGCCCAGATTTACCAGGTGTGACAGTACACGCTTGTAATCCAAGAACTTGGGAGGCAGAGAGAGACAGGAGGATCTGGGTTCTTGACCAGCCTCAACTACTTAGGCCCTCGGCAACTTAGACACTGTTTCAAAATAAAAAATAAAAAATCGGGCTGGGCGTGTAGCTCAGAGGAAGAATGCCCCTGGGTTCAATCCTTAGCAACACACACACACACACACACACACACACGAAAACAAAACAACAAAACAAAAACAAAAAATAGCCCCGGTCTATTCCCCACACATAGCAAACTCAGTTATGACCTCCCTTAGGAAGTGCTTCTTTTTATGTTGAGTCAGAAATTACATCCCTTTAACTCCACCAAATTTCGTATGCCCTTTTATGTGACACAGAACAAACATAATACTTATTTTAAGTGGAAACCCTCCAAATAGTGAGGACATGAAAAGTCCCTATGATTTTTTTTTCCTTCAGTGTAAACATTCCCACATTCTTCAAACACTCTTCCTAGGTTAGTCTTTCTCTTTCTCTCCTTCTCGTGTGTGTGTGTGTGTGTGTGTGTGTGTGTGTGTGTGTGTTGTGTTTTCTTTTGGTGGTACTGGGGATTGAACCCAGAAGTATTCTACCTCTGACCTAAATCCCCAGCTCTATTTTATTTTCTTATTTAGAAACAAGGTCTCACTAAGTTGCAGAGCCTGGCCATGAACCTACGATCCTCCCATCTCAGTTTTCAGAGTACTGGGATTACAAATGTGCGCCACCATGCCCAGCCTTTTTTTTTTTTTTAAAGCAGGATCACTAGAATACTGAGAGTCTTCCTAAATTATTGAGGCCGTATTTATACCTGCAATCTTCCTGTCTTAGCCTCTCAAGTCCTGGGATAACAGACGTGTGCCACTGCACTAAAGCTGGTTTCAGCCTTCTAGTTCACGTTCCTACTCAGAACACAACACCTCTTTGTTCTCTTGAGTGGCCATACCATACTATTTTCCCTAATGATATCATCACTAATCAAACTGCTATTCTTTTTTCAGATACTCCATTGCAAATACCAAAGAGAAAAAGTATGAGAAATTCTATCATATATTTACTTTACTACTACATCTAGAATAATATTCCTTATAGTCTTAAAAGGGCTATTAATCTTTAAATTTTAGGTTTCTCACTGAAACCCTTCTCCCTTTTAAACACACACACACACACACACACACACACACACACACACACACACCACTATATGTTCAAGTTTTATAAAGCAAACATCATAAAAAATAATTACGTAAGTTTAACTTACTTGCTCTTTTACACTATCGCCAGTAAACATATACTTCATATGATATAGGAAGTCACAGATGGGATCCATGTAATTTAAATGGGTACTACATTGGTCTACATTCAGCAGCATGTCATAAAATGCCACACCAATCTATGAAATAAATAATGTAGAATTACTTAAGTGGACAAAGTGGTCAAATAACCCAATCTGATGCAACTGGACTCCATCATAACACTAGCAAGCAGGGATATCATATATGTTGAGGAACTGTCAGATCATGCGCCTCTACACACTTGGGAGATACGACGTAGCCCCTATGATGATATCCACAAAGCTACAGCATGCTGCTTAACAGGGCTTAATTAGTTTCTCTTCATAACTTAGTCATTCTCTTATAAGAAATAGACAAACCCTTTTCTAAATGCCATCTCCTGTATGAATGGACTCCAGGGATCCTTAAGATTTTATCTTTTAGTTCCATTTGAAGGCTTATGCTTTCAAGGTTTTGTTCTGACTCATTTTCTTTTCTCTACATCTTATCAGAAGTGACTGATTTCATCCATTCCCATTATTTAATTAATTTTTCCACACTGTAAATTTTCAAAAGTATGTCTGTCCTTATCTTTCTTCTCAACCTTAATGACAAGTATGTCCTCTTGTATCTCCAGGTGAACATATCCACACAAAACTCATTATAAGCATACTAAGACCCCTTGAGCTGCTCTTAGATTCTATTAGAATAACTTCACTACTAATGGTTGTGACTTACAGTTGAAAAATACCAGCAAAGAAACTTAAATAGATCCTTCACAACAGTTTTATACTAGATAATATTCACCTCTATCATACATCGAGTTCTCTCCTGCTGAAATCTTTGTAAAAATGGTCCTACAAGATGGTATACATAAAGCAACTGGAATTCAGTCTTCACTATAGGAAGAAGTACTTCAGTGAGAAACCTAGAATTGAAAGATTCATAGCCCATTAAAAGTCAGTTGGTTATTTTGAATGTATTAATACAGTATTTACAAGAATACTAAAGGTATTTAAAAAACTTGTAATTTTTAAAGGTTCCTTTTAATTTTGGAAACAATATTTCTAATTAATCTCATTTCTCTCACTGGTTCTTTCATTTGATTATTGAAATAAATTACTTCAGACTTAGAGCCATCCTAACAGTACATCTACTGAGTGAAAGTAGGTGTATTATCTGAAAAAAAGAGAAAAATATAAAATAAATGCTGTTCAAGAAATTTGCATAGAATATCAATTTAAACATGAAGAAAAATAATCAGAAAATAGTTTGATATCAACTTCTCAGTTCAAAAAGCAAATTTTGGGATTCAGACGGGAAACAATATGCACCTAAGTGTACAGAAATCACATGGAAAACTAAATACTAGATTATTTCTTGCATATAAAGATCGATTTTTAAAAACACTTTTGAACAAAAAACTTTCCGATTAACCAGTAACTCTACAGTTAAAACACTCCTACTTTGCAAATTTTTCTAAACAGTACATGATATTTAAGAAGAGGAAAACAGTCAAATTTCTTCAGAAAATCCTAATACTTACTTTGGAATGAGGGAGAGTTGTCCGATGCTAGAATGGTGCCACACAGCATGTGCTAGAGCTAGCGTATAGCTGCAGCTCATCTCTGAGTAGGACTGATGACAAGCAGTGAAGTCAAAGAGGCGGAACGGATAGCCCACCCACTCTGTTTCAGTTGTTAAGCTGGGACTGCTGATAACACTCACAATTCTATCATGAAGGACAATCCAGTACGGTTCCTTTAAGATCAGAAGAAAGCCTGGTAAAATAATACCACTTAGACAGCATTTTCCTCAAACTCTACAACACCACCCCCTTCTCATTCTTTAAAGTTTCCCATGTGTCCAGCTTGTTTCTGTGCAAGGAGACTTTGAAATGCAACTGGGTGGCTTCGCAACTGGTCAAATTAAGTCAATAACAAGATGGGGGAGAAGTATCTGCTAGTCAGAAAGCCCACACTATGTCTCCCTGGCTTTTTAGTACCCAACATTTACATGCAGTGAACTGACTTTACCAATAGTTTACTACAGACAACACTCCTATATATATTTCAGAAATAAATATGTACACTTTGAAGGTGTATAAGGAAAAGAAGGATCACAGCTACATAATAAAACAAATTAAGAGCACTGTGCTAGAAAGATAACCTTGTTCAAGGGACCAACAGCTGACTGCGTGATGCTGAGAAGACAGGTGTGGAGGTGAAAAAAGCAAGGCTTGGGATGAGCTGGATAGGTCAGGGAAGGAGGCCTTGAATTAGCAAGGAATAAGGCACTTTAGAGAAGCGGACAAAAGGAAGAGGGCTGGACATACTGTCCAATGCACTAACACATCAGAAGACCTAAAATATGTCTCAATGAGCATTATTCGCATGAGGAAAGGCTCTAGAAACCTAACATGTTAAATGGTCCAAAGTAGATCATATTATGATGATGTAAAACTAAGGGTAGATAGACGAAGTAGTACCAGAGGATGCAGAGATCTCTAAGTCAGGTAGACATATTTAAATCTGATGTAGAAAGGAAAAAGTCACTATGGCTTTTCTAAGCAGTAATAATATGAAAGACTAAACTATGAAACATTTCATTAATATCAGTAACTGTGTTTAAGATAATCCTACATGCATCTTTTTCTTTTAGTCAACAGAAATCAACTTGCTATACTTTATTACTAAGTGCAAATTACAATTATCAACTCACTGGTAGGGCAGTGATGATCAAACCAATTGCATTCATCCATGCTGTAATGTTCTCTCTTGGTACTAAAGGCTGACTACAAGTGGATGGAAAAATACAAATGTGAAATTACAAAAACATTTATATGGTTGACAACAAATCTTATTTTGAGAACAGGTATGATTCACAGGATTGCCAACGTGATCCACTCCAAAATAACTAAAATGGATTTTTTTTAAAATAAAAATTTAATATACACAAAGTCAACAGGCTTTTCCTTTATTTTTTTGAGAGGGTTGTATTCTTTTAGCAATAATTGTTGGGTTAAAAAGACTATTACCACTTATTTCTGAACTGTTATCCCCTATTTTATGCTGATCTTTAAAGTAACCTTTTTTTTTCTTTTTTTTTCAGTGCTGGAGATAAAACATAGGGCCTCATGCATGCTAAGAAAGCACTGTACCACTGAGCCACATTGTTAGACCTTGAGAATTTTGATAAAAAAATTGTTTTGGTGTGTGTGTGTGTATGTATGCATGCACGCATGTGTGCGTGTTACTGGAGATTGAACCCAGGGGCATTCTACCTCGGAGCTACACCCCCAGCCCTATTTTATTTTTATTTTGAAACAGGGTCTCACTAGGTTGATCAGACTCTCATTACTTGCCGAAGCTGTCCTTGAACCTGTGATCCTCCTGTCTAAGCCTCCCAAGGACTTGGATTATAGGCATGCTCCACTATGACTGGCTGACAGACTACTTTTAATTCCAAGTTAGCATTACTCCTACATGAAATGTCAAATATAAATAAAGAGTGTAAGTGGGAGCAAACCCAGGCCTTCAGGGGCAGGGCTCATCCTATTACACCTGTATCACTAGATGAGATCAAGATCCAGGAGGCAAGTATTGGGCAAAGTACATCAGCTTTAGGGCAACAGGTTTAGTAGCTCCAAATACAATACAATTCTCTTGACCATTAAACACAAGTTCTTACTACACGTAACAGGACACTTACCTCTTCAGGACAACATTTAGAAGGGCATTCCCAACATCTTTGCCTGGAACTGCCAAGGCCATGAGCTCCACACAAGTCACATGCAGCGCATGGGCGGCTGGGTTGGGAAACTCATTGAATCTCCAGTCACAGTTTGGGAAGGGACCAGGAGATTTGCCAGCCATAGGTACAGACGGTTAAAGGAATAATGACTAGATATTTTGAAACTGCTGAAACATTTCCATGACTTACAGAATTCAAAGTGTTTCACCTATAAGTATCTCATTTGATTAACAGTTTATCTAATTATGAACTGTCAGGAAATGATTCATCCAGAATTAAAGAGATTAAGACAAAAAATACAAGCTGAATACAAGTTTAACATGACTGAAATATATTGATAGCAATCATGTAATCAACACAAGACAAAATGGATGGTCTTATAGGTTGGTTCTTATAACTGATACTATGACAGCTAGAGGTGTAATTTCTTTTAACAGTTATAAGGCAAGTTCATTTGAAAATTACTTTATAATGAATGATTCTTTTACCTCAGGAAATAACTTTTTATTTAGGAAAATAATTCATGCTCACTTATAAAAAAATTTGCTGGGTGTGGTGGCACATGGTTGTAATCCCTGCGCTTGGGAGGCAGAGACAGAAGGATCACACAGGTTTGAACCCAGCCTCACTGGCTTAAGAGACCCTGCTTCCAAATAAAAATATAAAAAATAGGTCTGGGAGTATAGCCCAGAGTTAGAAGGGTTCCATTCCCAGTACCACACACACACAAAATCTCCATCTAGTAAATAGTGGTATGATGTGCCCTCATTACAAATAATGAAAATCTTAAATCAAAGTGAAGAGATAAAAATGCCAACGAGCACTTTTAATTAAGAAAATAAGCTTTATTATCTATTAACATTAATGTATATCAAGTTTTCAAGGATTTATTTTTTGCAGTATTGAGGATTAAACTCAGGGGTATTCTACCTCTGAGCTATGTCCGTAGGCCCCAGCCCCTATTTTATTTTTTATTTTGAAACTGTGTCTCCCTAAGTTGCTGAGGACCTCATTAAATCGCTGGGGCTGTTTTTGAACTTGAGATCCTCCTGTTTCAGCCTCCCAAGTACTGGGAATATAGGTGTGCACCACCACACCCAGCTTAAAGATTTATTTAAAGTAACAAAACTCTATGTTTTCCAGCAGCAAACAGATGCATATGATACAATGTACAGTACATTCACTTAGAAATAAGATGTTTTTCTTTGAAATAAACCCCCATAAAGTCTGTTTTTAAATATAAATATCCATAGAGAGAATTTTCACGCTGTCTGGTAAGACACTGCTGATTTAAGCTTTCAAAACCCTTACAGAGATAAAATTAAAAGGACTTAAAAATAATTGAAGTCGCCGGGCGTGGTGGCGCACGCTTGTAATACCCACGCTTGGGAGGCGGAGACAGGAGGATCGCGCAGGTTCAAAGCCAGCCGCGCTGGCGTAAGAGACCCTGTTTCAGAAATATAAAATAGGTCTGGGAGTGTAGCCCAGAGGTAGAAGGGCTTCCAGGAACCCCAGTACCACAAAAAAATAAATAAATAAATAAATAATTGAAGTCAGGCACAGTGGTATGTGCCTGTAGTTCTCGCTACTAAGAAGGCTGTTGGCCAGAGGATCACTCAAACCCTAGAGCTGGAAGCCAGCTTGGGCAATACATCGAGAGTCTGTCTTAAAAAAAAAAAAGCCAACCCAAAAAAACACAAATTAGGTGGGCGTGGTGACGCATGTTTGTAATCCCAGCATTTGGGAGGCTGAGACTGGAGGATCACAGTTCGCAGACAGCCTCAGCTACTTAGTGAGGCCCTCTACAACTCAGTGAGACCTGATTTCAAAATAAAGAATAAAAAAAAAAAAAACATAGGGCAGGGGGTGTAGCTCGGAGGTCAAATGCCCCTGGGTTCCATCCCCAACCCCCCCCCCCAATTAAAAATTAAAGTGTTAGAAAAATTACTTTAGAAACAACTTGTTCTCACAAATCAGAATATAATTATTTCTAGAGAGCCTGGAAAATTACAATAAGAAGGATATTATCTACTAGTCTGCCAATCAGCTTGCAATAGTAGGAGTCATCTGGGACCCAAGGATTGTCCTCTCGTGGATTCATTGCATACTTCAGGTAAGTGTCACTTAGACACCAGCCTTGTGGTCGATTATCCTTGAGCGAGCCAATGATGGCATGGACAAGTTTTCGTTTGAGATGGTCACGGTTTCTCAAGTACATTTCATAATAGTGCAACGTATTGTACAGATAAGTCACTGGTCGATCTGCCAACAAGAAAATAGACTGCCACCATGTTGACTGGGTTACTGATAACTGTGAGAAACAAGACTTCTGATCTCAAGATGACTGAAACCCCAGCTCATTAGATTATGAAACTATTTTACCAGCTGGACAATTACGTACAATGAGTATTTAATCTTAGGACAGAGAAAGTTCCTAATAACAAACATAGTGTATATCTAAGGCTATTCAGACGCTGAGCTAGCCATTTCACTTCTGAAAATTTATTTTGCAAAAATGATAAATAGCAAGGACTGTCACTGCAGTTCTGTTCACACTAGCAAAAGAGCAGAAACAGCCTAAAATAGTTATCCATAGAGGGCTGGTAAATGACTGCAAGTATAAGGAAAGCTCTTTGTGTACTGATATGAATGAGCAGCATTAATACATAATGTAGATGGAAAACACATGGTGCAAAACAATATTCTTATTATATTAAACTTGTGTTGAATAAATATATCTAAAGTAGGATACACAAGACACTGGTAATAGTATTGCCTACACAGAATGAAACTTGCTAGCTGGAAGACAGGAATGGAACTTTTTACCATATACACTTCTATACCATATGCATATATCATCTAGTACAAAACAAAAAATATTGTGGTGGTAATAGGGGATTGAACCCAGAGGCATTCTACCTCAGAGCTACAACCCCAGCCCTTTTTCATTTTTTGTTTTGAAACAGGGTCTTACTAGGTTGCTGAGTGTCGCTATATTGCTGAGACTGCCCTCAAACCTGTGATCCTCCTGCCTCAGCTTTCCAAGTACTCGGATTACAGGCATGCACCACCATGCCCAGCAAGAAAGATGGTTTTAAAGGAATACTCTCTTGAATTTCACACTTATACTGTGGTGTTAATAAGATATCTTGGCGGAAGATATCTTAGGTTAAGGATTAAGAACTGTCCACCAGTCAGACAAACTGTCCCACAGTGTAAGACTTTATATCACTGACCTCACCACTCTCCAGTCAGGAAGCTTAAGACTCTAGAGTTGACTTTGGCTTCTTCTTTCATTATTCTTCTAACAGCTAGTCAATCAAATCCTGAGCATTCTTCCTGACCATTTGTCCCTTCTCATGTTCAGGGTCAACGTCATTACTTACAGATACATCATACATCTCTAAGACGTGCTGTGAACTACCGTTGCCTGCCAGCATCCTACTCAGTAACTTCTGACTATTCTCTTTAGGTTACAAAGCCAAGACTAGCATGTCTGGTGATCAATCTTAGGTAAAATCTCTCTTTACCTTATTTCCAGAACTACTAAGTAAAAGTTTTCAAGTCAGCCCAATGAGCAAATTTTCTTTCAAATATGCATTTTTTTCTATCAACATGATTTCCCAAAATTATCCTTTCTGCCTACAGTACTTTCTCTCCTTTTGCTTACAAAAATCACATGTATCAAAGTTCAAATCCTACTCATCCAAGAAGCCTGTTAGGATGTGTTTAGCTTCTAGCAACATCACTCTGCTCTGCTTTGTACATCATAAATTTTGTATTTTATGACATCATCCCATGGCACTTATCCTCAAAACACTTTAAACATAATTTAAATAACACCTTCAAAACCACTATTACCACATAATCATGCTCAGCCTACTTTTGTTCACATAGGTATTAGATGAAATTAAAAACTGAAAAAGCTCACCATGAAATTTATATAAGCCTCCTAGGTGATCCAGTAAGGTTTCCAAGGATTTGGACACTGGATGCAACTCTAAAAATCTGTGGATTACTATATCAAATACTGGAAGAAATCGAAGACACACATTTCCAAAATAGATGGGCAGATAGGAAGACTGGATCTGTACAGGAGGATCCACTTGTTCTGCCAGGCCTTCAAAATACAGCTTTTCTGGATATTTCTATGGATGCGAAGAAATTGTAAATGTTTGAAGCATTTTTTAAAATTTATTCTTTTAAAATAGCTAAGCAGAACCAACAATGCTGTTTATTTTATTTCAAACTGAGGACTGAACCCAGGGGTATTCTACCTATGAGCTAGACCACCAGCCCTATTATATTTTGTTGTTTTGTTTTTGATTTTTGTCTTTTTTGGAACTGGGGATTGAACCCAGAGCGCCACACCTGCAAAGCAGGCATTCTGCCACTGAGTTACATCCTGGCCTCCTTATTTTTGTTTTTGAAACAGGATCTCACTAGGTTGATAAGTCTTACTACCAGCTGAGGCTGTCCTTGAATCTGCAATCCTCCTGTCTCATATTAGGATCACAGGAGCATGCCACAATGCCCAGCAATTTTTATTTTGCTGTTATTTTTTTTCAAATAAGGAAACTTTTGGTTTTGGTGCTGAGGATTGGACCCAGAGCTTGGTACATGCTAAGCACACGCATCTACCACTGAGATATGCCCTCAGATCCAATAAGGTAACAGCTTAAGTTGTACTTTGTTATACCTTTATTCATTGTAATAAGTACCCATATTTTTCTAAAAATGTGATTTATATTGTTACTAGCTCATTAAGAGTAATTATACATCTAATTACTTCCATGCAACCAGAAAGAAAACAGCAGAAACACTGAGGAGACAACCAAATCAATTGGCCAAACACCTAAGTATGGATTCAGGAGAACACTTTGAAGTCCTAAGTAGAATGAGTACCTTGTGATAATTCATGTGCTTGGTGTGCCAGTCATTCTGTAGCCAGTGCTCTGGGGAGTTTTCTTTCACAAAGTCACTTACACGATTTCTAAAGTCATTTGGTTTGAGTAGCAGCAACTGGATTATGAAATAACAAACCTGGGCTTCATTTCCTTCATGACTACGCATGGCCTTTGAAAAACAACAGACAATTGAATTAAAATATCCAATGTGTGCAAAAGTATGGCTCTGCCACTTGCTGGTCTCAAATTTAACACAGTAAAATCTTACTATCATTAGGGTTTGCTTAGATGTATAGTCTGTCCCAAGCCATCATTCCACAATCTTATCTGACCCTTTCTTGCCCATTTATGTCTCATCATTCCTCCTGCCAGGAATGTCTACCTTTTTTTGTTTTTATAATCTAACTTATCTCTCACAATCCATTGCCTAGGTAGATGTGATCTCTCATTATTTCCTGGCAGTATTTTCCCATACCTCTAGCTTATCCTTTTATTTTATTGGTTCATAGACTCCCTTCATTTCTCCTACTCTAACTACCTTTATAACTACGTTCCATAGTTAATGTTAATTAAGCCACCCCAAATATTACTTCTATAGTATGTTAAAAATGCACCATTCCTTCAGTGTCTTTTCTTCAAATTTTGCTTGAAACCGAAATCAAAGTCAGGAGAAGAAACATATATGCATACACACACATACACATAAACATGGATGACATTGGAAAAATATTGTTATGATTGTAGCGGCTATCAAAGTGAATAAGTGGTTATTGTAGCATTCTGCAAGGAAGTGCAGTGACTTTTTTCTATATTCGGCCCCTCTCGGAGGTTTTTGGGAGCCTCTGAGAATCAACTCAGTGTCTAACTGTTCACATTTTAGAGCATTAGAAGGTCAAGGCAATATTTTTTTTTATTTCTTTATCTTCTGTGAACAGAACAGTAAATATTCAATATACATTGAATGAATAAGGAAACTTTAAAATCTCTTAATTCTTTAAGAAAGTGAGAGTAATGCTTGACTCTACTATGAATCCACTAAATCTTTCAAAGCAAAATAGAATAGATGAGTATATGGTCTATCAGTCACATACTATGACTGATAGAGAATAATAAAGCCTATTTATTCTTACCAGGCAGAGGATTAATCTGTCCAATGTAACAATGTTGTATTTCCATACCATGTCATTAAGAATTTCAATGCATTTATTGAGTTGCTGACCTCCCGCTGATGTAGAGAATTCATATACCAGGAAATCTGCAAAGGTTCTCACATGGGCTACCAAGGCCCTGGCTCCAATTCTCTCTAATACCCTGAAAGGTAGAGAGTAAAAATAAATAGATAAATAAACTCTATTGCTATATGGATATAATGGTTTACTAAATGAAATGCAAATCTAGATTTCTGGCTCACCTATAGCCAATTTGATTAATATGATCTGTTTCCAAAAGCATTTTCCAGAGAAGACAAAGGAAGAGAGGAGGAGAGCCTTGCATAGAAAAGTGGGTAATGATGTCATTTTCATTGGTCATTGACTTCCACTTCCTATACTCCTCTTCCACATTCTTTTTCAGATTAAAACGGCTTTCTTGAGGCACATTGTTTTGTTTGAAGAATGCCTAAAGGGAAGACCAAGTTCGCTTTACTGGTTATAGTAAACAGAAGAGTGGATATGGAGTAAGAAACAAGTTCAAGATTTGGCTCTGACACTAATAATGACCTGAAGTAAGTCAGTAATTAAGGTCTAAATTCTATTCTCTAGAAAATATGCAGGCAAGCTAGATTAATTCAAAAATTTCTTTCCCCAGATTCCCTGCACAGAAGTCCCAAGCAAGCTGAATTTAAACTTTAGGCATTCATCTATTGCTAATCTTCAAAGGGAAAAAAGAAAAGTATCTACCATCTGGTCACATAGGTTAGTGTCTCTATAATGAAAAGCCACTACACCGGACTTTTCAGAGTGTGGTTCTCGGACCACCAGTATCAATGTCATTCAAATCTTACAAAAACAAAACAAAACAATTAGAAAGCCAGTTCTGAAGCCCTACCCCAGATCTCCTGAACCAGAAGCTCTGTGGGTGGGACCCAGCAATGTGGAGCTCAGCAAGCCCCCTGGCTCAGCCTGAGAAGGGTGAGGACCACTGTTTCAGTCCTCTAAGACCTGTGAAAAACGGATGCTTGTTGTGCCATGTCATGATTTCTCTGAAAAGCAGACAGATGAGGTTTACCTTTTATTGTAAAAGTCAGGTTTACAGTTTTGTTGTGTGATTTTTAAAAATTCAGTTAAGTATAGCATATATGCATTCTGGGAAGCTCAAGTCTTATATTTTTCTCTATTTCAGTTTTATGAGAGAATTTTTCACGTGTGTTAATTCTTGTAAAATTGTAAAACTGTTAAAATAAAAAATAAAAAATAGGTCTGGGGGTGTAGCTTGGAGGTATAATGCCCCTGGGTTCCATTCCCAGTACTAAAAAATAAAAAACAAAACAAAAAACAAAACAAACAAAATTATTAAATTTTCAAGAACATGTCTGGTCCCAGAGTAGGATGAGGATCACCTCAAGAAATTTTGAAAGAGCCAAGTATTTTTCAAAAAGAAATACACCGCTAGTTTTCTTTGGGTGTCACCAAAAGAAATTTTCTAGAATGACACTGTGAATGGGACGATTTCACATGTATCCAATATGTAATTCAAGACAAAATTACCTGCAGTGGGCCTGGAAAACAGCTAAGGGTATGTGAAGCCCAATTATGAGGAGTAAAATTCATGATGGTCTGAAGTATATCTTTGCACCAAGTTCCCTGAATTGAATCAGAGCCTGTAAAAAAATCTAAACAGAAAGAAACAGATATAATCCAGATATAAATGACAATGTCCACAACTCAAATTATAGAAGAAGTAACATACAATTATGTTCACTCAGAGAATTTCCAGAATTGTGTTCAATACTTCTCTCATTATATTCAACTTAGGATCTGAATTTTCTTAGTTTAAAAGTAATTTAGATTACCATTTAGGAAATAGGAACAAAATGGACACATTTGCAAAAATGAAAAAAATATGAACAAAACACTTGAAATCTTTCTCACAAATATTTTTTTAAATCTCTTTCTCAATAACATTTTCCTTTTTAGGTTAGAGTACCAGTGACAGATCAGTGAGACAGCTCCACCACTACTGGTCATAGTTCACTCCTGACAGTGACTCACCAGCTCTTTATTGATCCAAGGGGCTAGAAAAGACTGAAAAAGTCTTTTCTGGTGCCGGAAACAATTATATATGATACAAATATAAATCTCTAAATAAAGGAGATTTATGTAAAATAACAGAGTTTAGGTAAGTTATTTGTGATTGCTAAATTCAATACCTTAAACCAACCATTCCTAAAGTGTGGTCCACTGATCTCTGGGGGATCTCTAATATCCTATCAAGGATTCAATAAAATCAAAGCTATTCAAGTAATAATACCAAAGTATCATTGGCATTTTACTGTGCTGATATGCTAGTTTCTAGCACAAATCAAATAAAGCACCAAACTATACACCTGTATGTTCTCAGTAAGAAAAAAAGGTGCCAGTTTCAGTTAAGAATATCAGTGATAATTTCCCATATACTTTAAAAAAGCCAGCAGAAAGGATTTGAGTATGTGTGCGTGTGTGTGTGTTTGTGTGTGTGTGTGTGTGTGTGTGTGTGTGTGTGTGTGTGTGTGTCTGGGATGGAACCCAGGGGTATTCGATCCTCTGAGCTACACCCCCGCCCTATTTTCAATTATTTTGAAACAGGGTCTCACTGAGTTGCAAAGAGCCTCACTAAGTAGCTGAGGCTGTCTGCGAACTGCGATCCTCTGGTCTCAGCCTCCCGAATGCTGGGTTTACAAGCGTGCGCCACCATGCCCGGCGGATTTGAATGTTTTTACCACAGAGAAATGATTTGAACATCACAGAATGTACAAATGTATCAAAATATGGTATCTCATACATATGTACAATTATTGTATGTTAACTAAAAATGACTATCACTGACGAAGATATAAAAATTATTAATTTGATGTATTTTTTAATATTTTCTGTGGCAAAATAAAGAGCATGAAAAAAAGTGTTAAGTCCTGGGTATCAAACATTCTTGTACAATTGTTTGAGAACTGATTCAATTAACTGCTTTTTCTCCATGGGATTTCTATTTTACTTGAAAGAATATCTGACAGAACACTAAATATTATTTAGAGATGGACATTAGCAAGCATTTTCTTAAAAATAAAGCAGGCCTGTTACTTCAAAGAAAAAAAAATGACAAGATCTTTAACAATGATAAAATTTAATGTTTCAAGTAAAAGTTAGAATTTGGGAAAACTTGTATCCATCCCCTCCAGTGCAATAGCTTTCCAAAATCTAAGATATTTTCTTATTAATCTTGTAGTGCCATTAACAAATATAATTTTCTGATACTGTGTAATAAAATATATCAATATTTGCTGGAAATACATAGCTACATAAGTCAATATATTCCAAATGAACAATTCACAAATTTAAAAAAATACACTTAGGCTGGGTGTGGTGACACATACTTGTAATCCCAGCATTCAGGAGGTAGAGACCAGAGGATGCGGTTCGTGGGCAGCCTCAACTCCTTAGCAAGGCCCTTTGCAACTCAATGAGACCCTGTTTCAAAAATAAAAAGACTAACGCTGGGGCATGGTGGCGCAGGCTTGTAATCCCCATGCTTGGGAGGCTGAGACAGGAGGATCACGCAGGTTCGAAGCCAAGCCGTGCTGGTTTAAGAGACCCTGTTTCCAAATTAAAAAAATATAAAATAGGTCTGGGAGTGTAGCCCAAACGTAGAAGGGTTTCCAGGAACCCCAGTACCATAAAAAAAAAAAAAAATCAAACTAAAAACAACAACAAAAAAATTGGGCGGGCTGGGGGTATAGCTCAGAGGCACAATGCCCCTAGGTTCCATCTCACGTACCACAAAAATAAATAAGTAAATAAATAAATAAACAAACACTAAGATTAAAAAATCCATTTGATGTACAAAATAGACCCATATGTAACAAGGCAGGAAAAGTTCACTGATAAGGATTTGAATTTCACACTGTAGCTAACCTTTAAAAAACGATTTTTACCCAATTTTGGTATATCAATAGTTCAAAGTATTTGAAAGGGGGATTAAAACATCCTCCCTTTTCCTTTTACAACATAGTAAGAGTAGAAGCAGCTATGAGATTTAGCTATCTTCCTTTACACCAGACATCGAAGAGTGATACAAAAACATAAAACAATGGTACCTCTTCTCATTAAAGTTTTGTTTTAGAAAAGACAATTTTCACTAAAAAGTTATTTATGTTAATGTGTCATGAGTTTATTCTTAAATGATTAATAAATATTTTTAAACGTCTCCCTTTTAATATCTAATAGAGTAAATATAGTGCATAAATGGAAACTCTTCAGAAATTTCAAAACTTTTTCTAAGAGTGTAAAGTGGTCACAAAACCAAACTACTTAAGAATTGCTACTTAGAAATGATAGAAAATAACTGAAAATTGGGTGTATTCATTCGAGTCACCCCTCCATGCCAGTCTGGTATGGAGCTGTACCTATCCTCTGTATTTCTATCTTTTAATAAACTTCTTTTTTTTTTGGTGGTACTGGGGTTCCTGGAAGCCCTTCTACCTCTGGGCTACACTCCCAGACCTATTTTTTTATATTTTTTTGAAACAGGGTCTCTTACACCAGCGCGGCTGGCTTCAAACCTGCGCGATCCTCCTGTCTCCGCCTCCCAAGCGCGGGGATTACAAGCGTGCGCCACCACGCCCGGCTTAATAAACTTCTTTTTTAAAAAATAAAATAAAATAAAATAACTAAAAACTGATACTCAGCACAGTCAGAATGACACACCGGTTCCCATTAATAATTGAAATAGTGGAGATACCAAATAACAACTGGGTTTTTTAAACAAATAAAAAGAACCTTTCAGTATGTTCTCCCGTAAGTGGCCCACAGCACCCCAGCCTTGGCAGGAGGTGGCCGCTGTACCTGTTACATGGGTTGCCCTGGCTAAGGTCAGTATCAAGGCTCGGTTCAGCTCTTCCGATTCCGCCGACAGCACTGTTTTGGGATCACTAAGGAAGCGTGTAAATTGTGGCTGGACTTCCGAGCTACCGAGTGCCGTTATAAGCCTTAGTGCGGTGCTCTCAACGCTGGAAGGCGGGCCAAAGAAAGAAACGCGAGAGAGAAGCATACACAAGTTCAGAATTGGAGAACTATGTCTAATTCTAGGTTTAATTAAAATATAAAAGTATGAAAACTATAACTGTCCCTTCATGTTTTTTGTACCAGGGATTGAACCCAGGGCATTCTACCTCCAAGATACACCCCTACCCCCCAGCACCCCCTGCCGTGTTTTAATTTTTAATTTGGAAACAAGTGTCCTGCTGAATTGTTGACGGTCTTACTAAGTTGCTGAGGCTGATCTCAAACTTGTAATCCTCCTGTTTCAGTCTTCCAAGTATTGAGATTACAGGTGTGCGCCACCATGCTACACTATCTGAAGTATATTCATTCATTCATTCATTCATTCATTCATTCATTCATTCATTCACTTTGCAGTACTACAGATTGAACCCAGTGGCATTCTACCTCTGACTCACACCTCTAGCCCTATTTTTTTTATTTTGAAACAGGGTCTTGCTGAGTTGCTGAGGCTTTCACTAAGTTGCAGAGGCTGGCCTTGAACCTGTAATCCTCCTGTCTCAGCCTCCCTAGTGCTAGAATTATAGATGTATACTATCACAACCCAGCTTATCTGAAGTGTATTTCAGAATTCTAAGGTGGAAAGAACATAATTATAAAGACCTTGGAGGTAGTAATTCTTAGTCCCCAAAATCCTAAAGCAAGATTCAACTATGCTAATCAATTTCTATTACAAAACTGGAACTCACTCCTATAGTGGGAATATAGTCCTTTAAAGTGAGAGGAGTTTTAATGACAAGTGATTAAGAACAAACCATGGTAAAACACTAAATTCCCCACCCGCAATAGAGTTTCTCATATAACCTAAGGGGAGGCACGTGTCACTGAGCTCACCAGAGATGGAGCTGGTTCTGGTTAGTCTGTGCAACTGCGGCCAATGTGTGCAGATGGCTCAGGAGCTGAACTCTGTAGTGAGGCTGGATGTGGTGCATCCTGTAGCTGAACATCTCAAGGAGCGTGTGCAAGATGCCCCATGCGTGCGACTTGAAAACGGTTGGCAAGAGCTGACCTGGAAAAGCATGGCATTTAAGAATCCAATTACTAAAAGTTATACATTTAAAGATACTCGAAGAAAGTCCCCTGAATAAAATGTATATAAAGATCTGTTCATGAAAATGTGTGCATGCATGTGAGTCTATACACTCAAATTTTCTCATTTTCCATTTAATTGTAGGAGAAAACAAAATTCAGATTCTACTTATAGTGCCAAGTTTATTTTTTCTTCCTAGAATTTGATAAATCAGAGTTAAATTGGAAAATAATAGCAAAAAACTACTCAAACATTCATCACTTCTCAGTTATCTTTTAAATTATTTTTTGTAAATTTAATGTTTTCAATCTTGCAGTATTGGTGATCCCAGGACTTCGTCCATTATATCTCCAGCCCTATATTACTTTTTTTTTTTTTTTTGGTGAAACTGGGGATAAAACCCAGGGATATTCTACCTCCAAGCTATACTTCCAGCCTTATTTTTACTTTTAATTTTGAAAAAGGGTCTAAATTGTAAAGGGCCTCACAAAGTAGCTGAGTCTGGTCGTGAACCTGTGATCCTCCTGTCTCAGCCTCCCAAGTACTGGGATTACAAGTATGCGCCAGTACAGCCAGCCCTAGGTTTACTTTTTTTTTTGGTGGTACTGGGGTTCCTGGAAACCCTTCTACCTCCGGGCTACACTCCCAGACCTATTTTTATATTTTTATTTGGAAACAGGGTCTCTTAAGCCAGCGTGGCTGGCTTTGAACCCGTGTGATCCTCCTGTCTCCGCCTCCCAAGCGCGGGGATTACAAGCGTGTGCTATCATGCCTGGCTAAGTTTACTTTTTAACACACAAAAATTGCCAGGTGTGATGGCGCACACTTGTAATCCCAGCATTTGGGAGGATGAGACAGGAGGATTGCACAGGTTAGAAGTCAGTCTCAGCTACTTAATGAGGCTCTCAGCAACTTAGTGAGACCCTGTTTCTAAATAAAGTATAACATAGGTCTGGGAGTATAGCCCAAAGGTAGAAAAGCCCATGTGCTCCACCCCCAGTACAACACACACACACACACACACACACACACACTGTATCATATGCTCCTTTGTTCCCTCCTCCTCTCAAGAAAGTTGTATTCAACTCTCAATTATCTAGGAAGAGGAGTTACTGTGGTTAAAATTTAAGTTACACAGCCAAGCAAGGTGGCACACCACTGTAATCCAGTACTTGGAAGGCTGACACGGGAAGATAACAGGTCCGAAGACAGCCTCAGCCAGAACTCTCAGCAACCTAGCAAAACCCTGTTTGAAAATAAAAATAAAATAGAGCTGAGGGTGTAGCTTGGAGATATGTCCCTGGGTTCAATTCCCAGTACCATACACAGAAGTTTAAATTATATTGTAATAGTAAAATATAAACATGAACCAGAAAAGTACTTCCATATTAGAAAGTAATACTCAAAACTGCCAATAACTAACAGACATTACAATGTGTCTTCTGTACTACTACCAGTTAGACTTAGCATTACTACTTCTGGGAAGAATCCAGTTGCATGCAGACAGGTAGAACCAATCCTGCTCACTGTAACCCATTTAGCCTATTACCCTTTTCTTACCATGTTGCTTAAACATGCAGCTCACTTCCCTGACTTCATACTTCCTACTGCTCTTTTTTGCTTTGTTTTTCTCTACAACATTCAACACCTGACACACTGCATAATTCATTTGTTTGCTTTGTTTTCTGCCCTCCTCCTTAGCATGAATGTGTGATGGCAATGACTTGTTCCCTGTAGTATCCACAGCATGTGCAGGAGCATCCTAAATTAATGACCAGGTTAATGGTTATAAACACCAGAAAGTTCTGTCTTACTGATAAATCCTTTGATGCCCAAAGATTCTATTTCCATATAGACCAATAAACGACTGTAAGTTTCCACTAGGGCTGGAGCCAATGCCACAATGGACTTTGTATGAGCAAGTTTTATGACTCTGGTTGCAATGCTGTGAATTAGACTGAAAAGAACAAAAGGGAAGAATATAAAAACCCACACTTTTTAAATAAACCCAGGAGTTATTCTACTTATAAGTAACAGCACAAACCTGAACTGACATGATTCAAATGAACTAGACTCATTTAACACATTTCAGTTGTGAAAGATACTGGGTAATGATGCACTTACAATCTGAAGGGAATTTTGTTTGCAAAGGTTATTCAGACTGGGGGTGCAGGTGCTTTTCCTGAGTCAAAATCATCATAGAAAACCAAATGTTGGGTTTAAAGCAACAATTTATAAGAGCATGCTTGAGTGATTTTAATCTGCTTTTCAAATATGTAACTAAATATATATATGAGAAATTAAATAGCCTTTGTCACAGAATTATTTGATAAAACACTGCTAAAACTCAAGCATTAGCCAGGCATAGTGGTGCATACCTAGTACTTGGGAGGATAAGACAGGACTGCAGGTTTGAGGACAGCCTCAACAATGAGGTAGACTCTCAGCAACCTACTGAGGTCCTGTTTCAAAACAAAACATTTTTTAAAAAGGGGGCTCTGGGGGCGTGGCTCAAGAGTTAGAATACTCCTGGGTTCAATCCCTAGCCACGCCCCCCCATAGAAAAACCCCAATGATGGTTAAATTTTAAAAGGGCTTTTCAGAGCTGGATGTATGACACACACCTGTAATCCCAATACTTGGGAGGATGAGACAGGAGGATTCCAGGTTTAAGAACAGCCTCAGCAAGCAGTGAGGCTTTCATCAACCCAGTGAGACCTTGCTTCAAAATAAAAACAAAACAGAGCTAGAGGTATAGCTTGGAGGTAGAATGCCTCTGAGATAAATCCTCAGCACCACACACTCAAAATTAAATAAAGGGCTTTCCTCAAGATCTGTCTCACATGTAAGTAAAGCACATATGTGATTCTATCACAATGTTTAACATTTGAAAAAAAAAATCATTTTCTGGAATGGTTGCTCTACCTGGAGACTACTTTGGCCTCAACAGTGTTGTTTTAAATTTGAGGCAATACTGAAAAGGTAGAAATAAAAATCTATATTTCTAGCCCTCCTCAAAATATATGGAAGATTTCGATCACTATCCTGCATTCTTATCCTTAAGAGGTCAGCTAGAGCGGCAGCACCGTGATGCTGACCCTGCCCTCTCCAGCTCCCTCAATCCCTCCAGCTGCTCCCTGTCGTTCTCCGTCCGGCTTCACTAACTACATCCTTGGCCTGGCTCCTCCAGACACTTGAGGTTCTAGAATCAGACCCAAAAGAGGCTTTTCTGTGTTTTACAAACACAATGACAATTATATAAATGTCCCTATGTGTAAACATAGTAAAAGACTTAAATTTTTCTTATTTCTGAACTCAGCAATTCTACTTTCAGAAAATTACTTAGTAAAATATAACTAAGAAAATTTTCAAAAGAAAATAGAATTATTGATGGTGTAAAGATTGCTACGAAGAGTCTTCATTATACATTATAATATGAATAAACTGCAAAAATATTCCAAGTCCAAAATATAGAACAGTATAAATCATTTATAGCCTAATAACAAAAAAACTTCAGCTGGGCATAGTGACACACGCTTATAATCCCAGTATTTGGGAGTCTGAGACAGGGGAGTTTCAGGTTCACGGACAGCCTCAGCTACTTAGCGAGGCCCTCTGCAACTTAGTAAGACCCTGTTTCAAAATAAAGAATAAAAAAAAGGGCTAGGGTAGAGAAATAAAAAATTTAAAAACCACAAAAACCCCTTGATAGCATTTTAAAAAATTTTTTGAAAAACAATGAAACTGAATAGTATTTATTATTAAGAAAACATGATTATAAAACAGCTAATATTTGTCAAAACAAAATATATTTATCTATAGGAAAAAAAAAGACTAACAATACACAAATAATTTTACAATGCTTTTATCTTAAGGAAGGTTTATGACAATTATTCAAATATTTTCATTTATTTGCATGTTCTAGAATTTCTATAATAATATCATTTTTGCAACAAATTAATCCAATTACTTTTAAATGTACCTGATCATAAAACACTAAAGTGTATAGTATATTACTCTTAATTCCAGACATGGGGACAAATACGCTAAAATGAAAAGGACATACCTCATTTTAGCATGAACTGTCAGTGAATCCAGGAGGTTCATTGGTAAAGGAGTTATAGATGCAGAAGCCAAACTGCTTGTCCCTGGGAGAGGTATCTTCATAATTCCATTACCATAAATAGTTTCTACCAGAGCTCCCATAGGTAATGTAAAACATTCTGAATTTGTAGAGTAAGCATTGCACAATAGGGCAATCTTATAGTCATTCATCTGTAAACTTTTATTTCTCAAACTCTGCTGCAAAAACCTAAAAATTCACATTCATTAAACAAGAAAAATACAAATGATTCCCATAAAGTTAACCTGCATTTTTAAAAAGTTCACTTTAAGCCGGGCGTGGTGGCGCACGCTTGTAATCCCCGCGCTTGGGAGGCTGAGACAGGAGGATCGCGCAGGTTCGAAGCCAGCCTCAGCTTTCTTAAGAGACCCTGTTTCCAAATAAAATATAAAATAGGTCTGGGCGTGTAGGCTGGAGGTAGAAGGCCCTTAGGTTCCATCCCCAGTACCACACACACAAAAAAGTTCACTTTTATGCAACTATTACCTAGCTTTATTCCTTTAGGTATAGGAATACTTATAGTCAAATGCAAATGGGAACATCCATAAAAGTTTTAGCAACATTTCTGAAGAAACTTATGTTAAATAATAGATATTTGGTATGTATATACAACATATATAGTAACACTGTATCTAAATTTCAGAAAATACATAACTCACAAATCCACAAACTAAGCTTCTACTTATTACCAACTACTTAAACACAACATACACCTTCATTATCAGTAACATTATGAGAAGATGATTACTGATATCTTATAAAATGAAAGCCAAATGAACATGGAGTCTGACTATTCAACAGTTTCTGGTGAAGAGATCTGTTTCACAAGTTCTAGGGGGGAAGCTCAGCTGTTCCTAGCACCCTGTCCTGAGCACAGTCCCAGCTAAGTGGGGCATTTCCTCTGAATCATCAGAGCTTTGGAAGACACATATGGACTCATGCCAGCTGGATCAGTCTTTTACCCATGGAGTAAAAGATGTGTCAAGTCAGATCATGCTCAAATCCCAAGCACTTGAGATATTCTGAAATGTTTATGGATTAAGAAAAGCTAAGATAAATTAAATTAATAATTTTAAAGTATAATATGTAAAAACTGGATTAATCTTCTTGTTATTTTCTGATGAAGCAACTAGTCAATTTCTGTTGCTAAAATATATACATTAAAAATTCACTCTCACCTCCAGTGTGTGTGAGATTTCCAAACTCATACAAATAATGAAAACAATATTAGTTTAAACTTCATTATTTGTTAAACCAGAAAATTAGTAATCAAGCAATAAATAACTTACTCATGGTGAAACTTTAGGGAATGAGGTATTGGAATCTGTAGCTTGGAGTTGTCATTCTGGGCTTTTCTATTGAGATGAATCCAAATACAAGTCATTGCAAATGCATGAGTTGACTGGGGTTTGTTAATATCAGGAACTGGGATACACTGAAAAATAGCCATAGCATATTATGAAAAAGAGAAGAATTAAATAATCACATGTATTTCAGCAATCATTTTCTCTTACATCTCTTTTTGTTTTTTTAAATATACTTTTATTGGTACATTATAGTCTCATACCATAATGTAAATCATGTGACATACATGCACACAACTCTGGGTGCCTTCCCAGCTTCCTCCCCTTCCCTCTTCCCCATACAGGGTACTGAGATTGACGTCAGCATTTTCACATATGTACACAAAGCTGATGGTAGTGATTCTTTTCACTGATCCTTTCTCTTCCCTCCCCTTCCCTTAGACTAACTTCCTGGCTCCACTAAGGTTCTCCTCCATTATTTGGATTTCCTCTGATTTCCCAATTACTCCCTAGATTCCACATATTAGAGCAAACATATGACCCTTCATTTTCTGTGACTGGCTAATATCACCTTAACATATTTTCCAGGTCTTTCCATCTTCTGCAAATGACATATTTTGTTCTTCTTTACTGCTGAACAGAATTCCACTGTGTGAAAACCCCGTAATTTTGTAATCCGTCTACCAACAGATGGCCATCTAGGATGGTTCCATAATTTGGCTATTCTGAATTGTGCTGCTATGAAAATGGATATGCATATACTACTGTAGTTCTCTGATTTCAGTCCCTTTGGAAAGATACACAGGACTGATATAGGTGGAATAAATCTCTTTTTAAATATCATTTGATTCAATGGTTCTTTGACTATTCAATAATACAAATCAGTTCTAACTGCTACAAAACTTCAAACTTTCACAGTATATCTTAATAAGCAAGTTTTCACTTGCCAACAAATTAACAGAAATTCGTAGGTACTTTGTCAAGTTTTTCTCACTATCATAAAACACTCTCAAAAAATCATTTCAATTTTTTTGTGTTTATATGTGGTACTGGGGCTGGAACCCAGGGGCAGTCTATCACTGAGTTATAGCCCCAATTCCTATTTTTTTCTTTTATTTATTTGAGGTTAACCATGAACCGGTGATCATTCTATCTCAGCCTCCCAAATACTGAGATTATAAGTGTGTATCGTTACACCCAGCAAATTTTTTACTTAAAAAAATTAAATACATCATTGTGAATTTTATTATATGTAACAAATATTCTGATAATGTAATTTCTAAAAGTTTCATAAATGTATGTTTAAGGTCAAATTTGCTGAAATGATAAGTAAAATTAAAAATTATATATTTTAATAGGGCACTATTGATGTTTTATTATTTATACATTGTATTATCAGGCTAAACATATCTTCTCAAAAAATCATCACTTCTTAATAGCAAATACATTCAAAATCTTCCCTCCTTAGTTTTCTGAGATATACAGTACACAATCACATCTATATCACCCTAATGTGCCAGAGCACACAAGAACTTCTTATTCCTATCTAATTGCAGTTTAATACTCACTGTGCTTTTAAAGAATATATAAAAGTCTAAGAAATATGAAACTGGAGCCGGGAGTGGTGGTGCACTCTTATAATCTCAGCATTTGGGAGGCTGAGACAAGAGGATCGCGGTACGTGGACAGCCTCAGCTACTATTTAGTGAGGTCCTGTAAAACTCAGTGAGACACTGTTTCAAAATAAAGACTAAAAAAATAGTGCTGGGGATGTAGCTCGGAGGCAAAATGCCCCTGGGTTCCATTCCTAGTACTGCAAAAAAAAGAAATATGACAATGGAATGCTTATCACTAAGTATGTTGAATGTAAATGGGTAAAATGATAAAATCTAGAATATGCTTTAAAACTGTCTACCATTAACAAAAAAAGAAATTTAAACAAACAAAATATTTCTGTGTGTGTGTGTGTGTGTGTGTGTGTGCGTGTGTGTGTGTGTGAGTGATATATATATATATATACTGGGGATGGAACCCAGGGGCTCTCTACCTCCAGGCTACACTCCCAGACCTATTTTATATATTACTTGAAAACAGGGTCTCACTAAGTGGCTGAGAGTCTCACTAACTAGCTGAGGCTGCCTTCAAACCTGCTCAATCTTCCTGTCTCAGCCTTTCAAGGACTGGGATTACAAGCGTGTGCCACCAAGCCCAGCTGAAACAAAAATAATTTTAAGTGACGGCTGTTCACTGTTTTACTCACTCTATTTTTTGTGTATTTAATGTTTCCATAAAAAGTTTTTCTGCCAGGTAGGATGGTGCACGCTTGTAATCCCAGTACTTGGGAGGCTGGGACAAGAGTATTGTAGGTTCAAGGACAGCCTCAGCAAGTAGTGAGCCTCTCATCAACCTAGCAAGATTCTGTTTCAAAATAAAAAAATAAAATAGGGCTGTGATTGTAGCTTTGAGATAGAATGCCCCTGGGCTCAATCCCCAGTACTATACACACACAAAAAAAGTATTTTAAAAAAATAGTAATCATCAAAATACATCATATTTTAAACACTTTATGTAAGAGAACAAAAGGAGGGACATATTGAGACTCAAATGACAAACAAAAATAGATATTAACACCTTTGTTGTTGGCCATTAAATGATGCATATAGATCAAAACAATGTTAAGGCTTTTCTTATTATTATTATTATTATTTTATTTATTTATTTATTTATTTATTTATTTATTTATTTATTTATTTATTTATTTATGGCAGTATCTTACCCAGTTGCTCTGACTGGTCTCAAACTCCTGGGCTCATATGATTTTACTTTTTAGTACCTGGGACCACAGGCCTGTGGCATCATGTTTAGCTTTGCATTAGTGCTTTTTAAAAACCTTAGACCTATTTAGCATGTGGAGAGAGAGCTTTCTATATTAGATATTGAACTGTGACTTAGGATAAACTTTTTTTTGGGGGGGGGGTCTGGGGATAGAATCCAGGGGCATTCAACCTCCAAGCTACACCCCCTGCGCTATTTTTCATTCTTTATTTTGAAACCAGGTCTCACTGACTTGCAGAGGACCTACGTAGCTGAGGCTGTCCGCGAACTGCGATCCTCCGGTCTCAGCCTCCAGAATGCTAGGATTACAAGCATGCGCCACCACGCCCGGCTAGGATAAACTTTAAAAATAACCTAGCTTGCTGGGCATGGTGGTGCATGCTTATAATCCCAATATTTGGGAGGCTGAGACAGGAGGTTTGTAGCCAGTCTCAGCTTAGTGAAGCCCTCCACAACTAAGTGAGACACTGTTTCAAAAATAAAACTAAAACAGGGCTGGAGGTGTAGCTCAGAGGTAGAATGCCCCTGGGGTCCATCCCTAGTACCACACAAATAAATAATAATAAATAAATAAACTAACTCAATTTTCTTATTTTGCATATAAGTAAATAATGTCAAAAGAGAATGAATGCCTAGTCTAGGATTACAGTTAGTTCGAGAGCTTGGGGAAAAATGCAAACCCACTGCTCTTTTCACTAAAATCCTTAAACATGAATGAGTCATACTTTACTCACCACACTGTTAACTATTCAGTAAAACTTACTTCTTTTTCTGGGTACAGCAGATCAAAGAGCTTCATGACAGGAAGAAAATCAGCGAGTGCATTTTTCTGAATACTTCCAGAAATGAATTGGAGGAGAACCCACATTAGATGATCTCTGCCTTTGATCAGTCCTCGCCCTGCTAACTGTAAAACATGTTTAAGTATGAATGTATTCACAGCTACTTAAAGATATATGTGTAGAAAGCTATAGAAATTTTCTAGAAAGAAAAAAGGAAGGAAGGAATGGAGGGAAGGAAGGAGGAAAGAAGAGAAGGAAGGAAGGAAGGAAGGAAGGAAGGAACAATGGAAGGAAGGAAGGAAGGAAGGAAGGAAGGAAGGAAGGAAGGAAGGAAGGGAGGGTAGGTTACATTGGGAGGTAGCTGAACCTTTAGAAAGCAGGGCCTGGTGGAGGGAAGTCAGATCACTGGGGATATGCCTTTAAGGGATGGGGTACTGAGACCACAGCCCTTTCCCCTCTCTCTGCTTCCTGGCTGCCAGGAGGTGACCAGGTTTCCTCTGATGTACTTTTTCCACCATGATATATTCACCTTGCTATAGGCCCAAAGGCAACAGGGCCAAGCAACCATGAACTGAGAACTCTGAAACAGCTAACCAACAGAAATCTTACCTCTAATAAGTTGTTACCTCAGATATTTTGATGCAGAAATGAATGCTGACTAATGCTCCTGGATTCTGCTCTTAGAAAGTCAACCTCTAACTTTGGTACTTAGTAATAACTTAGTCTCAATGCAGGGCACACCACAAAAAGCCTACCAAATTATTATACACATACACCACACACACAAGTCTTTCTTCAGCTCAAAACAATAGTATACATTAAAATTCAGACCTGGATGTAGTAGCCTACACCTGTAATCCTAGTACTTGCGAGGCTGAGACAGGAGGATCACAGGTTGGAGGACAGCCTCAGCAAGTAGTGAGACTCTCATCAACTTAGTCAGACTGTTTCAAAAATAAAAAATAGGGCTGGGGATGTAGCTCCAAAGTAACGTGCCTTTGGGTTCAATTCCCAATATCACAACAACAATAGAAAACAATGTTGAAAACATAATCATGTGTGCAAGAGAACCAAGCTCAGTATGGGACAATTCTTATAAAAAACTCAAAAACATAAAAAGTACTTTATTATAACAAAAATTTAACATCATCAAGAACTAATCATCATAAAACACTTTTACAGGATTACTGTACACTTTATTTACTTATTTATTTACTTATTTATTGTGGGTCTGGGGATGGAACCCAGGGGCATTAGACCTCTGAGCTACACCCCCTGCCCTATTTCGTATTCTTTATTTGTAAACAGGGTCTCACTAAGTTGCAAAGGGCCTCACTAAGGAGCTGAGGCTGCCCGTGAACATCGATCCTCCTGTCTCAGCCTCCCAAATGCTGGGATTACAAGTGTGTGCCACTACGCCCAGCTACTGTACACTTAAAAGGAAAGCAATGCTGGGTGTATGGGTGTGATAGATGAAATGACGTTAACATTTATGAAAATATTTCCACAAAGTAATCTAAGGTGTAGGGGTGTTATAGATGTAACATTTACTTTATTACCATTGATGTGTTTGAAACTAAAAATTGGTGCTTCCCATAAACTTACTGTTCTGCTTGTTTACCCACTCTTGGATTCGATGTCCTACCACTCTAGAAATGGTCACATAAAATTCACCACGTAAGTCGGGCTTGGTGGCGCATGCCTGTAATCCGAGTACTTGGGAGGCTGAGACAGGAGGATCAGAGGTTTGTTTACAGCCTCTGCAAGTAGAGAGACTCTCAATAACCTAGCGAGACCTCACCTCAAAATAAAAATAAAATAGGGCTGGGGGTGCAGCTCGGAGGTAGAATGCCCCTGGGTTCAATCCCCAAATCCATGCACAAAAATAAATAAATAAGTTTTCCACATTTGTCTTTGCCTTCCTCATATCAACACTTTCACCTTTATAGTTTCTTTCCAGTTCTCATCCCTTCCCAAATAATGATCTTACTGCTAGGAAAATATTTCACTATCTTTTCCTTTTGGCAAATCTCTACTTGTCCCTTAAATGTTAACTCAGAGACTTCGATACATGACTCCATTCGGGACTACCCCTTATATTCCTATCACAGAGAAACACGCTTCCATGATAACAACTATTAGATTTTAAGAAAACTCTTTATACTAAGTATATCTGTCCTTTTAGTGAGGTGTTCCTTGAGGGTACTAGAATGTCATTTATATTCCTTGGTCTTTGCACTATGAATATATAGAATGAATGACTGAATTCAGTTCTTATAGTGACAAGAAAGTGAAGAAACCATACAAATGTTGAGCAGGACAGAAATTAGGACTCCTACTTCCGCCACTGATAGAATGACTGGAGAGTGCTCACACCAGTGTAAAATATACCAATTAACAGGTGAAGTGACACTAGGTTTGGTACTTACCTTCTGATGAAGAGAAAGGACCATATGTGGAAAACTGGCAAACTGGAAAAGCACAAAGAAAATGAGCTGACTGGAGAGATGCTGCCACAAGAGTTGGCTTGTTCCCCCATCATCGAACTTCTCCTCGGTCTCAGACCGCTCCATGGCATATACCACCAAATCCACCAACTGGTCTTCCAGCACAGGGCAGCGCTGCTTGTGCTGTAGGACAGAGATTAAATACAGTATTCCAAAAGCCTCCCGGTTAGTGTCAGAAGTTACCAGTTAATGGGCATTAATCGAAACAAGAGGCTGAGAAGCATGGGATGAAGTTGAACTTAAGAAGTTAAGGTTAGATTTAGTCTATTAAAGCTGCATTATGTCACAATATCACAGACGATGAATTTCACCAAAGAATCATTTTGGAAGGTCTCTCACAAAAAAGACTTCCCACTAACTCTTGACTTCCACTTCTGACATCATTGTTTCAATTTGATAAGGGCATTACATAGTATAAAACACTATTGTTCCTTTGGGGAAAAAAATAACATTTTAAAGGCATAAGAAATGGAGACAGCAGTATTAATTTTGCAATATAACTCAACAAATGATTTAACCATGAATTTCCAGGGATCAACCACGGAAAAAGAACAAATAAGGCAACATGTCAATCTACTTATTTTTATTTTTATTTTTTTATTTTTTTATTTTTTGGTGGTACTGGGGTTCCTGGAAGCCCTTCTACCTCCGGGCTACACTCCCAGACCTATTTTTACATTTTTATTTGGAAACAGGGTCTCCTAAGCCAGCACGCGTGTCTGGCTTCGAACCTGCGCGATCCTCCTGTCTCTGCCTCCCAAGCGCGGGGATTACAAGCGTGCGCCACCACGCCCGGCCAATCTACTTATTTTTAAATAACCACAAGTTTATATTACCTTTGTATACAGAGCTAAACCTAAAGAGCTGTCAGATTATTTAATGTCTGTTTTTCAGTGAGTGGCAATAATCCTGATAGCAAAATGGAAATTTCCTCCATAATTAAAAAGAAAAATTAATCTCAAAGTTAATCTCTGTTCCTCTCTCTTAGAAGCCAAACATAATGCAGCTTTAATTTTAAATTAGACGATTTTAAAGTCTAAAACAAGAAAAAGAATTGAGTTTAAATACTAACAATGAAAATGCAACTTCCCTTTCTAGAGGCAAAAAGATTTGTGCTTTAAAAAAGTAATTTAAAAATATATTTTACCAAAAGAAATATGTTAAGCCATGTTTTAAGAGCCATTTCATTTTCCATTAGAAATAAATTATATGACTTAGTAGTAGGCTGTTTGGTGCTTTCCCCCTAAACATTACATGTAATTATCAGTCTTTTGCCATGAAAAAGGGATATTTCTTCAAATTTAGAGAAAAAAATGCAAAATGGGGACAGATTTGGAAATAAACAAAACAATGAATTGCATCCCCTGTTTTGCATGCTCTTTGCCAGCTCCAAATTGTAAAGCTCCGATATAGCTGCACTTTCTTAAAGCATGCAAAGAAAACGAACATCTATTCAAAATGGTAAGCATCAATGGTTGTTTCATATTTTTCCCAGACACGATGCCATGATCACAGTTCAACCACATTACAGATTTACAAATAGCAATATTAACACCACCAGTTGAGACTACAGTACTTTTCCTCCAAATGTAATTATCATTATGAAGCAGAGCAAAGTGCAACAGACAACACTACAGACTATTTCTTAAGTCAGCATGCAAAACTACTGTGTACAGGGCTTGAAATTCACTAGTTCTGCCAACCACCAACAACCTAAGAAATGTGTCAGACAACACAAATTTAGAGGGAGATCATTCAAAGTATACAAAAGTCAGAAAAATTTGTGAAAAGAAATAAAGCCAGGATTTCCAGTAGGAATTTTCCACTAGTAATGTGAATTTATTTCTAGCTTAGAAACTAACCAATTTGTCATCTAGTTCTCCATCATTGGTGGTCTTCCATCATTCTATTTCAGGAAAAAGAGCAAACTAAATAAAACTGTACTGGAACTTCCCTTTTTTTAGTATTAGCTTTTTGTTTTAAAAAACTGGATTGTTACCTGCAAGTTTTTTTGCATGTTGGGGTGGTCATATAGTTAATAATTTAAAGAGGAAGGCAAAAATATTAAAATTTTGACAAAGTAAAAACTAGAAAACTTAGAGTTAAAGCTGATGGTCTTTCAATGTATGCCATGACAAAATTATTACTAACACTTCTGTTAAGAGTTAAATCCATTAGGAACCTCTATGGTACCTGATGTCCTGGTATCTGATTATAGCAGAACCTCTACTAAGATTATCTATAAATTACCCAGGTTTTTTTTTTTTTTATTAATGCCAAGGATATTTCTCAAACCAAGTTTAAACATTGCCCTAAACATGTTGCTTTGTTTACCTAACAATTTCTATAGAAAAAAAACTTGAAATATAAAATGATTTTTGCTGCTACTCTCAAATAATAAGTTTTGCTTTAGTTTTCAATTATAAAAATACAGGTATTAAAATTAAAAATCAAATTTACCATATACTGTTTTATAAACTGGAACAAAAGAACATCTGTAATGCAGTTCAGTCATCTATGAATAAAGGTTAGTTACTTATCACTAGGGTAAAGATAATTCTACAAGTCAATGGATACTAGATCTATGGCTATTCACATCTTGCTTTTTTAAAGCATTGGTAAACATAAGCTTCAAAAAACTGACATTTTAAAGTTAAAATTTTAAGTTTATATTATATTTATATGCATACCTACTTAAAACCTATTTTAACAATGAGAATTCGATACTTGAAAATTTTTATTTCTTCATAACAGCCCAAACTGTACTGAAATCTTATTTAAAAGTTTTAACTTTGATGACAACTAAAGGTAAGGCATAAACATTTACAAGCCTCACCTATGCCTTTGATTCTTTCTTACTACTAAACTGGTAAGGGCTGTTTTCCAGCCATAATATCTCATATGCTTTTCACTAGCATTTGACACTTTTCATATGACAATTCTGGTACCGCTTTGGCAGTGAAAATTAAATATTTAGGAGGCGTAAGTTAATTCTAAGTCATTATTTCAGTGTTCTAAATCAATTTTAAAGTAATACCTAATGAGGACAAGTTTGGAAGGGAAAATCTTTTTCAATGTCACTTATCAATTATCACCTTAACTGAAGAAGTTACCAATTAGAATGAGAACCTTTATATGAGTTAATAATTTTTAAAGTTATTTCCAAGAGAAACTGAGTGATTAAGATAAATTGTCACATGGTAGCCAGAGTTCATAAGACACCACATAAGAATTTGAGGAGTGTATCTGATGTGTGATGCTTTTATCCAGCAGAAAATTGCAAACTCTATCATGTAAACACATAAAAGATTTTTCCATTGTGATTAAGTCCAACACTCCACCTTGCTGGCCACAGAACTGGGCTATATATGACCTATTGAATATGACCAATTTTAGGATAAAATATAGCCCAATTCCTACTGGAAAGTGCAATATGGACAGGTCTTAAAAAGTTTCAAGCTTTAAGTAAATGACTGTATTGCTAGAGAAAAGATAAGAAAGTATAGTATAGGATATAGTCTGTAATGATAAAAGATATGGTAAAATGACTTGGTTATTTATAATCATATTTCAATTCTACATGTTCTCATTTTATACTCTTCTTTCCAGTAGGTAAAATAATACATCAAGTCAATTCAGCATATTATCTTCCATCTACAAATCCCCTCACTACCGCATTTCCTATGCAAACAATTACTGATGAATTGTGAATCTTTGACAATGTTTACACTACAGTGGGACCAATACTAATAATGTTCTGTCAGCATTTCCATTATAAACTTTATTTTTTATGGATTTATGTCTTAGTCATAAACTTTTTTTAGGTTGAAACTTGTTATTGAGATGATCATGTCAGAAACACACTTCTCTGAATTGGTCTGTTAATTTCTACTTTGAGAAGAGCTGCCCTCCCAAGAGAAAAAAACGCTCTGGATAGCTAAAGATAGCTGGGGGAAGGTACTTGCAGCTCAAATGACCATGGGTACATTTATCCACCAAACTGTAAAAAAGTTGAGTCAGGTATGACTTGAAGTTCATTGGAAAAATAAGTTTTAAGACAGAGCATGAAGCATTCTTCAAAATTAGCTGAATACTTACCTCTAACTCAAGTGACAGTTCATCAGAATTAATAACTTGGTATTTAAGATGATAAATTGACAGATTATATTGAGGTAACTGTCAGATACTCTAGTGGTAAAGTAATTTCAGTTTCACATGTACAAAGTTTTGTCCAAACAAGGAAAGTTGGTAAATTTTTCAGAAGAAAAAACTTAAAATAATAAGAGATATTGCTACTAGGGTGAGGTTTGGCATGCAAAGTTTCAACACTGAGCAAGTTTTATGGCCAAGCTATATGTCCTTAAAAATAGGGCTTTATAAATGGAAGCACTGGCACAACCTTCACTATAGTATTGCAAACAGTAACGCTATTTTATATAACCTAGACAACAACGTCTTTTTAAAATAAAAAAGCTGGTCTATTTTAATATGTTGGGCTCAAAAATTTTAACAAAAATAATTGGAACCACTATTTGCTTAAAATCTCAAAGGTGCAAAGTCCTACAACAGACTTGGGACTGCAGAAGAGTTTGGCTTAGAAGGTGTGGCCATAGTGTTTATTCCCTCACCATCAGCGTGAGCTTTAGATGAGAGGAGTCCACGCTAAGAGAAGGACACATCTGGCAAAGACGGACAAAGAAGGGTGTTTGTCAAGAGGTGTGGGGTCATCTAAGAATGTGACATTTCTTAGTCAATCCCCATGTTTTCAAAAAAGCCTTCCCTGTATAAAGTTTACCACTCCAACGTTTAAAAGCAGTGTATCTCTATTAAAGTGCTTTTTTCTTTTTGTTTTGTTTTTTATTTGTTTTTGTTTTAAGGCAAAGCAAATCAAAGCAACATAAGCATTTTTGGTGTGGTTTATTTAATAGTTTTAACAACCTGGAAAGACAGAGGCTACCACATATCTTTCCACCTCTGAAAATTCCATCAGGCTAACTTTAGCCCTAAAGTATGAAAACAGTAAAATGGAGTGGGAAGAAAAAACAACCCATCAAAAAGTGACAGGCTCTATTTATTGAGTGCCAGGTGTTGTCTTTCTTAAAAAAAAAAAAAAAAATAGAAAAAGAAAAAGAATATATAAAAACAAATATCAAAAAACAAAAAAACAAAAACCATCCACCAAAAATAACTCTCATATCCCAAGAAGAATTTTCTTTTTAAAGTGGCCTTGGTCTCAGCATGGTCCTGCCAATTTCAAGCCCCGACCATACACGTATTCTCTAAATGGAATCAGTGGCTACAAAGCGGCCAGCGTATCGTTAGTCACAATACAACAGTAAGGTTGTGAACATACCTGAGCAATGTTCAAGGTCTAGAGCATTGGAGGATGGGCAGGACAAGACAGGACAGAACAAAAATAAAGGAAGAAAAAAAGAAAAGACAAAACAGTGACTATGAGGCCAGCCTCAAGGAACCCAGAGTCAGCACAAACCCTCCCACATGTTAAACCACCAAAACCAACACACACCAAAAAAAAAAAAAAAAAAAAGACAAAAAAAAAATCAGGAAGGAGGCCACGCTGAAAATATCAAGGGCTATAAAAAAATAGACCCAAGTAAGAAAAAAAAAAAGAGTAAAAAACTATGGTTAAGTCATGTGTAGGTTTCTCTGGCAAAAGGTATACTTGAAACTGGCCTTATAGAAAAAAAAGCAATGCAAAATAAACCAACTTTAAAAATATCATTTTTTAAATTTATACAGTTCTAAAGCAATACATAAATAATAGAAACAATATATTATTTAATAAACTATATATTTAAAAAGGTCACCAAAGAGTTCTTAACTGTTTTGCTCAGTTAGCCACAGCAAGGAAAAGAGAAAAGAATAGTGCAGATTCTATGCAGATTTTACTAGGTTTCCAGCATAGTACAGTACCTGCTTATTTAAACCTAGCATATTGCAGACCATATCCCTGGAATAAGGCTGCTCCAATACATATCTCAACAAAGCAGTCTGTGGTTCAAACAGATCCTTTAAAGAAAATAAAAAAGATTATTGCTTCACGATCCAACATAAATGTTCATTCAAATTATTTGAAACTGAGATTATAAATCCTCTAAAGGCACTTGTTACCTTCCCATAGTAGGCAAAATTTAATGGGGAAAAAAAAAACATGCACCAATAAAAGCACAAAAAGAATAAATAAAAAGTTTTTGTAACATAAGTTAATTTAGTGTGGATAAGGTTCTAAGAGAAACTACAATAAAAAAAGTATCAGTTCAATCCAGGTGTGGTGGCCCATTTATATATCCAGTACTTGGGAGACTGAGACAGGAGAACTGCAGGTTCAAGGACAGCCTGAGCAAGGAATTAGACCCTTATTAACCCAGCAAGACCCTGTTTCCAATTAAATAAAATAGGGTTGGGGGTGTAACTCAGAAGTAGAATGTCTCTGAACTCAATCCCTAGTACCACATACTCACACATACACACACAAAAATATCAGTTCAATTAGCAAAACTGTTCATTAACGCAACAATTTAGTTCACTTTCCTTAAAGCGAACTTCAAAATGCTTATGATTCAAGAAAGCACACTTTCTTCCCTTTAGAATTAAATTTAAGTCGGGTGTGGTGGCGCACGCTTGTAATCCCCGCACTTGGGAGGTGGAGACAGGAGGATCGTGCAGGTTCAAAGTCAGCCTCAGCTACTTAGTGAGGCTCTCAGCAACTTAGTGAGACCCTGTTTCCAAATAAAGTATAAAATAGGTCTGGGAGTATAGCCCGGAAGTAGAAAGCCCCTGGGTTCCACACCCAGTACCACAAAAAATATAAATAAATAGAATTAAAAGCATGGTTTTAGATACAGTCACATTAGTCTTTTTCAGCTTCTGTGTAAGGAAAGAATTTTCTGCTCTTTAACATCTAACCAAAGAGACAGCTTTACCTTCTTACCAGTGCAAACATAAACACTATTTCCAAATTTAGAGAAGACAAATGACAGCACAGACGTTAAGAGTGTACATTCTAGAATCAGATCAAGTCCAAATCCTGGCTCTACAACTTTTTAAATGTTAGGCCTTATCCTAGGAATCATTTTAAATTTGAGTGTTCTATTTGCAAGTACTTTGCCTGAGGCAAAAATATTCTCAATTGCACACATCACAGGGCGTATTTGAATGGTGGAAGAATAGGAACCATAACTATCTTCCTTTAAATATCTACTTCTGAAGACTCGCACCAGATATTCCACTTTCCTGGATGAAGACTGTCAGATGGAATAAAAGTTTTATTATGTTTACCAACATACCTTATCATATGGCAAAAGGCCTTTCAAAGGAAATCGAAGAGTTGTAGGATCCAATTTCCACGAATTACAAATGGCACCTGAGTTATTTACAACTGGCAGAAGACTGCAGCGGCCTGTATGTATTACAAAATGTCTTAAAGTAAATGGGAACATAGCAATGCCAGTTCCTTCACTCATTCCATTACTGTATTTAGTAAATATATATACCAAACCAAGTACTGTTTTTTTTTTTTTGTTTTTTTTTGGTGGTACTGGGGTTCCTGGAAGCCCTTCTACATCCAGGCTATGGCTACACTCCTAGACCTATTTTATACTTTTTTATTTGGAAACAGGGTCTCTTAAGCCAGCACGGCTGTCCTTCGAACCTGCGCGATCCTCCTGTCTCTGCCTCCCTAGCGTGGGGATTACAAGCGTGCACCACCAAGCCCGGCCAAGTACTGGTTTTTAACTTCCTTTTTTTTTTCTTTTCTTTTCTTTTTTTTTTTTTGAGTGTGTTACTGGGAATCAAATCCAGGGGCACTCTACCTCCAAGATATACTCTCAGCCCTTTTTTATTTCTTATTTTGAAATAGTGTCTTTTTTTTTTTTTTTTTTTTTTTTTGCAGTACTAAGGATGGAACCCAGGGGCATACTACCTCCAAGCTATACTCCCAGCCCTATTTTTTATTCTTTATTTTGAAACAGGGTCTCACTGAGTTGCAAAGGGACTCACTAAGTAGCTGAGGCTGTCTGTGAACTTTGATCTTCCTGTTTCAGCCTCCTGAATGCTGGGATTACAAGCGTACGCCAACATGCCCTGCTTAAATAGGGTTTACTAAAGCAGTTTGCTGAAAGTCTTGCTACACTGCTGAGGCTGTCCTCAAACCTGTGATTCTTTTGTGTCAGCCTCCCAAGTACTAGATTAAAGGTGTGTGCCAGCACAACCGACTCAGGTAAAAGTGATTTTTAAGCAGGGTGTGATGGCACACGCTTGTAATTTCAGCATTTGGGAGGCTGAGACAGGAAGATGGTGGTTCCTGAATAGCCTCATCTACTTAGGCCCTTTGCAACTCAGTGAGACCCTGTTTCAAAATATAGAATAAAAAATAGGGCTGGGGGTATAGGTAGAATGCCCCTGGGTTCCATCTCCAGTACTGGGGGGAAAAAAATGACTTTTAAGTCAGGCATGGTGGCACATGCATGTAATAACAGTGTTCAGGAGGCTGAGACAGGAGGATCACAGGTTCAAGGGGAGCCTCTGCATATAGTGAGACTCATCTACCTAGTGATACCCTGTTTCAGAGTAAAATAGGGCTGGGCGTGGTGGTGCATGCTTGTAATCCCAGCATTTGAGAGGCTGAGACAGGAGGATCCAGGTTCATGGCCAGCCTCCAAATTAGTGAAGCCCTCAGAAACTCATTGAGACCCTCTTTCAAAATAAAGAATAAAAAATAGGGCTGGGGATGTAGCTCGGAGGTAGAATGCCCCTGGGTTACCATCCCCAGTACCAAAAATAAAAATAAAAATAAAAATAAATAGCTGGGCGTGGTGGCGCATGCTTATAATCCCCACGCTTGGGAGGCAGAGACAGGAGGATCACGTTCGAACCCAGCCGTGCTGGCTTAAGACACCCTGTTTCCAAATATAAAATAGGTTTGGGAGTGTAGCCTGGAGGTAAAAGGGCTTCCAGGAACCCCAGTACCACCAAAACAAACAAACAAACAAACAAACAAACAAACAGGGCTGGGAGTGTAGCTCACAGGTAGAATGCTCCTGGTTCAATCTCCAGTACCAAATGTATAATAAAATAAAATGGTTTTTAAATTACCTTACTGAGACAAAAATGTGGGAAATTTTCTTAAATAATTAATGTGATTAACTTTATGCAGAATGTATCTTGAGGCCCGGATGTAGCATGTGACCATCACATCTCATAGCTAATTGCCTACTGAATGCTGTAACTTGGACGTCCCTCAGGTGTCTCAAGCTCAACATGTCTTAAAACTGAACTCTTCATCATCCTTCTGCTTTACTTCACTGTATGACGCCAAGATTCACTCAATTACAGAACCTGGAGGCCTCAGAAATCTGTAATTTGTTTAGTTGATTTGTTCATTTTCAGAATCTAGACTAACACCTGGTTCACGGGAAGTACTTAACACTTGTTCACTGAATAAACAGTGGTCTGTTTGCAGATGATTCTGAAGCCACCAGAACTTTTAGAAAAAAATTTGAAATATATTTTGGGTACTGCAAGGATTGTCAAACCACAGTAATTTTTAAAAGATCAAACGTGTAAATTAGAATGGGCTAAAAAAGCCTGGTCCTCCTCTCACGGCCGCAGTATAGCCTGCTGAGATTCCCGTTGCCTAGAGATGAAAAGTTCTAATTGCCAGGGAATACTTTCTTGGAGTATTGGAAAACTTGGAGTCATTCCATACAGTTGCTTTTCCCTCCCTTGAGTCAGCATGAAAACTACCTGAAAACAGACTAAGTCCCTAAGAATTACAAAAGTGACAAGCCACCGGGATATGTAAGAGACCATGCCTAAGCTTTCTTCAACAGTCATACCACTAAATATTAGGTACAATTTGGTATATTTTAAATTACAATCCTACCACAAATGGAGTTTATCCTTGCTGTGGGCCTGAAGGTATCCACAAAGTCTGATACTAAGTTTCCAAGTAACTAAAAAAGAAAGAACAAATAAATAAGTTTAAATTTTTTTTTGTGATATTGAAGATTTTACCTTAGAGAGTCAAGAGGCATCATACTTTTGAGCTACACCCTCAGCCTAATTTTTTTCTTATTTGGAAACAGTCTCGCAAGGTTGATGACAGTCTACCTGCTGAGGCTGTCTTCAATCCTGCAATCCTCCTGTCTCAGTCTCCCAAGTACTGGGACTGGAAGCATGTGCCAGCAAGCCAATCACAAATAAGAACTGAGATAAAAATTACCCTGAATACAATGATTATTTATAGATACTGAGATAAAGTGTAAAGATTTAGTGCAATTCCTGGGACACAATAAACACTCAAAAACTAGTTCCTTTTTTCTTCCTTCCAACCAAGCATTACCAGTTCATCTATCTCCAAATGAAACCAAGTCATACCTCCAAATTCTTACCTATTTGATGGAGTTGTGTGTTATTTTTAACAAATGGCACATAAAAACTGTCTCAACAGGTCAAGAAATGAAATATACATTATGATAAAAATATATATTATTTAAGGATAAAGGTAACCATTTAAAAAAAGGAGCATATAAAAGCTGGGTGTAGTGGCACACGCTCGTAATCCCAGTCTGCCCGAACTGTTAGTGAGGTCCCCTGCAACTTAGTGAGACCATGTTTCAGAATAAAAAATAGGGCTGGGTGTAGCTCAGAGGTAGAATACCCCTGGGTTCAATCCCTAATTCCGCAAATAATAATAATAATAATAATAATAATAATAATAATAATAATAAAAAATAATAAGAAGAAGAAGCAGCATATGCATAATGGGTATAACTACTTTTAATTAAAATTCCCATTAAAATTTTTGGGACATTTTTATAAAATTTACCCAATGTGGAAGTTTTCCCTCAGGATACAGTTTTCTGATCTCTGTGACTGCAAAATAGGCTGGTAATAAGCAGGCATTTCTTTCCAAGATATATGCTATAACCTAAAAAAAATAGAAGACCAATATTATTCTTGATTAGCCTCACCTATAAGCCTTTAAATACACAAGCAACAACAACAAAAAGAATATTAAATCTAGAAAGATTGTCTGGAGATATAGCTCATGGTAGAGCATCTGCCTCACATACATGAGGTACTGAGTTTGAGTTCCAGTACCACCAAAAAAAAAAAAAAGTGGCCAGACTTGATGGCACACACCTGTAATTCCAGTTCTTGAGAGACTGGACAGGGAGAATCATAGGTTACAAGCCCTAAGCAACTTAGTGAGACCCTGTTTCCTGTTTTGAAATAAAAATAAAAAAGAGAACTGGTAGTGTAGCTCAGAGGTATAGAATCCCCTGAGTTCCATCCCCAGTACAAAAATAAATAAATAAATAAATAAAATTGGTAACAAAGTAGATTTTAAATGTTCTCATCACACACACACACACACACAAAAGCATGAGGGACAATATATGTTAAATAACCTGACTTAGCCATTCCACGATGTACACACATATTTATACACTTTTTACTTGTTAATTAAAAAAGATATTAATAGGCTTATTGGGAGTCACATAGCATGAGTCATACAGCATGTCTAAAACTGAAGGACAAAAAAAAAATGGATTGTTGAATTAGTAAATACCTTTAAAATACTTTAAATATTTCTAGGTTTTAGTGAGCAATGATCCAAAATAACAGTTTTTACAATAATAGTTACAAAACAGGGAAATCATTTTAATAGTTCATGGTCTGATGTCTCATAGTGGTTTAAACTACTTCAGTATGTATGCTGTTAAGTCAGGAGTGGTGATGCTGCTTGTAATCCTAGTACTTGGGAGGCTGAGATAGGAAGGTTGTAGGTTAGCAGCAAGCCTCAGCAACCTAGTGAGGCACTCAGCCAACTTTAGGGAGACCCTGTTTCAAAAGAAAAAATAAAATAGGGCTGGGAATATAGCTCAGAGATAGAATGCCCCTGAGTCAATCCCCCATCTCATAAAACCAAATAAACAAAAGCCCAAATAATACGTTGTGGTTTTTAAATTTTTTAAATTTCTTTTGAGCCAAGTGTGTAGTGCATGCCTGTAATCGTAGTACTTAGGAGGCTATGACAGAAGAATTGCAGGTTTGAGAACAGCCTCAGTAAATAATGAGACTCTCATCAACAGGGCTAGGGGTATAGCTCTGAGGCACAATGCCCCTAGGTTCAATCCCCAGTATCACAAAAATAAATAAATAAACTTCCTTTTGAGATCTAATAAAACCAAAATAGCAACTTTAAAATCAGAAGTGATTTTTCTTTGGAGGGGACAGAGAAAAGAGAATATCCCACAACCTACCTTGAGTTTTAAAATTACAGACCTAAGTTGGGTATGGTAACATACATCTGTAATCCCAGTACTTAGGGGGCTGGGCTAAGACATGAGGATCACAGGTTTGAGGACAGTCTCAGCAATGTAGTGAGACTTTCAGCAACCTAGTGAGAGCCTGTTTCAAAACAAAAAGTAAGAATGGATGAGGGTGTCACTTGAAGGTTGAATGCCCCTGGGTTCAATCCCTTGTATCATAAGGTGAGTGCGTGTGCGCGCGCGCGCGCACACACACACACACACACACACACACACACACACACACACACACGACACCTACCTAAACCAAACTATAGACTTTTGTTGAAGTTATAATGGAAGAATTTAAGACTTGTCTAAATTACCTCTCTTGCTGCCAGAAGCTGCTGTACAACAGCAGAGCTCACCGTGTTAGGAATTGTCAAGATTTTCTCCAAAATCACTTTTAAGAGATCTCGAACACCCTGGTACAAGAAAATGATGTAAGTGAAAACTCAGTAATATTCCTTGTGTTAGCTAAAATATCCAAGGTTTCAGCGGGAAGCACTATATTTTCTGAATCAGAATTAACAGTTAAGTCCCTGACACAATCTGAAAAAGAGTTATGTTCCAATCTAATTCTAAATGATGCCTTGTAATATTGAGCAAAGTCACTTACAAATAAGGTTAAACTTTTCACATTTTGCCAAACGTTCTTGGCCCTCAAGACATTAGAAGGGAGCTGGGCATGGTGCTGCACATCTGTAATCCCAGTCCTTGGGAGGATGACACAGGAGGATCATAGGTGTGAGGACAGCATCAGCAAGTAGTGAGACTCATCAACCTAGTAAACTGTTTCCAAACAAGAAATAAAATTGGGCTGGGGGTAATCTCGAAAGCAGAATGTCTCTAGGTTTGATCCCCAGTACCACCGAAAGAAAAAAAGGAAACAAACTGGAATTCTGCGTTTAAAATTGGAATTCTGTGATGGCACATGCCTATAATCCTAGTATTTTGGGAGGTGGGAGGATCTCAGATTTGAGAACAGACTCAGCAACTCAGCGAGACTTTGTTTCAAAATAAAAAATAAAATAGGAATAAAATAGGGCTGGGAGTGTAGTTCAAAGGTTGAACGGCCATAGGTTCAATTACCTGTACCCCTTCCGCAATACACACACACACACACACACACACACACACACACACACACACACACACACACAAATTAGAAGTTCCTACAGCTACTAAGATCAAAAAAGCTTAGTTTGTGTTATGTATGAAAATTTGCTTGAATAGGACTTAAGGAGAGCATGATAGCCATTTGTAATTCTAGTACTTGGGAGGCTGGGACAGGAGGAGCACAGGTAGGTTCTCAGGTAGCCTCAGCAGCTTAGTGAAAAAAAGGTAAGATGACCATGGGTTCGATTCCCAGTAATGCACACATACCCCCCAAAAAAATAAATAAAAAAGAGACTTGACACTTTTCACTCCTTTTCAATATTACAACTTTACTCCCCCTTCTCCCCCATCACTTTCCTTAATTTTTCAAGCATATCCAATAAGGCTATTTTATTAATCATCTCCACATATCTATTACCAGTTGTATCACAGGATATGTAAAGAAAAAATTACATTCAACATTTACTTATCCAGTATAAACTATGTTACCAAACTTAGAAAGACAGGATATACACATGGAAGAACAATTACCACATAAAGAAGTAGAAGGCAAAAACTGCATACGTCTAACTAAATAGAAAATAACCAGAAAAGGCTTCTTAAAGTTAATTTTGTGTTAAATCATGATTTAAGCCAATCATTACATTAGGCCATTATCTGTTAAGTCATTTCAGATTGAAGAAAATAAAGAGCTAAAGCTCTTTATTTCAGAATTTTCAGGTACTGAAAATTCTTTGAAAAATGGTAACGCAAAAGTGGCTTCATAAGGCAGAATGGCTTTTGCAGCTATGGAGCTGCTGAGCTGTATTATGAGCTACAACTATAGAGTATATACTGCTGTTCTTGGTCAAGAGAAGAGTACTAGAGATATTAAGAAAGGACATAAGTCCAAGGAAAATAAAGGAAGAAGTGAAGCAGGTTTTGCTCCCTTTATCAGTTGATACCTAAATCCCTTCTCAGTTCCATATACCTCTACTCTGTTCTCTCCTTTGAAGGGATCAAAACATCAACAGACTTGTGGCATTAAGGAACAGATTCTGATTTCTGAATTTCTTATTTCATTGTAAAGATATATTAGCAACTTTTTTTTTAAAGAATGCCGGGAGCTTCTCTCTCCCTCTTAAGATGGCCTGAATTCTCCCTTGAATGGGTATTTCCTACTTTTCTAGATAAGACTCTGTCCATATCTCTGACTGGCACATACTAAAATTCTTTTCTGTCATGTTAGCCAAAGAATCTGTCAATTCAGAGTTTTTGCATTGAGGAATCAACTCATCATCCCCAAAATCTCTGGTGTCCAACATGGGATTTTCAGAAATATCAACATTGGCTCCATAGGTCCAGAACCACTGGACACCATAAAAAGAAAAAATATCCCTATTCCTGTGAGATGTCCACTGCAATGGCAATGCCACTGAAACACAGTAGAATGGCTTTGTTGACCATAAAACCAAATAGGCTTGTAAAGATCAACTTCGATAACAAGCCTGGCACAGTGGGCACACAAAAACGCAGGCACATAGAAGAAAAAAAGTCATCTACAAATCTTCCTGTTCCTGAGACTGTGTCCTTCAATGATGTTAACCTGTGCCCTGACTGTAAAGAAGCCATCACAATGGTTGAGGCCAACGTTTCCGTTTTCTTTAGATCAGTTAGGATAACACTTTCAATCCCAGGAGGGGCAAGGTCAACACACCTTGCCAGTTTGAAGAAGTTATAGAAGACAGAATTTCACCCTTCATCAAACCTTAAAATTAAGAAATCCAAGTCTCAGAGGAGGAATGAGGTAAGATAGGAGAAATAAAAGTAACAGGTAGAAAGAAGACAAATGGAAAAAAGATGACTAGCTTAAATCTAAAATCTACATGATCCTTATCTTCACCCTATAGTCTGTTTTCCTCAGCAAATATCTCCAAAATGCCTACATGTTTAACCCTCAAAAGGCATATCTCCCCAGCTAAAGTTTCTGAGATGTTTAGTAAACAAAGGCTGCACAAGAATTATCTGACACTTGTTCAAGCCCAGGCCTCACCAAACCACCCACCAATGGGATGCCAGGAATCTGAGGATTCTGAGGAAAACTAGATCTCTATCCCTGCAATGTGCCCCTAGCCACTCCCTCACAGGGGTCTCCTATAAAAGACCCCAAAGGCATGTCTCTCTCTCCCTCCAGAGATGGCCTGCATACTCCCTTGAATGTATATTTCCTACTTTCCTAAACAAAACAAACCTTTGCCCATGTCACTAAAAAAAAGAGTTGGGGTAGTTTTAAATGTTTATGAAATACACAACAAAATATATAGACAAGTTATATAAATGGATATGCTTCCTTTCATTTGAAAATAAGCTATAAATGCCCTGAAAAATTAATGTTCTGAAAAAAATGTTTTATAATTAAAAAAAAATACCTTGTAATCCACTCCCCCAATTATTTTCCGAACTAGTTTAAATGTTAAGGCCCAAAGCTGTGTTCTTTCCCATTCAAGAGTGTCAGAGTTTATCAGGGATTCACAAACCATCCTAGAAGAAAAGGAATATCCATTGCAATTACAACATAAAATTCTACAAGTTCTCTTAACAGCTAAAGTCTCTATACTCTGGGTGTTATATTTGTCATAACAAACATTTCACAAAACTGCTTATTACTTAAGCACCGTTTTACATATATATAACATTTTACATTTTCAATTATATGAAAGATCAAACACCAAGTAGAAGTATGTAATATTCAATATGTTACATTTTTACTAGGAAAAAACATACCAAAGATTTGGTTAAATGTTTATCAACCACCAGATGGTGGCATACTGCCTTTTTCCAAGACAGCTGCAAAAAGATTTTCCATCCCACAAGCTCTACTGAAACGTGACACTGCTACTCCTCTCTTGGGAGAAGCAGAGTCTCTCTCCTTTCTCCTCACATCTAGACAGGCTAGGAATATGGCCAAAAGAATATAAGGTGACTTCCCACCTAGACCTGTTTGCAAGCTCTCTCTTAAACTTCATCAAGCTGTATCAGTACCTGTACCTGTACTGTAGTCCAGGCTACAAGGTGAGCTCAGGAGTAGGAACTGGCTGATAGATATCAGATGAACCAACCGTAGATGTTTGGATGCAGAAACCTTTGTCTTGGTTTCAGCATTAGGTATATTAGGCTATAATTTTATGAGACCATGGAAAAAACTCTGCCTCTTATGCCCAGTCACTTGATGAGTTTCACTTTCTTCTCCATTCCCGTTCCCTGGGATAATATCAACCAATTTCCAAAAATTTAGAAAGAAGAAAATTCTTTGGACTGCTCATGCCCAACATTATACATACCTTGGTGGAAGGAGACCTGTCTCAACTGCCATTGCTAAACAATCATAGAGAAAAGAAATTCTTTTAGGACTATGCTGGCCATGAATAAATTTAACAATCCACTGGATGCACTGTTCATGAGATTCCTAAAAAAATTAGAAAATGATCTTATTTTAGGTCCAAAGATACATTTCACAACTAATAACTAATAAATATTACATATACCTGGAAATATATAAAGGCTATGAGTGAAATACTTCACTATGAACCACAGTAGATGAAAATTATTTCTAATCAAAGCAAGATGGTTTGTTTCTGCATCTTCTTTTCTATTCCACTGGTCTATGTATCTGTTTTTGCATCAATACCATGCTGTTTTTGTTACAATAACTCTGTTGTATAATTTGACATCTGTTATTAAGATGCCTCCAGAGTGGTTCTTATTGCTCATAATTGCTTTGGCTACTCTGGGTTGTTTGTTTTTCAATATAAATTTTAGGACCTTCAAATGGACACACTCAAACAGAGTTAAAGGTCAATTGAAATGGATTCGACTTCCCCAGGGGTTTAAAAATTCCCCCAGTCTGTTTGATGAAGCATTTTCCAAGGTCCTCATGCTGTGGAAACCTTCTTTAGGAGGCCTTTTGAAAGATGGATTCCAAATGGCAGAATTACCCAGTTACAGGTACAGCTCCTGGATCAACCCACCCCTGTTTTGTTAATTCGGAGGCGCTAAACCCTGCTTCCCTCCTGCCTGATACTGAAGAACAGGCACTCTCCCATGACTGCCAGGAAATCCTGGACATTACTCATGACACCATAGAAGATCTCACCAACCAACCCTTGCCAATGCCAGACTAAACTTATTTCACCAACAGAAGCAGTTTCATTGAGCATGAAATCAGCTATGCAGGGGCAGCAGTTGTGACCCAGTCTGGGGTAAAATGGGCTCAGGCAAGAACAGGGTACCTCTGTGCAAAAAGCTAAACTAAAAGCTTTAACTCAGGCCCTAAAGTTGGGAAAAGAAAAACTGTCAATATTTATTTATGTTGACTGTCACTATGCTTCTGTCACGGCCCATGTTCACAGGGCAATACACTAGGAGAAGGGACTCAACTTCAAAAAGACAACATATTAAAAATGTGCCAGAGCCAGGAATGGTTGCACACGCTTGTAACCCCAGTTCTTGGGAGGCTAAGACAGGAGAATCTCAGGTTCAAAAAAGCCTCAGCTACTTAATGAGGTTCTCTGCAACTTAGTGAGAGCCTGTTTCAAAATAAAGAATACAAAAACACGGCTGGGGATATAGCTCATAGGTAGAATGTCCCTGGGTTCAATCTCCAGTACAAAAAAAAAAAAAACAAAAAAAAAAAACCAAGTGCCAGAAAGGTAGCCATAATTCATCATCCAGGACACCAGAAGGATGCTTCACCTGAGAAACCACTAAGGGAAACCAAGTGACAGACCACGCTACAAAGGAAGCAGCAAAAGGAGAAATGATCCTCAGAATTTCTGAGGATTGTCACCCCTCTCCCAGAGCAGCCCTACAACAAAATTCTGATACCTTTGGCCTAGGCCAAGAATTGAAAATAATAAAAAAAAAAGCTCATCAAAATACCCATTTGGGGGGAGACAAAACTCTACCAGCTCCTGACCAGACTATACTACATTCCAAGGCTAAAGTACCTCATTAATCTAGTAGTTCCTCACTGCATCATCTGTCAAAAAGTAAGCAGTGGAATCTCTACCTAGAGAGGTATTCAAGTCAGAAAACGAATCCTGGAGAGTTCTGGGAAATTGACTTCATTGAAGTAAAGCCTGGACAAGGTGGGTTCAAGTACCTCTTGGTTATGGTGGACACCTTTTTGGGATGGAGTGAAGCTTTTCCAGCCCCAACTGAAATGGCACAAATTTCAGCTAAAAATTATTAACAAAAAAATAATTCCCCAATTTGGTGTCCCAAAAGTAAGGGGCCAGACAATGGTCCAGACTTTATGGCTGAAATACCTATAACTGTATCCAAATGCTTAAAAATAGAGTGGAAATTATGCTGTATTTACAGGCCTCAGAGCTCAGGACAGGTAGAAAGGGTTAACAGAATACACAAAGAAACTATATCCAAACTCCTGGCAGAGCCAGACAGTGAATTGGTGAACCTTCTACCCTCTGCCCTGTTAAAAATTAGATGCACCCCATACTTCCGTGGATTCTTCCCCTATAAAATACTCTTTGAAAGACCTCCCTTGCTATGGAGACTTGCTGATGTTCAATTAACTAAAATTTCCAACCATAACCTCTTCCAGGCGCTCCAACAGACACTGAGCTCAACACATCACTTGGTTGTCAGAGTCCTATAGAAACCAGAAACTGAGTTACCTGTTAAGCCTGGACAACTGGTATGGGTGAAGGCTTGTCTGGTGGGGCCAAATGACCCAAGGTGAGGTGGGTCCTTTATTGTGGTTCTCAGCATCCCCAGAGCAGTCAAGGTGGCAGAAAAAAAGTTCTGGATCCACCACTCCCAGATCAAGCCCTCTCCAGACAATCATCACCACACAGATAAAACCAGGAGAGTTGTAAGAAATCCCAAAACATCTATTAGAATCAAATTCTCAAGATCCTGAGACTAAGGATCTTATTGCTCTCCTTTATCCCAGTGGAAGAATTTTGGGACCTATGTTCAAATTATGTAAGAGGAAGGCGGAGCATCTCATTTCTCATTTAACCCAAAATCTTTTTTTACACAAAAAAGTGCCTGTAACTCAGGTTCCTTTACTTACTGGGCAGCAGTTTTAATAAAGGGACATACTGACGGCTGCCCGGGGACAATTGGAACTACACGATGTTGGCCAAGACCCCTACTACCCCCAGAAAAAAAGGGGCTTCCACCATGCCCATGTTTAAAAGCAGATTCCAATGGGGGTACTGAGTTTATTGTCAATTCATCTGTACAAAATGAAAGTTGTGAGAGCCCAAAGGAATGTGTACTTAAAGATCAGAGATTTTGGAATGGGATTTCAATGGCAACAATGCTGGAAAAATATGCCCCAGGAAACAGGGATACTATTTGCTAGTATTTATGTCCCCTACCAGGACGATCTGACAGGAGAGGAGTTCAAAATACGGCCCAAGAGGCACATATCAACAAAGTAATAAAAAAACTAAAATCAGATTTAACACCCCCTGGTTATCATCCTATAAAACTACCCAAAGCAAAAGGATCATTCCGTGGAGCCAGAAACTTTAAAACTTTGTTTTTATTTTTATTTTTATTTATTTATTTTTATTTTTGAGGTACTGGGGATGGAACCCAGGAACATTCTACCTCCTAGCTACATCCCCAACCCATTTTTTTTTAATTCTTTATTTTGAAACAGGGTCTCACTGAGTCAGAAGTGACCTCACTAAGTAGCTGGGGTTGGCCGTGAACCCTGATCCTCCTGTCTCAGTCTCCCAATACTGGGATTACAAGCGTGTGCCACCATACCTGGCTTTAAACTTCTTAAATTCATGTCATGACTTGCTAAATTTAATTATCCCTTCCTTGGCCCAAGATTGCTGGTTAAGTCTAAATTTTGGTCTCCTCTATACCACTGCACTCTAGGGTAATTTTAGTTTTTCCCATATTGGTATAACAAAACTACCTTACTTTGTTACTCTCTAAAAATAAGGTTAATATACCACTCCATCAAACTCCTGTTCCCTGTTTAATGAGTTATAATGAAAGCAAGGATACAGGAACAATTAATTCAGATCTTTGTGCTTCCACTGTCCCAATAAATTTCTATGAAATAGTTCTCTTATTAATGCTTTTGTATTTCTCTATGGAGAAATATTCTATAGCACCCTGCCATCCAACTGTTCGGAAAATGTGTCCTTTTTCTATTACTCCCAGACCTTAAAGTTATACCAAGTAATAAAAGTATTCCTATCCCAATGTTCAAACACATTAACCCTAGAACTAAAAGGGCCATTCAGATTCAGATGGTTTTCTTAATAGGTTCTCTTAATAGGATTGGGAGTCACTTCTGGAGTAGGAACTGAGGTAGCTGGCATATGGACCTCAATGCAGCAATACAAAATAATTGTCAATCCAGATGATAGATGATCTTAAACACATATCTGGAACCATTCTAGATCTACAAGCTCAATTAGATTCCCTTGCAGAAGTTGTGCCACAAAATAGGAAAGGCCTTGATTTATTTACAGCTGAAAAAGGAGGGCTCTGTTTATTTTTAAATCGAAAATGCTGTTTTATGCTAATCAATCAGGTATAGTTCATGATAAGGTAAAGCAATTCTAAGATCACTTAAAGAAGAGACAAAAGAAGCTCACAATCCAATTACCTAGAAACTGATTTAGAGGGGTGGCTACACCATCTCTTGCCCCTATTAGGACCCTTATTCATAATTTGTTTAGTCCTCCTAATTGAACCCCGCCTTATAAATTGTCTCACCAAATATATTCAAAACTATTAAGCTCCTAGTTCTTCAAGAACAAGTAGACCACCAGCCTTTAAGTCACATGCCTGAGGACAAGTATGGAGAGAGAGCACCCAGAGCCAAACACTCCTCAAGGGTTTGACGAGTTTTAAGAGAGTAGTGGGGAATGTTAATAACACGCTCTAAAATGGCAAACAACAGGTTAAAAAGCTACCAAATGTTAGTTCCTAAAAAAGGGTTGCTTAGTGGGTTTCTAGAAGGTTTTCACTGTTTGACAAATTGCTCTATATATGTCAGCTAACTGCAAAATTCTGCTTCGGTAATTTGTGCCTGCTTGCAAATTTAACCCCCAAACTGCCTGGGGTTTCAGCCTATAAAATGTACAGTATCAGCCTATAAAATGTACAGTTTTTAAAACTGAGGAACTGTTCTCTACTTAGTGTGCTGAGTGGACTTGCAGTTGCTGCAGCTATTAAATCCTTTACCTCTTAACTGGTAATTTTGAGTCCCTGTCTTTTGTTGGGATATAACACAACACAATGCATTTTTATTATTGAATAAAAAATAAAATCTTTACTGTTTTCAGGAAAGTTTTTCAAGTGTACCAAATAAACCAAAATAGGACAAAAAATAGTTTTATATAATCTAATTTGAGACAGTGTTAAAAATATCTCCCACTGTCCTATCATAAACTTTAATTTTTCTTTCTTTCTTTCTTTCTTTTTCTTTCTTTTTTTTTTTTTTTTTTTTTTTTGGTAGTACTGGGGATGGAACCCAGGAGCATTCTACCTCCGAGCCATACCCCCTTCCCTATTTTTTAATTCTTTATTTTTGAAATAGGGTCTTTCTGAGTTGCAAAGGGCCTCACTAAGTAGCTGAGGCTCTCTGCAAACCAAGATTCTCCAGTCTCAGCCTCCCAAATGCTGGGATTACAAGCGTCCACCACTCCCAGCTATTAACTTGAATTTTCAACACAGGTATTCCACTAAAATAAAAACAAATGGAGAGCTAGGAACTTGTAATTCCAGTACTTGGTAGGAGGCTGAGACCAGAGGAGAAAAGTTTGAGGACAGCCTCGTATTACCAATACAGTGCTCACCTGAGAAAGACCACTCCAAAACTGTCTGAAGGCCGCCAAACAGCTAATTAGTTTTGTTTTTTCATCTTCAGGGGTATCCATAAACATACTACAAAAAACAAAAGTCAGATTATTTGCCACTAGTTTTAAAAAGGCAATTAAACATAACCAGGATAGTGGGGATCTGTATGATCCTCCAAGACAACCTGAGTCAAATCTTACAAAGACACAATCTCATGAAGACACACACACACACACACACACACACACACACACACTCACTCTCTCTCTCTCTCTCTCTCTCTCTCTACCATACCCCAGGGGGGAAAAAATCTACTCACCCCGGGAAAGCCTCTTCTATAATTTCCGTTTTCTGTAAACAAACAAGCAAACAGGTAAATGCTCTGCATAAAAAGGGTGTGGGGAGGCTCTCCGAAGGAAACATCAGAAGCCACATAAGCAAGTCACTAGAATCAGTAAAGCGCTAAAACTAATATTCGCCGGGCCCGTCACAAAGGGTCTTGTGAATTTCAAAGGCCACTCAGAATCTGACAGCAGTTCGAGAACCGCTAAGCCCCGGTGTCAAAGGGGAGGCTGCCCGGGCCGAGTTCTGGACCGGCTGCCGGCCTCGGCGCCTCCCGCTCCTGATCCCCGGTCTGCCCCAGATGCACTCACCACCACCTCCTCAAAAATGCTCTGCAGCTGTGTCTCCATCTGTACCATCGCCCCGGCCTCCCGGGGGTGCCAGGTCCCAGCTCCGGGAAGAAAGCAGCAGAGGGGCGGAGCCGCCGGGAGGAAGCCGCAGTTTTCTTGCGTCGCTTCCTTTCTCCCAGAGCCGGGTAAATAACAGGAGTCAGACCGGAAGCCTGGAAGGGTCTGGTACGCGCCTTTTATGAACTGCCCCTAGAAACTAGGATTTAGGCTAAATGGTTCCGCTTGGGCCAGGGCGGCCCTGAAGCTGCACGACAGCTCCCCCTAGCGGAACTTCGAGTCCCAGTCGGCTCCAGTCAGGTCGCTTTCTTGCTGGAGCCAGAGTTGCTTTCCTGCTTGGGGCCAGTTTGTAAAGCTGAAGAATAACAATTGGAGGCCAGAGGCTGCCTTCTGCAGATGCTCGGGCTGCCTAAGGATCCAAGTGATGAGTGGCTAACCTAGAAAAGTTGAAAACACACTTTTCTTGACCACAAAGACCATGTCTTCACAACTACGGTGTAACTTCAGTGCCTAGCCCAGGGATGGACGCTTAGCCGGTTTTCAATGAATGTTGAAAAAGAGCGAAGAAAATCGTTGTTACTAATTTTTAGTTAGAATCACTAAATAATAATACTTGTTGTTTTTAGTTACAATCATGTAAAATATTTGCCAATTATTGAATACAGGTGGAAGCAAAAAGGGGCTGGAAAAATGACAGAGCCAGTATTAAAATCCAAACACCCTATTATTCTTTTCTGTACGCTTAACAGATTGTTTTATTGTGGATTATCTTGGATCAGACTTTAGTTGTAAGACAGTTTTCATGGACTACTTGGCACATTTCCATACTTTTCTGTGTTGTTCCAACCAGTATATTCTCGGTGAATGCCAGCTAAGTCTTAATATTGGCCAGGGCCTGTATAATTAAAGAGGTAAATAGTTGCAGAATTAGCCAGAGAGAGTGGCACACTCCTATAATCCCAGTACTTGAAAGCTTGAGACAGAGGAATGGTAGATTCATAGCCAGCCTCAGCAATTTAGTGAAACCTTGTTTCAAAATAAATTTAAAAATAGGGCTGGCAGCCTGGAGTAGTGGCATGTGATTGTAACCAAGTACTTGGGAGGCTAAGACAGGAGGATCACAGGTTCAAAACCAGCCTCAGCAACTTCTTGAGGTTCTCAGCATCCTCATGAGACCCTATTTCCAAATAAGAAATATAATAGGGCTGGGGGTATAGCTTGCAAGTAGAATGCCTCTAGGTTCAGTCCCTAGGATCAAAGTAAAAAACAGGGCTGGAGGTGTAACTAAGATAGGATAGGATGCCCCTGGATTCAATCTCCAATTCACCAAGGGAAGGAAGTAAGGAAGGAAGGAAGGAGAAAAAAAAGAAAGAAAGAAAGAGTAAAATGGTCAAGAAAGACATTTTCCATGACAAAATAGAAATTAATTTTACATCATGCCTTCTGAGATTCCACTCATTGAGCAAAAATCGAGTATCCATTTCCAGACCTTCCTAATGCTTTTGTCCCATGCTCATTTTCATTTATGTATAATTTATTTACAACTAAATGCATAAAATTCAAATGTGTAAGCTGGGTAAGGTGGAACACACTTGTAATCCCAGTACTTGAGAGGCTGAGACAGGAGGATCACATGTTTGAGGCCAGCCGCAACAACTTAGCAAGGTTCTTTTTTAAAAATAAAAAGTAACCGGGCATGGTGGCCGACACTTGTAATCCCAGTATTTGGGAGGCCGAAATGAGAGTATCACAGTTCGCAGGCAGCCTCAGCTACTTAGTGAGGCTCTTTGCAATTCAGTGAGACTCTGTTTCAGAAATAAAGAATAAAAAATAGAGGAGCTACATCCGAATATGTGTAAAAGTATGAATGTAGCATGGTTAACCTGGACACTCATTGTTGGGAGGGGGGAAAGGGGAAGGAGAAGTGGGGAGTGGGTAGGGCACCAAGCACAAGCTGAATGTATGCCATTTTCAATATGATCCACATAAAAATTTTAAAAATTAACAAACACACACACACAAAGATAAGCTGAGGGTGTAGCTCAGAGGTTGAATGCCCCTGGGCTCCACCCCCAGTACCACAAAAATAAATAAATAAAATAAAAAATAAAGCAAGTGTGGTGGCACACGTCTGCAGTACCAGTACTTAAGAGACTGGGACAGGAGAATCACAGGTTCAAAACCAGCCTCAGCAATTTAATGAGGTCCTCCACAACTTAGTGGGACATTGTTTCAAAATTAAAAAAAAATAAGTTATCTCAGAGGTAGAACACCCCAAGTTTCAATCTCTAATACCACAAGAAAGAAAGAAAGAAAGAAAGAAAGAAAGAAAGAAAGAAAGAAAAGAAAGAAAGAAAGAAAGAAAGAAAGAAAGAAAGAAAGGGTAGCTCTGAGGTAAAAAACATCAACCAGCCTCAGCGATTTAGTAACATCCTCCACAACTTAGTGAGACACTGTTTCAAAATAAAGAAGTAAAATAGGGCACTCCTGGATTAAATCTGCAGTACCTTAAAATATAAGTAAATAAAATAAAATAAAGTAAGACTGTAGCTCTGAGGTAGAATGCCTCTGGATTCAACCTTCATTACTGTGTGTGAATGAATACATCCATGAATTTTGACAAATGTCCACACACTTGGCAAATGTTCAACTAACACCTAAGTCAAGACACAGACATATATATATTTTTAATATGTTTTTATGTATACATGTATATGCACATATACATGTATACATATACACATACACATATTTTTTTTTTATTTTATTGGGGATTGAACCCAGAGGCATTGTACCTTCAAGGTATATCAGCCCCAACCTGATTTTATTTTTTATTTGTAAAACAGGTCTCAGTAAGTTGTGGAGGGCATCCTGCCAGCCTCCTACCACCATACCTGACTCTGAATATTTTATATTACCCTGAAAAGTTCCTGATATCCCTTTTTTGCTGCAAACTTCCTTTTCATGAGAAATATACTTTTAGTTTGCATAATCATTAATAAGTTTCTTATATTCTTTTTTAATTTTTTATTTTATTTTATTTTATTTTTAATTTATTTTTTATTGGTGCACTCTATTCATACATCATAATGGTATAAAGAAAATACTTTTGTAGACATACATGCACACATCACCCAGTTAGCCCCTACCTGATCCCCACCCCATTCCCTCCACATCCCTCCTTCCCATGCTTGGCTTAGTGGTTGACATCTAGTTTTATAGCAATTTATCCAATATTAACGATGATAATCTCACATAACAGTTTCATTTGTCTGATACCAAGCTTTTGATGACTTAAATATAACATTTCAATATTTCTTTTTGCTTTCTTTCTTACCAGAGAATATTTTTTCCTTTTTTTTTAGGTGAAACTATCATACATTTATTTATTTTTCAGAAAAAAACTCTATCCTGATATGGAATATGGACTCTAGATATCCAAAACAATCTCAAAGAACAAAGCTAGAAGATGTATATTTTCTAATTTCAAACCATATAAAGTTACAATAATTGAAACAGTGTAGTACTGTTCTAAAGGCAGATATATAAACCATTGGAGTTAAATAAGAGCCTAGAGATAAATTCTTCCATATATTGTCAAGTTATTTTTGACAAGGTTTCCACAAACATTTGGTGGAGGAAATACTAATCTTTTAATTAAATATTGTTGAAACATAATAATTACATGAAAAAGAATAAAATTGGACCCTTCCCTAACACATATACAAATATTAACTCAAAATAGATAAAAGACCTAAATATAAATCTTAAGACTATAAACTTTTACAAGAAAATCTGGGTCAAAAAACCTCACAACATTGAAATTGGCAGTGATTTCTTGGATATGATTTCAATGGCACAGGCAACAAAAGGATAAATAAACTCTCTAAAAAATTAAAAAAAATATATTGTATATCCAAAGACAATGTAAACAGAGTTAAAAGTTACTGATAGAATGGGATAAAATATTTCCAAATGCTATATCTGAAGGTATATTAATATTCCAACTAGAAATCCTAAAAATTAGCAACAATAAAAACAAACAATACAATTTAGAGATAGGTAAAAGACTAACATAAATAATGAATCTCCACAGATAACCAGTCTTAGTTGTCTGTTGGATGGAAAATCTTGTTTCTCTGGTTCTGGTGTGTGTTACCTATTTCTTCTTTGTAGTTAGTCTCTTTGAGTATTTTCTCTAGCTCTGGTTTTGAAGACATAAATTCCTTCAGTTTCTGTTTGTCGTGGAAGCTTCTTATTTCTCCATCTAATTTGATAGAAAGTTTTGCTGGGTAGGAAATTTTTGGCTGGAAGTTGTTTTCTTTCAGAGTTTGGAATATGTTACTCCAAGCCCTTCTGGCTCTCATGACTTGGTTTGGGAAGTCTGGAGTGATTCTAATTGGTTTGCCTCTGAATGTCACTTGGCCCTTTGTTTTTGTTGCCTTTAAGATTCTCTGCTTGGCTTCCACATTGGTCATTTTGACAGTTATGTAGCGTGGGGATCCTCTTCTCTGATCCTGTCTAAAGGGAGTTCTATAAGTTTCCTGTACCTGTCTATCGACCTCTTGCTCTATGTTTGGAAAATTTTCTGCTATTACTTCTTTGAAAAGATTGTTGATCCCTTTGGTTTCACTTTCTTTTCCCTCCTCTATTCCAATTATTCTTAGGTTAGCTCTCTTAAAATGGGCCCATATTTCTTCAATATCAGATTCCTGCTGTCGGATTTTTCTTTCTAAATTAGAAACTATGTGTTCATTTTTTTAATGATCATCTTCTAGGAGCGAGATTCTATTCTCCATGTGGTCTAATCGGTTGTTTGTACTTTGAATTGAGGCCTTTACTTCATTAATTGCATCCTTTATCTCTTTTTGGCTCTCTCTGAATTCTTTTCGAAGCACCTCTATTATTTCTACAGTTATTTTCCTGATTTGATCTTCTAGAAATCTCTGATTTTTTGTTTTATTGGGTTCTGATGTTGTGGGGTTGTGGGCATTCATTGCTCCAAGTATTATTCCTCTTTCCCATGATTTCGGACGTTTGTGCCTTCTCTGGGTTCTTCCCTGGGTCACTATGACTTCACTTAAGGTGCTCTGGATCTCGAGTCTGTGGTATCTCAGTCACCACTACTCCTTTACTGGGTTGTATCACAGAGTCTCAGACCCTGGGAGTCAATAAAGGCTGCTTTAGACCATTGGGGGTACCAGGTTGGGCCTTCTCCTACGGTGTGATATCTCTGCCACCGCCACTCCCCCACTGGGTCAGGTCCCTGGGAATACAGTACTGGGATTTCTCCTCTAGGGGCCACAATTTGACTCACTGTTGTTGAGTGTGCAGATGGAGCTGTTGTGGACTCAGTGAATTCGCTGCTGCTGCCACCGGTGGCAATATGGCGCCACTGCTACACCCTTGGCCGTGAGGCTGACGTGTTTCTTTTCTGTTTTTGAGCTCCGCTCTGAGTCCCTGCAGGGTGTGCTGAGCCCAGCCTCTGGGAGCTTTAGATGCTCCCTGTGCTGAGAAATCTGCCGAATCCCACCTGGCTGATCCGCAGCAGCTCACCTCGGCACGCTGTCCGCTGCTCCTCTCTGGAGCCTGGTAGGCTGTTGAGTGCGTTGGTCTGGTGCCGTCTGGTGAGCTCGCCGCTGCCGCCGGCAGTAAGGCTCTGCTGCTGCATCCTCGGCCGTGAGGCCGGCATATCTCCTCTCTGGTTCTGAGCTCCGTTATGAGTTCCCCTCCTCTCTGGAGCCTGGTTCTGCAAGGGAAAATGGCGCCCACCACTTCGCGCCGCGGCTCCGGCTGCAGCACTGTGGTCTGGTTTCTGGTGTCTCGTTTTTCCAGCCCTCTTTTTCTCTGTTCCTTGAAATTACATTTTTTGTTTCTCTGCTGATGGTGTTTTCTGGCTATGAAAGGCACTGATTTTGTGGTAATAGAGATTGGTTGTTAGCGGGGCTCGTAAGCCCCGCTTTTCTCCATCGCCATCTTCCTGGAAGTGTCTTATATTCTTGATGTGTATATGATTGGACTATTTAAGTAGTTTGTCCTTTTTTTTTTGGTGTGTGTGTGTGTGTGTGTGTGTGTGTGTGTGTGTTACTATGGATGGAACCCAGGAGTTTTCTACCTCTGAGCTAGACTCCCAGATCTATTTTATATTTTATTTGGAAACAGTATCTCACTAAGTTGCTGAGATCCTCACTAAGTAGCAGAGGCTGGCTTCAAACCTGTGTGATCCTCCTGTCTCAGCCTCCCAAGTACTGGGATTACAAGGGTGTGCCACTATGCCTGGACCTATTTCTCTTTTTTAAAGCAATAATGTCTTATTCTAGGCCTGTGCTTCCATTGCATTTTGGTCTGTTTGCTTTATTGAGGTACTGGGGATTTGGTCTGTTTGCTTTATTGTTTGCTTTATTGTGGTACTGGGGATTAAACCCAAGGGCATTCTACCTCAGAGCTAAACCTCTAGCCCTATTTTATTTTTATTTTGAAACAGGTCTTTGCTAGGTTAATGAGAGTCTCACTACTTGCTGAGGCTGTCCTTGAATCTGCCATCCTTCTGTCTCAGCCTCCCAAATACTGGGATTACAAGTGTGTGCCACCATGCCTACATCTCAATTGCATTTTAGAAAAAGGAAACTTGATACCTTCTTTCACAGGTCATAGCTAGAGATGAATTTTACTAAGAGTTGAATCATACCTCAGTCTTCACCCATTTATTTCAGCACCATTTGCTGAAATAATTTCTTCATTAAATGGTTAATTCTTGGATTCTTTTTTGTTGTATTGTTTGAGTCTTATGCCAGTATCATGTTGTCTCAAGTGCTATCCCATATTAAAAAGATTTGAAATAGTATAATTTGTCCAACTTTATTATTTCCATGTGCATTTTGGCCATGTTTTGTGTTTCCATACAAATTTTGTAAGGAAATACTGGGGCTTTTTTGTTTTTGTTTTTTTGTTTTTTTGGTGGTACTGGGGTTCCTGGAAACCCTTCTCTGGGCTACACTCCCAGACCTATTTTATATTTTTATTTGGAAAGAGGGTCTCTTAAGCCAGCGAGGCTGACTTCAAACCAGCGCAATCCTCCTGACTCCGCCTCCCAAGAGCGGGGATTAAAAGCGTGTGTCACCACTCCCGGCATGGAATACTGAGGCTTAAACTCAGGGGCATTTTACTTATGAGCTATACTCCCAGCCCTAATTTTTACTTTGATTTTTAAAGAGTCTCACTAGATTGATGTGAGTCTCACTACTTGCTGAGGTTGTTTTCAAACCTACCATCCTCCAGTCTCAGCCTTCTAGTACTAAGATTTCAGGCATGTGCCACCATGCCTGGCCCCATACAAAATTTATAATCTATTTGAAATATTATGATTTATATTGGAATTAAATCATGGATATGTATAATATCATATGTATTTTATCATATATACATCTATAGTTATTTGGGGGCTAATTGATACCTAAACAGTATTGTGTTTTCGTTCTATTAACATGGTAGATCTTCCCACTTACTTAGGTCTTTTTTTCAGGAATATTTTTTCTCTTGCTAAAGTGTACAGATTTGTACACATCTGTAGTCCTAGTACTTGAGAAGGTGAGACAGGAGGATTGCAGATTTGAACACAGCCTCAGCAATAGTGAGACTCTCATCAACCTAGAGAGATCCTGTTTCAAAATAAAAATATAAACTAGAGCTGAGGGTGTAGCTCAGAAGTAGAATGCGCCTGAGTTCAATCCCCAGTACTACTAAATAAATGAATATAAAAATAAAAAATTAAGTGTACAGGTTTGTTCAAATTATTTGTAAGTATTTTATGATTTTCTACATTATTTCAATGTGTATCTAAAAGTTATTTTTTCCAATTGCAATTTTGCTAGCATCTAAAAATATAATTAAGGCTGGGCTTAGTAGTGCATGCCTGTAATTCCAATATTTGGGAGGCTATGAGAGGAAGATGGCAGGTTCCAGGACAGTATCAGCAAATAATAAGACTCTTATGAATCTAGCAAGACCATGTTTCCAAATAATATAAAAATTGTGCTGGGGGTATAGCTGGAAGGTGTGATGCCTCTGGGTTCAACCCCTAGTACCACACACAAAAATAGAATTGTTATGTATGGTTCTTTTCCTCATGAACTTGATAAGTGCCTTTCAAGTGATAGTTGTTTTTTGTAGCGCCCTTAAAACATCTATGTATGTAATCATGGTCACCTGCAAAGGAGACAGGTTTACTTCTTCCTTCCTAATCTATCTCTTACCTTTGTTTCTTTTTAATGTTTTGTGATACTGGTTAGGATTTAGTACAATGTTGAAAAGAAGTGGTAAGAATGCATTCTGTTTTTTTTTTTTTATTGGTGCACTGTATTCATACATCATAGTGGGATACAAACTTTTGTAGACATACATGCACACATCGCCCAGTCAGCCCCCACCCGATCCCCACCCCATTCTCTCCCCATCCCTCACTCCCATGCTTGGCTTACTGGTTGACATCTAGTATTATAGCAATTTATCCAAAATTAAAAATGATAATCTCACATAACAGTTTCATTTGTCTGATACCAAGCTTTTGATGACTTAAAGATAACACTTCAATATTTCTTTTTACTTTCTTTCTTACCAGAGAATATTTTTTTCTATATTTTTAGGTGAAACTATCATATATTTATTTATTTTTCAGAAAAAAACTCTATCCTAATATGGAATATGGACTCTAGATACCCCAAACGATCTTGAAATAGAACAAAGCTAGAAGATATATATTTTCTGATTTCAAACCATATAAAGCTACAATAATTGAAACAGTGTAGTACTATTCTAAAGGCAGATATATAAACCATTGGAGTTAAATAAAAGCCTAGAGATAAATTCTTCCCTATATTGTCAAGTTATTTTTGACAAGGTTTCCACAAACATTTGGTGGTAGAAATAATAATATTTAACTAAATATTGTTGAAACATAATAATTACATGGAAAAGAATAAAGTTGGACCCTTACCTAATCCCATATACAAATATTAACTCAAAATAGATAAAAGACCTAAATATAAATCTTAAGACTATAAACTTTTACAAGAAAATCTGGGTCATAAAACCTAACAACACTGAAATTGGCAGTGATTTCTTGGATATGATTTCAATGGCACAGGCAACAGAAGAGTATACAAACTCCATAAAAAATTTAAAAAAATATTGTATATCCAAAGACAATGTAAACAGAGTTAACAGTTACTAATAGAATGGGATAAAATATTTCCAAATGCTATATCTGAAGGTATATTAATATTCCAACTAGAAATCCTAAAAATTAACAACAATAAAGGCAAACAATACCATTTAGAGATAGGTAAAAGACTAACATAAATAATGAATCTCCACAGATAACCAATCTTAGTTGACGGTTGGATGGAAACTCTTGTTTCTCTGGTTCTGGTGTGTGTTACCTATTTCTTCTTTGTAGTTAATCTCTTTGAGTATTTTCTCTAGCTCTGGTTTTGAAGACATAAATTCCTTCAGTTTCTGTTTGTCATGGAAGCTTCTTATTTCTCCATCTAATTTGATAGAAAGTTTTGCTGGGTAGGAAATTTTTGGCTGGAAGTTGTTTTCTTTCAGAGTTTGAAATATGTTACTCCAAGCCCTTCTGGCTCTCATGACTAGGTTTGGGAAGTCTGGAGTGATTCTAATTGGTTTGCCTCTGAATGCACTTGGCCCTTTGTTTTTGTTGCCTTTAAGATTCTCTGCTTGGCTTCCACATTGGTCATTTTGACAATTATGTGGCGTGGGGATCCTCTTCTCCGATCCTGTCTAAAGGGAGTTCTATAAGTTTCCTGGACCTGTGTATCAACCTCTTGCTCTATGTTTGGAAAATTTTCTGCTATTACTTCCTTGAAGAGATTGTTGATCCCTTTGGTTTCACTTTCTTTTCCCTCCTCTATTCCAATTATTCTTAGGTTAGCTCTCTTAAAATGGGCCCATATTTCTTCAATATCAGATTCCTGCTGTCGGATATTTTTTCCTAGATTAGAAACTATGCGTTCATTTTTGGAATGATCATCTTCTAAGAGCGAGATTCTGTTCTCCATGTGGTCTAATCGGTTGTTTGTACTTTGAATTGAAGCCTTTACTTCATTAATTGCATCCTTTATCTCTTTTTGGCTCTCTCTGAATTCTTTTCAAAGCACCTCTATTATTTCTACAGTTATTTTCCTGATTTGATCTTCTAGAAATCTCTGAATTTTTGTTTTATTGGGTTCTGATGTTGTGGGGTTGTGGGCATTCATTGCTCCAGTATTATTCCTCTTTCCCATGATTTCGGACGTTTGTGCCTTCTCTGGGTTCTTCCCTTGGGTCACTATGACTTCACTTAAGGTGTTTTGGATCTCGAGTCAGTAGTATCTCAGACCCCACTACTCCTTTACTAGTTGTAGTCAATAGAGGCTGCTTTAGACTGTGGGGGGTGCCAGGTTGCACGTTCTCCTATGGTGTGATATCTCTGCCACCGCCCCTCCCCCACTGGGTCAAGTCCCAGGGAGTACAGTACTGGGATTTCTCCTCTGTGGCCCGCAATTTGACTCACTGTTCTTGAGTACGCAGATGTAGCTGTACTGGATTTGGTGAATTCTCTGCTGCTGCCGCTGGTGGCAATGTGGCACCGCTGCTATGCCCTCGGCCGTGAGGCTGGCGTATTTCTTCTTGGTTTTGATTTCCACTCTGAATCCCTGCGGCATGTGCTGAACTCAGCCACTGGGAGCTTTAGATTTTACCTGCGGCAAGAAATCCCGCCTGGCTGTTCCTCAGCGGCTCACCTTGGCTTGCTGTAGCCTTCCGGTGAATTTGCCGTTGCCGCCGGCAGTATGGCGCTGCTGCCGCGTCCTCGGGTGTGAGGCCGGTTATCTCCTCTGTGGCTCTGAGCTCTGTTCTCAGTCTGCTTTCTCTCTGGAGCCTGGTGATTTTTTTTGTTTCTCTGGTGATGGTGTTTTCTGGCTATGAAAGGCACTGATTTTGTGGTAATAGAGAATGGTTGTTAGCGGGGCTCGTAAGCCCCGCTTTTCTCCATTGCCATCTTCCTGGAAGTTCTCTGTTTTGTTTTTTATCTTAAAGGAAAAATAAACTTTCACCATTAAGTATAATGTCATTGACTGTCATGGCATTTCATTAATGTTGTTTTTCATATTGAGGGATTCCCTTCTAGAAATGGAAATTTTTATCATGAATAGATGTGGAAATTTGGCAAATGTTTTATCTGCTTCTGTTGAGGGCATTATATGATTTTTATTCTTTATCAGTGTGGTGAAGTTAAATAACAGATATTTGAGCTGGCATTGTGGCCTATACCTGTAATCCCATTACTTGGGAGGCTGAGACAAGAGGATTCCTCAGTAATGCCTGGCAGAAACTTAGTTTCCTAGATTTTGCAATAGGCACATACAACTGTATGTCATTGAACTATTATGGCTGGGAAATATTATGGTGGTGGAATTTCTCCAGGGGCCCTGTTGGGCTCCCAAAGCTGTTATAGTTAGAGATATAGCTGCGGGTTCTTGTTCTAAGCTAGGTATAGAAAACACTAGTCAGAATTCTTTTGCTGTGAACTTAAGAAATTTTTTATTATTACAAAGACGGAAAGACAGGATAGACTTAATAAAGCCCTATCAAGCAAGGCTGGGATTAGAGCCTGCTGTGAGGCAAGGCCGGTGCTGGGGCCTCCAAGGCCGGGATCGAAGCCTGCCATGAGGCAAGGCCTGTGCTGGGGCCTCCGAGGCTGGGATCGGAGCCTGCTGAGGGGTGAGGCCGATGCCAGGGCCAGTGAGGCCAGGATTGGAGCCTGCTGTGAGGCAAGGCCGGTGCTGGAGCTAGCAAGGCCGAGATAGGAGCCTGCCTTAAGGAAAGGCCGGTGCTGGGACCTCTGAGGCCGGGATTGGAGCCTGCCATGAGGCAAGGCTGGTGCTGGAGCCAGCGAGGCTGGGGTCTGAGTCGGTGGGTGGCAAGGTCAGTGCTGGGGCCACCAAGGCTGGGATCGGAGGCTGCCGAGCAGCAAGGCTGGTGCCAGGGCCTTTGAGAGTGGGATCAGAGCCTGCAATGTGGCATCGACAGAGAAATATCACAGAAAATAAAAAATTAGATGCTTTCCCTAATATGCAAAAACGAGGAAGAAATGGGTAATAGGAGGAAATCTAGTTGAAGAAAGGGCCTTATGGAGGAGCAATTAAGGGGACCTATAAGAGGGGATGGTATGGGGGAAGATGGAATCTCTTTAAAGCACATGATGTACTTAAAAAATATATCAAAGTCAATCACTAAATCAAGCATGGGATCGAGGGAGGGGGAGGGAATAGCACGGGGATTTGATAAGGGCTAATTGGATGATGTGTGCTTTTATATCCTCACAAGTCTTGTATGCCATTGAGACGTTTGACTACAATGCACCAATAAAATAATAAGATAATAATAATAATAATAATAATGCCAATAGTTCTCTTCAAATTTCTGAATTTGAAAAAAATGATTCTTCTAAGGTAATCCTGGTAACAAGAAAAAGGTATTTCTGTTACATCCATTATGCCATAACTAATGGTCAGTCAGTTCAGTTCAAATAGTTCCATAAATACCTTCCTCCCAGTATTTGGGAGGCTGAGACAGGAGGATCGCAAGTTCAAGGCCATCCTCAGCAACTTGGGGAGGCTCTTAGCAACTTGGTGAGACCCTATTTTAAAACAAAATATAAATCTGGGCATGGTGATGCATATTTGTAATCCTAGTACTTGAGAGGCAGGGGAATCCCAGGTATGAGGACAGCTTGATGGGACTATCATCAAACTTCTGAGACTCTATTTTAAAAAAATTATAAAAAACAGGGCTGGAGGTGTAGCTCAGAGGTAGAATGCCCCCTGAGTTTTCAATCACCATTAACACAAAATAAGTAAATAAGGAAATAAATAAATAAATAAGGAAATAAATAAACAAATGGCTGGGCAGGGAGGCACATGCTTATAATCCTAGTACTAGGGAGGCCGAGACAGCAGGATCACAGGTTCAAAACCAGCCTCAGTAATTTAGCAAGGTTCTTAGCAGCCTAGTGAAACCCTGTTTCCAAATAAGTAATCAAATCGGGCTGAGAGTGTAATTTGGAAGTAAAATGCCTCTGGGTATAATTCCTAGTACCCAAGAAACAAAAAACAAGAATAAAATAAAATATAGAGTTTGGGGTATAGTTCAGAGGAAGTGCATCTTTGAGTTTAATACCAGGTACAAAGGAGTAGTCCAATAAGTGATTTGCTGGGAAGATCTAAAACTATTACATGATATCCTCAGCAGAAAATATCTAACCACTACAATCTTCACTAGAATGAAGCAGGAGTAAAGCAAAGGGAGAGAGACAAGCTTGAATAAATAGCACAGCAACTATTCTTGCTTTCCTCAAAACCGACCCAGGATTCACATGGAAGAATAATCACTCAGAGCAGCTAAAAGCAGATCAAGCAAAAAAGGATACTATAAAACCGCATCTGAGGAAGTGTGCCGAGAGCAGGCTGCTTAAATTAGTTCAAAGTGAAGGCTCAGTGTTGGGACAAGAAGCTGTGTCCGAAGTTCCAGTCAAAACAAAAGGACATAGAAGTGACTGATGGGACTGAGACAAAGTGAGAGCCCCCCCCCAATTGTCTCTGTGAAAAAGCCGGGTATATCTGGTCATTGTTAGAAAAGCCCCGTGACTAATACAGTCATCCCGGCATCTGCGGGTGAACCCCACCCCACAGGTGCTCCTGTCCCTCGGATGAAATGGAGCAGTATTTGCATCTAAGTGATGCAAATCCTCCCCTCGATGTTAGATCACCTCTAATTACTTAAAATGCCTAATGCCATGTACATGCTATGGGAATAGTCGTTTTACTTTGTCATTTAGTGAATACCGGCAATAAGAAAGTCTGTACATATTTCAGTTATAGATGCAATTTTTTTTTGTCCTAAATGTTTTTAGTCTATGGTTGGTTGAATTTATGGATGTGGAACTCAGGAATAGGGAGAGCCAACTGTACTTTATTGAGCTAAGAGAATATAATGAAGAAATCAAGCTGGGCGTGGTGGAGCACGCTTGTAATCCCAGCATTCAGGAGGCTGAGACAGGAGGATTGCAGCTCGTGGACAGTCTCAGCTACTTAGGCCCTCTGCAACTTAGTGAGACCCTATTTCAAAATAAAGAACAAAAAATAGGGCAGGGGGTGTAGCTTGGTGGTCAAATGCCTCTGGGTTCCATCCCCAAACTCGCAAAAAAAAAAAAAAAAAAAAAGAAAAGAAATCAGATAATCTGGGCATGGTAGTCCATGCCTATAATCCCAGTACATGGGAGGCTGAGACAGGAGGATCATAGATTCAAGGATAGCTTCCACAAGTAATGAGACTCTCATCAATCTAATGAGACTTTGTTTCTAAATTTTAAAAAATAGCTCTAGGGTGTGACAAGGGGCAAAATGCCCGGGGTTCTATCCCAATACCAAAAATAAAAAAAAACAATAACTTTCTGGTGATTTAAATTAGTATATGATATGATACAGTATTAATCTTTACATCAAAGGGATTCATTTATGTAACACAAAGTATTTTACATAAATATATGTGAGGTTGCTAAATTCAATAACTTTTTTTTTTTTTCAAATAGCAGTTCTCAATGTGTGGTCTCCAAACCTCTGGGAGTCTCAGTATTCTTTCAAAGACTTAATGAGGTCAAAGTCATTTAAACAGTAATACCAAGATATCATAGGCTGCAGTTGGTTCAGCCTCATCCAGATGAGGTCTGGGTATACACCATTCAGAACTGAAGGGCTGTGAAAACCAAGCTTGAAGAAGCAGCTAATAAGATCATTGCTTGGGCTTGTAAATAATCGAGGTTTAAGAATGACAAGAAAAATAACACTTGGTTTAGAAATTTTGCCGGCTCATGTTTGAAGATGAGAAAATAGAACTCTCTAAGCATTAGGGTGAAGCAACTCTAATGGGAAGCTAGAAGCCCTGGACACTGATGATAGAGGGTAGGCATTTGAGGGCCTTTGGAGGGTGAGCATGGAGAATACGGAATAACTCAGCACCTGCTATCAGCATGTGGCAACCTAAGGGCATCATCTGTATCTATGTTTTCTAGCCCCAATTCTAGTGTCATGCCTCACACATAGTATGAGGAAATTTAATGTTTTTTTTTTCAATATGTCTCTGGATAGAATCCAGGGACATCTACCTTGGAGCTACATCCCCAGCCCTATTTTTTATTCTTTATTTTGAAACAAGGTCTGTAAGTTGTGGAGGACCTCACTAAGTTGCTGGGGCTGGCAGAAAACCTGCAATCCTCCTGTCTCACCTCTCAAGTACTGGGATTACAAGCATGTGCCAGTATGCTTAGCTCATAACCATGTTTGGAATGACTGAAATGAAATAATGTTGAGATTGAAAAGAAAGATATAAGCTAGGGGTGGTGGCTTGTACTGAGAACTTGGGAGGACGAGACAGGAAGATCAAAGGTTTGCAGCCAGCCTCTTAACTTAGTGAGGTCCTCTGAAACTTAGTGAGACCCTGTTTTAAAAAAAAAAAAAAGAATATAGCCAGGCACGGTGGCGCATGCTTGTAATCCCAGCATTTGGGAGCCTGAGACAGGAAGATTTAGGTTCTCCGGCAGCCTCATCTAATTAGTGATACCCTTTATAACTCAGTGAGACACTGTTTCAAAAATAAAAGAATAAAAAATAGGTAGAATATCCCTGGGTTCCATCCCCAGTAAAACACACACACACACACACACACACACACACACACACACACACACACACACTAAAATTGAGCTGGAGGTGTAATTCAGAGGTAGAATATAATACTCCTGAGTTCTATCTCCAGTACCACAAGAAGAAGAAGAAGAAGAAGGAGAAGGAGAAGGAGAAGGAGAAGAAGGAAAAGAAAGAAAGAAAGAAAGAAAGAAAGAAAGAAAGAAAGAAAGAAAGAAAGAAGGAAAAGGAATATATATAGAATAAGAAAGATTCTGAAATAAAAATTCCATTGGTCCAGATTATGAAAATCCCATTGGCTATGGGCTTAATGATTTTATGGACAGAACTGTATTAGTCAGGGTTCTTCAGAGAAGCAGAACCAATAGGGGATATAAATCTATACTGGATATACATTATACAAAATATTGCTAACCATGGAAGCTCACCTGATGCCCACATATTTTATTGGAGCGTCATCACATAGGCCTTCTTCACTGCCCATGTAGCTGGTCTCAGTCTCTAGCCCCTTTATAGGTTGAGCTGATGACCCATTACCCCCATACCCCCAGACACACACCAAATCACATTGTTAGCCTACTTGGAGTGACTCAAGGCCCCAGAAAAGCCAAAACACTCCTATCAAACAAGTCATTTCAAGGGTCTAGAGATTACCCCCCCACACACACACACTGCCAGAAGTCAGAGGCAAAAGTTGAATCTCTTTCTGTTCAAAGTTAAAACCTGTACTGTATAGCCAGGCATGGTGGCACATGTTTGTAATCCTAGTACTTGGGAGGTGGAGACAGGAGGATCTCGGCCTCAGCTAATTAGTGAAACCCTCCCTCTGCAACTCAGTGAGATTCTGTTTCAAAATAAAGAATAAAAAATAGAGCTGGGGGTGTAGCTCAGAGGTAGAATGTGCCTGGGTTTAATCTCCAGTACTGCAATAAAGAAAAAAAAAAAACCTCTACTGTAAGGTCACACAATACTTACTACTGTGCAGCCTCCCCAACATCCACCCCCAAAGTCCATCCAATACAGAAACAGCTGGTTAGATGATGGCCCTTTGTGAGGGAGGAAATCCATCACAGAGGCTGGCCTCATTGCTGTGAGGCGATGGTCCTGCACGCCAACCTGCCTCCAACTCAGCCCTGGAGAATTATCTGAACTCTGGCTCTTCCACTCACTGCCCCCAAAGCTGCTCTTTTTAGAAGTCGTCCTCATCTCAGTAAGTAACAACCTCATGCTTTCCGTGTCTTAGACCTGCGGTTGGCAAACTGCAGCCTGCTGCCAATTCTGGCTTTTCGTCTGTTTTTATATGGCTAGCAAGCTAAGAATAGCTTTTACTTTGTGTTTATTTTCTATATTTACCCACTAGAATATAAAACCTAAGAGTGCAGAGATTTCAGATTGTTTGTTCACTCCTTTGGCAGATAATACGCTCACCTAATACTCATTAAATAACTGGAACAAGAGCATGCCATCCATCCCTCCAACTGACCCATGTAGACAAAGGTCCATGTAGACAATGGTCCACAGGTGTTCTCATAAATCAGTGATTATAAGGTCTCTCTCAAACAATGCATCAGGCCCAAGGCAACTGGAAGGCCTGTGGCAGCCCAGCTGCCTCCTAGGCCCAGAGGCTAAGGTTGTGGAATTAGTCATTTCATCATCCCAACAATGGCAAGTCTTCCCCATCCCACTTTTATTTTAAAATAATTTTCAGATGGCATTGGTCACAGACATCGTTTCCATTAATAGAGTAATTTGGAGCCGGGCAAGGTGGTGCATGCTTGTAATCCCAGAATTCCGGAGGCGGAGACTGGAAGACTGTAGTTTACAGACAGCACTTAGGCCCTTCACAACTCAGTAAGACCCTGTTTCAAAATAAAGAATAAAAAGTAGGGCTGGGGGTATAGCTTGGAGGTACAATGGCCCTGGGTTCCATCCCTGGTACTGAAAAAAAAAAAAAAAAGGATTGATTTGTGAAGTAGGTGCTCACTCAGGAAGGTTATTTGCCCATATAGATATAGTGTGAGTTCAGAATTTTCTTTTTCCTCCTCCTTTTTCTCTCTCTCTTCCCCTTTCCTTCACTCATCCATAAGAGGAAATTAAACATGTCAGAGCATCTTCCTTCTTTTCTGACTCTTTCTTTTGTTGAATTTCTTCTCTCTCCCTTTCTTTTTCTTGTTTCTTGATCTCTCTTCTCTCTTCTCTCTCTCTCTCTCTCTCTCTCTCTCTCTCTCTCTCTTTCTCTCTCTTTCTCTCTCTCCTCTCTCTCTCTCTCTCTCTCTCTCTCTCTCTCTCTCTCTCTCTCTCTCTCCCTCTCTAAAAGTAATTCAGGATTCTCCATATATTTTAATTATATTATTAGTATGTGGCCATGAAATCATCTAAATTTTCTTTTTTGTGTGTGGTACTAGGGATTGAACCCAGGGGCATTCTACCTCTGAGCTACACCCTCAGCCCTATTTTTTATTCTTTATTTTTGAAGCAGGGTTTCACTAAGTTGTAGAGGTCCTCACTAAGTATCTGAGGCTAGCCTTAAACCTGTGATCCTCTTGTCTCATTCTCCTAAGTACTGGGATTATAAGCGTGCACCACCAAGCCAGGCTGAAATAATCTAAATATTAGAAGCTATGTGTTTTTATTTCTTTACGTGTCTTTGGAGACAGTTGGTCAGTATATCTTTCTGTTGGCTTGTAAGAATATATTAGTATTCTCATTATGAGTTGACTCATTGTCTTTTCTAGCCTTTTGAATGGGTACCAGTGAGTATTGGATCAGAATCTACCCACTAACAAAATTTTATTTGTATTCCTAATGTATTGGTATGTAGGCTGGACACTGTGGTGGGTGGTGTCCATAAATTTATTTGAAACTGTTCTACAACTGATTTATATTTTTAACCTGTATTGCCCCCTTTGACAAAATTTTCACAGGTTCATTGAACACATAAGAGCAGAGAAATTGTTTCCATTTATCCTAGAATTACGTATTTCAAGTTTCAAATGAAATTTTCTCATTAAATATTCCAATATATGTTGAATGGTTTCAGGGATATGTTACAACTTTATAAAAAATTCATATTGCCTTTCAGTGTCACCTTTGTTTGGGACTTTATACTTTGCCAGGTGTTTTATTTATGAACACAGTTATTAGTCATCTATTATTTGCATGTGCTCTCCTGAGAGTTAACGAGATGACTCAGTGACCTCTCCGCCCATCCTCACAATATTCTCCTGCAGAACACACAGGGGTTTGACCATAGAACTGCCCCACCTAGATCCCTCTGGGCAGGGACTTCAATGGCACAAACAATTAACGTAATGAAATCTCTCTCACACAGGTAACCTCTGGATGTTCTTTTCTCAGGAAGGCATTTTGTAGGACTCAGCGGTGTGACTCTTGGGTATTAGTTTTAAGAGTTAATAGTGTCTTTAAAACTTTTTGTGTTTTTAATCATGAGATCAGTCATATATAAGGGAGACTATAAAAATATGTACAATTTGAGTCAGGCGTGGTGGTGCATGCTTGTAATCACAGCACTTGGGAGGCTGAGACAGGAGGATTGCACATGTTTAAAGCCAGCCTCAACTACTTAGTGAGGGTCTCAGCAACTTAGTGAGACCCTGTTTCCAAATAAAGTATAAAACAGGTCTGGGAGTATAGCCCAGAGGTAGGAAGTCCCTGGGTTCCATCCCCAGTACCATAAAAAATAAAATTGTACAATTTGAAAATAAAAAGGGAAGCTGGGCATGGTGGCACATGCTTGTAATCTCAGTACTTGGGAGGCTGAGACAGGAGGATGACAGGTTCTCATCTGGCCTCAGCTACTTAGTGAGGTCCTCTGCAACTTAGGGAGACCCTGTTTCATAAAATAAAGAATAAAATAGCACTGGGAGTATAGCTTGGAGGTAGAAGCCCTCTAGGTTCAATCCTCAGTGTCAAAAGTAACTATCTATGCTGGGCGTGGTGGCGCACGCTTGTAATCCCCATGCTTGGGAGGCGGAAACAGGAGGATCGTGCAGGTTCAAAGCCAGCTACACTGGCTTAAGAGACCCTGTTTCCAAATTTTAAAAAGTATAAAAAATAGGTCTGGGAGTGTAGCCCGGAAGTAGAAGGGTATCCACGAACCCCAGTACCACCAAAAAAAAAAACAAAAAAACAAAAAAAAACAAAAAAAAACAACTATCTAAATAAATAAATAAGAAAATAACAAGGCAAATATCATGTGCATTCAATAGATTAAAAATGGAAGACTGTGAAGGTCTCAGTGGTGCATGTCTATAATCCCAGCTACTTGGGAGGCTGAGGTGGGAACATTTGCAGGTTCAAGGCCAGCCTAGGCAATTTAGTGAGACTCTCAAAATAAAGTATAAAGTGCTGGGAAAGTAGTTTGGTGGTAGAGCACTTGCCTAGCAGAAGTGAGGCCCTGGGCTCAATCCCTAGTACTGGAAAAAGAAAAAGAAAGAAAGAAGACATAGCCACTACCCACTGTGTGTCTCTTTCTGAGTGGTACCCCTTCCCTCCTCCCAAATTTGACCACTACTCAGACCCTTGAGTCAGTCATTCTCTTGATTAAAGATACTCTATTTAAATCAACTGATCATAGTTCTCACCACATCTATAAGATGTGCTTATGGCAACATCCTAGATTTGTGTTTGATTAAATAACTGACCATCATAGCCAAGTTGATACACAAAACAGTCCTCACAGAGGGGAAGAGAAAAGTAGGAGCCTCAGGAACCTGAACGCAGGCAGAGCAGTCAGAAGTTCACAAGTTCAGATAGAGATCTGGAAGATTCCATTCAACAAAAATGGAGACTAAGCCTCAGAATTAACAAAGAAACAAACAAACCATCTCTGCAGGCTTCTAAGTCCATCCAGTGTGAAGAGCCTTATGCAAAAGGTATTCAGTTATATTTTTGTTTCATAGATTATTTATTTTATAGTACTGGGGGTTGAACCCAGGGACATTTTACCTCTGAGCTACACCTCCAGCCCTATTTTATTTTTTGAAATAGATTTCCCTAAATTGTTGAGATCCTCACTAAATCGCTGATGCTGGCTGAAAACTTGTGATACTCCTATCTCAGCCTCCCAAGTACTGGGATTACAAGCCTGTGCCACCATGCCCAGCTGTCTCATAGTTTTAGAGACCTGATAGTTCATTAGGGTCCCCGGAAAGAAAAGCAATGTTAATATCTTTTTTTCCTACTGAGGATAGAACCCAGAGGCATTCTACTCCAAGCTACAACCCCACACCTATTTTATTTTATTTTTGAAAACAGAGTCTCGCTAAATTGTTGAGAGCCTCACCAAGTTGCTGAGGCTAGCTTTGAAACTTCTATCCTCCTATCTCAGCCTCCCAAGTACTGGAATTGCAAGCATGTGCCACCATGTCTGGCTCCATTGTCAATTTCAATATCCTGTATGGGGAAGTGGGGAGTAAGGAGGCTGCCAGGGGAAACTGCACCGAGGGCTGTGTGCATGGATGTCACTCTTACTGTGAACTACATTATGATGTGAGATTATAATGTACAAAATATTACATATTTTTTCAATAACAAAAAGATTTAGACATGATTTTCAATTTTTTTGCAGTACTAGAGATTGAACTTTCTAGTTACTAGGGTTGCATGTGTGTACTACTGAACCCGGCTTCAGAAATATTTTTAACATTTAAGTATCACTGCACAGTAGGATAAATTCTTTTCATATTTTTATCACTGCTTTTAGGATTGGAAACATTTAGTGTTTTATAAAAGGTATAGCACAGCCCACAGGATTTTTATAGTTTATATTAGAGAAGGGTTTTTCTGGAGGTTTCTTTGATCACCATGGTTATCATAGGACCAGGGTTCCATGGTGCCACACTTTGAGAATCACTGGCTGAGGTTCACTGAAACTGGATGTGCTTGGTGCTCAGTCTTTACTATCTCAGTATAGACCATACATATTAGGATGCTCTGGTATAAATAGATAAAATAACTAGGCTTGATGGTGGCTCACATCTATAATCCTAATACTTGGGAAGCTGAGATAGAAGGATCACAGATTTGAGGCCCACTTCAACAACTTTGTGAAACCCTGAACCCTGTTTCCAAAAAAGGGGGGTTGTCTGGGCTATAGCTTGGAAGTAGTATGCCCCTGGGTTCAATCCCAGCACCAAAAACCAACATGAAAATAAAAATAAATTAAAAAATTTTAGTTGATTATCAACATTTCCTTAGATTCAGGGAGTTAAGCTGGGAGTGGTGGTACATACTTGTAATCCCAGTACTTGGGAGGCTGAGACAGGAGGACTGCAGGTTCTAGGACAGCCTCAGCAGTTTAACGATGCTCTCAGCAACCTAATGAGACCCTGTTCCCAAATAAGAAATAAAAACTGGTCTCGGCCGGGCGTGGTGGTGCACGCTTGTAATCCCCATGCTTGGGAGGTGGAGACAGGAGGATGGCGCAGGTTCGAAGCCAGCTGTGCTGGCTTAAGAGACCCTGTTTCCAAATAAAAATATAAAATAGGTATGGGAGTGTAGTCCGGAGGTAGAAGGGCTTCCAGGAACCCCAGTACCACAAAAAAACAAAAGCAAAAAAACTGGTCTGGGGGGTGTAGCTCAGAGATAGAATGCCCTGGATTACACACACACACACACACACACACACACACACACACACACACACACAAAGATTCAGGGAATTAGAAGATTTGGGTTCTAGTTCTAATTCTGGGGTCCAATAAATATAAGACTTTGGGAAAGTAAGTCACATAATTTTTTTGTTTTCTCATCTTTACCCTGAGGCATTGTAATTATTCATCATAGTGAAGTTCAGAGTAACAGACGGTCCATGTCCATGCGGGAAGCCTTGGCCATATGCTTCTCTCTGGCTCCCACCCAGCTCCTCCCCCTTAGACAGTCTTTACAACCATACAGGTACCTTCATGTATGACAGAGGATGACTTGAACAGCAAGCATCATCAAATTGCCTCTCTCTCCTCTCCCTTCCCTCCCTCTCTCTCCAAATCCCCTTCCCACTAGTGTTTTCTTCATTATCTAAGGTATTCTTTTGTTGTTGTTTATTTTGTGTGTGTGTGTGTGTGTGTGTGTGTGTGTGTGTGTGTGGTAGTGGGGATTGAGACCAGGGCCATTCTCCTTCCAAGTTATACTCCCCAGCTCTATTTTTTATTTTTATTTTGAAACAGGGTCTCCATAGGTTGATGAGAATCTCATTACTTGCTGAGACTGTCCTTGAAACTGAGATCCTCCTGTCTTAGCGTCCCTAGTACAGTGATTAAAGGAGTGAGCCACCATGCTCAGATCATTTTCTTTGTTTAAGTCATATAATTTAAATAATTTGAGCCTTAATTTATTTGTCTAAGAAATGGAAATAAAGTATTTAGAACAGATATTGTCAGATTTGACATGCGATAAGGTATATCAAAATGTCCCAAATTGTGAATACTGTAAAAGACTTAAAGCAAGACATAATTACCACTGAATTAAACACTTTATATTGGCTAGCACAGTTTCAAAATTCCTAGTCAAAACCCATTCTTTAAATATGTTAATTTTAAGCCAGGTATTGTGGCACATGCTTGTAATCCCAGCATTTGGGAGGCTGAGACAGGAGGATCACGGTTTGCAGCCAGCCTCAGCTACATAGTGAGGTCCTTTGCAACTCAGTGAGACCCTGTTTCAAAATAAAGAATAAAAGCCGGGCGTGGTGGCACATGCTTGTAATCCCACCATTTGGGAGGCTGAGACTAGAGGATTGTGGTTCCCAGACAGTCTCACTACTTAGTGAGTCCCTCTACAACTTAGTGAGACCCTGTTTCAAAATAAAGAATAAAAAATAGGGCAGGGAATGTAGTTTGAAGGTCGAATGCCTCTGGGTTCCATCCCCAGACCCATACACACACACAAATAATAAATTAAGAATAAAAAAAAATCGGGCTGGGGGTGTAGCTCAGAGGTAGAAGACCCCTGGGTTCCATCCCTGGTACTGCAAAAACAATGTTAATTTTAAACTGTGACATGAAGTATAGATAAAGGTGAAATTCCTTGTAGCAGTGTGTGTGTGTGTGTGTGTGTGTGTGTGTGTGTGTGTGTGTGTGACTGGAGATTGAACCCAGCACACCAGGTTGCTGAGAGTCTCACTAAGTTGCTGGGGCTGTCCTCGGACTTGTGGTCCTCCTGTCTCAGCCTCCCAAGTACTGGGATTGCAGGCAAGCACCACCATGTCCTGCTTGGGTTATTTTTATTTTTATTTTTATTTTTTTTAATTTATTTTTTATTGGTGCATTGTAATCATATATCACATTGGAATACAAGACTTGAGAGGATATACAAGCACACATCATCCAATTAGCCCTCAACCAGCCCCAATCCCATTCCCTCCCCCTCCCTCGGTCCCATGCTTGTTTGGTGATTAACTTTGATACATTTTTTATGTACCTCCTGCGTTTTAAAGAGGCTCCATTCTCCCCTATTCCATACCCTCTGATTGGTCACCTTAGTTGCTTCACTATAGGACCCTTTCTATAGCTCAACCTCTTCCTGTTGCCCCTTTCCTCCTAGTTTTTGCTGATTAGGGGAATCATCTGATTTTTATTTTCTGCGATATTTCTCTGTGCATGCCATATTGCAAGTACCGATCTCACTCTTGATGGCCCCAGTAGTGGCCTGGCTACCCGGTGGACTGATCCAGACCTTGCTGGCTCAAGCAGCGGCCTTGCCTCATAGGAGGCCCTGATTCTGGTCTCCCTGGCCCCAACACCGGCCTAACCCCTCAGCTGGCTCTGATCCCGGCCTCGCTGGCCCCAGCACTGGCCTAGCCTCAAGGCAGTCTCCGATACCGGCCTCAGAGGCCTCAATAGTGACCTTGCCTCATGGCAGGTTCCGATTCCAGCCTCAGAGGCCCCAGCACTGGCCTTGCCTCACGTCAGGCTCCGATGCTGGCTGCTGGCACCGGCACCGGCCTAACCCCTCGGCAGGCTCTGATCCCAGCCTTGGAGGCCCCAGTAGCAGCCTTGCCTCACAGCAGGCTCCAATGCTGGCCGCTGGCCCCAACATCAGCCTAACCCCTGGGCAGGCTCCAATCCCGGCCTTGGAGGCCCCGGTAGCAGCCTTGCCTCTTGGCAGGCTTCGATGCCGGCCATTGGTCCCGGCACCGGCCTAACCTCTTGGCAGGCTCTGATCCCGAACTCGGAGGCCCCAGCACCGGCCTTGCCTCGTGGCAGGCTCTGATCCCAGTCTCGCTGGCTCCAACACCGGCCTAAACCCTCAGCAGGCTCCTATCCTGTCCTCGGAGGCCCCAGCACCGGCCTTGCCTCATGGCAGGCTCTGATGCCGGCCTCACTGACCCCGACATCAGCCTAACCCCTTAGCAGGCTTCAATCCCAGCCTCAGAGGCCCCAGTAACGGCCTTGCCTCACAGCAGGCTCCGATACCGGCCGTTGGTCCAGGCACTAGCTTAACCCCTCAACAGGCTCTGATCATGGCCTCAGAGGCCCCGGCACTGGCCTTACCTCACGGTAGGCTCCAATCCCAACCTCAGAGGCCCTAGTAGCAGCCTTGCCTCCTGGCAGGCTCCGATGCCGGCTGTTGGCCCCGGCATCAGCCTAACCCCTCAGCAGGCTCCGATCCCAGCCTCGGAGGCCCCAGCACCAGCCTTGCCTCACGGCAGGCTCTGATCCCGACCTCGCTTGCCCCAGCACCGGCCTAACCCCTCAGCAGGCTCCGATCCCGGCCTCGGAGGTGCCAGTAGCGGCCTTGCCTCCTGTAAGGCTCCAATGCCTGCCTCGCTGGCCCCAGCACCGGTCTAACCCCTCAGCAGGCTCCGATCCCAGCCTTGGAGGCCTTAGTAGCGGCCTTGCCTCACGGAAGGATCCGATGCCGGCTGCTGGCCCCGGCACCAGCCTAATCAGAGCCTGCCAAGGGGTTAGGCTGGTGCCGGGGCCAATGGCTGTCATTGGAGCCTGCCGTGAGGCAAGGCCGCTACTGGGGCCTCCAAGGCCAGGATTGGATCCTGCCGAGGGGTTAGGCCGATGCCGGGACCAGCGGCCAGCATCGGAGCCTGCCGTGAGGCAAGGCCGGTGCTGGGGCCTCCGAGGCTGGGATAAGAGCCTGCCGAGAGGTTAGGCTGGTGCCGAGGCCAGAGGTTGGCATCAGAGCCTTCCATAAGGCAAGGCCACTACTGAGGCCTCCGAGGCCAGGATCGGAGCCTGCTGAGGGATTAGGCCGGTGCTGGGGTCAGCGAGGCCGGCATCGGAGCCTGCCGTGAGGCAAGGCTGCTACTGAGGCTTCCGAGGCCGGGATCAGAGCCTTCTGAGGGATTAGGCTGGTGCCAGGGCCAGCAAAGCCGGGATCAGAGCCTGCTGAGGGTTTAGGCCAATGCTGGGGCCAGCAGCCACATCGGAGCCTGCCGTGAGGCAAGGCCGGTGCTGGGGCCTCTGAGGCCAGGATCGGAGCTTGCCTAGGGGTTGGGTTATTTTTAAAGCAAATAAATGATCAGAATGTATTCAAATCTGATTCTTGTATTATTCTTATTGTAGATATCTTGCCTACTATTTCCTATGAATTATACAGAGAGAGAGAAAAAAAGAACATCTCCACTGTCCTAGAAATAGACTTTAATCTTTTGGACTACAGTTACTGTCATATTTTTCTCCTCTGTAGATTGCCCAATCACTAAAGAGCTGTGCTCCCTGCAAGCACTTAAAGATCAGGCATTGCTATTTAACTCAGTACAGTTTCTCTTTACCGACTAGAGGAAAGAAGTGGCACTATCTTCAGGCTAAACAGGTTTATGAGGCTACTGGGACAATGGAGTCTATGCTAACATTAGCCACGGAAGAGCCTGCTAAGAAGAACACTCTCAAGAAATACAAGATAATTTGTATTGTAAGTATGGTTCATACTTTTGTTCTCTCTAACTTTATGAGACATATTAGAAGTGTATAACAGTAAAATTTAAGCAGTTGTACTTAGTTTTGTGCCTTATGACAACCCCAGTGCAAGTTAACATGTTTAATCATTCTACCGGTAAAAAAGTTAAGTCATGGAACAGATTAATATTTGATTGAAAGTCTGGCATCCGCCACAGAACGCTCTGCAGCCCTGACTTTATTGCATGATTCTAATCACTTCTGTAGTCAGCTGTGTCTTGCAAAAGACCAGAGAGTGAGAAATTAAAATAATTGAATCTTATATTCTCTGTTGAATTATTGATTTGATTCTATTTTACATTAATTCTAGGGATAGTCTCTCAATTCAAGACACAGTCTCTTTTGCTTATTTTCTCTTTCTTATATTTTTATGTGTCCTAAAAAATGAGTTAGTTTTTTTTCCTTTGATTTTAGGACTCTGTCTTTTCCCTTCATCTCCACACATTTGGGGAAAGAGGGCCGGCCTGCTGTCTTGGTTTTCTAGCCCCCGGAACATCTGTGATGTTCCCGCTTTGCTCTTACTGCACTAAGGTCTGGTATCCCCTCAGTGCTGATCCTTCCTTCCCTGCCTTCTCCCCCTGAAGTCTCCCTAACAACAACACATGCACACTGTGGGGCATTTACCTTCCCCTATCAAAGTGTTCTCTCCCGTTGGTACTGAAATGACATAACAATGTTTATTTTTACGATTTTTCTCCTTTCCTGCCAATTTATTTTTTTCATTGCCTTTTGCTTGTGGATATTTTCCCAAAATCCTGTTTACAGACCTTTTCTTTGGGCAACCTCATCCCATCTCTGTTGTCATTTTAAGAGCTACATTCTCCCAAGACTTCGCTGTAAGCCGCTTTCTCTGACTCTTTGAGGAGTCCCCTTGCTCAGCTCAGTGCCAACGACTGAGCTCCTCACCCAGTACCTCAAGCCAAAAGCAGCTGCATGATTTTTCACTTTTAGCTTTCTGAAGCTTTTGCCTAAATTCCCCAGTAGGGAGAACGGCACAACCCTCTCTCTGTCTCCAGCTTTCTTAATAAGAAATAAATGAAACAATGTGTGTCTACATTGAGCCAGTGACTAAGACTAAGTAAACTCTCAGTATATTCTACCCATTCTTATCCTTCTGAAATTTTTAGAGTGTTTGTTATAGCTCTTTCTTATTATATTGATCCTATGTTATCAATTTAAGAAGTTATAAAATTTTGGGGGAGCACAACTTGTACATATTTTATTTACCTTTGGAGCTTTTTATTTTTGGGGGGTGTGTGTGGTACTGGAGGTGGAACTCAAGGGCTTTTCTACCTCTGGGCTATACTCCCAGACCTATTTTATATTTTATTTACAAAAAAGGATCTCACTAAGTTGTTGAGAACCTCATTAAGTAGCTGAGGCTGGCTTTCACTCTTATCCTCCTGTCTCAGCCTCCCAAGTGCTGGGATTAGAGCGGTATACCACCACACACAGCTTCTTCTAAGAAATCACATTATGTATCTGTTACTATTTTTGTTATGGCAATATACAGCAACATTCCAGCCTATCTAGCATTCTTATCATTGGACTTGGACTTCAAGGCTAGGGAAAAAAAGGCAGTAAGAAAAAGCTTTACTTAATCTAATCTGACCATAGCATAAAGTTGCTATGGTGAAGAGCTTCATCAGCAGTAATAATGATGCATGACAGAAATAATCTTTGGTCACAACGCTTCCAAATTACCCTAAGTGGTTTGTATCAGCTGAAGATAAGAGCAGATCACTTTCCAGTTAATAATTTGGACATTATATGATTTTATTTTTGCAGTGCTAGGGATTAAACCCAGGGGCATTCTACCTCTGAGCTATACTCCCCACCCTCTTTTATTCTTATTTTGAAATAGAATCTCACCAGGTTGATGAGAGTCTCACTACTTGCTAAGGCTGTCCTCAAACTTCCCTCCTGTCCTTCTGTCTCAGTCTCCCAAGCATGCATCACCATACCTAGCTGGACACTATTTTTAAGTATATTAAATATTCTCACTAGCCTTTGATAGATGAAGTAGGAAACAACAACAAACAACAAAGACCCCAAAACTCTGTCCCCTAAGAATGAAGGAAGGATTCCATTTTTATGCTAGAATGCGAGTGCCTTCCTATGAATGGTCTCCAAAGAGGTACCATGGTTTAAAAGAGAAAAAAGCGAAGCCAAGTGTGGTGGTACATGCATGTAGGAGGATCTCTGGACCCAGGAGTTTGAGATTAGCCTGGTCAACATAGTGAGACCCTGTCTCAAAAGAAGAAAAAAGAAAGAAAAATGGATACTATAGTTTCACTACTTTAACACAATTTGGGCTAAACTCACAGTATTTGAACTATGAAAGTATTTGAATTTGGAACTCTATAATAAGTAGTATTTCTAAATTCTTCCCAAACCTTTCTTATTTTCAGGCATTAAATAAAACAACATACTTCTATTATTGTTGAGTTCTAAGTCTTACATTAACTGGCATGCTACAAGTACTTAATATTTTCCGAGAGAGGGTTATTATTTATGCATTTGTACATTTAAAAATGATAAAAGTGTCTTTTCCTATTTTTGCGATAGATTCTTCTTGCTTTGTTGGTGATCATGTCACTTGGATTAGGCCTGGGACTTGGACTCAAGAAACCAAAGAATCAAGGTATACCCCTCAGCCTTTTTTCAAAACATTCTCTTATTTCTTCTTTCCCCGGGCATAATGTGTTAAAACTTGTGTTCACCCTGTCTCCGCTGTGCTTCCTGCTGAGAGAGTTCCTCCTGGCTTTTCATCCCACCCCACTTATCAGGAGCCCACAGCCACAGTTAGCATGTTCCACTGTTAGGTCTGAACTTTACTCTTTCACCCTCATACAAAAAGCCCTGCTCCTTTGAGATTCATATCACTCCACTACAGAGAACTTTGGTAACTGACCACACACTTTGTGTCCCTGCCCTTTCTGTAATTGTAAACATCTGATGACCGAGTGTCCAGCCCCTTGGCCCCAGAAGTCTTTGTGTTCCACCACCAGGACCTCCTCTGTACCAGGATATCTTGTTAATATCACTCCCATCTCTGAAATTTTTTATTACTTGGTTAGGCAGTGCCAAATCTTGATAAGTAGTACACAATAAAACCTCAAAAATATATTTTCTCCTCAGAAGCAAAGAAAAATAAGATATATGTGCCCTAAAATATAAAAATACCTCACATCCCTTTGGCCATATCCCACTAGTATGAATGGTCAATATGCCATTTATAAGTGACTGTATATTAAAGGCATCTGCTAAGTCAGACATGGTGGCACACACTTGTAAACCCAGTACTTGGGAGGCTGAGACAGGAGGATCGAAGGTTCAAGGACAGCCTTGTCAAGTGGTGAGACAAATCAAGCTAGTGAGACCCTGTTTCAATATAAAAATCAAAAGAGCTGGAGGTGTAGCTCAGAAGAGGTGGAATGCCCAGGAGTTCAATCTCCAGTACCACCACCCACACACATAAATAAAATTTTTTAAAAGTGCCTGCTGTAATTTTTTAATGTATTGTCTTGGTATTTTTGCCAAGGTAAAGTAGAGGCTAGTTATTAAGAGTACCCATTATTCCTTTCAGTTTGATAACTTCTGCCTTGGCTACGGTGGGGAAAGTCTTGTCATATCTTCAGTAGGGAGCCTCTCTTTCAACTGACAATTTTGCAGTCATGCCTTCGTCTAAGAAGTAACCATTTTATTTTTCTTTCTTTTTTTTATTTTTTTTTGGTGGTACTGGGGGTGGAACCCAGAGGCTTTCTACCTCCAGGCTATACTCCCAGACCTTTTATATTTTATTTGGAAACAGGGTCTCACTAAGTTGCTGAGAGCCTCACTAAGTAGCTGAGGCTGGCTTTGAACCTGTGCGATCCTCCATTAGCAGGCCATTTTAGTATTGCTCTGCTGATAGAGTGCACCCAAGAGGCATCACTTGAGATGAGTATGGCCTGGCACGCCTGCAATCCCCAGTACTTGGGAGTCTGAGACAGGAGGATCACAGGTTCGGGGCCTCGGCAACTTAGTGAGAGCCTGTTGCAAAATAAAAAGTAAAAAGAGCTGCGCATGTAGCTTGGAGGTAGAACCTCTTAAGTTCAATCCTGAGAGAGAGAGAAGAGAGAGAGAGAGAGAGAGAGAGAGAGAGAGAGAGAGAGAGAGAAGTGTGAAGTGTGTGTGTGTGTGTGTGTGTGTGTGTGTGTGTGTGTGTGTGTGATCTCACTTCTTGGCAATCTTATCTCCAGATCACATGAATTGATTGCAAAAGGAATATGCAGCCTATTGTTCCAGCTCTTTCGCTCACTCCCTGCCTCCTGTACTGGCTGCCTTCCCAAAGTGCAGTTTCCTCATTCCTGGCTTCCCAGTCTGTCGGCCCTGCTGTGGCATCTCTTTCCTCTCCCACCTGGGGCTCTGGCATTCAACAGCGGCCCCTCTTTTGCTATATTCATCCCTCTAATACTCCTTAGCACTTATCATATTCATCTCATGTATCATTCATTCTTCCACCATATCATTCTCCTGAGCTCCAACTCCATCCAGTAGTTCTCTTCTCCATTCTACTTCGCCCCCTCTCCATAGGCCATATATATATGTATATATATACACACATGTATACATATACATATATTTATATGTATATATATGTATATATATACACACACGTATACATATACATATATTTATATGTATATAAACATATATATTAGGCTATATATATATATTTATATGTACACAAACATATATATTTTTTCTAAAGTGGGTTTTACACTTTGCTTCTTTTCTTAGAAATTTATTGTCTAGTGTACATGTATTGTTTATTGTTTACTTATCCTTTAAAAGTTGAACTTCAAGCCGGGTGTGGTGGCACACCCTTGTAATCCCAGCATTCGGGAGGCTGAGACTCGGAGGATCGCGGTTCGCGGACAGCCTCAGCTACTTAGTGAGGCCCTCTGCAACTCAGTGAGACCCGGTTTCAAAATAAAGAATAAAAAATAGGGCAGGAGGTGTAGCTTGGAGGTCGAATGCCCCTGGGTTCCATCCCCAGACCCACACACACACACACACACAAAAATTGAACTTCAGCCTTGTGCCTGATTTATTCTAATTGGTATATTGGTAAAAAGAATAAACAATCCTTTCAAGAGTATATTCTAGCATGGTAAAATGATAATGAAAATATAAGTAGGCAAAGCAGCTCAATGTATGGCATATGCCTATAATCCTAGTACTTAGGAGGCTGAGACAGGAGGATCACAGGTTCAAAGACAGCCTCAACTTGTCAAGATTCTCAGTAACTTAACATGACTCCATTTCAAAAATAAGGAATAGCCGGGCATGGTGGCACACATTTGTAATCCCAGCACTTGGAGGGCAGAGACAGGAGGATCACAGTTCACACACAGCCTCATCTACTTAGTGAGGCTATTTGCAACTCAGTGAGTCCCTGTTTAAAAAAAAAAAGAATAAAAAATAGGGCTGGGAGTGTAGCTCAGAGGTAGAATGCGCCTGGGTTCCATCCCCAGTACTGCAAAAAAAAAAAAAAAAAAAAAAGGAATAAAATAGGACTTAGCTACTTAGTGAGGCCCTCCACAACTTAGACCCTGTTTCAAAATAAAGAATAAAAAGTAGGGCTCAAGGTCTACCTCTGAGGTAGAATTCCCCTGGGTTCAATCCTTGATATCACAAAAAAGAAAAAGAATAAAAAATAGGGCTGGGAGTATAGCTCGGAGGCTGAATGTCTTTGAGTACACACACACACACACACACACACACACACACACACACACACACAAATGAACAAATAAGCAAATGAGCAGAGAATATATAATATGATAGGGAAAGTGCTAATATGTAAAACCCCAAAGAAGAATATGAAATATTGAGTCAGGGTTGGGTGTGTATGTGTGGGGGTATAAATGACTTAAAACTTTTGAGCTGATGAAAGTGAGGGAGAAACAGGGATATTTCTGGAAGAATATTTTAGGTAAGAAGGGCTAGCAAAGGAGCAGGCCTATGCAGGAGCTTGCCTGGCATGTCCCATTAATGGAATAACAAGGAGGCCATGAACTAGAACTAAGAGGACCAGAGCGAGGTGGTTATGAGACGAACCAGACAGAGAGGAGCCAGTTTGTATGGGGTGGGTCTATTAAAACTTGGTCTTGGACTTTGATTCCTAGCACAGTGGGAGGGGATTGGAGGCACTGAGCGTAGCAGTGACGTTCCCCAGCTCGCTTTCCAACAGAATCACTAGAGAAAACAGAAGTAGAGAAGTTAACTAGGGGATTATTGTAATATATAGACAAGCCTCCTGTCTTGAAGCAAGGGTGTTAGCACAGAAGCAGCTGGAAAGATGTGTTTGGATTCTGGATACATTTTCATGTGGTAGATTTTATTGACAGATTGGATATGGAATGAAACAGACAGGAGTCAAGACTGACCCCAAGATTTTTGACATAAACATATGAAAATAGGAAAAGTTTCATAGTCGAGATGGGAAAGACTGTAGAAAGAGGTGGTTTTGGGAAAAAAAATCAGGAGCTCAGTTTTGGACATACTAAATTTGAAATAAGCCAGGTGTGGTGGTGCACATTTGTAATCCTAGTATTTGGGAGGCTGGGACAGGAGGATCACAGGTTCAGAGCCATCCTCAGCTACTTAGTGAGACCAGGTTGACTTTAGTTTCTCACCACACCTAAATTCTACAGGTTTCCTATGGACCTGTATGAGATTTGCTATGTCATATATCCAGAAATGGAATTTGGGGCTCTTAGAGTTTACATCTACTATTTTGTCTGCATAGTCTCAGATTTCTTGCTGTAAGGGCTGCCACAGCCCATCTTGTCTTACAGGCATTCCTAGTCACCCTTGGCATTATCCTGCCCTCCAACATTTGACCACATAAATTTGGGTATGGAATAATATCTTTTATATTAATTTTGTTTCATTTTCCTGATATTCCTATCTATGCTGGTTGCTCTCATGGATATGTTGGTGTTTTCCAATATTACCCTATCTGTGGTCTTTGAACCTCAATTTTGCTTGATAACTTCCTAAAATAGGATTCATGGGAGATAAAACTGGGATATGTTGGTGTTTTCCAATATTACCCTATCTGTGGTCTTTGAACCTCAATTTTGCTTGATAACTTCCTAAAATAGGATTCATGGGAGATAAAACTGGGAGCCCTTGCCTATCTAAAGACATCTTTGTCATCCTTACCCAAAACTTGATTGTTGGCCTACATATAGAATTCTAAGATTAAAATAATTTACTTTCAACTGCCTTGGTGGAACATACTTGTAATCCCAGTACTTGGGAAGCTGAGACTGGAGGATCAAAGGTTCAAGGACAGCCTCAGCATGTAGTGAGACTCTCCCTGTTTCAAAAAAAAAAAAAAATAAGCTGAGTGTGGTGGTGCAGGTTTATAATCCCAGTATTTAGGAGGCTGAGATAAGAGGATCTCATATTTGCAGCCAACCTCAGCTACTCAGTGAGGCTCTCTACAACTTAGTGAGACCTTGTTTCAAAAATAAGGAATAAAAAATAGGGATGGGGGTGTATCTTAGAGGTAGAATGCCCCTGGGTTCAATCCCCAGTACTGCAAAAAAAAAAAAAAATAGAACTAGGAGTATAGCTCAGAGGCAGAATGCCACTGGGTTTAATCCCCGGTACCACAAAAAAAAATAAAGAAAAAAAAATGTCCTTCTAGGAATGTGAAGACATAACTTTTTGTCTTCTAGTACTTAGTATTGCCTCTAAGAAATTTGTTCGATACCTTTCTAATTTAGGATCCTTTATAGGTCATTCATGATCTTTCTCTGAGATCTTTTAAGACCCCTTACAGCTGCTTATCTCTTAGTACAAGCTTTTCCCTGGGAAACCTGGTGGACAATTTTAATGTAGTAATTCATGTTGTTCAATTCTGAGAATTTTGATTTTAAGAATAATATTATCTCTATCTTTTTGTTTTCACGTCAAGGTACCCCTCTCTCTTATTTATTTATTTTATCTTTTAGGTACTAGGGTTGAAGTTAGGGACATTCTATCACTGGACTACATCCCCTATTTTGTCATTTTGAAACAGGATCTCACTAAGTTGCTAAGGCTGGATGTGATCCTGCAATCCTCCTGTCTCAGCCTCCCAAGTACTGAGATTACAAACGCATGCCATCACACCTGGATTTTATTTTAATGTTTTAAACTGATACATAAAAACATACAAATTGTACATACTTATGGAGTACCATGTGATGTTTCAATACATTACTGTGTAATATTCAAATCAGAGCAAATATATCCATCTTCTCGTTTACCATTTCTTTATGATAAAAACACTCAAAATCCTGTCTAGCTTCTTTTTTTTTTTCTTTGTGCTATTGGGGATTGAACCCTGGGGCATTCTACTTCTGAACTACACCCCCAGCACTATTTTTTGTTGTTGTTGTTGTTCTTTAGTTTGAAAAAGGGTCTCACTAAGTTGCAGAGGGCCTCACTAAGTTGCTGAGACTGGCAGTGAACCTGTGATCCTCCAGTCTCAGCCTCCCAAATGCTGGGTTTACAAGCATGCACCACCACAGCCAGCTTTAGTTTTTTGAAATATACATTATTGTTATTGATAGTTACCCTTGTAAGCAATAGCACAACTGAATGTCTTGCTCCTCGTCTTAAGTTAGTACCATTGATCAACCTTTCTCGACTCCTCTGGCCCCACTACTCTCCCAGCCTTGGGTAACCACTGTTCCGCTCTCAACATCACTCTTGAGTCCATTTGTCACAAGACACAAGGGCTTTGTGATCTCAGAGACTAGGGTGTGGAATCCTCCAGAGGATCCTAATTGTGCCCGCCACACCCTTCCACTGTTGTTTTCATTGCTACTTACACTTTCATTTCCAAGAGAATGCTCAATGGTTCAGTGTTACTTTTCTTTTTTATTATAGCTTTCTTTTATATTTTATGTATATAATATCTTCTCTCCTTTGAGGATCTAGATATTAGGTGTGTGTGTGTGTGTGTGTGTGTGTGTGTGTGTGTGTGAACTCTTCTTCAGCTTTTTGGGTATTTTCCTTGTCAGTCATGTTTCTTTTACCTTGTTTGTTTTGGGCTTTGGTTTTCATGTTGCATGCTATTCTGCTATCCTCAGACATGTGGTGACTATTTATATTGCAGAGAAAGGCTCATTTACTTTCTCATCCTAGCGCTCTGGCTCTGTGTCTGTTGCTCTCAGAAAGGCACTCCTAACTTCCTCCAGCTCAGGAGCCATTGAGCCTGGAGTGGGAGGCAGGTGGGAGCCACTGCTCCCTCTGATTCTCAACCAGTTCCTCTCTATTTAGCCTTGTCTCTGTCTCTGTTATCCTCACCTAATAATGTTTCCTGTCTCCAACTTTGGAACTTTCTTTTTAGGGTCCTGGAGAAAAGACACTGCCTTTGACCTCTCCAGGAACTCCTCCTTTCCATGAGGAACCTAGTGGTTTCTTTCTTTATTTTTCCTATTTTCATTTTTTCTCCATCACATGTTTTTCCATTTAGTATGTGTATGTCTTTTCTGGAACTGTTTTCTTCTATTCTTTTTGTAACATTTTGTAGTGTTTGCAATTTTTTTATGGTACTAGGAATTGAGCCCAGGGGAATTCTACCTCCAAGCTATACCCTCAGCCCTATTTCATTTTTCCTTTGAAACAGGGTCTCACTAGGTTGATACTTATTACTTACTAAGGCTGTCTTTGAGCCTACTATCCTCCTGTCTCAGACTTCCAAGTACTGAGATCACAGGTGTGTACCGCCACACAGGACTCGAGTTTGGAAAATTGTGGAGGTATATAAGACTCGAGAACTAGCCATGTTTAACAGGAAAACTGCATACTATTTCATAGTTTTTTCTTTCCAAAAAAGAAGCATTTCTCAAAGTCATTGAAGCCATGAATAGTGATATTTTAATACAACTTCAACTAGCATCTGGAAAAACTTATTATATTATATTAGAGATATAATAAATAAACCCTATTATTTATTGTACAGTAAGATTGTATCCCATTTAAAATATTTTTGCAACTATAGATAATACTGGAAAAATAATTATGAACATATATCACTGTAAGCTTTTGGAATAGAGTCCAAAAGTGAAATTACTAGATAAAAGCATGAAGACTTTTAAAAAAAAAATAAAAAGGACTTCCAGGAAGATGGCGACCGAGAAAAGCGGGGCTTAAGAGCCCCGCTAACAACCAATCTCCATTACCACAAAATCAGGGCCTGTCATAGCCAGAAAACACCATCACCAGAGAAACAAAAAAATCACCAGGCTCCAGAGAGAAAGCAGACTGAGAACAGAGCTCAGCCACAGAGGAGATACACCGGCCTCACGCCCGAGGACGTGGCAGCAGTGCCATACTGCCGGAGGCAGCGGCGAATTCACCGGACGGCCACAGCAAGCCGAGGTGAGCCGCTGCGGAACAGCCAGGCAGGATTTTTCGGCGCACGGAGCATCTAAAGCTCCCAGTGGCTGAGCTCAGCACACGCTACAGGGACTCAGAGTGGAACTCAAAACCAGAGAAGAAAAAATACGCCAGCCTCACGGCCGAGGGCGTAGCAGCAGCACCATATTGCCACCGGCGGCAGCAGCAGTGAATACACCGAGTTCAGTACAGCTACATCTGTGTACTCAAGAACAGTGAGTCAAATTGCGGACCACAGAGGAGAAATCCCAGTACTGTACTCCCTGGGACTTGACCCAATGGGGGAGTGGCAGTGGCAGAGATATCACACCATAGGAGAACGTGCAACCTGGCACCCCCCATAGTTTAAAGCAGCCTCTATCGACTCCCTGGGTCGGAGACTCTGATACAACCCAGTAAAGGAGTAGTGGGGTCAGAGATACTACAGACTCGAGATCCAGAGCACCTTAAGCGAAGTCATAGTGACCCAAGGGAAGAACCCAGAGAAGGCACAAACTTCCCAAATCATGGGAAAGAGGAATAACACTGAAGCAATGAATGCCCACAACCCCACAACATCAGAACCCGATAAAACAGAAAATCAGAGATTTCTAGAAGATCAAATCAGGAAAATAACTGTAGAAATAATAGAGGTGCTTCGAAAAGAACTCAGAGAGAGCCAAAAAGAGATAAAGGATGCAATTAATGAAATAAAGGCCTCAATTCAAAGCACAAACAACTGATTAGACCACATGGAGAACAGAATCTCGCTCTTAGAAGATGATCATTCTAAAAATGAATGCATAGTTTCTAATCTAGGAAAAAATATCCGACAGCAGGAATCTGATATTGAAGAAATATGGGCCCATTTTAAGAGAGCTAACCTAAGAATAATTGGAATAGAGGAGGAAAAAGAAAGTGAAACCAAAGGGATCAACAATCTCTTCAAGGAAGTAATAGCAGAAAATTTTCCAAACATAGAGCAAGAGGTTGATACACAGGTCCAGGAAACTTATAGAACTCCCTTTAGACAGGATCGGAGAAGAGGATCCCCACGCCACATAATTGTTAAAATGACCAATGTGGAAGCCAAGCAGAGAATCTTAAAGGCAACAAAAACAAAGGACCAAGTGACATTCAGAGGCAAACCAATTAGAATCACTCCAGACTTCCCAAACCAAGTCATGAGAGCCAGAAGGGCTTGGAGTAACATATTCCAAACTCTGAAAGAAAACAACTTCCAGCCAAAAATTTCCTACCCAGCAAAACTTTCTATCAAATTAGATGGAAAAATAAGAAGCTTCCATGACAAACAGAAACTGAAGGAATTTATGTCTTCAAAACCAGCGCTAGAGAAAATACTCAAAGAGATTAACTACAAAGAAGAAATAGGTAACACACACCAGAACCAGAGAAACAAGATTTTCCATCCAACAGACAACTAAGATTGGTTATCTGAGGAGATTCATTATTTATGTTATTCTTTTACCTATCTCTAAATTGTATTGTTTGCCTTTATTGTTGTTAATTTTTAGGATGTCTAGTTGTAATATTAATATACCTTCAGATATAGCATTTGGAAATATTTTATCCCATTCTATTAGTAACCTTTAACTCTGTTTACATTGTCTTTGGATATACAATATTTTTTTTATTTTTTAGGGAGTTGGTATACTCTTCTGTTGCCTGTGCCATTGAAATCATATCCAAGAAATCACTGCCAATTTCAATGTTGTGAGGTTTTATGACCCAGATTTTCTTCTAAAAGTTTATAATCTTAAGATTTATATTTAGGTCTTTTATCTATTTTGAGTTAATATTTGTATATGGGATTAGGTAAGTGTCCAATTTTATTCTTTTCCATGTAAGTATTATTTTTCAACAATATTTAGTTAAAAGATTATTATTTCCACCGCCAAATGTTCATGGAAACCTTGTCAAAAATAACTTGACAATATAGGGAAGAATTTAGCTCTAGGCTTTCATTTAACTCCAATGGTTTATATATCTGCCTTTAGAACAGTACTACACTGTTTCAATTATTGTAGCTTTATATGGTTTGAAATCAGAAAATATATATCTTCTAGCTTTGTTCTATTTCAAGATCGTTTTGGGTATCTAGAGTCCATATTCCATATTAGGATAGATTTTTTTCTGAAAAATAAATATATAAATATATGATAGTTTCACCTAAAAAATATAGAAAAAAAATATTCTCTGGTAAGAAAGAAAGCAAAAAAAATATTGGAATGTTAACTTTAAGTCATCAAAAGCTTGGTATCAGACAAATGAAACTGTTATGTGAAATTATCATTTTAAATTTTGGATAAAATGCTATAATACTAGATGTCAACCACTAAGCCAAGCATGGGAGGGAAGGATGGGGAGAGAATGGGGTGGGGATCGGGTGGGGGCTGACTGGGCGATGTGTGCATGTATGTCTACAAAAGTTTGTATCCCACTATGATTTATGAATACAGTGCACCAATAAAATAATAATAATAATAATAATAATAATAATAATAATAAATGTAAACATATGTGAAAACATAAATACTAACTTAGTATTTATATTAATCATCTCACTGTATCAGCTCATAGCCAATCTTGTTTTATTTATATATTTACTATCTTCCTTTCAAATTACTTTGAAGTAAATTACTGGCATCATTTTATTTTCAAAAATATTTATATTAGTTTAAGTTTCTAAAAGATAAGGACCCTTTTTTTTAAAAAGTACCACAATATTAGATATAAATATTTTAAAGAAAATGCCCCCCTTTTTTGTGGGTAGATTTCAAATGATTAGTTTTGGTGGTTTTTTTTTTTTTTTTGGTACTAGGAATTGAACTCAGAGGCTTTCTACCCTTGAGCTATTCCCCCAGCCCTATTTTACTTTTATTGAAACAGTATCACTAGGTTGATGAGTCTCACTGCTTGCTGAGGCTGTCCTGGAACCTGCGATCCTCCCGCCATTTCTTCCTCTTGCCTTCCCTCTCTCCTAACTCATGTTGTTCTGTAATCTCAGATGTGGAACATTTATAAAAACTTAAATCAAGCAACAAATACGTCACTTATGGTTATTTTGACATAATTATTATGATTGTAGAATTGAAAATGTGGAATTTAATGGATTAAAGTCTTTGTTTCATGTTCTCATATAACTGTCCTAAAAGATTTTACTCATTTTCATCAACAGCAGTATATCTCACTAGTAAAAGTTCACCATTGCTTTAATGGGTTCATTGTAGTAGTAGTATTTTGAAAATCATATGCACCTTCTCTTTCATATCATTTGGAAGCAAATTCCAGTAGGATGAGTTGAGGAGACATCTCACTTGAGAATTATTTCCCATGCCTTTTACATCAACCCTCTTCTTCTTTTCCCTTTTTAGCACATTTTGGAAATAAGTATCCTAACTACCCTTCATTACTTGACTCCTGAAAAAATTTATATTTTGTTAGGCCTCTAAAATAAATTTTATGTTTTTGTCATGGGACAAGAATATCAGGAGACTCTTATCTTTTCTCCATATAAGACTAACCAGATGTCCAATACCATACCATATCCACTATTGCTTTGTCAGTACTATTTCTTAAAAATCCCTTTACTAATATATGAAGTCTCTATAGCCATACCACATTAGTTACCATTTTGCCTAGCTCAGTGCCTGAAGCCCAATGCCTAGCTCAGTACTTGAAGCATAACAATGCTAACATCATATTTGTGGGCTGAATAGATAGATAGATTTAAAAATATGCACAGGTTTTATGCCTGGTTGAATGGCCCCCAGTGTCCCATTATGCCCTCCGTGCTTTCAAGAAACCCCTTCAGAATACAGAGATGGTAGCGGGGATTATAAAGGAATGGTAAAGAATAAGTATTCAATGGGAATTTATGGCAAAGAGAAATTATATTTAGCTAGACTGCATTCCTTAATGAGAACTCTGCAGTGAGAACTCTATATTCCCACTGCTTACTGTCACTAATATGTTGATGACTCCAAAATTAGTATCTTTATCTCTCTCATTCTTGAGCATCAGACTCAAATATTCAAACTCCCTGACATCTATTTGCTTAGGTATCCAGGAAAGCTGAATTTGTCATCTTTCAGGGCTTTGCCTACACTGGAAAGTCATTTGCCTTTTCAGTGCCTCGTCGCTTAACACATCACATTGGTGGATCATCCTGAATCATAAGCATCTTCTATTTTATCTCTCATAGCCTGTGCTAAGTACTTTTACGTTTCTCCACCATGGGGGTGTGAGATACTGATAAGCTCCTACATGTTGGTGTCCTTATGTCTTTTGCAGGCAGCTGCAGGCAACATTGCTTTGTTTCATCATACAAAGGGCTGGAGGACTGCCGGTGTGATATGCAGTGTAAAAACCGAAGCGATTGCTGCTGGGATTTTGAAGATGCCTGTATAGAATCAGGTATGCTTTCCAAGAATATGTGTATGAGCATGTTGACTGTGCTGTCCTTAAGGCGTATGTCCAGATTTTTACCTGCACTCTGTGTATAAGGGCTGCCATAGCAAAGTGCCACAGACCAGTAGTGTAAAAAACAGAAATTTCGCTGGGTATGGTGGTGTACTCCTGTAATCCCAGTACTTGGGAGGCTGAGACGGGAGGATTGTAGGTTCAAGGATAGCATCAGCAACGTAGTGAGGATCTCTGCAACTTTAGCGAGAATCATTCTGCCTGACTTGCAGGTGTTCCTACAGACAGGAATGACTGGACTTCTGTTGCTTCTGTCATCTCCATCTCTTCCTTGTTGGTTGTCCTTACAGGAGACTGGGCAAGGCTATTCTTTTTTTGTTTTTTTGGTGGTACTAGGGGTGGAACCCAGAGGCTTTCTACCTCCGGGCTCTACTCCCAGACTCATTTTATATTTTATTTGGAAACAGGGTCTCACTAAGTTGCTGAGAGCCTCACTCAGTAGCTGAGGCTGGCTTCAAACCTGTGTGATCCTCCTGTCTCAGCCTCCCAAGCACGGGCATTACAAGCGTGTGCCACCACGCCCGGCTAGGCAAGGCTATTCTTGAGTAGCCATAATCAGCCAAGGCTAAAGCCATTGCACCATGGGGGAACACCTATCCTTGGGTGGGAACAGGGCCAGTAATTGGAGGTTCTGAACTCAGAGTGTGCCTTTGAGCTGGACCAGAGTTGCCTCTTCTGGAGCCGAGTCTCTCTGGGCCACCCATGCTATGGAAGAGGAGCGGAAGATTGCTTCTTGTCTTGTATGATGTATTTTCTCCTCCTCCTCCTCCTCCTCCTCCTCCTCCTCCTCCTCCTCCTCCTCCTCCTCCTCCTCCTCCTCTTCCTCCTCCTCTTCCTTTTATTTTGTGGTTCCTGGGGATGGAACCCAGGGGCATTCTACCTCTAAGCTTCACCCCTAGCTTTATTTTTTTTTAAATTTTTGGTGGTACTGGGAGTGGAACCCAGAGGCTTTCTAACTCTGAGCTATACTAACAGAACTACTTTATATTTTATTTGAAAACAGGGTCTCACTAAGTTTCTGAGAGCCTCACTAAGTAGCTGAGGCTGAGCCTGTGCAATCCTACTGTCTCAGCCTCCAAAGCACGGGGATTACAAGCGTGCACCACCACGCCTGGCCCTAGCTTTACTATTTATTCTTTATTTTGAAACAGGGTCTCACTGAGTTGCAAAAGGCCTCACTAAGTAGCTGAGGCTGTCCACAAACCACAATCTTCCTATCTCAGCTTCCTGAATGCTGGGATTACAAGCATGCACCACCATGCCTGGCTATGTATTTTCATTTATTAATGCAGATAAGCTAAGAATTTGACTGTATAATGATAATACAGGGGGAAAATGCATGGAATTTGTATCTTTGTGATCAGATACTCATGATAAATTAAATGCTCAGAAATGAACTGTGTATTTTATAGTTCAAATATGGGAGTGCAATTCATTTCGCTGTGGGGAGATGAGACTGGAGTCCAGCCTTTGCTCCTGTGCAGATGACTGTTTACAAAGGAAAGACTGCTGTACTAACTACAAGATGGTTTGTCAAGGTGAGCAGGGGGAAGTGGATGGATTTGCATCTGAGAGTTCAGTGGAATTCTGAGTTTCCTAGTGCTCTCCTAGGGTGCAGAAATTAAAACAAGGCAGATATTTTTTAGTTACTCATACAGAAGAAAAGATCTATCTACTATGGGAGGAAATGTAGTTTACACACTATTGAAGAAAGGAGCCCATACATAGATACAAAAGAAAGAGTGGTAATTCCACTCTTCCTTATTTGCTGAGAAGGCAAAGTCTTTTTCAGTCCATGGGCCATCCCAGATATAGTTGTGATTTGTGACACTGGGAGGCAGATCCCAAAAATACAGAAAGAGTTTTATCTAGCTCAAATATCAGCCCATGTGCTGAAACAACTGGGTCCTGAGAGGTCAAATGACTAAGGCATCCTCAGGGAGTTGGTGCAGAGTCAAGGTAAGGATTCAGGTTATTTGACCCCTGAATCTACTGGCTCACCACTTTAAAAATGATGTGTGTGTGTGTGGGGGGGCATTGAAACCAGGGTTATCTTACCTCTAAGCCACACTCCCAGCTCTATTATTATTATTTTTTTTTTTTAGATTAAAACGGTCTCACTAAGTTGCTGGGAGCCTTGCTAAGTTGCTGGGAGCCTTGCTAAGATGCCAAGGTTGGCTGAAACCTGCGATCCTCTTATCTCAGCCTCTCAAGTGTTGGGAATACAAGCATGCACCATCATGCCCACCTTGAAAAAAATTTTTAAAATCACCAATCCCTAGATGGGCATGGTGGTACATATTTATAATCCCAGTACTTGGGAGGCTGAGATAGGAGGATTGAAGGTTTAAACCCAGCCCTGGCAACTTATCAAGGCTATCTCAACAACCTAGAGAGATCCTGTTTCCAAATAAGAAATAAAATTGGGCTGGGGGGGAACTCAGTGGTAGGATATTCCTAGGTTTGATCCTAAGAAAGGACAAAAGGAAAGAAGGCAAGAAGGAAGGAAGGAAGGAAGGAAGGAAGGAAGGAAGGAAGGAAGGCAGGCAGGCAAGCAAGTGAGGAGGGGGGAAAAGAGGCTTAATGAATGAAACACTTAAAATAATGCTACGAAGCCGGGCGTGGTGATGCATACTAGTAATCCCCGTGCTTGGGAGGCTGAGACAGGAGGATCACAAAGGTTCGAAGCCAGCCTCAGCTACTTAATGAGGCGCTCAGCAACTTAGTGAGACTCTGTTCCCAAATAAATTATAAAATAGGGCTGGGGGTGTAGCCCGGAAGTAGAAAGCCCCTGGGTTCCATCCCCAGTACCACACAAAAAATATTAATACTATGCCATTTACGAAGTTATTGCTAACAGGCTCAATAACATGTAAGGGAAGAGGCAGGAGGGGGTAGGATCTGGAGGGAAACACACCAAGTACTGTGCACATGTGTATATGTATCACTCTGAACCTACTGTGATATATAATTACAATGTACCAATAAAAGTACATTTAAAAAGATGGAAGCAGTATCCAAATAGATAATATTTATTGCAACTGGCTGATTTATGTCAAGTCCTTTAAATGTGTGGGCTCTGTTTTTCTTTTCCTCATCCCTTGCAGTTATATATTTGAGAAATGGGGTCATTTTTCCATAGTTTTCTAATTGGGGTTTTGTTGATTCTATATATTTCCTGAGAGTTAATAGCTGGAGCCAGAGGATTGTGGATATTCAGATATAGTTCATACATTAAATTTTTTTGTGTGATACTGGGGTTCCTGGAAACCCTTCTACATCTGAGCTACACTCCCAGACACCTATTTTTTATATTTTTATTTGGAAACAGGGTCTCTTAAGCCAGCAAGGCTGACTTCGAACCTGCACGATCCTCCTGTTTCTACCTCCCAAGTGCGGGGATTACAAGCGTGCACCACCACGCCTGGCAGATACATTTATTTTTGTGTGTATATTTTATAGGTTGCTTCCATCATGAGGCATTCTTATGTTGGCCATTGAGAATCACTTCTAGGGCCTTTAGAGATCACATATGGTGACCTTTACCTTCTGTTATTTCCATTTCATTCCTTAGCTGGAATAGTCTATAAAAAGAAACAGACAAAAAACAAATATTTGTTAATATTTTAGGCATTTGTCTATAAAAAGAAACAGACAAGAAACAAATATTTGTTAATATTTTAGGCATTTGTTAAGTTTTATCTTTTGATATAAATTATGTCAATTAGCCATTTCTTTTGAGCATACTTTTTCTTTAGCTTATATATCTATATTAAACCCACTTATCCTAGCAGTGGGGATTGAACCCAGGGGCATTCTACACACTCAGCCCCATTGATATTTTATTTGAAACAGGGTCTCTCTAAGTGGCTGAGGACATTGCTACACTGCTCAGGTTGATCTTGAAACTGCACTCTTCCTGTCTCAGCCTCCTAAATACTGTGATTACAGGTGTGTACCACCATTCCCAGCTGGGGAAAAAAACATTAACAACAAGAATTAATGTCCCTTTTCAGCTGCAGGAATCCCTTTTTCTTGGGAGATTAGCTTCCTGGCATTCAAATGGTATAGATTACTGCCTAGCCAACATGAACAACAGCCCTTACTGTGTCCTAGAAGAATTCAGTCATCAGGGTGACATGAATTATACAATTCAGGAAGGAAATGTCTACTGAATACTTGATTCTGTGTGTGTGTGTGTGTGTGTGTGTGTGTGTGTGTGTGTGTGTGTGTATGTGTCAGTCTAAAAATCTGGACCTTCTGCTTTGCAGGAGAAACCCCATGGGTGAAAGAAGACTGTTCCACGGCAGAGCAGGCTCAGTGTCCTGAAGGGTGAGCATAAATGATGCTGAATTTTTATTCTCTTTTGCCAGCTGGCACGTGGGACAGTGGTTGAGAAACAGGGTAGAATTTTCTCTCCTCTATTTACATTCCAAATGCAATAGTCATAAAATATTGGGTTCCTTGTAGGTTCAAAGTCAACAGACTTGTTTGCTTTATAATTTACAAAGCACTTTTATATTAATTAGTTAATGGATTATATTCCTGGCTCACAATAATGATGTAGAAATTTGGAGCTGGGCATGGGAGTGCATGCCTGTGATTCCAGTACTTGGGAGGCTGAAACAGGAGGATCTGTCTGAGACCAGCCTCAGCAATTTAGCAAACTCTCAGAAACCTACTGAGACCCTGTTTCAAAACAAAAAATAAAAAGTACTAGGGGTATAGCTCAGAGGTAGAGCACCTCTGGGTTCAATTTCTAGTACGCCCCACACACACATTGGTTGTAGTCTCTCTTTCTTTCTTTCTTTCTTTCTTTCTTTCTTTCTTTCTTTCTTTCTTTTTTTTTTGCAAGTCTAGAAATGGAACCCAAGAGCATTCGACCTCCAAGATACACCCCCTGCCCTATTTTTTATTCTTTATTTTGAAACAGGGTCTCACTAAGTTGTGGACGACCTCACTAAGTAGCCGAGAATGGCCACTAACTGCAATCCTCCAGTCTCAGCCTCCTGAATGCTGGATTATAAGCATGCACCACAACGCCCGGCTTGGTTAAAGTCTTAAATAATTGACATTCCCAAGGTTCTATCGTCAGGACTAGAATATAGATTGGGATTACTCCTGGAAGAAAATTACTCCTGGAAAAAAACCTTTGTTTTTTTTTCTTCTTCTCTTTTGCAGTACTGGGGATTGAATCCAAGATGCTTTACCACTGGGCTCCATCCCCAGCCCTTTTTTATTTTATTTGTTTTTATTTTTGAGAAAAAGTTTCACTGAGTTACCAAGGCTGGCCTTGAACCTGTGATCCTCCTACCTCAGCCTCTGGAGTAGCTGGGATTACAGGCACGTGCCTAGCTAGAACTCTTTTCTGTTAAGATCCTGGTGACACAGAGTAGTTTGTTTGTTTGTTTGTTTGTTTGTTTGTTTGTTGCGCTACTGGGGATAGAACTCAGGGATATTCTACCTCTGAGCTACACCCCAGCCTTATTTTTTATTCTTTATTTTTGAAATAGTCTCTCACTGAGTTGCAAAGGGCCTCACTAAGTAGCTTAGTCTGTCCATGAACTATGATCTTCCTGTCTCAGCCTCCCAAATCCTGGAATTACAAGCTTGCACCACCATGCCCAGCTCAGATTAGTTCTTACTGAGGGGAAGGGAAGAGGTTCATGGAGAGTTTCATAGTATGAGGATGACCTTGCAGTATGGAGGAGGAGGTATTTGTCAGGTAAGCCCAGGTGATGAGCATGTGATGTAACACCCTCTGACCTACCCCTCCCCTTCTTAATGTTACAAGGACTTTGCCCAGGCCTGTGCCCCCATCACCTCCAAAGGGGGGGGAGGGGTTCCCTTTCTTCCCTTTGCCCCTCTGCCCTTCACACTTTGCTGGGCCTAGCACTGAGGATTACAGCAGAAAGAAGTAAGGACTACCTGGACTTAGGGAGAATTAGATGAGGCATTTTATTTATTTATTTATTTATTTATTTATTTATTTATTTATTTTTGTGGTACTGGGGATGGAATCCAGAGGCATTCTACATCAGAGATACACCCCCATTTCTATTTTTATTCTTTATTTTGAAACAGGGTCTCACTGAGTTGCAAAAGGCCTCACTAAGTAGGAGCTGAGGCTGTCCAAGAACCCTAACTGAGATCCTCCTGTCTCAGCCTCCCAGATGCTAGGATTACAAGTGTGCACCACCATGCCCGGCTAGATGAGGCATTTTTAAAAAGTATTATTTTATTTAAAAAATGTGTATGGAGCCACACAATGGTCTAGAGTGTCAGCTATTGCAGGAGGATCCCTTGAACCCAGGAGTTTAAGGGCCATCCTTAGCAAAAGTGAGACCCATCTCTTAAAAAAAAAAAAAGAAAGAAAGAAAACAAGTGCATATGGTATCATATCAAACCTTTTGAGTCTGAGTGATCTCAAATAAAAAAGGTTTATTGAGCTGTTACAGATACTAGCCAAATAGCCAGGAAAAAAAAAATTGGACCTGTTCCTTGGACAATTCTTGCAACTTGGAGCAGCAAGACTATGTGACCACAGCAGAAAGGTTTTGTTTGTTTGTTTGTTTGTTTGCGGTACTGGGGTTCCTGGAAGCCCTTATACCTCTGGGCTACACTCCCAGACCTATTTTTTACATTTTTATTTGGAAACAGGGTCTCCTAAGCCAGCTCGCGCGGCTGGCTTCAAACCTGTGCGATCCTCCTGTCTCTGCCTCCCAAGCGCGGGGATTAAAAGCGTGCGCCACCACGCCCGGCTCAGAAAGGTTTTTTTTTTTTTTTAAAATAATAATAAAAATTTGGGGAAGAAAATCACAAGTTGTTCACAATGAACCTACATTGACAATAGAAAAGAGAGGCCGACCGCTGGGATAGGTGGGCGATCCATAGAGGGAAGTATCTGGGTGGGGTAGGATTGCAAGCAGAATGTGCAGGTCCTATGGGGCTGGGATGAGATTTAAGGTTTTATTTTATTTTATTTTTCTGCAGTACTAGGAATTGAACCCAGGGGTATTCTACCTCCTAGCTACACCCCTAGCCTGATTTTTTATTCTTTATTTTGAAACAGGGTCTCATTAAGTGAGGCAGAGGGCCTCACTAAGTAGCTGAGGCTGGTCATGAATCTGTGATCCTCCTGTCTCAGCCTCCCAAGTACTGGGATTACAAGCATGAGCCACCAAACCTAGCTCTTTGAGTTAAGGTTTTATTTTTATTTTTTACTTTATTTTATTTTTTTTTGGTGGTGGTACTGGGGTTCCTGGTAATCCTTCTATCTCTGGACTATACTCCCAGACACCTATTTTTTATATTTTTATTTGGAAACAGGGTTTCTTAAGCCAGCACGGCTGGCTTCGAACCTGCGCGATCCTCCTGTCTCTGCCTCCCAAGCACGGGGATTACAAGCGTGTGCCACCAAGCCCGGCCTGAGTTAAGGTTTTAATATACATTCAACAATGTAAAAGGTCTTTTATTTTATTTTGTTTTTGGCCTGTAGCTTGCTGACTGATTAATCTCTCAATCTCTTCTCTCTTTCATCCTTATAATTAAATTTAGGACATCTAAAGGTTTTTTTCTTATTATTTTGTGTGTAGTACTAGGGATTGAACCCAGAAATATTTTACCTCCAAACTACAGCCCCAGCCCAATTTTATTTCTCGTTTGGAAACAAGGTCTCACTAGGTGCTGGGAGCCTCCCTAAATTGTGGAATAATTTGAACCTGTAATCCTCCTGTTTCAGTTTCCCAAATACTAGGATTACAGCCTCAGCAACTTAGTGAGACCCTGTTTCAAAATAAAAGAATAAAATAGGGCAGAAGGTGTAACAGAATGCCCCTGGATTTCATCCCCAGTAACACACACACACACACACACACACACACACACACACACACACACTCCACACTCATCTACTATATTTTCTAAATCCCATATCTTAATTATATGCAAAAGATAATAGAATTCATGAGTTGCTACTTGGCCCAGAACTATTTTCTTACTGTGCTTTCTAAGCATTTATAATTTAGAGACTTGTAAGTAGTGCTGAAAATTGTATTTAACAAAACCATGGATGATTTTTTTTCCATTTTCAGGTTTGACCTACCACCAGTTATCTTGTTTTCCATGGATGGCTTTAGAGCTGAATATTTAGACACATGGAGTATATTAATGCCGAATATCAATAAATTGAGTAAGTTTTCTACAGTTAGCACACGCAAATGATGGCACTTTGCCAGGTCCTTTGAGGATCTTGATGCCTGCCTGTCTGCCTTTCCTCCCTCCTTCCATCTCCCTTCCCTTCCTTCATATATATATATATATTTTGTGTGTATGTGTGTAGTGTTGGGAATTGGACCCAAGAGCATTCTTCCTCCAACCCCTACCCCTTTTATATTTTTTATTTTGAAACAGGATCTTACTAGGTTGCTAAGAGTCTCTCTAATTAGCTGAGGCTGTTCTCAAACCTGTGATCCTTCCCTCTCAGCCTACCAAGTACTGGGATTATGGAGATCTTGCTGTCTTTACCATAATCTCTGTATTTTCATAGATAAGGAGAGGATGTCCATAGGCTCCTCATATGTCTTTTGGCAGCATGTTTATCTTTTTGTCTGTTTCCTATTTGAACATAAATTCTGTGAAAACTGTTTATACATAACATCTCCAAAGTGGCATTTGTCAGAACTGGGTTCAGAGTCTTAGTAAGGTAGCTCTGGCGGGTGAGGTCAGGAGCCTGAAGGAACCTGGGTAACTGGGCAGATCCAGCACCTGATAGCACTCCACTAGGTCCTCAGGGCCAGGACTTCCTTTCAGTGTTACAAGCAAGCTTTCTAGCATCTGGCTCTAAGATACTTAGTAGCTATGTGATCTCTGACAAGTTCCTCACTCATGGTGCCCAGTCTCTTTTTCTATAAAATAGTCACTTCCTATATGATTGCTGTGAGAACAGTGGGTGTTCTCACATCCAGTAAGTATTGTTTTTATTATCATCTTTATCCCTACACTGTGCTTCTGCATTAGGGAACTTGGCCTTCACACAGCTTCATAAAGTAACAATAAGGTGAATGCCCAGGGACACAGCAAGAGGGCTAATCCCAGGGCCAAACTACTGCCCTGGACTCCTCTCCCATCTCCCTTCTCCCAGACTCCCTTTTATCTCTGAATTTCTCCAATTTAATGACAACATTACTGTCTTTTTTTTTTTTTTTTTTTGGTGGTACTAGGGTTCCTGGAAACCCTTCTACTTCTGGGCTACACTCCCAGATCTATTTTATATTTTTATTTGGAAACAGGGTCTCTTAAGCCAGAGCTGCTGGCTTCGAACCCTAACTGAGATCTTCCTGTCTCTGCCTCCCAAGCGCGGGGATTACAAGTGTGCGCCACCACGCCCGGCTGACAATATTACTGTCTTTATTTTCTTTCTTTCTTATACTAGTGATTGAACCCAGGGGCATTCTACCTCCAGGCTAATTTATCAGTCCTTTTTATTTTACTTTATTTTATTTTATTTTTATTTTGAAACAGGGTCTTCCTAAATTGCTGAGGTTGGCCTCAAGTCTACAATCCTTTTGGCTCAGCCTACCAAGTACTGGGCTTACAGGTATACAACACCAGGCCTGGCTTTCATTTTTCTTCAGATAATTAAAATACAGCTGTTTGGCCTTGAGAAAGCTGTTTGGCCTCAGTTTCCTCATTTGTAAAATGAGGAGACTAGATCTAATGCTTCCTTCTGTTAATTCCAGCTCTAAAATGCCATGATGGTAGAAAATAAATTATTTCTCCCTGGAACACAAGGTGTGTTATGTCTTCAGCTTCTTCATGCTTCCTGAGGTGGATTTTTGGCAAAGAGATTGAGAATTTTCCAAATCTGGGACTTTCTTCTCACTGCTGCATTAATTTGGCCTCAAAAGTTAACACTTCTCAGTTTCTATTTCATTATCCAAATTTATCTTGATAATCTGGATATTAAATCCTGTGTCCTAAAAGAAATTTAACTAAACAGAATGAACTGAATCCCTCTTCAAATGGCATTATTTAATCTTTCATCCCACTGAGAATTGGTAGTGACATCAGTTAAACACTGAGAGATTTCATTATCTTTTTTTTCCCCCATGGTACTGGGGATTGAACCCAGGGGCATTTTACCTCTGAGCTACACCGCCCGCCCCTATTTTTTTCTTTATTGTGAAACAAGGTTTCACCGAGTTTCAAAGGGCCTCACTAAGTAGCTGAGGCTGACCTTGAACTGCCATCTTCCCATCTCAGCCTCTCAAATGCTGGGATTATAAGCATGTGCCACCATGCCTGGCTTCTAGTTTCTAATGTTTAAAAAGCTTTTTAAAAACATTATATAGACATGATATAGACATCATCTCCACCCTCAAATGCATAAAGATCTCAGTCTACCAAGGCAAACTAACCTCCTTGTTAGTTTCTAGTGGGCCCAATTAAGACATCTGGTGAAATGGGATTTAGATTGTGGTAGGCTAGAGGTGGAGTCACTGTGAAGGAAGTGCAGGGCTCCATCTCCAGTGTCCCATCTAGCTGCCTGGGTTGGGCTACAATGATTATGAAAACAGATAAACTAATACTGTGGGGAAGTGAGTCAGATCAGTGACTTCTAAGTGGATGAGGATGTGGCTTTCAGAATAACCCTCTGACAGGGTGAGGATATTATCTTGTCTTGCTGTGAAAGGCAGCAGACATAGAAGGGCCAAAGCCATGATCAGGAAATTGTCAGGTAAAATAGAAAGGATTTAGCCTGAGTTAGAAGCCAGCCTTCCTGAAAGCTAAGGTAGGATGCTGGGGATTGAATAAGACTAGATCCAGCTCGCAACATATGCAGTTTTGGAGGTTAGAATTAGCAAGGTTGGCATTCATGAACCATAGTCTTCTTAAATTTTGCACGGCAAGTACCATGTTCTCTTTGCTCTCAATTTTACTTTGTTATAAACACCTAATGCAATGGGAGGCTGAGACAGGAAATATTCTCTCCCATTCCATGCATTGCCTTTCCGCTCTATCAGCCATTTCTTTGTAGCACAGAACTTTTTAGTTGTGTGTATTCCCACCTGTCTGTTTTTGCTTTTATTGCCCAGGCCTTTAGCATCATAACCATTAAGTCATTGCCAAGATCAAGGTTATAAAGATTTCCCCCATGTTTCCTTCTAGGGTTTCATAGTTTAAGGTCTTAGATTTAAATCTTTAACCCTAATTTGAGCTGACGTTCATGTGTAGTATTAGAAAAGGGTTCAAGTTCCTCCTTCTGCATTGAACATCCAATTATCTAATACCACTTGTGGAAGAGACTCTCTCTTCCCCGTGTGTATTCTTGGCACCTTTGCTGAGATCAGTTGACCAGTATACTTGGCTTTTGTTTCTGGGGCTTCTGTTCTTTTTCATTGGTCTATATGTATATCCTTATGCTGGTGCCATACAGTTTTAATTACTGTATGTCAGAAATCAGGAATTATAATTGTTATATTATATTATTATAACCATCTAATTATATATTTTATATTATTATTATACTATTATAGTTACTTTATATTCTGAAATCAACAACTGTGATGCCTCCATACTTTTATTTTTTTCAAGATTGTTTTGGCCATTCAAACTGTTTTGGGGTTCAATATGGGTTTTAGAATTTTTTTCTATTTACATAAAAATATTGTGATTTTGATTTATACTGGACATATAGAAAACTTTGGGTAATATAAACATTTTATATTAAGTTTTCAAGCCCATGAACACTAGATGTCTTTCCATTTGTTTGTCTTTTTTATTCTTTTCCTAATATTTTATGGTTTTCAATGTAAAAGTATTTTACTTTCTTTGTTAAGTTTATTTCTAAGAATATTCTTTTTTCATTTTAATATAAATGTGCTCATTCTCCCAATTTTTTCAGGTAGTTCATTGTTAGTGCATAGAAACAAAACTGATTTTTATGCTGATTTTGTATCCCAAAACCTTACTGAATTTTTTTTTTTTTTTTTTTTTTTTTGGTGCTGGGGATTGAACCCAGAGGGATTCTACCTCCAAGCTATACCTCCAGCCTTATTTTATTTTTATTTTTGAAACAGAGTCTCGCTTGATCAATGAGAGTCTCGCTACTTGCTGGGGCTATCCTCAAACTGGCAATCCTCCTGTCTCAGCCTCTCAAGTACTAGAATTACAGGCCTTTGCCACCATGCCCAGCTTCCTGAATTCTTTTATTAGTTCTAGGAATTTGGGAAAGAATTATTATAGTTTTTATATATTAATATAATATCATCTGCAAACAGGGAAATTTTACTTCTTTCCTTCCTATTTAGATGTCTTTTATTTCTTTTTTTTCCTTAATTATTCTGGGTAGGATATTTTTTGTTTAATAGAACTAAAGAGATTATACTTCCTTGCTTTGTTTCTAATATTAGTAGAAAAGCTTTCTGTTTTTAACCATTGATTAGAATGCTAGCTATAGGGTTTCATAGATGGACTTTATAATTTCCCTCTATAGTTTGTTGAGAATATTTATTTATTTAACTTTGTAGTACTGCGGGTGGAACCCAGAGGTATTTTACCTCTGGGCTACACCCCCATCCCTATTTTTTATTCTTCATTTTGAAACAGAGTCTCAGTGAGTTCCAAAGGGCCTCACTAAGTAGCTGAGGCTGTCTGTGAACTACAATCCTCCTGTCTCAGTCTCCCGGATGCTGGGATTACAAGTGTGCGCCACCACGTCTGGCTTACAATAGTTATTTTGAGTTGTCTATTAGGTAAATCAAACTGTTATGCTTTCATGAGGGTCTGAAGATGTGTCTTCTTTGTTTTCAACATATTTCCTTGTTTCTTCACTTTCCTTTACTTCTGTGTCGATGTCTGTATATTAGACAAATAGCCACCTCTCTCAGTTTTCATAGATTGGCCTTGTATAGGAGAAACCCACGTTAATCAGCCTGCTCAGAGATTCTGAAGGCCCCCCAACCATGCTAGTTCAATCTTTATAAGAATTTCTTAAAGACTACATTATAGTTTATCTGCACATTCCTTGGCTACCTCACTTACTCTTCCATTTAGTTTTCTCCTTTTTGTGGTGTATAATCACTATAAGCCTAGTTACATATGTATATCCCACTTATGTATTCAAATTATTTTTGCATTTTTTTCTTTTAAAAAGTAAATGGTTTCCTAGCTGGGTGGAGAGCACACACATGTAATTCTAGCTGCTTGGTAGGCTGAAGCCAGAGGATCAGAACTTCAACTCCCGACTGGGCAACTTAGTGAGACAAGCAAGCAAAACCTCTTCCTGTATAAGAAGCAACTGCTCCTATTGGTTGATTATATGAATTTCCAAAAATATTATATTTGGTCATAATTCAGGCTATTAAGAAACAGTGATGGAAGATGAAGCTTTCTGTGGACTCCAGTAGTTGAATTCAAAAGCAGATGATACACAATGCCTGAGTCTATAGATAGTCAATGGGTGTATACTCTTTAGGAAATTTTGACTGAGGAGGCGTCATGCTTTCACCATAGTAGCAGCTAAGTTTGCATTTTATTTTATACCCTGTGGCTTTGGGTATTTAGAAATAGGAGTTTGCCTCCCATGTTTTAAGGAGGTAAAAGCAAACTGACATCACGTCTCTGTTCATTGTATGACTATTTATGTCACTTGAATTCTTTTAATTATTTAAGAGGATTAGTTCTTATTTTCTTTTCTTATCATATGACTTCTTAGTAGTATGAATTGTCTTTTCCTGATTGAGGAAAAGAAATGTTTATTGATACTACTGACTAAAAAAAAATATTTAGGTTATTTTAATTTCAAATTATGCCTTATGAGTCAAGTTCCAGAGCATTCTCAAGCATAAAGACATCAGAATCACTGAGGTGCTTGTCTAAAAGGTCAATTTTTTCGAGCTCCCTTTGCTCCATTTCCCTGCTTCCCATCAGAGGGCCCCATGTAGTGGAGTGGATGTGGGGCTCAAAAAGTTTCTGAAGGAGGAAATTCCTGGATCACATTGGAAACACTGAACTGAGGCTGGGAAAGAGACCAAACCCATGCTGATTTGGAAACACAGTCATTGTTTCCAGCTGCAGAGTTTGCTGCTTTTTGGCCAACAATCAATTTCACTTTTCCTTTTAACTTAAATAGAATTTATAATGGGGAAGCTTTCTTTTAGAATTAGAAGCAATGGTGTTTGGTAGGGAAAGTTTCTTGTGCTTCACTGCTGCAAAGGAAATAGCAATGTGCTCCAGTGGTTCTGACCTCCTTAGCCAGGGTTACTGCACAGATTCAAAACAACGGAACAATGGGAGCAAAATTAATGCCGTGCTATGTGAAAAACAGATTACAGGAATCTTCACAAATCAAATGGAAGCCAAACTGAAAACAATAATCTGTAAAGATAGCTCATTTAGTCAACATTATTCTGTGACATGGGCTTATATAGCTATTCAAGTCAATTCTCTTTTCAGTTATCTAGACAGTTGGGTTGATTTTGTTTTATTGCTCTTATCTGAGAAGCAAATCATATATAGGATTTTTTTATTTTAATGATGAGAGTCATAAAGAGGGGAGCAGCAAAAGAAAACTAAGCTGACAGTGTATAATTCAGGATACTTGTAGCTCAGGAGTCATCAAGCTGTGGCCTATAGGCCAGGCCCTGTTAGCTCTGCTTGATTTTCCTTGGTGTTCAGTATGTTAAACATTGTTTACAGTTCTTAATTGTTTTAACAAAGAACATCTTGTAACATGTAAAAATTTTATGGAATTAAATTTTCAATATCCCTCAATAAAATGTTATTAGAACAAGCCATGCTCATTTGTTTGTGCATTAAATATGGGTACTCTGGTGGCTCAGTGGCAGAGTTGAATGGTTGCATCAGAAACCATATGACCTTGAAAAGTCCAATGTGTATTAGCTGGATCTTTAAAGAAAAAGATTTATAGACTTTGATATAGCTTACTCTTATCCTAAAAGCATTCTTTGAAATGGAATTAGTTTGGGAGTCAGAATTTTAACCTCTACCTTCAATCTACTTTTTAGCTAGTTTTTTTTTTTTAAGAAACTTTCATGCTCAGATTTTTGTTTCTTTGTTGATGCTGAGGATTAACTAGGGCCTTGAACATGCTAGGTAAGTCCTCTACCACAGCTATGTCCTCAACCCTTCTCATTTTATTTTGAGGCAAGATCTCACTAAATTGCCTAGCCTAGTCTCAAACTCAGAGCCTTCCTGCTTCACCTTCCTGAGTAGTTGGAACTATAGGTATGTGCCACTCAGTTTGTGTTTGTGTTCAGAATTTTTAGTTTGTGTTCAAAATTTTAGTTAGCCAAAATACTTCTGAGGAAGAAATGACTTCCTAATTTCTCACCACACTTTGTTGCAGAATTATGTGGACTTCATTCAGAATACATGAGACCTGTGTATCCTACCAAAACCTTTCCAAATCATTACACCATTGTCACGGTAAGTGGTTTGCCCAGTGGGAAGACTGACAGGCCACAGAAAGGAAACATGCCCACACCATACACTTCACAAGCTCATGACTTAATTCAGGCTAGGAATTCAGGCCGGGTTCAGGGTTCAATATGAGGTCAACAGAGTGCTGGGTGGCATTAACCTTGAGTGAGTGTCCTTGCATTGGGTGGATTTGCCTTTGTACAGGATAACCTCTATGAAATGAAATATTTTCCTCAGGTCTTTTGATTGGTCTTAACTGAAGTTCTGCCGCGAACAGTAGGCTATAGATGAGAATAACCACTTCGATGTGGGAATGTTGTTCTTTCCTACTCTTTTCATGGTATTTAACTCCAGAAAGATTTCTGTTCCATGAGTGGATTTATGCTGGCTACGCCTCTTTAGATAAAACAACTGAAGCAAGTGCCTTCTCCTTAATGTATAAAAAGATGTAGTTGGAATAATTAAAATCAACTCAGAGGAAAATTAAGTTAAGATTTACAGATTAAAAATACAGCTTATGCATCCTCTGCTTTGGCTTTCATTACCAAACAGTATTTATGTCTTTATTAGTTTGCATAGTAGTATTTTATTACAATGGAATGGGAGGTATGATTTAGTAAAATGTTAACTCTTAAGTAACTGTATGTGTGATTGCATATACCCTCATTATTTATGGATTCCCTATTTGAAAACTCATCCGCTCACTAAAGTTTATTTTTAACCCATAAATCAGTTAGTGTAGTTCATTTGTGGACATGTATAGAACAGCAAAAACAAATTTCCTGATGCACAGGTTCCTGATGCACAGCTGAGTTATATAAGGTGCCACTCCTGCCTTCTTGTTTTGACTCCTATGATGTAAACAAGCATCATTTTTGCAGCCTGCTGTCTATTTAGCACCATGCTTTTCACTTCTTTGTGCTTTCTGTTGATGATTTTGCTGATTAAAATGGCCCATAAGCACAGTTATGATGTACAGTCTGCTGTTACTAAGAGCAAGAAGGCTGCGATATGCCATACAGAGAAAATAAGTGTAAACTTTATTCAGGCATGAGTATAGTGAGTCAGTGATATGTATTAAATAAGATGCTGTTTTAAGATGTAAAGAAGGTAATCTAGAGGTTAATACCCAAAAATGTTGTAACCAGATGTCCTTAGGAATTTAATTCTGTGCTTTCCTTAAGAGCAATGGTTCAGTTATTGTTAATTCAGTATTCATTACAGCTTATGGAACATAAATACAATGAATAATAAGAACTGACTGTGAGTGTATATCCATTCATAAATATACATTCCTAACATATACAGTACACATCTCTATATGTAGATATACACATAAAAGATTATACCTAAGTACTATTATATATACAAATATGCCATACATATAATAATATTCTGAAATAATGACCCTAAAATCTATCTAAAAGTAGTTATAGCCAGGCATGGTGTCATATGCCTGTAATGCCAGTACTTGGGAGTCTGAGACAGGAAGACCACAGATTTGAGAATAGCCTTAGCAACTTAATGAAACCATCAGAAACCTACAGAGATGCTATTTCAAAATAAAAAATAAATAGGACTGGGGCTGTAACTTGGACGTAGAATGCCCTTGGGTTCAGTACCCAATACCCTTCCTCATACAGGCATACAACGTAGTTTTGACCACAGGGGATATAATAGGCATTCAAGGAAAATGTGTTAAATGATTGAATGAATACATAATTTCATTGAATAAATAATTGGATTAACAGAGGGATAGATACATACAAAGGAGGGAGGATAGATACTGGGCAGGTTTCTATTAAGTTTTGATAACCCACTTTAATTATTTTTAGCCAAGATATTTGACATAGCAGAGCTTTTTTTATAATAGATTTCTTGTGATTATTACTAATACAATCAGTGGATAATCATTAATATAGGAAATTTCACTAGGCACTGTTTGTGTTGATGGTATTAATGTTATATAAACCATTCATTGAAAAAATATATATATTCAGTATATATTGATACTTGGATTCAGATCTAGGTGTTTTATATTGAAAGGTATATCTTTCCTAGATATGAGTTATAGATCTTCTGCTGTTTTAACTCAAATATATATTTTACTAATATGTTGTTTTATCTTAATCTCTTTTGATATTAACTTTCTAGGGCTTGTATCCAGAATCACATGGCATCATTGACAATAATATGTATGATGTAAATTTCAACAAGAGTTTTTCTCTTTCTTCACCGGAGAAAAATAATCCAGCCTGGTGGCAAGGGCAACCAGTATGTAGCCTTCTACCCCCGGCATCAAAGTCACCTCTGTTTCCCTATTTGACCATAGACCAGTCTTCTTACTCCACGTTGAGTTTTAAAGTATCCATCTAGTCTCCAAGGGCTGGGGTGTGAATGTGTTTCACCACAATTTATTATTATAATTTGAACTGTTTAAACTTCAATGATTGTTCAGTCAAATGGTCTTATGTTCAAACTTGGGGGTTGTATTATAAACTTATCAATCTGGAAATTACTAAGAAAGACTATATGTTAATTTTTCCCTTATAATATTATGTAATTCTTTTAAAGGGAAAAAAGAGTTGGGTGTGGTGGCTTACACTAGTGATCCCAGTAATTGGGAGGCTAAGACAGGAGGATTGCAAGTTCAAAATTATAAAACCTAAGCAAGTAGTGAGACTCTCATCAACCTAGAAAGACCCTGTTTCAAAATAAAAATAAAACAGGGCTGGGGTTAGAGGTATGAGTTGAATCCTCAGTACCAAATAAGTAGATAAATGGGAAAGATGAATAGTATAATTTTATTGGTTTAAAAAATGAACTTTTTTTTATTACATTATATATTTTGAGTGCAGATGCATGGATAATTACATATTTTAACTGCTGAAAAGATAAAGGTTACTAATTGTAACAAATTTTGCAGCTGATATTATTTCCATTAGGTTGTATAAATCCAACCTAATTATTCTGTTGACTTTCACTTACCCTACATTTTCTCTTCTTACAGATATGGCTGACAGCAATGAATCAAGGTTTAAAATCTGCTTCCTACTTCTGGCCAGGATCAGATGTGGCCATCAATGGCTCCTTTCCTTCCATATATGTGAATTATGACGGGTAATGAAGCACATTCAAATAAGGGCGCAGCTAGACAGGAATGATTAGGACTTTTTGTCTTGGTCTTTTTTTTTTTCTTTCTAGTTCTGGTGATTGGGCCTAGGGCCACATGCATACTAAGCACTTGCTCTACTGCTGAGATATACCCGTGATGGTAGTCCTAGTCTTTCTGTCATTTGGGCCCAACATCTTGGGGTCATTGCTTCTTCTCTCTTAACATGCCTTATTCAGTCTGTTGGTGAATGCTTTGGGCTATAATCCACAAGAGATACAGTCTGAGAACCTCCAACATTAACATTCTGGATTGAGCTTTCATCTTTTGCCTATATTCCAGTTGCTTCTCTATGCATAAATCTGCTTCTTATACCCCATTAGCCATTCTTATTCCACCAGCCAAAAGGATTCCTTTAAAATGCAAGTCCAGTTACGACAGTCCTTTGCACCAAAAATTTCAGGAGCTCCCTGTGTTATTCAGAGTAGAAGCCTATAAAGCATTTTGGGGGATGACAAGCACCTACCCCTCAGACCTGCTCTCTAACTGTCCCCCAGTGCTCCCCTTGGCCTCTTGTGACCTCAACACACCCGCTTGCTTCCACTGCAGGGCCTCTGCATCACGAGTCCCCTGCCTGAGCTAATTTCCTTCATGGAGCGAATTGCCCAACTTCGCTCGGGCTGTTGCTAAAAAATTATCTTCTCAGTATTGTCTTACCCGTAGTACACTCATGTTTAGGATTCCAGGCCACTTCGACCTATTTCTCAGGGACTCTTACTTTGTTCTACTCTTTTATCCATAGCTTCTATTACCTCTTCATAAACTATAGAATTTATATATTAGGTCTACAGTTTGTTGCTTGCCTTCCTTCACTGGAAGGTAATCTTTGGTTTGATCACTGATGAATTCTGTTTCAAAGAAATAGTGTCTGGCCCTAGGTGCTCAATATATAAACATGTAAAAATGAGTAAAAATTAATAAATAGAATGAATGAATAGTAACAGTGGCCTTTTATTGTAGTTGTGGAAAGTTGAAAGAGAGAAAGATAAGGAGAAAAAAAATACACATTTGTGGTGGTGCACACCAATTGCTCCAGTACTTGGGAGGCTGAGAGAGGAGAATTACAGGTTCCAGGCCAGCTTCAGACACTTAGCAAGACTCTCAACAACTCAGCAAGACCCTATTTCAAATTAAACAATAAAATTTAGCCAGGCACGGTACATTAGATAAGAGGATCTAGTACCTGGGAGGCTGAGACAGGAGGATCGCAGGTTCATGGCCAGCCTCAGCTTCTTAATAAGGCCCTCCACAACTTAGTGAGAAACTGTGTCAGAATAAAGAAAGAATAAAAACAGGGCTGGGGGTGTAACCCAGAGGTAGAATGCCTTGAGGTTCAATCCCCAGTACTGCAAAAATAATAACAAAATAACAACAATAATAATAATTTTAAAGCACTTGGGATGTAACTTGGACAAAGAATGCCCCTGAATTCAGTGTTCAGTCCCTAGTACCATATATGCCTATTTCATATATAATATAGTGCTGTAAAATATAAATACAGGGATCTTTTGATTAAACTAAATACCCTTTAGCCAGGCATGGTGGAGCATACTTGTAATCCCCGTGCTTGGTAGGCAGAGACAGGAAGATCACGCAGGTTCAAAGCCAGCCTCACTGGCTTAAAAGGCCCTGTTTCCAAATAAAAATATAAAAAAATAGGTCTGGGAGTTTAGCCCGTAAGTAGAAGGGTTTCCAGAAACCACAGTATAACCAAAAAAAAAAAAAAAAAACCCAACAAACAAAAAACTAAGTACTTTTTGGTATTTTGATAATATAGGACCATACAGTGAACATCTGAAAATATTAATTTATCCTCCTGAGGAGTAATACAATGAAATTATTCTTTATTTGATTAAATAATACTTCTACTCTTTTTTCCAGTACCATCCCATATGAAAAGAGGATTTTTACACTGTTAGAATGGCTGGACCGTCCCAAAGCTGAAAGGTAATGCATGGTGTCAGAGAGGGGCTGACATAGTTGGACATACGTGGGTAAAAAATGGAATTTTTTCTTAATTGTCAATGACAATTTTTGACCATTAAAGAAAACTTTGGCATTGCCTTTTAATGGTCACTTTTCATTTTTTCTTTTTATTTTTAAAGTTTTTATTGGTGAATTGTAGTTGTGCATTTTAATGGAGTACAAGATGATAGAGGCGTACATGCACACATCACCCAGTGAGCCCTTGCCCAGTTCCCACTTTATTCCCTACCCCCTCCCTCCTCCTCATGTTGGGCTTAGTGATTGACTTTGATAAGTTTGTGAATGTACATCATGTACATTAGGGAATTTTCCTCTTCCCCCTCCCATCCTTCTCAGTTAGGTCACCTTATTTACTCATTTGTAGTTTCTCCTTTTTCATCTAGAGTTCCGCCTATGACCCATTTTCCCCTAGCTTCCACATATTAGGGAAATCATGTGATTTTCTATTTTTTGTGATGGACTGGTCTTATTTAGCATAATGTTCTCCAGTTCCATTCATTTCCCTGTAAATGACATCCCTTTAATATTTTCAGATGTTCACTGCATGGTCCTATATTATCAAAATACCAAAAGGTATTTAGTTTTTTGTTTGTTTGTTTGTTTGATTGATTTTTTGTTGTTGTTGTTGTTGTACTGAGGTTCCTGGAAACCCTTCTACCTATGGGCTAAACTTCCACACCTATTTTTTTTTATATTTTTATTTGGAAACAGGGCCTTTTAAGCCAGTGAGGCTGGTTTTGAACCTGCGTGATCCTCCTGTCTCCACCTCCCAAGTTTTTCTTTATGGCTGAGTAAAATTCCATTGTGTACATATCCCAAAGTTTTGTAATCCATTCATTTGTTGATAGACATCTTGGCTGGTTCCATAATTTGGCAATGGTGAATTGTACGTCTATGAACATAGATATGCATGCATTGGTTTGGTAGTTTGACTTCTATTCTTTTGGGTAGATAACCCAGAAGTGGTATTGCTGGATCATATGGTAAGTTCATTCCCATTCTTCTGAGGATTCTGCATACTGTTATCCAAAGTGTTTGCACATATTTGCAATCCCACCAACAATGTTATTTTTCTGTATCTTCTTGATTCAATTTAGGGTCTCCTAAGCCAGTAAGGCTGGCTTCGAACCTGTGCGATCCTCCTGTCTTTGCCTCCCAAGCACGGGGATTACAAGCGTGCGCCACCACGCCCGGAAAATTGTGCTATTTCTTTACTTGCTTATTGGTTATTTCTCCTTCTCCTTCTTTTATTCTCCATTTTTTTGTTAAACTCTGCTCTGATTTTAATAATTTTCTGTCTTCTACTGGTTTTGAGGTTAGACTGTTCCTTGTTTTATTTTGCAGTACTGGGGATAGAACCCAGGGGCATTCTAACTCTGAGCTACACCCCCAGTCCTATTTTTTTATTCATTATTTTGAAACAGGTGTGGAGATGCCACCACACCTGGCTAGATTGTTCCTCTTTTTCAAGTGCTTTGAAGTATATCATTAGGTTATTTATTTGGTGATTTTCTGTTCTTCTTATTTGGACACTCAGTGCTTTGAATTTTCCTCTTAATACTGCCTTTAAAGTGTCCCAGAGGTTTTGATATGTTGTATCTCTATTTTTGTTTGTTTATAGGAATTTCTTAATTTTATCCCTTACTTCTGTGGCCCATTCTTCATTCAGTAGTGTGGTGTTTAGTCTTCACATATTTATGTGGTTTCTCTGCGTCTTCTTATAGTTGATTTCTAGTTTTATTCCATTATGGTCTGAAAAGACATAGGGAAATATGTCACATCTTTAAAATTTGCTAGTGCTTACTTTGTGGCCCAGGATGTGGTCTGTTTTGGAGAAGGTTCCGTGAGCACCTGAGAAAAATGTGAACTCTGCTGTAGTGGGTGAAATATTCTATATGTGTCTATTTGGTTGATGGTGTTTTTAGGTCTGAGGAATCTTTATTGACCTTTCATCTAGAAAATTGGTCTAGTGGTGTGAGAGGGGTGTTGAAGTCTCCTTGTATTATTGTATTGGGACTTATGTATGACTTAATATCAAAAAGTTTGTTTTATGAAAGTAGCTATACCAATGTTTCAGGCATAAATATTGACTATCATTATTTATTATTGCTGGATTGTTTCTTTTACCAGTTGCCGGGGTCCAGCTCTAGCAGAGTCGAGGTTCGTATGAAGGTGAGGGGAAACCGAGGTCGATGAGAGAAGAAGACCACATGAATTCAGAATCAAACTTCTCTGTTTTATTCAGGATTTGTTACAACTTTTATACTTCGTTTGTTGGCAGAAAAGCAAGTGCATAGCCATGCAAGCAGGATCTTCAAGGACAGGAAATGTTATTATTTACATACATCAGTGTGGGTGTCAGACATTTAATTAATCATAGTATGTTTTGTCTCACTTCATAAAGCTGACTCAAACCTAATCTGATGCAGTGGTTCAAACTAAGGTCAGTTTGAACTTAATATTTGGCCCAATAACTTTATCCTTGGGAAAAAATCTTTGCTGTCTGAGTCTCTCACAAGCCACTGCCCATCAGTTTTAGTTATAATTTTTATACATAAAAATATTCTAATTATGCATATTAATCTAAATAATCCTAAAATAAATTTTTGAAGAAAGGAATGCTAGACATACTCCATGGGGGATCTACGCCGTTGCAGATTCCCTGATCGAGCTTTCTCAAGATCTGCATGAGATGCGGTAGCAGCCAGTAAAAAATGACCTGCTTTGTCTCTTCTGATAATCTTGGGCTTGATGTCTAACTTGTCTGATATCATAGTTGCTACTCTTGCTTGCCTTCTAGTTTCATTGGCATGGATTTCCTTGCTCCAGCACTTTACCTTTAGTTTGTTACTATCTGTACTTGTAAGGTGTGTTTCTTGCAGGCAACAGATAGATAGATTCTGGTTTTTAAGTCATTTTTCTTCCTTATGTCTTTTTATTGGGGAGTTGAGACCATTTATGTTCAGTGTGATTATTGAGCCATGATTTCTAATTCCTAGGATTTTAATTTTAACTTCTATTTGAGGTAACATTTGTTCTTCTTTGCTTAGTAGTTTGCTTGATGTAAATTCTTGTTTTCTGATTCTGGTGTGTATTACTTATTTCTTCTTTGTAGTTAATCTCTTTGAGTATTTTCTCTAGTGCTACTTTGGAAGACACAAATTCTTTCAGCTTCTGTTTGTCATGGAAGATTTTTAATTCCCTCTCTCTAATTTGCAAAATTGTTTTCCTGGGTAGGAAATTTTGGGCTGCAAGTTGTTTTCGTTCAGAGTTTTGAAAATATTACTCCAGGCCCTTCTGGCTTTCATGACTTAATTTAGGAAGTCTGGAGTGATTCTAATTGGTTTGCCTCTGAATGTTAATTGGTTTTTTGTTTTTCTTGCCTTTCAGATTCTCTCCTTGGCTTCTACATTGGTCAGTTTGACTATTATATGGTGTGGTGAACATTTTCTCTGATCCTGTCTAAAGGGGGTTCTATAAGTTTCCTGTACCTGTGTATTGACTTCTTGCTTTTGTTGAAAAATTTTCTGATGTTACTTCTTTGAAAAGATTGTTGATCCCATTGGTTTCATCTTCTATTTCCTTTTCTGTGCCTACTATTCTTAAGTTAGCTCTTTTAAGATAGGCCCATATCTCTTCAAAATCCAATTCATGCTGTTGAATTGTGTTTTTTATTCTAAATTATATACTATGCATTCATTTTTGGAGTGATTATCTTCTAAGAGTGAGATTCTTTTCTCCATGTGGTCTCATCTATTGTTTATAGTTTGTATTGATGCCTTCACTTCAATGATTGCATCATATCTTTCTTTCAGACTCTGTAAATTCTTTTCAGAATTTTGTATGATTTCTATTGTTAAATTTCTGATTTGTCCTTCAAGTGATCTCTGCAAGTCTGTGTTGTCAGGTTGTCAGGTTCTGTTAACGTGGGGTTGTGGGACCTCATTGTTTCCTGTTATTCCTCCTTCTCATGATTTCAGAAGTTTGTGTCTGTTGCTTTTGATAGATTTCTCTCAGTCTCTAGGTGTTAGCTGATATATCCATGGACAAGTTGTGTTGTATTTAATGGTGAAGGTTGAGTGAGGAGGAAAGTGAAGTCATAAATGCAAGAATGGGGTAAAGCTACAGATAAGATCTAATGGAATGAGTTTTCCCTATATTATCCAGAATCCCTCTGCTATCCCAGTTATTCCATAGCTTCCACATATGAGAGAAAACATATGACCCTTCACTTTCTGTCACTGGCTAATCTCACTTAACATAATGTTCTCCAGGTTCATCCATTTTTTTGCAAATGACATTGTTTGGGCTATTCATATTTCTTCTTTTGTGAATATCTACTTAGTTCAATTTCCATTTCTTGATTGGGTTACTAGTTTTTTTAAGTGTTAAGCCTTTCAGTACGTTGTATATTCTAGATATTAGTCCTCTATCAGAGGAATATCTGGCAAATATTTCCCATTCAGTAGGCTCACTCTTTATACTCTTGATGATTCCCCTTGATGAGCAGAAACGTGTTAGCTTAATGTTGTCCCATTTATCAATTATTGCTTTAATTTCCTGAGGTCGTTTGGGGTCTTTTCAGGAATTATTTCTGAAATCTGGTACTACTGAGGATGTAGGTGACAATAACTTTTAACTGCAGAGATATAGCCTGTCTTAGGGAGGAGTGCAAATAATCCAGAACTGAGAGTGGGTCTGACATTCACTTCTGAGGATGAACTCCAGTTACCTAGATACTTGCACATACCATGATGACAAGCTGGAGTCAGAGTATCCTGAAAGGTAGTTACCTGAAAATAATACTTCTGAAGCTGGACAACTAAAAAAGAACTAGGTGTAGTTGAACTAAAAGTCAGAAAATCCAGAAACCAGGAATTATAAAGTGCTAGGAAACACCAAGAGAGGTCTTAACTGCAAGAACAAGATAGATGCACAACTGAGGTGCACCAAGGCTTACATCCTGGTGGGTCTTATTTATTTTTTTATCATAAGGCTGAACCCCACTGGATCCAAGTGGATTATTTGGCCTGGATGAAGAGAAAGAGGCAGCAATGCCTGCAAGATCAACATCTTCAAATACTTTGATCCAGTCTCAATCAGTTGCTCATTCCAAATTGCTAATATCTTTTTCTATTTCAATTTCACTTCTAGACCAAATTTTTATACCATATATGTGGAAGAGCCTGATTCCTCAGGACATTCGGGTGGACCAGTCAGTGCTGAAGTAAGTTAAAAAAAAATCCTGGTGTGGCGACACACACTTGCAGTCCCACGACTGGGAAACTGAGACAGGAAGATCATGGTTTGTAGACAGCATCAGCTACTTAATGAGGCCCTTAGCAACTGAGTGAGACCCTCTTTCAAAATAAAGAATAAAAAATAGGGCTGGGGATGTAGCTCAAAGGTAGAATGCTCCTGGGTTCCATCCCCAGTACTGCAATAAAAAGGAAAAATTATTTATTCCTAACCCACATATAATAAAACAGTATTCTCTCATTCCTACTGAAAACAAATGGATATAATAAGTATATATGAGAAAATCAAAATAATCAAAAATCTATTAAGGATATTTGCTTTTTAAGCTACAAAATAGATGAAATTCTAGAAAGGACAGCTGTCTTATTAACCACATCTTAATTCTTTTGATGAATAATTATTGAAGACTTTAGTGTTGCACTGTTAGTGTAGATAATGAAAACATCAGAGTTAGATACTGTATATGCTGGTTCAACATGTTAATGTGGTCTATCCCAAGCAAAGTTGCCTTCAAATCCATTCATTGTGGTATACCAGCTGTCTATTTGTGCACAACTGCATTTATAAGATCCTCATAACTGGACATGATGTTATTGCCTCAGGTAGAGTTATTCCCTACCTAGGTCTCTATTATTGTTATTGTTATTATTATTCTAATATTTATTTATTTGTTTATTTATTTTGGTACTAGAAATCAAACCCAGGGGCTTTCTACCTCTGAGCTGCACCTCAGCCCTTCTAATTAATTAATTAATTTATTTATTTATTTGTGGTACTGATATTGAACCCAGGGTCATTCTACGTCCAAGCTACATTGAGCTCTATATTATTCTTTATTTTGAAGCAAGTTCTCACTGAGTTGCTTAGGGCCTCGCTAAGTTACTAAGGCTGACCTCCAACCTGTGATACTTCCGTCTCAACCTCATAAGCAGGGATTGTAGGTATGCACCAACATGCCCAGCTCCTCATTATTATTGCCATTGACTCTAATATTAGTTTCTTTATTAGCTAGACCATCCTATTATTATTTTCCACACAAATATAGTTCTTAAATATTTTGTTCAGCAAAACAGCCAGTCTCTCTTCTAAACTCTTTATTGTCCTGACCATAATATAAAGCTGTAGTAGCTCCCATGAGTATGATGGCATTTCCTTACTTCATTGAAACTCATTTAATACTTGTCCTCAAATGGAAACAAGCACATTTTCCTGGCAGCATGTAAGCTAAAATGAACCTAGTACCAGGCCCTGCTCAGGTCTCATTACTTTTAATCCTATGAGCGTCTTCTGTATTCCAGTACCATTCTAGACCACATCACAGATAGCCACACTTATTTAGATTATTCTAAGGGTGAGTAGATCTGTAAATAATTAAAACATATTCACTATTTTTTTCTCTTTTAAGTATTACCCGTCTTTGATATGATGTATTTTTCGCTCTCCATTGCTGACTTAGGCACCATTCTCTTTCTCCTCCATCTTTTCCCTCCTACTCTTCATCCTTATTCTCCTTTATTTTTCTGCTTAGCTAAGCGCTTTAGGTTAGCATTTAAGTAAGTTTAAGTGTAATTCCAAAAAGTGTTGCAAAAGAAGAGATATGAATGAACTGAAAGTCTAAGAAGAGGTCCTAATCTAGTCCAGGGTGGGCTTGGGGCTGGCTGGGGGAATTGACTCTAAGTGACAAAAAGGAAAAAAAAAATGAGAATGTGAAAATGGCTCAAATAAGGAAGAAAGTAAGCCTGCTAGAAGAGCATATATAGTGAGCAGCTGCACAGAGAGGCCCATAGCTAAATGGCTTGACAGACAATACGATAATAGTAAGAATGACAATGGCAGCTAACCTTTAGCATGTGCTCCTCTGTGCCAGGTACAGTTTGAAGTGTCTCAAATCTCACACCAGTGTCTGGATCACTGGGAACCACAGGAGACCAAATTACACAGGTGCTTACAGACTACAAAAAATGCAATGGTGGGGGGCATTGAGGCACTGTCATCAGGAAAGTGAAATGACCAGTTAGGTGTATATTTGGAGATCACTTTTATTGTGTAAAAGGAATGCAAGAGAAAGTGGGGAGAAACCAACTAGCTTTTACAGCATTATAAAAAGGCATATAATAGTGGTTTGAATCAGGGTGACCATTATTGATGAAAGAGGATACATCAGTGATTCTCTTAGGAGAGAGACTTGGTATGACTTTCCCTATGCCTTTGTTCTTTTAAAAATATTTTGGAAGGGCTGAGTAGTATCATACTAAAGTATGTGTCATAATTTATTTTTCCTAGAATTTAAATTATAAACCAATAAAGTGATAAATATAATCACTGTTTGTACTCTTAAGTATTTTCTAGGACAAATGCCTAGAGGTAGATTGATTAGGTTACAGAATATGGTCCTTTTTAACTCTCTGATTACTCATTGTCCCATGACCTTCCAGAATATATTTGGCTACCTTAGAAGTGTCTGCATTTCCCCTATCAACCATTAGGCATTATTATGAAAACATTTATAGTGAAATGGTGTTTGCTGACATTCAGCATTGTTTCACATATTGGCCTGTAGACTATCGTCCTTGGTAGAAAATATGGTTCACTTCATTGTTTATACATATTTAGGGAACTAGTATGTGATAAATGTGGTAACATATGTGCTAAGCTTTGGGGTCCTATTTCCAAAAAAAGAATAAAGATCTTTTAGAGAAAGAAATGTGTTTAATTATTATTTTATCAGATAGTGATTTGGCTAACTAAAACTAGTTCATGAAGACAATCTTAACTCCAAATTGTTTTTAGGTAATTGAAGCCTTACAATTAGTGGATAATGCCTTTGGAATGTTGATGGAGGGCCTCAAACAGCGGAACTTGCACAACTGTGTCAATATAATCCTTTTGGCTGACCATGGTATGCTTTTTATAAATTATATTTTATCATCAATTATATTTTATCATTTCAGGTATCATACAAAAAATAATAGTGATATTTTAAAGTCTGTATTTCCAGACCCAGAACCTCTTGAAGAAGTGAAGAATGAACTTTGTGATAGATTATGAAGAAGCAAGGACTAAATTAAAATTTCTATTTAAATTATTTAACATTTCTAAAAATCTGTCCAAATGTTTTATTTTATATAAAAATGGAGTTAATAGAACTGAATAAGGATGTGGTTGGGTTGTTATTCTTTTTTAAAAATGCTTTTCAGGTGTTATTTTTAGCCAGTGATTTCTTCTTGTATGTTGACTGCAATTTACTATATTGTAAAGTTTTACCAGGCTCTGTGTGCTTTTGTAAACATTTTTATTTTGTTTGTGGTACTGAAGATTGAGCCCAGGGGCATTTTTCCTCCAAGCTACATCTCAGACCTATTTTATTTTGAAATATCTTGCTAGGTTGATAAGAATCTCATTACTTAGGGGGCTGTCCTTGAACCTGTGATCTTCCTGTTTCAGCCTCCCAAGTACTAGGATTGCAAGTATGTGTCACAACGCCCAGCTAAGTTATGTGAATAGATATACATTTAATCATAGCTCTTTGTCTCTAAAGTTCTTGTTCCTTAACATTTCTCTGTTTGAATTAATTCCCAAGTTTGGCTAACCCTAATTTTAAAGAAGTGAAATAGCAGCTACCCCATCTCCTGCACACAGAATGCATTCACACAGCTTTAAAGCATTGATTCATTAATTAATTCCACAAATATTCTTTAAATGCATAGTCAATGCTGGGTACTAAGTTGGAGTGTTCAGGATACATAAAGCAATTGTGGCCCTTTTCTATCCAGGGTGGTCAGACCATCTTTTGGAGGGGACATTCAAAGCTAATCTACAAAGGTATGAAGAAGCAGGTTGGGGTATGCTCAGCACAAAAATAGTGTCTACAGAACATCAAGATAATGACAAATATACTGTGTTTTAAAAATTCCTAAAATGATGCCCTAACACCACTTTGCCTTATTCTTTTATGAATTTATTTTAACTTTCTCTCTCTCTCTCTCTCTCTCTCTCTCTCTCTCTCTCTCTCTCTCTCTCTCTCTCTCACACACACACACACACACACACACACACACAGGGAATTGAACCTGAGCATTCTATCTCTGAGCAACATTTCCATCCTTAGCCCTTATTTTTTTTTATCTTGAAACATGGTCCTACTAGGTTGCTCAGAGTCTCACTATATTGCTGAGGCTGTCCTTGAACCTGTGATCCTCCTGTCTCCGCCTCCCAAGGAATGGAATTATGGGTGTGCACCACCATGCCTGGTTGGCCATATTTGTTTTTGTTTTTGGTGAGTTTTTATATTTTTGTAGTACTGGGAATTGAACCCAGGAACATTCTACTTCCAAGCTATACCCCATAGCCCTATTTTATCTTTTTTAAGTTTGAAACAAGGCCTCAGTAAGTCGCTGAGACTGGTCGAGAGCCTGCAATCCTCCTGTCTAATCCTCCCAAGTACTGAGATTAGAGGTGTGTGCCACCACAGTTGGCTGCCCAATTGTTTTAAAAATAAAGGGAACCTTTTTTATTGGTGCATTGTAATTATACAAAATAGTGAGAATCTTAGTGATACATTGATATATGCATATGGTGCAGTCGGGTCTGTTTCCTTGTCTGTTTCTCCCCCCTCTTCTCTGTCCCCCCTCCAATCCCCTTGCACTGTTCTACTGGTCTCCTATTTTCATGAGCTCTCTCTGTCTCTGTCTCTCTGTCTCTCTCTCTCTCTCTCTCTCTCTCTCTCTCTCTCTCTCTCTCTCTTCTTTCTCTTCAGTTTTCTCTCTGTAGTTTCCACATATGAGGGGAAAAAACCACGAGACTGTTGACTTTCTGAGTCTGGCTTATTTTGATTAGCATGATGCTTTCTAGTGCCTTCCATTATCCTGTAAATTACATACTTTAGGCTGGGAGAGGTGATGCATACTTGTAATCTCAGTACTTAGGAGCTGGGACAGGAGGATCACAGGTTTGAGGCCAACCTTGGTACTTTAGACCCTGTTTCAAAAGAAAACTAAAATGGGGTCAGGAGTGTACCTCACAAGGTAGAACACTGCTGAGTTCAATCTCTAGTAACACACACACACACAATTTTGTTCTTTATGGCTGAGTTGAGTTCAATTGTGTGTGTATATCACACTCTCTTTATCCATTCATTTGTTGATGAACACCTAGCATGGTTCCACAACCTGGCCTTTATGAACTGTGCTGCTTTAAATGTGGGTATGCATGTATCACTATAGCATTCTGATTAATTTTTTGATAAATACTGAGGATGGGTATAGCTGGCATGGTATAGTTGAGTGGCAGGGGTATAGCTTTAGAATAAATATCAAGGGGTAGTATAGGTGGTTCCATCCCTGGTCTTTTGAGTACCTCATACTGATCCCCACAGTGGTTGTACTAATTTATAATCCTACTTATACAAAAATGTGTTTCTTTCCCCCTTTATCCTCACTAGCATTTATTGTTTGTATTCCTGATGATTGTCATTTTAACTGGAATGAGATTAAATCTCATCATTGTCTTGATTTGTATCTTTCTGATTGCTAAGAATGTTGAATGTTTTTATGTATTTCTTGGCCACTGGTATTACTTTTTTTGAGAAATGTCTGTTTAGCTCACTTGACCATTTATTAGGTTATTTATTTATTTATTGGTTGTAAGTCTTTTGGGTCCTTTATATACTCAGGATATTAATCCTCTGTCAGAAGAGTAACTGGCAAATATTTTCTTACATTATGTAGGCTCTTTATTCATGTTGTTTACTTTGCTATTTGTTTGTTTTTATTGTTGTGGTGGTGGTGGTAGTACTGGCGATTGAACCCAGGGGCATTCTGCCTCCAAGATATACCCCAGCCTTATTTTATTTCTTATTTTGAAATAGGGTCTCACTAAGTTGTGGAGGACTCATTAATTAGCTGAGGCTGGGCAAGAATCTGTGATCCTCCTGTCTCAACCTCTCAAGAACTGGGATTTACAGACATGTACCACCACATCCAACTGTCTGTTTCTGTTTTTAATTAGATACCAATCATTTATTTATGCTTTATTTACTGAGCTTTAGAGTCTTGCTGAGGAATTTGTCTTAATGGACACTTTGTTAAAAGAGATTGGTAAACATAAAAATTCACATGTAGTTCAAAGAATCTGCCAATAAGAAGATTTAATTACCAAGTCTTTTTAGAGCACATGCTTCTTATATAAATTTAAAAATTTACCTATAAAAGTAAATATTTTTAATCAATATTCTTCTAATGTATTGTTTTGTAAAAGTACATGTTGCTACTTTTATTTTAAAATGTATTGTTCTGATCATTCTCACAGCCATAACCTAAAGACCTGACCATGTAACTTAGAGAGAAGATTTATTTTGGGGCTTAGTCTGTGTGAGAACAGAGACTGTGGATCTCAGGGCATGGTTGTGGGAGGCAGAGAGTGAGAGCGAGAGCGAGAGCGAGAGCGAGAGCGAGAGCGAGAGAGAGAGAGAGAGAGAGAGAGAGAGAGAGAGAAAGTTTGCAGGAGCTATGCTTCTCACATTGTGGAAGCCAGAAACAAGAGAGAGTGAGCAGGGGGAGAAGGAACCAATTATATAATCCCAAGGCTGCACCCACTGGTATCTAACTCCAGTCACACTCTACTGGCCTAGGTCACCACCCAGATGAATCCAGTGAATTTATCCACTGGGAGGATTATACCCCTGATGACTCAATCACATCAGCTCCTAACACTAATACATGAGCTCATTAGGGGGCATTTTAAAATCTAACTATTGCATCCTGCACCTGGACCCTAAGGAGCTCATGCCCAGCTCAGAATACAAAATGCATTTAGTCCTCTCCAAGAGTTCCCACACTTTTAAAAGTTCCAGCATTGCTGAAAATCTCAAAGTCCAAGTTTTCTGAGACTCAAGTGAACTCTTATGAGTCCCTGTACATGCATCCGATATACAATGGCAAAGTGTAAACATTTGCATTCCCAAAGGGAGGAACAGGGCCACAGAAAGAAGGGAGGGGACCAAAACAGTTACAAAATCTGACACTCTACTTGTGGTGAGATGTGATCTCCAAGGGGCCTTGGCAGCCCTGTCTCTGCAGCCTGGCTGATTGCTATGGGCAGTTTACTGCTTTGTCCAGCCTGGCTCCCTGTCTCGCAGTTAGCAGCCTTTCCTCTTGGTCATTCCACATTTCTGGCATTTCTAAATCTCAGGGGTTTTCCCTGCAACCTTGGCTTCACCCTCACAGCTTCACAGAGTGCCCTATTTGGGCCTTCTTGTGGGGTTCTGACTCTGCCACATGTTACCTGACTTCCCTGGTCTTCCTTTGATTCTGGAGGGAAGCCTTCATGGCCTCCTTTTTCTAGCAAAGCCAACATTGTGTGGGCTATAAGATGGGCAGCCAACAGAAAAGGTAGTCACACCCTCCTTAGTCATTGTCTCTGAGGCCTTTTTAATAATAGCTTCTGGGCCTGCTCCATCCAGGTGGCCACTGGCCCTAAGGCCATCTGCAGCCTCCATCATGGCCATGCTGGCCCTGACCCCACCATGGCCACAGCTTCCTTCTTCCTTTGGCCACCTTCCTTTCTTCCCTTCTTCCCTCCATCTTTCCTTCCTTCCTTCCTTCTTTTCTTCCATGACATCATCTTCCGGAGCCCCAGCTTTATACATGCCTTTCTGGCCAAACTGAAGTTCTATGAAGTCTCTCTGTTTCACTTTCCACCCCTGAAATTTGGTGTACAGTTCACTGAACTTGGACATCAATATCGATAATGCACTCTGAATATTTTGCTGTTTTGAGATTTCCTCTGCCTATTTAATTGGCCCATATTTTTTTAATTTGGCCTCACACAAAATTTCAGGACATAGGCAAAATACTTTGGCCCTCTATAATCTTTTTTTTTTTTTTTTGTAGTACTGGGGATGGAACCCAGGGGCCTTCTACCTCTGGGCTACACCCCAGACCTATTTTTGTATTTTATTTGGAAACAGGGTCTCTTAAGCCAACTGAGGCTGGCTTCGAACCTGCACCATCCTCCTGTCTCAGCCTCCCAAACATGGGGTTACAAGCGTGCGACACCACGCCCGGCTCCTCCATGATCTTCTGAGCATAGTCTCTACTGTCTTCCTTTCTACCCACACTCTGGCCCTTCCACTTCTCTCTCACAAACCACTTCTAAAGAGTCACAATCCACGTGGTCACACTGAGATAGAACAGAAATCCCACTTTCCTGGTACCATTTTCTGTTCTTTTCAGTATTCTTTCAGCTACAATCTAAAAGATTGACCATATAACTTAGAGGAAAAAAGATTTATTTTCTTACAGTTTCAGGTTCAGTCCATGTGAGGCCAGGAAATGTGGATCTCCAGCATAGCAGCAGGAGGTGGAGAAAGGAGAGCACATGGGCTGGGCTTTCCACATCATGGCAGCTGGAAGCAAGAGAGAAAGGAGGGAGAGGAGAAGCCACACACATAGTCTCCAAGGGACCCACCTCCAGCCACACCCTCCTGGCATGGTTACCACCAAGATAAATCCATTATAATGGACAAATCCACTGCTGGGCTTACAGCACTCATGGCTCAATCACATGCGCTCCAAACATTAATAAATGAGCTCCTCGGGGACATTTTATATTTAACTATGACATGTTTCATTGGTCTTAGAACATATCAGTGATTATAAAGTTTTAATTAGCCCACAGAGGAGTCTCTCTTTTGAAATTACTTTAACTGACTTCTGTTGAACAAATGATGTGCTTAATATTTCTGTCTGTCTCCCTTCAAAAACAGGACCTTTTCCCTCCACTGCCACAGGTTTAAAGTTCTACCATTTAGAGAAAAGTAATAGAATAAATTGTATAAAACTTTGAGATCTGGAGCCTAAGTCTTCTATGTGACACAGCCAAAGATAGGAAACATGTATACATATATATGCTCACTGGATTTTTTTTTTTTTTGATTCAGGAATGGATCAGACTTACTGTGAGAAGGTAGAATATATGACTGATTATTTTTCCCAGATCAACTTTTACATGTATCAAGGACCTGCTCCCCGAATCAGGGCTCTTAATATACCTGAGGACTTCTTTACATGTAAGTACAAAGACACCCATATGATGGGGTTGGGAGAGATTTAAACTGAAAGTGAACAACCGCACTACCTGATTCTAATAGCATGTGGAGATTGTCAGGCCCCCTTCTAACTTTTTTGGGAGACTACACAGAAGTAAATGAGAAATTTTCTTGTTTAAGCACAATCAATCTATACTATATATGTAATATCTAATAGTGTTGGGTCAAAGTTTTATTTAATTCTATCAGATCATAGTGATTAGTAAATGTATGTGTCAAATTCACCTGAGTTGTTCTCAATAGAACATTATTTGCAGTTCTCCAGTATCAATTGTAATGTGATTTATGTTTTTCATTTGAAACAGTTAATTCTGAAGAGATTGTTACAAAACTCAGTGTAAGTATATATCCTCCTTAATACATCTAAGTTAATGTTACAATGTTAATCTGGGTTTTGAGAAATTTCTATAATTTTTTCTAAGCTACTTGTAGTTTTTTTCATGGTGCTGGAGATTGAACTATGCTACCTCTGAGATAACACCCCAAGCCCTTTTTATTTCTTGTTTTGAAACAGGATCTCATTAGGTCGCTCAGAGTCTCACTATGTTGCTGAGGCTGGCCTTAAAACTATTATCCTTTTGTCTTAGCCTCCAAGTACTGGGATTACAGGCATGTGCCACCACGCTTGGCTTGTAATTTATTTTTAAGCCCTCTGCCAACAAGCATATTCATCTTAGTTGTTTTCATTTTGGAATTGACACCACTACAGAAAATTAGTTTGGTGGTTCTAATTCCTAGATTTCCTTCAGAGAACTGATACCCCATTCTGAAGAGCTGTGCATCTGCGCCTCAGGCGCACCTGGCTATCTTGCAGCTGGATATCTAAAATAGTGAATTACAGATCTTATACCCCTTTCTTTCTACAGGTCAGAAAAATCATCTTACTACTACCTTACTATAATTACAATTTCTCTTGATTGTTTCCCACTTCCTGGGTTGTGAGGAAAGGAGAAGGAAGATTACAGATAGCTTCATGTAATATTTTTCAAAGTGGGGTGCACTACTGTGGAGAGACCTTTAGTGATCTCAAGTGATAGTTTATTTTTGTTTGTTTTCTTGTGGTGCAGGGGATTGGAGTCAGGGCCTTATGTGCTCTATCACTGAACTAAACCCTTCTTAGGACTTTGTTTTAACAGCTGTATTTTAAAAATATATTTCCAACTAGGAGTGGAGTATACTTTCTATTCCAGTACTTGGGATGCTGAGACAGTAGGATCTATATTTTTGCAGCCAGCCTCAGCTACTTAGTGATGCTCAGTTTCAAAAGAAAGAATAAAAAATAGGTTTGGTAGTGTATCTTGGAGATAGAATGCCCCTGGGTTCAATTTCTAGTTACACACACACACACACACACACACACACACACACACACACACACACACACACTTGACACAAACAGATCTATTATTTGGAATTTATAAATTTATTATTGCTTGGAACCAGATTAAATTTATTTTCAGTAGCTAAAAACTGAGGATGGAATGTGAGGAGCTGAAGATAAAGAAAACATTGGGTAAAGAATGGTTGATGCCATCTGTAATCCACTGGAGGTGGAAGTAGAAATGATCTTTAGAGCAGAAATCTAGAGTGTTAGTAACTCTCTTAACACCTTTACTAATACTCTGATGTTGAGTGTAAACATCATATACAATCTCGCCCTCTCCTGGTGAAGTGTGGACATGCAGTGTCTTCGCGCTGAGTGAAGGGCTCCTTCCGCAGTTTTCAATCTGTGGGCTTTCTAAATGCACACACTATTTCCTACTTGTTGCTTCACCTTATGATCTCTCTATGTATAGATGAAGTTCTGTTGGGAAAGAAGGACAAATCTCAGATAATACTAATGGTGCAAGGAGATTAAATAGTGCTGACTTTGGCATTTCTGTTACATGGCTTCACAGATATATGAACTGCACAGATATATGAAGTTCACAGATATATGACATTCTAGCCACTTGGGAGACATCAGACCAACTTTGTTCTTAAAGTGACCCAAATTTTATCTCTGCTCAGTGTTCATCTGAAATTCTTAGATAACCTGTACTTGTTCAGAAGTTGGCACTGTGTCCCCAGCTTTCTCTAGATCTGTGTTCAGCTCGCTACACAGCAGGGAGGAAAGTGTGAGTCATCAAATAATCTCTTGTCCTCCGGAGAACCTTGTATTACCTTACTTTTGGGGGGAAGCTCCCTATTCAATAGTTGCCATCATGTGCCTGCCCAGAAGTCACAAAAATATTGGTGTAAGAAGTAAATGATAATAAAGAAGAAAAAAAAAAAAAGAAGCCTGGGAAAGCTACAAAATAGACAAGAGAAAAACTGGCAAAAGCATAAGTGTAATATTCCTCTTTCATACTGTAATCTCTCTATACACTCCCATTGTCTATATTTTCTTAAATTTTGCTTCTATTAAATTGTGTTTCATAGTTTCTCATTTTTCTTCTATAATTGAGGAGGAGGTAGTGGTGAGACAGACTTATTAATATTGTAGTCTAAAAATGTATGAGAAAATGAGAAAGAAAGAAGTTTCATTTTCTCATGCTCTTTGATATTTAATATTTTTCACTTGTATATATAATATTTATCCTCTTATTTCTCCATAAGGTGATGAGGTTTCTTTGTAGTTCTGTTTCTCACTTCCTCTTTTTTCTTTTGCACAAATAGATACCAATGTGATTTGCATTTTTTATAGTTTTAAAATATACCATCAAGTAATAACAATAATTATTTTTATAATAGTAATTATGGAATAAAATTTTATAAAAATTTACTCTAATTTGAGATAAGTCCATAAATTTTACACAAGTATGGGGGGCTGTATTTGGTTTTAAAGGCCAACTTAATTTTAAAACTAAGCAAATCATTATTTAAAGATCTGTTTGGTAGCTGGGCATGGTGGCACACGCTGGTAATCCTAATACTTGGGAGGCTAAGACAGGAGGATCGCAGATTCTCAGCCAGCCTCAGCAACTTGTGAGGCCCTCCACAACTTAGTGAGATCTTGTTTCAAAATAAAGAATAAAAAATAGGGCTAAAGGTGTAGCTCAGAGGTAAAATGCTTCTGGGTTCAATCCCCAGAACCAGAAAAAAAATCTGTTGGAAAGCAATTTTTAGTGAAATTAAACTAATTTTTAATTTTTTTACCCACATCCATTAATACATACTCCCTATATATAACTTAGATTTGTAAGTTAAAATTTCCACTCTAAATCTAGACATATCTAATTTTTGCAAAACAAAAGGGGAGATTCATGGTGGCTTAGGATATACACCCAGGAATAAAACCTTAAAAAAAATCAAGCATCTAATTATAATTTAAATAAAAATTTAAATTTCAACCTAACTGTTGTTGCAACAGTAAAATAATTAATTTGAGCATGTTGATAGTAGATTTAATATTCCTATTCTTGTAGCTGAGCTTAAATCTTTTAATAGGTACCTAATAAATTATCATAGAAAATGAAACTTTTAAATTAGTTTGACAATTTTGTTTCATGGGAGAAATATTTTTATTTTCAGTGCCAAAAACCCGATCAGCATTTCAAACCCTACTTGACTCCCGATTTGCCCAAACGATTCCACTACGCCAAAAATATCAGAATCGACAAAGTTCATCTGCTGATGGATCAACAGTGGCTAGGTGTGAGGTCTGTGTGTTATTTACTTATGATACTTTTAACAATCATTTTTCATTATAAATTTATTTAACCTTACCCTGTCGTTCTGATTGTGCAAATTTTCATGAGCATTGGCATTTTCTTGACCTTTTCATGTTATCTAGCATTTCTCCATTTGAAGTTAATGTTGTTAGATGGCTGATCTTAGCATCCTAATCTCAACCATGTAGATGAGAATGAGGAAAAAGGGCTAGACTGGTCCAGCCTCTGTTCTGGAGTCAGTAACATGTTCCTAACCCCAACTGTGCTGTCCTTTAGGGTGGCAGACAAGATAAAGATACCAATTATATTCAGGCTAGAAGAAAATACATGATTAGATGTCTCTTTAAGATCTTTGGTATTTGTGTGTGTGTGTGTGTGTGTGTGTGTGTGTGTGTGTGTGTGTGTGTGTTATTATATGGAACCTATGGGTATTCTAACTCTGAGCTACACTCCCCGTCCTATTTTATTTTTTATTTTGAAACAGAGTTTTACTAAGTTGCTGAGGCTGGATTTGAGCCTGTGGGCCTCCTGGCTTTCCAAGTACTGGGATTACAAGCCTGCAACACTACATACAGATATTTATTATCTTTGTGGTTTTCATAAAAGAGCCTTTTTTTATGGCACTAAGGCCAAGTTAACTAATTACTTGTTTATAAGTAACACTTGTGACTTGTTATAAATAACATTTACCTTTTATTTATAATTAGTGATGATCACCGAGTATTTGAGAAATTTAAATGTTTTTAGAGAAAATAAAACTGTTCTGAATCAGTCCATCCCAAATAGTCAATGGCTTCATAGATCAGATGCTTTGCACGTATGTATCAGGTCCTGTTCAGGAACTAGGAATACAGACAGATTCCTGCCCACAGGGGAAGATGATACTAGCCCAGGGAGCAAACATATATTTACTTTTGGTGGGTAAATGAATGATTCCTATATTTCATATTTCATTCCAGTATTTTTTCTATTTGCATAAATTAATATAAACAGAATCAGGTTCATATGAAATTTTCTGGCCTAATACATATGCAATATAATGCCAGAGGATCACAGTGACAATGGGAATACAGTGGCTACAATATTTGTTTGATAAAAAAAAAAGACACAGGAGTCAGGTTCTAGGGTTCCAATATGTAAATGCAGGATGAGGAAGTGGGGATGCTTAAGGCCTAGTCTACAAATAACCTGCAAGGCCTCACTTGGCCGAGAGTGTGCGGTTCCACATTTGGTCACTAGGTGGCACTGGCCTCTGCCCTTGGCATCAGAGTTTCTTAGAATTGTCAGTGGCTATACTATGACTCGAGACAATGTTCTCTACAAGTCTTTCCCTAAAACATGTGAACAAAATTAGGCTTTACTAATATCAAACACAAGATTTTTTAGTAATTTAGGTATATGATTAATAAACAAATATATGTCCACACGGGGGGTATGTTCTCCAAATACTTACTAGGAGAATGAGAACAGAGAAGTTAGGAAACGGCCTGTGCAAAATAAAAACGAGTAACTGAAGGACAGTCCAGCCCACAGAGTGCCTCTGGGTCACACACGAATGGCCAGTCTCAGAGGACGAGCTTGTATCTTTTCAACATCTAGCAAAGACAGACTTAAAGGCCTGGCTCCCCACCTAGCTACGAGAGGAAACAGAAAAATTCATACCACAGGGCCTCATTCACCTCATCCAAAATACAGAACGAGCCTGGTATTGTTATTATTATGCTATTATCTTAAAGGGTACAATAAATTACATCTGAGGATTTTTTTTCTTTTTTCTTTTTTTGCTGTACTGGGGATTGAACCCAGAGGCATTCTTCCATCGAGCTATACCCCCAGCCCTACTTTTTTCATTATTTTTTATTTATTTATTTATTTTTTTTTTGGTGGTACTGGGGTTCCTGGAAGCCCTTCTACCTCCGGGCTACACTCCCACGGGCTACACTCCCAGGCCTATTGTATACTTTTTATGTGGAAACAGGATCTCTTAAGCCAGCACGGCTGGCTTCGAACCTGTGTGATCCTCCTGTCTCCGCCTCCCAAATGCTGGGATTACAAGCATGTGCCACCACGCCCAGCTTAGGTTTTGATTTTAAAATAGCAACCGCTATCTATATCCCAGGCTCCTCTCTAAGAACCAGTAATCACAACCACAGCCCCCTGACCTAAAGTTCTTCCTCCAGGCAGGCAGGAAGATAGCTGTCATAAACAGGTGTGATAACCACTGCATTAGCTCTGAGTGCAAGGTTCATGCAAACCTAGAGGATAATTACACACCCAAGTGTGGGTGCCAGGGAACATCCTAGAAGGCTTCCTGGTGGGGGTGTTCCCCCACCAGGACTCAGGAGGGATAGGCTAAATGTTGTCTGTGCATAGTACTGGTACCCTGCCAAGCTGAGTGAGAGTGAAAATGGAATCCTTGCTCAGCTCATCAAGCCCTGACGGGGGCTGTGTCAACAGGAGAAAGGGACCCGCTTTCTTTGCTAGAAGGTGTAATCTGCTTGCCAAACCTTGCACACTGCCAGGCTGTGCCCTTCAAAAGAGGTTTCTTTCTCTAGATGTGCCCAGAGAAGTTTGGTCTACAGCTCTGGGGTAAGAAAGGGTAGAGAGAAGGAGACAGGCTCCCAAATAAAAGAACTAGGTCCTAGAGGTTGTCAGTGGTTCTCTTTTTATTTGCTGGAGTGTACAGCGAACGAGGCCACTTTCTGCATGAGGGCGTTCCCTGTCCTGATTAAGGCGTATGACTTTGATCTTGAAGAAAGTAGAAAACCATGAAGTAGCTTTGGGTGAATATTGTGAGATTTGCATTTCAGAGAGCTCATTCTAGCTGTTCTATGGAGGAGGATGGTCTAGTGAGAGATAGGACGGTCTGTTAGAAATGTAGTGACCCATTCCTCAGCATTATGACCATCCCAAGGGAGGCTGTGGTACCATGGAGATGCGAAAATGGTTACATGGCACCTCACCAGGAAAGTATGGTTAGCTCACAATCCAGATTTTCCAGGATAGCCCTGGCTTTTCAGACCCTGTCCAAAATTTGTACTTTAATGAGTACTCTAATAAGAACATATATTTCCATTCCCAACAGTGCATAAGAATGATTTAAAAGTGCTGAGATGTGTGTTATACAAGAAGATTCTATAGTTCAGAGAGCAGGATGATCAATTAGGAAACTTGTTCAAGTCCGAGGTGATAAGAATCTAGCCTAAAAGGGTAGTAGTAGAAGAGGGGAGGAAAGGGCAAACAGAAAGATTACAGAGAAAGATAGCGCGTGGCAGTGCCTGGCATATCAGGAGACGTCTTGTTCATTGGCCACCTGTGTCATCACCTGGCTGTCCCAGAGCAACACGGCTTTGGTTTCAACTGTGTTAATTAAATTGGGAAAAGAAAATTGAGAAAAATTGTTCCCACAGTTTTCATATAGCACTTGGAAGTCGAGCTACATGATCACAGACACAATCAGCTCATCTTTTCCAAATACTGGTTCTCATTTTTCCATAAGTAATTTCCAGAGGCAAATGAATGGTTGGAAGAAAAAAACCAACATGAGCAGTTTGAAGAGCAGATTTCTAAAGCTTCTACTGGGGAAGCAATAGAAAATAGAGCTTTTCAAATGGTATTTTTTATCTACTGCTTCTGAAGGAAATTTCGTAGTATTTACTATAGCTTCTTAATTGAACTGGCTAGGAAACAGGAATATAAAAATACCAGATTTTTTCTGAAAATAGAAAGACAAATATAGGGCCAATTTTATTTAAAAAATTACCACGGAAACAGGGCTCAAAAACATTTTTCTGTCTTTCATTAATGAACACTCTAGCTTCCCACATAGTTAAAATGTAATTATCTCCAATTAAATAATTCCAGTAGCCAGGCGTGGTGGCGCACGCTTGTAATCCCTGAACTTGGGAGGCAGAGACAGGAGGATCGCGCAGGTTCGAAGCCAACCGCGCTGGCATAAGAGACCCTGTCTCAAAAATATAAAATAGGTCTGGGAGTGTAGCCCGGAGGTAGAAGGGCTTCCAGGAACCCCAGTACCACCAAAAATAAAATAAAGTAAAAAATAAATATATAAATAAATAATTCCAGTAACCTTAGGATATTAAATATCTGTGTGATGATGATGATGATGATGATGATGATGATGATGATGATGATGATGATGGTGATGGTGATAATGATACTGAAGCCACGCATGCTTGAATCCCAGTACTTGGGAGGCTAAAGCAGAAGGATCACAGATTGGAGATCAGTGTCAATAATTTAGCAAGAACCTTAGGAAATTAGTGATACCTAGTTTCAAAATTAAAAAACAAAATAGTACTAAGGCAGTATTTTGAAGGTAAAATATCCCTGGATTCAATCAATCCCCAGTATCTTCCCCCAAAAAAGTATGAGACTGACCACAAATCTGTCTCTCCTGTCTCTACCCTATAACAACAATTTTCTTAGAACTCATTAAAGCTAGCTGGGCGTGGTGGCGCACACTTGTAATCCCAGCCTTCGGGAGGCTGAGACCAGAGGATCGCAGTTCGTGAGCAGCCTCAGCTACTTAGTGAGGCCCTTTGCAACTCAGTGCGACCCAGTTTCAAAATAAAGAATAAAGAATAGGGCTGGAGATGCAGCTCGGAGGTAGAATGCCTCTTGATTCCATCTCCAGTACCGCAAAAAAAAAAAAAAAAAGAACTCATTAAAGCTAAGGACATGAACTGACACCCTTGAGGGTGATGGAATGTAATGTTTTATAAGTAGGATTCCTAGTGTTTTTCTTGTTTCAGGTATTTTCTTTCTTTTTTTCTTTTCCTGCTGATGGGTAGAGTTGAGTGTGACCTGATCAGAGTTTTAATTTACGTTATTTTGTACTTAAACTGAATGATTCAGCTATGAATTTTTAAAACCTTGATGTTTTAAGACACTAGATTACTGTCCTGTTCTCAGTTGAGCCTTCAATGAAAGAACCCCTGTTCTTTGGAAATTGGAGTCTTGTTTTTTTCAGAGACCAAATTTAAAACCAACATAATATTATTTCTCTAAGAAAATCTAGGTTCATTTAATGCTATTTTTCTAAGTATGAAAACCAGCTGTTGCTGGTACTGATCAATTCAAAGATTAAATATGAAAAGGTAGCCAAAAGACAAATTAATGCAGTTTTAGAAGTTATTCAGCCAGGCGTGGTGGTGCACACTTGTAATCCCAGTACTTGGGAAGCTGAGACAGGAGGATCACAGGTTCAAAGCCAGCCTCAGCTGCTTAGTGAGGGCCTCCACAACTTAGTGAGACCCTGTTTCAAAATAAAGAAAAAAAATATAGGTTTGGGGTGTAGCTCAGAGGTAGAATGCCTCTGGGTTCAATTCCCACAAAAAAGTTAAATTAAAAAAATAAATAAGTTATTCATGTAACAGAGCAACAGTCTATGGAGAAAAATCCCCAAAGTTAAAAATACATTATGAATTTATAGACTAGACAAGCTGCTTCTCACCAATTATGATTAACTTGCCTGGAGTGTTATTTATTCATTTCTTCATAGTCTTTTCCTAGACATCTCCACTGTAAAATAGGAATTAATATTTTTTCACTTTCAAAGATTTATTCCTGAGGCATATCAATCGAACTCAATCATGCAGTCATTGATTTATAAAAGTTCAGATGAGCTGGAAGATAAATTCTTTTCTCTTAATCTGTGCCTTTGTTGTTATTCATTTGTCAATGTCTAAGAATCAAACGATTTTCTAATTCCATTTATAGAACCTAGAATTCTCCTTCCTTCTGTCCTACCACTCTGTTTATTCCTCTCTGACCATGGATTTAAGAGTGAAAATAGATACGCGTATGCTGCTGTTGACAGCAAAGCTTACTTATAGAAAGACAAAAGTTACATTAAAATCCAGTAAAGCTCAGTTTACAAAGAGGTCTTATGTGAATTCATTGGCCAGTGTATAATACTATTATTTCTTCATAGGCGTAAACCATATTCCAGCTGTGGAGGAGGCAACCACGGTTATAACAATGAGTTTAAGAGCATGGAGGTAATGTGTTCCTGTTTTTTAAACAGATGCTAATTGACCCATGTGATAAGCAATATCAGAAGTCTCTTGAATACATCTGTGAACAGAGCAGATGAAGACCTCAGCCCTCAAGAAGCTATATTCTAGGAGACAATACAGAGCGTAGGCATAACAAAGGAATGTATACATCTGATGCTAGGTGAAGTGCTAAGGGAATAAAGAGAAATCCGTAGAGCAGAGTGAGGGGAAACTGGGAGTGTTTGGGGTGCCATGGGGGCAGGATGCAATTTTAAAGGGGGTGGAGAGGGTAAGAATCACTGAGGAGGCATCTGAGCAGAGACTTGAAGGGGTTACAGAAGTGTCCTTTCAGATATTCAGGGGACAAATGTCCTAGGCAGAGGGAGGTACCCGCACAAAGGCCCTTAATTTGGGACATGCCTGGCGTGCTGGGACAAGAGGGCCTGGGTGAGCTGTTGGAAGGATGTTGGAATGTGCATTGCTGATATGAAAGAAAAGAGCAAGAGGACAGTTACATATGTTAAGTTTGAAGTGTTTGTTAAACATGCAAATAAAGATGCTAAGTAGGCAGTTACAGAGAGCCAGTGTTGGAAATTAAAATATAAATAAATAAATAAAAGAGCACCAGGCATTTAAAACTTATGGGACCAAGTAAGAACCTCGGGGTTTGAGTATAGATAGAAAGGAGGACTGAATACTGATTGTGGAGTGCGCCTACTTTGAATTGGTGGGGGAGAAAAAATTACGAGTAGAGACTTAAAAGCAGAGGCACCAGACGGGCGTGGTGGCGCACACCTGTAATCCCAGCATTTGGGAGGCTGAGACAGGAAGCTCACAAGTTTGAGACCAGTCTTAGTAACTTAGCAAGGCCGTCAGCAACCTAGTGAAACCATTTCAAAATAAAAATAAATAAATAAAATAGAGCTGGGAGTTTAGATCAGAAGTAGGAGGTAGATTCCCCTGTATTCAATCCCCAGTACTGAGCAAAACAAAACCCCAAAAGCAAGGAGAAAAGAAAATCAGGAAGGTGTGGAGTCCTTAAGACCCAGCGAAGAACGTAAGCAGGGGAATCTTGGAGTAGAATGCAGCTGATGCTCCTGCATAGGGACACCTTTGTGATTTTTGCAACCCAATTGTTGTATCTAGCTCTATTTGTCACACACACACACACACACACACACACACACACACACACACACACACTCCTTTCCAAATAGAAAAAAGAAAGTTAGATTTTTTTTTATGGATATACTTGCCTCTTAACATTGCCATGATGAGTTCTATCTCTTTGTAAATATTTGAGAAATCTCTGAAAACAGAGCATTTCTATTAACTGGAATGCCATATGAAAATTAAATTCACAACTGTAAAAAAAAATCTATGCTTCAATTTTTTTCTGATTATCTTGGAAGAAAATAAATAAACATATACATATATATATATATATATATATCCCTGTGAACAAAAAAAATGCTTATCTCTGATACTTTTAGTTTACAATCTCAAAAACTAGGTTCATTATAAATCATATAAAGATAGCAATTATTAATAAAATATAAATAAAAGTGTTTAGGTCTCTTCACCCCAAAAAGGAAAGAGAAAAGGTGTTTGAGAAATAAGTGGCATAGGAAGTTGTGCAAAGTGTGTATAGGAAGGTATTGCTTAAAATATCCACATTTCTCGTCATGTGTTAACATCTTGGAGCAATGATATGAAAGGAATATGGAAAGAGTATGGGCATTGGTTTGTGCAGAGGTTACAGAATGGCACGGATACAGTCGTCCATCTCGCTTGCATCATCCTAGTCTCTTCACACTTGAAGTGCTGAGGAAGCAGGTCAAGACAGAAGTGCGTGCAGCCTGAATTACATTTGCCAGCGATTGGTACATCCAGGTGGAAATTATTTAAAAATCATGTTCAAATCTGAAAAGAAATCCTTACAGAGGCCTAAGATGGAAATAGGAGAGCTGTTAAAGTAGGAATATTGTGTCTCTTCTTGTACTTATTTGTGAGTTCCGAGGTCATCTAGTAATAATATTGCTATTACCACCTAGGCTATATTCTTGGCACATGGACCCAGTTTTAAAGAGAAGACCCAGGTTGAACCATTTGAAAATATTGAGGTTTATAATCTAATGTGTGGTAAGTTCTATATAAATAAATTCACCAGCAAAAGGTGGATAGTTTTCAATACATATAATTTTTTTTTGTATGTATGATAGTGGGGATTGAAACTAGGAGCATTCTACACCCTAAGCCCTATTTTATTTTTATTTGGAAACAAGCTCTCACTAGGTTGATGAGATTTTCACTACTTACTGAAGCTCTCCTCAAACCTATGATCCTCCTGTCTTAGCCTCCCAAGTACTGGGATTACAGGCATGTGCCACCAAACCTGGATCAATACATATGATGTGAAATTAGGAATAAACTGATCCCTAAGGCTAGATGCTATGCAGTAAGAAGGCAGAAAGTAGAAAAGATGAGGAAGAATTATTTAATATTCAAAAGTATCCAGCCATAAGAATAAATTATTTTTTGTCTTACTAGTAATGACAAACTTTAGATATTCATATCTAAACCATGTATTTTCCTCCTTTTTGGATAGACGTTGGTTATTACATTCATTGTTTAAAAAAATTCTATAAAGAATCAGAGTTTTGGTGAGCCTAATGTGTCTTTCAATCTACATGCCTGTCTCACTTCTTTGTATTCACCAGTCATTTACCCAGTCAAGGCAAGTAGAAATCTGCAATTTCACTGTTAGTTGGACATAAGCATGCTCATAGTTGTTTCTCTTAATCTTGTTACTGGCCAGTCATAATTGCATATGACTTAGAGACCAAAAAGTACCTGCTTGCTGGGCGTGGTGGTGCACGCTTGTAATCCCCATGCTTGGGAGGCAGAGACAGGAAGATCACTCAGGTTTGAAGCCAGCCTTGCTGGCTTAAGAGACCCTGCTTCCAAAAAATATATAAAAGTAGGTCTGGGAGTATAGCCCGGAGGTAGAAGGGTTTCCAGGAACACCAGTACCACCAAAACAAAATAAAAAATAAAAATAAGTACCCACTTAAAAATAATGCAGTCTTAATAAATTAACCTTGTTCCTAGGGCTGCTGGGTTTGTGCTCAAGGCTCCTGGCCCTGTATGAGCATGGTTACAAAGAAATAGATAGGACTCTGGTCCTAGGAGTGATCTGAATACCTAGGTGGTATTCAGCAAGAGCCACATAAAAAGCTATGTGTGTAAAATACTTATATGTTTTGCTTTCATAGAAAAAAATATAAAATTCTCTATTAAGCAGAATTCATTGGTTTAATTTTTTAAAAATGTCCACCCTTAGAGAATTTTTATTTAGCTAAGTGAATGTACTATAAATAAAATTGTAAATTAACTTCTTTAAGGTTTCTTTTATTAAAAGTATAGCTCTTTATGCTTTTCAAACCATGGCGTGCTTAAGGAACAAAGTGATTATTAAGCAATGAAACTTCTCCAAAGGAATAGAAAGAGTTCCTGGAAGTTCCTGTGTCTCCTTTGTGGGGACTGAAATGAGGAGAGACTAGCTACTGGAGACCATGGGAGAGAAAAGTCAGCAACCCGAGGCTCACATGCAGTGCAGGACTGCATTACAGCAGGTTACGAAGGGAATTAAACTGGAGATACTTTCCCCCCATCTCCCACTTAGGAGTTGTTGCCTTACAAGTTAAAGCTACTTTGAACTTTTATTTTTTTTTAAACAGATCTTCTTCACATTCAACCAGCACCAAACAATGGTACCCATGGTAGTCTAAACCATCTTCTGAAGGAGCCTTTTTATGAACCATCTCATGCAAAGGAAGTGTCAGAGCCTTCTGTTTGCAGCTTTATTACTTCAGATATTAGGGAAATGTTAATCTGTTCATGCCCTGAGCTAAAAAATGTAAGTAAAATCTCTCATCCATAAGACTGTGGAGGGGAAAGTTGGTGTAAAATCAAGGCAGTTGACATGCAGGTTTGTGTTCTGGCTTGAATAATTACTTAATAGATAAATGGTTTCTCTAAATCTTATATGGAAATGAGAGATTACAATGCATAAGATATAATGGAATATAATAATATAAAGATATAATGATATGATTATGTGAATATGTTTTGTAAGTTGGAAAGCAGTATTTGGAAAGGAGTTGTTAATTTACATTGTGGGCTAACTGTTCTTAGCCATTCAAAAGGGTTATTCACGCAGCTTTCTTTACTACACTTGATGTTAGCCAAAAGGCCAAGAAGCAATGGAGCTTTCTTTGATTTGCCTCATAAATCATTCTTCTTACAGTTTGAGAATCAGATTTGCTCCCTTTTTTGATATTTAAAAGCAGAATGAATAGGGAGGGTGTAGAGACTATAACCTGGCATTAGACACACTCGCTAGGTAAATGCCGTGGGATGTTCCTTTGGTCAGCAGTGGAGAATATATCAGGCAGCGTTTGGATGCTGGCTAAAAGACCATGCACACAGGAGTTCAGAAGCATGATTTCAGATCCCAGGAGATGCTCAACAAGATGAAGTTCCAAAGTGTTAGGAGAGGCTTCAAGGGAAGGGAGTCAGAACAGATGCTTGAAACACAAGGACCAGTCTCACCGGTGAGAATCAGAGCACCTGGCAAGGGTTGGGATTTCAGAATGAAATTGGAGCCCTGTTACTAGAAGCCTATCAAGCTAAAACAGATGTCAAGGTACATCTGATGTCAATTTCAAAATGTTGTTGTAAAGCTAAATGAACACTTGCTGCCACAGGTAAGAATTGTTCTGTTATTGTCAAGGTTGGTGAAGACTTGGAATTTTCTAATCCTCAGCATAACATTACATCCAAATATCACCCAGACGGGAATAAATACCCAATCCAAAAAGCTTTAAAGGACAACGAGTCAAATTTTTCAATAATGATAAAACTACAGAAAGATCAGAGTAGGGGTATGGGATTTCCTCTTAACATACAAGTTCAAAAGCAGATTTTCCACCACCTGCTCCATATATCTTCAATAGAACTGCCATTGAAAAAACAATATAAAGCCAGTGTTTTGGGGTGGAGGGAGTGGTGGTACTGGGGATTAAACCCAGTGTTGTTTTACCTCAGAGCTACACCACCAGCTCTTTTTATTTTTATTTATTTATTTATATTTTTGCGGTATTTGGAGATGGAACCCAGGGGCATTCTACCTCTGAGCAATACCCTCAGCCCTATTTTTTTTAGTTCTTATTTTGAAACAGGGTCTCACTGAGTTGCAAAGGGCCTCACTAAGTAGCTGAGGCTGTCCACAAACTGCGATCCTCCTATCTCAGCCTTCCGAATGCTGGGATTACAAGTGTGTGCCACCACGCCCAGCTTTTATTTTTCTTTTGAAACAGGTTCTCACTAAGTTGCTAAGGTCCTCCTTAAGTTCCTAGGCTCGCCTAGAGCCTGTGATCCTCCTGACTCAGCCTCCCAAGTACTGGGATTACAGGTGTGGAATACCATTCCCAGCTTAAAGTGGGTATTTTATTTCTCACTTTAGAGATAAAGTAAGCTCAAAGAAGATAGTTAAGTGTGCAAGGTCATTGGACCTTGGTCTATTTGAAACCCAAAGTTTCTCTCTATAAACAAAGTTCTTGGTACTGTGGAGCTTACTCGTGTGATTCCAGCACTAGTATTCACATTACCTACAAGATGCAGGGAGAGGCAGCGTCTCAGGCCCTGGCCCAGGTTTATGAAGTCAGAGTCTGTGTCTTAAAAAGCTTTAAGCTTGGGAAACAATGGGGTGTTGTCATCCCAATTCATTTGTAGATTCCAGAATGTTCTGTCCCATTAACAGTTATATTTTTGCCAGTTCCTATCCTAGACACACACACACACACACACACACACACACACACACACACACACACACACAAATGGAGGAACAGTAGTGTCTTTCTATTTCTGAGTAATGGCAGAATCAGAATTTAAGCCCAAGTTAGTCTGTCTTCTTTGTTCAGTAGTAAAACACTTCATGTCTTACTGCAGAAATAATCACCACTCTGTAAAATGTGTTATTAACTTATTTCCTCCCTTTCCCCATCTCCTTTTCTTACAGGATTCTTTTATAGATTATATGAATCAAAGGCTAAATCTCACCCAAGAAGAAAGTAAGTCAGTAGAAACTTGTTAAATGCTCAATATTTAGAGCTAATAAAACACAACATTGCCCTTCTGAGGCTTTCCACAATAAGCTTACAGAGGCTTTTAAATGTAACGTGGAAGCGCCAGTACGAGAGCAAAATCCCCACAGGCCTGCGAACACGCGAGCCTGGGGAGACTTATCACAGTGGTTCCAAGGACGCTATGAGCACCTTAAAATCCTCGTGCCTCGTCTTTTAGTCCTCTCTTCCCTTCCTAAGGTATGAACAGACCACAGTGTGTGGACTGCTGATTGTGGAACCTGCAGCCAATCGTTTCACATTGCGGTGCTTTGGGATCCACTTATCATAACCATAACTACCTCACGTCATTGTAAAGTTGAAAAGACTTACTCCGTGTTAAGAATTTACAAGTGACTGGCTGTAGCAACTTCATTCTCATCTGTTATCTCTTAGGTATTCTTGTGTTAAATCTGCTATGCCTTGGCCTCAGTTTTTTATGAAGTGGGGGATCCACTCATCCCTCAGTCTCTGCAGAGGATTGGTTTCAGGATTCCTTGTGGATAACAAGAATCTGTGCTTAACTCCCTTATATAAAACAGCATATTTTCATATAACCTGTGCACATCCTCCTGGAAACTTCAAATCATCTTTAGATTACTTGTAATATCTAATACAAGGTGTTTGCTATGTAAATAGCTGTTGTATTGTTTAGGGGAAATGACACAAGGAAAAGAACCTTTACATGCTCAGGAAATATGTTCTAAATGTTTCTGATCTGGATTGGTTCAATTTGCATAGTAGCATACAAACGGAAATAAATATATTAAGACATCATCCACATCTGTTCAGGCCTCTATACAAAAAAGGAAAAAAAAAAAACCATGTTGACTAGTAAACTACAGAAATTTATTCTTACAGTTTTAGTGAAGTCCAAGGTCACGGTGCTGGCAGATTCAGTGAGAGGTCAAAGCCTACTTCCTCACAGAAAACTGTCTCATTCTAATCTCACATGGCAGAAGGGGCCTGGACCTTCTTCTGGGTCTGTTTTATAAGTGCTTGATTCCTTTTGAGGGCTCTATGTTATGACCTAAATTCTTTCAGAGGCGTCACCTCTGGAGTACCATCACCCTTTGGGGGTTGGGATTTCACGGTGCAATTTAGAAGAACATAAGCATTTAGTCCGTAGCAGAAAGACTTTTTATAAAATTCCAATATCTTTCCTATGATAATTATTAAAGTAGATCATCTTTGTTGGAAAATAATACACTTTTAATTTTGAGGCTGTTTATATCTCTTTTTTTTTTGTACTAGGGACTGAACCCAGGGGCATTCTACTTTCAAGTTATACCCCCAGCCCAATTTTATTTTTTATTTGGAAGCAGGGTATCACTAAGTTGCAGAGGGCCTCACTAAATTGCTGAGACTGGCATCAGATCTGAGATCCTCCTGTTTCAGCCTCCCAAGTACTAGGATTACAAGTGTGTGTCACCATGCCTGGCTTTTTTTTTTTTTTAATTTCTTCTGATAGATCTTGTGAACTGTAAAACATAAGAAGCCAGAGAGAGCAGGTTTCAGACCTTTGCTTAGCCCCTTGCTTGGCCAAGTTACTTATTTAAGCCTTAGTTTTATAATCTGTAGAATGGGATAGTAACTACTACCTCAAAAGGTTGTTGTGAGATTTAAAAGAGGTTAAGTCTATAAGTGAGCCACCAGAGAGAGGGGTAGGTATTGTATGCATAGAAGAATTTGCTCTTTTCATAGATATTTTCTCCTTATGTTATTTTAATTTTAGTAACAGCAACAACAAAAGCAAATTTGCCATTTGGGAGGCCCAGGGTTCTACAGAACATGGATAACTGTCTCCTTTACCAAGAAGAATACATCAGTGGATTTGGAGGACGCATGAGGATGCCTCTGTGGAGCTCATACACAGTTTCCAAGCCGGTAAGCTCCTGCATCCACTGGCCCATGCAGGCTGGAAAAAGTCTGCAATTCTTTAATGTTCTATGCTTTGGATTTTGTTTTATACCCGAGGTCACAACAGAGAATTCACTTGCCTGTAGCTTGTAAGAAGATGCTCCAGGCACTACATGAAGGTCTGTCTATAAACTGCTGTGTGGATGCAAAAGAGGAACGTATTGTTTTGCTTGGAGAAATCAGAGAGTTTTATAGTTTTCCCGTTGGTAAGGCAGGTAGAAAGCATCTCAAACTGAAGCCGCAGGAAACACAGAGATGCATCATTCATTGGGTAGTTCTCAAGTACACGACAGGTGCACAAAGGTGATGGTAATTAGATCCTAAAGGACTTTATATTTTTAAAACTTATATAGCAAGTATTTTAGTATCTGCTGTGTGCTACAGAAGGCATAAAGAGTGCAATGTGAATAAGTATAATCCTCCCCTAAAAAATCTAGCATGTTAGTAAGTTGGATTGAACTTACATGTACAGATGTGTTATGGCACAGGTCTGTCCAGACTGAGGGTGGGAATCCATTTATTTCACTTCTTTTCCCTCCTGATTATCTGCAAACTCCCTTTCACTAAATGGTGCCAGGGCATCTGACTATCCCTTGGGAAGAAAACACTACATTGTACACAAAATTAAATTAATTAGGCTTATAGACCTAATGGTTAGTAGGCTTAAGACCTAAATCCATGTTTTTCTTTGTGCATCTTTATGACCTTGGGATAGAGAAGTTTTTCCTAGATCAGTGACAATAATAACAACAATATTACAGAGGAAATTAATTTGACTAATTTAACTTTAATGTGTGACAAAAAGTCACAGTTATGGATGGGACAATGTATTTGCATTGCATATAAGAAACAAGTGATGACTCTCCAGAATAGTAATTAGGATCTGGAATAGGGAATAAATTTCTACAAATGAACAAAAGAATGGCAATTATTGTTAATATAATATAATGGACAAAAGATACGAGCCAAGCAACTCAACCACATTAGCAATCGAAAAGATGTAAATTAAAGCAAAGCCCAAAGTTTGCTCCAAGTTAGTCCAAACATCTTTCAGGGCAGGGGATGGTTTTGGTTACAGTATCCCAAGGACAATAGAACTGCACAGTCAATCCATACTGAATGAAAGGCACTGGATAAATGAGTCCTAACCATCAGTGTGTGTGTGTGTGTGTGTGTGTGTGTGTGTGTGTGTGTGTGTGCTACTGGGAATGAAACCTGGAACCCAGGAGCATTCTACCTCTGAGATAAGTCCCCAGCCCTATTTTTATTCTTTATTTTGGAACAGGAGCTCCCTAAGTTGCAGAGGGCCTCACTAAGTAGTTGAGGCTGGCCACAAACCTGCTATTCTCCTGTCTCAGCCTCCCAAGTACTGGGATAACAAGTGTGCCCCACCACGCCTGGCTTTGAACATCATCTTAAAAGATTTTTAAAGACAAAGATGTACTTCCAACCAGAAGTTGGTTTGTACAGAAAAGAATAGTATTTCACATGCAGAGACCGATGACAGACTAGCTATTACAATTCTTGCTAAGGGTACCACCTCTTTAATGAAAACGAAGTAGTTGGTTGTGTTTAGTTTACCTACCCTTCTTGTTCCAATTCAAGAATTTTGGAGACAAATAAGCATATTTACCACTACTAATTAAAGCCATGTGTGTTCTGCAAGCCAGCTCTGCTGCTGACAATAGTTCAAGTGTAGTCATTGGTAGCAGAGCACTAAGTTGCTTGTTTCCCTAGTGTGGATAAACATTGTAAAACAGTTACCTGAGGTGCACAATGTTCAGTTGTCTGTGATTTTCTTCAAAATTCTTGAAAATAATTTCTATTTTCTTTTTGTTTTTGAGTGGGATGATGTAAGCATATTCAAGGTTAGTCTTTATTATTATTGTCTTGTCTATTTTGTAAGTTCCAGACAGGTAATAGGACTTATGTGGAATTAAAGTGAGTTTTATGTTTTTAATACTTTCCTCTGCTGTCTTGCATTCCTGAATTTATATGAGCTTTGGCGGAAACCAAAGGCAGAAGGATTCTAAGTGGGGTCAGACTAAGAGTTTAGTACAATTCTTCTTTGTTATTATTTTGAAACTAGCCTCTTTGTTATCAAAGGATCCTGTCCTTTCTCTGGTCCCACAGAACGACTTGTATAGTTCTTCCATGTGACAGGATGGAATTCTAGCAATTTTCTGCTTTCTAATTCAGAAATTACTCTGTTCATGTGTTGTGGTTCAAGAAAATTACATACAAGGTTGTTTTGAGATTCACATAAAAATGTTGTAAATCAGCTCTGTGTTTGAAAAATCAGACTTTAAATAAGCACTTTTTGGAACATGGGCTGAATTGGTCTGTGCCTTTAAGTTTTATGGAGTTTTTGTTTTTCTGTGGTTTTGGTGGGCTTTCTAATTTTTGCTGTTGTTATCTCAGAAGAGTTCCTAGGAGGTATTTGCGACTTGAAATCATGGTCCCACAACAACTGCTTCAAGACCAGTAGGGCTAGCCAGGCTCTGTGGATTTTGCTTTGGGGCCAGCTCAGCTCAGAAGGAAGATGTGAACAGTGTTTTTGTTGGTGGGCAAAAAAAAAAAAACAAACATATATATAACAAGAATTGTGATTGTTGTATAGAATAGATACTTCAGAAATTTAATATTAAGTCAAAAACAGAGAAGGAAAATCTAGTGTACTTTGAAAAATGCCTTTATCTATAGGCTACACATATAACTTTACCTCCTCTCCCTCTTCCCCCTGGAGTCTCTGTTTATCTATCTCATGTTACCCCTATTTCCAAAGAGCTCTCTAGCTTTCACATATAAAAGAAAACATACATCTACTTGTTTTTTTTTTGGGGGGGGGGACTGGGTCTACTTGCTTAATATGATAGTCTCGAGTTCCATTCATTTCCCTGCAAGGGGGGAGATTTTGTTCTTCTTTATGGCTGAGTAAAATTCCATTGTGTGTCTAAGCCAAAATTTTGTGATCCATTCATTTGTTGATGGGTACCTATGCTGGTTCCATAATTTAGCTATTGTAAATTGTGCTGCTATGAACACGGATATGCAAATATTAAAACATTCGGCTGTTGCTGGGTCATATGGTGGTTCCATTCCAAGTCTTCTGAGAAACCTTCACACTGATCTCCATGGTGACTGTACTAGTTTTTAGTCCCACTAAAAGAGTATAATAGCAGAAATGATGCTATGAATGTATAAAAAAACTACCAATTCCAATATCAAAGACATGTGTTGGGGAGGGGGAGGGAGAGAGGAGGGACTGGGTGAGAAGGGCATCAAGAACTATGTGCATGTGTTTCTCTGACACTTGGTACCTCAATATAATGTAAAAGTGACAATGCACCAGATAAGAAAGAAAGAAAGAAAGAAAGAATATACATATTAATACAATATCCTACATATAATACATAATATAGGCAGATGTCTCCCATGTCATTGAGTCATTAGTGTGTGTGTGTGTGGTACTGGAATTGAACCCGGGAGCATTCTGCATCTGAGTTACACTCCCAGTCCTATTTTTAAATTATTTTATTTATTTATTTATTCATTTATTTATTGCAGGTCTGGGGATGGAACCCAGGGGCATTTGACTTCCGAGCTACACCCCCTGCCCAATGTTTTATTCTTTATTTTGAAACAGGGTCTCACTGAATTGCAGAGGGACTCACTAAGTAGCTGAGGCTGTCTGTGAACCACGATCCTCTGGTCTCAACCTCCCAAATTCTGGGATTACAAGCATGCACCACCATGTCCGTTTTTTATTTATTTATTTTATTAATTAATTTATTTAGTTAGCTATTCTTTTGTGGCACTGGGGATGGAACTCTTCCACCTCCGGGCTACACTCCTAGAACTTTTTTTATATTTTATTTGGAAACAGGGTCTCTTAAGCCAGAGAGGCTGTCTTTGAACCTGCGTGATCCTCCTGTCTCCACCTCCCAAGCGTGGGGATTACAAGTGTGTGCCACCATGCCCGGCTTAATTTTTTTTTTTTAAAAAACAGGGTCTTGCTAGGTTTCTGAGAATCTCACTACTTGCTGAGGCTGTCCTTGAACTGGCACTGGCTATCCTCCTGTCTCGGCCTCCCAAGTTTTGAGATTAGAAGTGTGTACCACCACACCTGCCAGAGTCATTTAATTTTTAAAGCCTTTTTCAGTTTCTAAATATCATTGCTGATCTTACTAATTATGACCTTATCATGTTTTATAAATCTAAAAACTAGGGGCATTATTATGTATGAGAAAGAATTTTTTTAAGATGAGAAGTCACTGTGGGAAGAAACTCATATAACCAGAAAAACTAAAGTAATATAGTTATGCCAGGCATGGTGGCACACACTTGTAATTCCATTATTTGAGAGGCTGAGACAGGAGAATTGCAGGTTTGAAGCCATCCTTGACAACTTATTGAGGCCCTCCACAACCTATTGAGACCCTGTTTCCAAATAAGAAATAAAATCGGGCCAGGCTGGGGGTTTAGCTCAGAGGGAGAATGCCTCTGGGCTCAATCCCCAGAGCCACATACACAAAAAAGTATAATTATTATCTTTAACATAAGATAGTAACTTTTCAATCTTCAAATAAATGTCTTCGCTTTTATAACTTAGCTTTTTTAGTCTACACATAAGAAGCTCCTATTATTTCAGTAAAAATAATTTTCATCTGCTGTTCAAGTTCTGATTGTTTCCAGACCAAACAAGTAGAAGCACCTCACTTTCCCACCTATGTATTTTTTGTTTGTTTGTTTGTTTGTTTGGCAGTACTGGGGATGGAACGCAGGGGCATTCTACCTCCATGCTACATCCCCTAATTTTTATTCTTTATTTTGAAATAGGATCTCACTGAATTGCAAAGGGCCTCACTAAGTGGCTGAGGCTGGCCACGAACCACAATCCTCTGGTCTCAGCCTCCCAAATGCTAGGATTACAAGCGTGCGCCACCATGCCCGGCTCCTGCCTGTGTTTATAATCCACTTCTATTGAAAGACTTGATTGGTAGGAAGTTCAGATTTTATTTTAGTGTCTTTCTTGCTGAATTCTATTTATTGTTTGATTTGTTTTGTCTTTCTTTTCCTTTCCTCTGACTTCAGAAATTCCAGGGACTCTGAAAAGGGGTAGGAGTGAAGCCATGTGTGTGGCAGGTGTCTGTGGTACGGTGGTGTGGTGATAATGGTTCACCATGGCCTTTTCTCATGAGATGAAGGCTCAGGAAAGATGTGACCAAACCTCCCCTCCATTCTCCTAGAGGGTTGCCTTTTGAGTCATCTCACCTTTATAAAGGAGGTCATAGCCTGTCTTCTGAGTCTTAATGCATGTATTTGGGGATGCGAGTTCAAGTTTGATGTGTGAGAAATAAATCTCAAGATCCCCAGATAGCAAAAAATGTATAAGCAGGGCATGATGGTGCACACTTTTAATCCTAGTACTTGGGAGGCTGAGACAGGAGGATGGCAGGTTCACAGCCAGCCTCAGCTATTTAATGAGGCCCCTTGAAACTTAGTGAGACCCTGTTTCAAAATAAAGGATAAAAAAAATAGGGCTGGAGGTGTAGCTTGGAGGTAAAATATCCTTGGGTTCAATCCCCAGCACTACACACACACACACACACACACACACACACACACACACACACACACAAATGTACACCTTTTTTGTTTTTTTTACTTTCTGGCTACAGCTTTACTGGTGCATTTCTCTTAACCCAATGTGTATGCCACTTTGAGAAAATTATAAGCATTGAACACAACTTTTGTAGCTATTGCCTCAGTAAAAATTAAAATAAGCCTCTCTCAATGTTTTCATAATTTTAGCTGTTATAGACATTTCAGTTTCCTTACATTAGAGAAAAATGTTTCTATGGCTACATTTATGTATATTATATTTCTTCAAAAGAATCTTATTAAACATATGAGGCAGCCGGGTGTGGTGGTGCACACTTGTGATCCCCACGCTTGGGAGGCAGAGACAGGAGGATCGTGCAGCCTCTCTGGCTTAAGAGACCCTGTTTCCAAATAAAAATATAAAATAGGTCTGGAAGTGTAGCCCAGAGGTAGAAGGGTTCCATCCCAAGTACCACACACACACACACAAAAAAAAAAAAAAAAAAACCCCAGGAAGAGAAGATGCATTTTGAGACTATGTCAAAATGTTTTAATTCTGTCTATATACTGAGTTGGGGGTTTAGCTGGCTTTAGAATTTTAGAGATAATTTTTCTTAAAAATTAATAGGACATTAGATTCCTGGACTGATATTCTAACATGTTTCTATTAGCCCTAATTTTTACCTCTATTTGTCTTTAATTTCACTTTTTGAAACATATCTGCAATCTCTTCTCAAAATGTTATTAAGTATTCATATCTGCTGACATGTTTTAAACTCCAAGAGCTCTTTTATCTCTTCCCTTGCTTCTTACATTTTCTTTTTTTCTTTGTGAATGCTATAAATACTCTCATTTCTCCAAGAGTTTTCTTCTATTCTCTGTATTATCTTTTTTTTAATTTTTGGTTTTTCTTTCCCACTCTCCTCAAATGTTTAGTGGTCGGTGACTATCGGCTCATACTTTAAAGGTGAGGCGCTAAACTATAGCTGGAGCCTTCTGGCTCACAAGCTTTTATAGGTTCATTGGGAAGAGAACCAGCCATTTTGTTGTAGACTTCCAGCTTTAAGTATAGCTTTACTTTGGTGTTTGTTTGTTACCCAAAGAAAGGACACTACTAATTTAAACAGAGAGATGCACAATTTGCAGGCTACCTGGGGTTAATGAGACTGAGGAGAGACTTAATCATTCAGTACATAGTTTCACTTAACATTATTTTCAATATGGCATCTACTTTTTGCTTTGCCCTGTATCCTTTACTCTGGTCACCTCTCTTTTAAACTCTCAAAAGAGTAAACATTCCATGTGGCCGATTTTACCTGTATTCTTGTTTTCAATCCTACACACACCCTCTGCAAGATTCTATAATCTACCCTTCTGGGATTATACAGTAAGGAAATCCAATTCTTTGTGTTTTCCCCAATCATTGGTTCTTAGTAAGTATTTACCATTCTACTCAGTTAGATCACTGCTTATTCATCTGCTTTCCAACTTCTGAACATTTCTTGCCATCTCTTATGTGTCTTCATTATTACTGTCTTCTTCATGGGGTTTGAGAACAAAGTAAAGGTAAATGTAGTTGTTTAATTCGTTTAAGAAGTGGACTCAATTAATCAAAAATGTCTTCCAACTGGGCATTACAGTATGTAGCTCCTGCTGGGCTTTGCCTGGACCTCCCTTATCTTTAGCTCCCCCTGTCTTAGACCTCAGCATGGAGTCTCCTATCTATGACCATAACATGAAGCGTACGTTGCCATTTCCTTTGTAAACTGATCTCATATGGTTTATGGAACATAGACAATTTTTGCTTTCAGCACAATGCATTAAATAAAGGAACAATATTCTGTGTGTGTGTGTGTGTGTGTGTGTGTGTGTGTGTGTGTGTGGATTGAGGACTGAAAGCTGGGGCATTCTGAGCTACTTCCCCAGCCTACTCTATTTTTTGTTTTGAAACAGGATCTCACTAAGTTGCTGAGACTGGCCTAAGATGTGTGATCCTCCTATCTCAGCCTCCCAAGTACTGGGATTACAGGCATGTATCAGCTAGATATCCTAATTTAATTTTCTATTTTAATAAAGTATTTCAAGTTAAGAAAAATATCCATTGTGGGAAGTACAGGACATACAAATCAAAGTCTCTGAAAAATTAAATATTTTGGTGTTCACTTTCCCATGATTTGGGGGGTTGTTATTATTATTATGATTATTATGATTATTAGTATTTTGTGGTACTGGGGATAGAACCCAGGGGCATTGTACCTCGAGCTATACCCCCAGCCCTATTTTTTAGTCCTTTTTATGTTTGAAACAGGGTCTCACTGAGTTGCAAAGGGCCTCGCTAAGTAGCTGAGGCGATCCCTGAACAGTGATCCTCTGTTCTCTTCCTCCCGAATGCTGGAATTACAAGTGTGAGCCACCATGCCTGGCTCCCCAGTGTTATATTATAATCAAAATATAATGACCATGCATTTACATTATCTTACATACTGACTTTATGCAGCACACTTACAGGATAACTCCCATTAATTATTGTACTAGTCTTTAAGGTTACAAAGAAAATTATTTAAAGAAAATTATTCCTCTATTTCCCAATGAATGAAGCATAGCTACAAATTTATCTAAATCCAGAAACAAATGTTTAGTCAACTATATGTTCTTTGAATTAGTCTTAGGCTGGTTAGAAATTCTTGCCCAGCTAAAGAATAATATAGTTATGTTGTGTTTATTTATTTATTTTTGTGGTACTGGAGAATAAACCCAGGCACATTCTACCTCTGAGCTATACTCCCAGCCCTGTTTTATTTTATTACTTGGAAACAGCATCTCACTAGGCTGATGAGCGCCTCACTATTTGCTGAGGCTATCTTCAAACCGAAATCATCCTGTCTCAGCCTCCCAACTACTGGGATTACAGGTTTATACCACCACACCCACGTTTTCATGTATATTTCTAAAATAAATTGTTGATGTTTTGTTTTCAAGTACAGCATACATCACCTTTTAGAAAGCTAGATCCTGGAAAGGATTTTGGTTTTTAGCAATGCTCCCCTTATTCCTCCATTTCCAATTCAGGTTTTACTTTGCAAATATTTCTTTCCAAGGCGTGTTTGATTTGCCCTCCCAGTGTCCTCTAGCCGGAAGGGAACCACAGAAGAAAACATTGGTGAAGACATCCATTTTCATTGCTTGCGTAGACCTGATTCACTAAGAAAATAGGAAGAGGTTAAATGAAAAAACACCGAAGGGAAGTTACAAACCGTAGAAGGCAGCGGGCGAGCCACAGCCGTGGGCGTAATTTTTTTTTCCTTTTCTCTTTCAACAGGGAGACACTTCGCCTCTTCCTCCTCCCACCGTCGCAGACTGTCTGCGGGCTGATGTCAGGGTTATTGCTGTTGAGGGCGAAACATGTTCCTTCTATTTTGCAGACAAGAATATCACCTACGGCTTCCTCTATCCTCCTGGTTAGTAGAACTCTTTTTTAGAGCAATAGCTTAGAAAGCCCTCATCAGCTGGATGTGGCTATGCGCCTTAAACATATACTTTCCACCAGAACGACCTGCTTGGGCTAAACCAGCTGCCCAAGAGGCTTGCAGTAGTTGTGGGCTGGCCTGCCAGGGGCAGAACAGCAGCTCTCATAAAGACTAATAAATTTTGCACTTGGAACCGTGCATCAGCTTTAATCTAGCCCAGATGTTTAGAGAGGTCGGCAGGTTTAAGTTTAATTTTAAAACAAGAGTCTTTGGAGAAGGACACAAGCATCTAAAAAATACATTTATCCTGGCTTCTGCCCAGGCGAAGGTCTCAGAACACAGCTGTTTCTGTGAAAAGAGATCAGGCTGGAATTCTGGCCTATCATTCATGCTGTGTGTTCAGCAGTTTTGAACTGTGGGTTAAACAGCCAAATGACCTTTAAGGTCTCCCTCCCTCCTTTCCTCCCTCCTCTTCCTTCCTTCCTTCCTTCCTTCCTTCCTTCCTTCCTTCCTTCCTTCCTTCCTTCCTTCCTTTCTTTTCCTCTCTCTCTCTCCCTCTCTCTCTCCCTCTCTCTCTCTCTTCTCTCTCTCTCCTCTCTCTCTCCTCTGTCTCCCTCTCTCTTCTCTCTCTCTTCTCTCTCTCTCTCTTCTCTCTCTCTCTCCTCTCTCCTCTCTCTCTCTGAAAAGATCTTTCTCGGGATCATACAAAAGCCAATTCTAAAACTCTCTTCCCTGTTCAGAAAAAAAGTCATTTTTCATAAGATTTTCAATGTGTTCAGCTTCTGGGAATGGGTTTACTCCTGATATGAGGCCTTATTTATCTTTTTTCCTTGAAGCCATGACTGGAGGTGGTAAATTTAGAGGTTTATAAGTTAGAGAATCTGAGATTTATACTGGAGAAAAAAGGCTCAATGAAAACAAGTACTGATATATAAATATATGATAGTTTCACCTAAAAAAATAGAAAAAAAAATATTCTTTGGTAAGAAAGAAAGTAAAAAGAAATATTGAAATGTTATCTTTAAGTCATCAAAAGCTTGGTATCAGACAAATGAAACTGTTATGTGAGATTATCATTTTTAATTTTGGATAAATTGCTATAATGCTAGATGTCAACCACTAAGCCAAGCATGGGAGGGAGGGATGGGGAGAGAGTGGGGTGGGGATCGGGTGGAAAGTTTGTATCCCACTATGATGTATGAATACAGTGCACCAATAAAAAAAAAAAAGAAAACAAGTACTGTACCCATTTCAAGTCTCTCGACACTGAATGAGGGCAAATAAACTAATATATTTTATTTAAGTGTCTAGATATAATTAGGCTACCTAATTTATGTGAATTCTAGGATACAGCTTTAGATGTTGTAATATTTTATTAATAAAAATGTTTAAATTGGCATAAAAATATACCCATTAAGCTGAGATATTGGTTAATATTTAAGTATTTGCCATGACAAATGAAATTAATTAAATGAGTTGTTTCAAAAAACATTAAGAATGAAATGAAGCCTACTTTTAACTTTCTACTAAAATTTCTAGTTTTTAGAAATAAAAATTCTATCATAAGTGAATCCTTATTTTTCTCTGAAACAGAAGTTATGCTGGGTTTCGTTGCTTTTCCAACTTTTAGGGCTTTCTATAAAAAGTAGAAAAGGCCTGTGGGTTTCAGAGAACTGCATACACTATGTGAAATCATTTGATTTGCTTTGCTTTTAGTGCCTACCCAGTGACCCCCCATTTTAGTTATAGTTAAGACCCAAATCTAGTTTAAATACAAAAAGCATTCTAATAGCTAGCTCATATAAGTGGAACGATGCACTTTCTGTGACTGACTGACTTGCTTAGCACAATGTCTGCAAGGTTCATCCATGTTATCAAATATTGAAGAATCCAAAACAGTCACTTGTCTAGAAATGAAGATTGAAATGGTAGTTGTCAGGGCCTGGGGGAGGGGCATGCAAGGAGTTATTAATGAATAGTCATAAAGTTTCAGTTGTACAAAATAAATAAGCCCTAGAGATCTGCTAATTGCACCTTATTAAGGTTTGGATGTGATCTGTCCTCCAGGTACAGGGATATGCGGGTGCTTGGTCCTCATTGTAGGGATATGAGTAGGTGGTGGGACCTTGAAGAGATGGGTATGTAGTGCAAAGTATCAGGTCATTTGGAGTGCTGCCCTCAGAGGGAGTAATGCTGGTCTCAGGGAATGCATTCTCATAGGAGTGAGTTATGCAAACAGCAAGCCTGGCCCCTCCATGGTCTCCAGTCTCTTGCTTATCATGTGGTCTCCTCTTTACATGACCATTTCCCTTTCTGCTTCTTCACCATGTTATAACCCAGCCAATAGGTCCCACACTAGAGGCCAAATAGAGAAGGGTACCCTGTCTTAGACTTCTAAACTTATAAACCTCTTTTCTTGATAAGTATTCAGCATCAGGTATTTTCCTATTGCAACAGAAAACATACTAACACATACTTAAAGTCAACAATTCTGAGTCAGCCATGATGGTGCACACTTGTAATCCCACTACTTAGGAGGCTGAGACAGGAGGATCACAGATGCTTAGTGAGGGCTTCCACAACTTATTGAGACCTTATTTCAAAATAAAGGATAAAATATAGGGCCAGGGGTATAGCTCAGAGGTAGAATACCCATTATCGCAAAAAAGAGGGAAATAAAAAGTTATCAGTGCTGTAGTCTACGCTAAAAAATTGTTAACAAGGTAGACATATTACCAGAAGAAAGGTATAAGTTAGTGTTCTTACCAAAATAAAACTTTAAAAATATTAGAAGCATTATATTATAATATTATAATGCCTATTAAGCATTTATAGGCTTGCAACTTTTTCTTTTATGTTTTGATACTGGGAATTGAACTCAAGATATTCTCCCTTTGAGATTATACCTCCAGACCTATTTTATTTTTATTTTGAGACAGGATCTTGGTAGATTGATGAGAGTCTCACTACTTGCTGAGGCTAGCCTTGAACCTGTGATCCTGCTATCTCAGACTCTCATGTATTGGGCTTACAGGCGTGTGCCACGATGCTCGACTTGCAGCATTTACTTGTCACAGTAGTTCAATGAGATAGATGCCTTGAGACAAAAGAAGCGCAGAGGAACTCAGCACTTTGCCCAGGCAGTGAGGCTGGTGAGCCGCAGGGCTAGGGTCCCAACCTCAGCTTGTGAGCCACGGAGTTAGGGTCCCAACCTCAGCGGCTTTCATGTCACCGTCACTTATACTGTGCTGGTCGGCACGTCCTTGGTTTCCAGAGCCAATCATCTGTGCTCTCCCCACCATTAGTCTCCATTGGGTACAAAACTATTTTCTTAAGAAAATTTTCTTTTGGAGGAGCTATTTAGGAGAGCATTATTATTTTGTGCACAATCAATAACAAGACATTTATATCTGGCATTCTCTTTGCTTCCTTGAGCTACAGTAACCGATTCCTGAAAACTGTGTACTTAAAATAACAAAACTACATATCCTCTCAAAGTGCTAGTAGGTGGAAATCTAAGCTCAGGCCTTAGCTGGGTGTGGTGGCGCACGCTTGTATTACCCGTGCTCGGGAGGCGAGACAGGAGGATCATGCAGGTTCGAAGCCAGCCATGCTGGCTTAAGAGACCCTGTTTCCAAATAAAAATATAAAAATAGGTCTGGGAGTGTAGCCCGGAGGTAGAAGGGCTTCCAGGAACTCCAGTACCACCACCAAAAAAAAAAAAAAAAACCCCTCAGGTCTTGACATTCTCTCTTTGAAGGCTTTGTGGGAGAACCCTTTGCTTCTTCTAGCTCCTGGTGGCTCCAGGCATTGTTTGGCTTTTAGCTGTATCACTTTAATTACCTCTTCCATCTGGCCTTCTCCCCAGTGTACTTTCTCCTCTCAGAACTGCCTCTCCACTGGGCATGGTGGCACAGAGAGGAGGATCACAGGTTCAAAGCCAGTCTCAACAACTTAGTGAGGCTCTCAGCAACCTAGCAAGAACCTGTTCCAAATTAAAAAACAATATACGGCTGGGGGAGTAGATCAGAGGTAGAATGCCAGTGAGTTCAATCACCAGCATCAAACAAACAACAACAGTAACAACAAAAAGAAAAACATCCCCATCATAAAGACACCAGTCATTGGATTTAGAGCCCATCTTAAACCCACAATAATCTCATCTAGGATCCTTAATTACATCTGCAAAGACTTTATCTCCAAATAAGTGTACCTTCACAGATGTAAGGGTTGAGACCAGACATAGCTTTCGGAGAGTCACAATTCAACCTACTGCAGCTATAAAATATGTGAAACCACCTGCATTGTTGTTCTGACTATTAATACATTCTTAACAATATATAAGAATAATAGGTACTATGTTATATTTTCTCTTATATCTAGATTTAATAGAATACATTTATTTTGCAGCAAACAATAAAACTGACAAAAGTCAATATGATGCCTTAATTACAAGTAATTTGGTCCCTATGTATGAAGCATTCAAACGTAAGTATTAGTTAGATTACTTACCTTAAAATACCTAAATGACTTCCTGAATTTCCAAGCTAAAACCTATATTTTATTGCAGTTTATTACAGAGCCATTCTCTTCTGATGTTCTAAATATAACTGCAAATGGATCCCTAACATAGTTTTATTTTCAACTTATTTTTACTCAGAGTGAGTTGTTGTTAGAGTTCTCAAAATTTGTTTTTAACTATTAACTATTCACAAAACTAAATTTTACTAACTCTCACCATAAGTAAATGAAAGGTAAATGTTTGTCCCCAAAATAACAATTAGTAAGGTAGCAGGTGTGTTCTGACTCTTTTTAAGACTCATTATCTCCAAAGCAACTTGGCCCTGGGAAAGAATTTAGAGATATATTTAACTGTAATTTAAAGACTGCAACTATAGCAACAAAATCTACCATCAACATAGCTGTTTACTTTGGTTGAGTGGACTACTTTGTGGAGTTACCCACCATAACTGATAATTATTAAAGTAAAACTTGATGCTATTTAAGTGTACCTGTCAATAATATAAAAAATGATTTTTAATACCTCATTCTTTTATTCTTAGAAATGTGGGACTACTTCCATCGTGTTGTTCTTATAAAATATGCTTTTGAAAGGAATGGAGTAAATGTGGTCAGTGGACCAATATTTGATTATAATTATGATGGCCATTTTGATAATCCAAATGAAACTATGAAGTAAGTACTTTGGTTTTTCTTTTTGGTACTGAGCATTAAACCAATGGTGTCATACAAGCTCTACCAGTGCTCTGCCACCGCACTACATCCCTACCTTTTTTAATTTTATTTTTGAGTCAAGGTTTCACTAAGTTACGCAGACTGCCTTCAAACTTGCATGTCGACTATACAATCTGTACTGGCTGATTGAAGTAAAAGAAATGAATGTTCAAATGTTGTTCTTTCCATCTATTACTTTCTTGCACTGTGTTTGTACCTTAGCATTTATGTAAACTTATATAAAGACATGTATAATCTTTCAAAGCAAAAGTATAATAACATCAAATCTTCTCAATTATGTTTTTAGTTACGTAGCCAGCACCGGTGTGCCCATTCCAACACACTACTTTGTGCTGCTGACAAGTTGTAACGACAGTAACTACACACCCAGTGACTGTCCTGAGCATCTAGACGTCCTGCCGTTCATCATCCCTCACCGGCCCACCAACGTGGAGAGCTGTGCAGTGAGTATGCCTGAGGGGCGTCCTGGGACCTGAAGTGAGGATTAGCCAGAGCTCCTAATTCATCCAAGTGGCTTTGTCTAATATATATATTTAAGTGCTTCATGGGTAGAGTTGTAATAAAACGGGCCTCATTTTCTAGCTTTCCTCTAGTCGATCAGTCTTTATGTAATTAAATATCAGATGTGTCTGCATATGTGAACATGTATTTATATTTGCATGCCTTGCCTAGTTTATTTACATACATCTTATTCATGCCCACCAAGGTAAGGATGATGTCATTAATATCTTATTCTGTACACAAATCTGAGAATTCTATCCTAAGGTTGTACCTAAGTTATTGTTTCTTGAATGCATAAGAATTCTATCAATTTGAAGCACAATGAATGAGATTAACTTTACACAGACACACACACGAAAAATAAGTGAGTCCAACTAGCCTTTTTTGTTTCAACATTAGTCTACCTCAGAATGTGAGGGGATCAGGCAAATTCTGTGTAGTCACCAGTTTGATGTGTGTTCTTCATAGAAAAAAAACATACATCCTGGAAGTTGGATTAAGTTTAGGTCCTTCCAGAACTGTATTGAATCACTGTTAAGTACACTGTATCATGATTAAAAACATTTGGAATGCACAAAGGAGGAATATATTATTCTCACTCTTCATATACAACTTTGATATATAAATGAGACTGGCAAATAAATGGGCCAGTCAATAACACAAGAATTATTTAAAAATTAAAAATTAAGACAGGTCACAAAGATGGGTTCAGTAATAAACACTATTAAAAGTACTTAGTATGTGGAATGAAAAAACACCTTTGGCTGGAATGACCAGTAAAAGTTGCATAACATGAGGTGGGCAGAATTTGAATAAGTTAATACTAGGAATAGTATGTGAAGAATGGAGAGGAATTGGTAACTGATAGGATTTAAGAGCCAAAGGAGAAAGGAAACCTCAAGGTGAATCCAAGATTTAAAAATATAATTAGGGAAAATGCAAAAAGAGGAATAAGAACTTTTTGGTAGGTAGGTTAAGTGGAAGTGGGTGTTCCCACAGAAAGTCCTGCTTGCTAGAGAGTAGAAGTGAGTGCTTGCGGTCTAGGCCAGGTTGAGATTCATGCACTTTCTTTTGTGTGTTCAGCAATATGAGAACATTCACTATTCGACATTGTAGGACACTATGGGGGAGATAGTTGCTCTTAGAAGCCTGATAAAAGAGAAGAAGGCAGAGATAAGTAGCACAAAAGAGGGGTCAGATAAATGACGGTAGAATTTCAAAGGAGACTACTTTTTGGTAGGGAAGGTGATGTTTTAGGTGGGTCATGGGTCATGCAGTTAGCACTTGACTGGGGTGTTTAAGTAGTCTCTCAGTGGCTAGAGATGGAGGGCAAATGTTAGAAGCTGAATTGTGGGTTACCTGTCGTCCTAAGATAAGAAAGAAAAATTTCTAAACAAGAAACTACCAGGAGTTGTTGAGTTGAATCTCTTCTTTCTTTTTCTATCAGCATTTTATTTAGTTAAGACAAAGGTAAGCTGCCAATCTTCCCTTCCTTTTCCAAAATCAGACATTGATAACTGATACAGTGAGGATCTCTTTAGCACAGAATCGGTGTTCAATAGTTCTTTATACAGATGCTCTAGGGGGCAATTAATATGGGTATGCAAAGATGAAATTGGTCTAGAATCTTATGACATTTTATCAGAACATTATTATTATTATTATTATTATTATTATTATTATTAGTGGTGGTGGTACTTGAGATTGAATCTAGGAGCATTCTCTGAGCTACATCTTCAGCCCTTTTTATTTTGAAACAGGATCTCAGTAAGTTGCTAAGGCTGGTCTTGAAACTGATCCTCCTTTCTCAACCTCTCAAGGACTGGGATTATAGGTATGCAGCACCATGTCCAGCTTATCAGGACTCTTGAAAATGACTCTTAAGTAGCTTTGCTTTCTCCCACTTCCTCCCCTTCTCCTGTGAGTAACCATTACCAGGTTACTCATCTTAAAATTTATTTTTTGGTTATGTCAGACTCCCTTACTGCCAAACACTAGATTATCTATACTGAGTAAAAGAACCAAACAAACAAAAACTTTGCAGCCTGAAGCTGTCTCTTCACAATTTTTTTTCAGCTGCTATGAGGAAAGCCCATGTTCAGGCCAGAGGGAGTCCTTGAAATGACTTGTACACATCTTGAGTTCCTCAACCTTAGACCTTACTACTGTTGCCCATTTTTTGTGGGGGGATCTCTAGAATTCCTTTCTTTTTCATTTGCTAAAATTTCTACCTGCACTCTAAGGTAATGTGCAAATCATATGAAGCCTCCCCTGATCATCCGAAGTGGAAAGGATCGCCCTCAAATTAATAGGGCACCATCTCTTTGGAACAGACTTCATCACAGATGAACTGGATCTTATCTAAAATTTTTGAGGGCAATACAGTATATTAATTAATGATATGGCATCCATAAAGACAAATATGAAATCTAGTGTAATGAATATGAAACTTGTACCAAACTGCAGCTCTCTGAGAGATTCTGAAGTTAGTAAGATGTGGCCATTAATTAGTTATGGGGGAAGGATGGCAGGATGAGAGGGAGTCAAAGGTACCTGAAAAATTAAGCATGAGTGGCCAGGAGATATATGAAAATCAGTTGTTTGGGGAAGGATGAATTTGGTATTGGTGGTTTCCAGTTTCAGACTAGCTGAATATTTAAGAAGACACAAGAGAAACTGTACAGAATGAATTCAAATGTGTGGGTTTAGGAGTTAGACATAACAGGTTCAGTTAGTGGCTTGGTCTCTTTGAGTAAATAACTTAATATTACTTTCCTCAGTTGTTATAAATAATTATTTAAACATTCATCTCTGCTAATGAAGTCATTGTGATGATTAAGATAATTCATATAAAACCCTTAGAGTTCTTGATATGTAGTAAATTAATGGTGGCCCTCATCTTATGATGGAGTTACATCCTAAAGTCAACATAAAGTGAAATCAGAAAAAATAAAAATAAAAAATAAAAGTAAAAAATAAAAAGTGAAATCAGATCCTGTATAATCATATTACTAAGTTACCAGATCCTGTATAATCAGATTATCAAGTATAGTAGTTACACAAAGTATTCCTTACTGAGTCCAAACCAGCCAATATTTCCACTGGCATCAGAACAGGTAATGATGCTTTAAGCATCTGATGAAATCGTTTGCATGCGTTGAGAGTCACCTTGTATGGAAACTTTAAAAAATTCCAATCAGTTCACAAAGATATTCTCTCTAAAAGAGATATGAGGGGATTGAGCCTATTTGTGGGAATGGAAGATTCTCAATCCCCCTCACACTTAATCTAGTGAGCTAGATTCATATTTCCTCATTTATTTTTATGTATCTATTCCTTCTATCTTTCTCCTCTTCCCTTTTCCCTTTTTCTTTTTCCCTTCAACTTCTTATAGTTAATTCTTGTTAGATAAATGAGAATGTAGTCATAAGTCCAAGTGACTATTATTCTCACAAATTACTCAGCAGATACTGGAAAATTACAGGCATGGGATTTAGAAAAGAAATTGGAAAAGATGTAGATTTGCATTAAATTAAGGGAATAAAATAAAATTACCAGTAGGAAGAAAGTGAAAAGAAGAGATCTTAAATTCAAATGGGGAAAATATCTGTACTTCTAAAATAGAAAGAAAGCAGAGTCCAGTAGGAAACAGATGTCCTCAGGCAAGGAACAGGAGAGCTATGGAAGGCAAAGGAGGGACTTTGTGAAGCACAGGCTGATCAGCCAAATAAAAGTCTGCAGACACCACTCAATGAGGTCATTCTTGATATAGTGTTTCCCTTGGGGTGACAATAGCAACACCCAGACCAAGTGTTAAGGAGAGAGAATGAAGAAGTGGCTGTGGAGGGGAAATACTAAAACAGATGTGCCTCAAAAAACAAATGAAATGAGATGTATTTTGGGGGTTATGCAATTCTATTTACATAATAGGGCTAGGGTATAGTAATATATATTATACGTAACCAAAGCATATGCTTAACTGTAGCTCATAAAAACTGTTTATATGCAAGGCTTCTGTTCTCTTGGGGTGCCTTGTACACTAGAGAGCTGCACACTGGTGGCTTGTGTTCAGATTAGTGGGTACAGATGACTTACCTGGTGTTAAAACTTGAGTGTTACCTCTGTATACATATAGTTATGTAGGGCACTTTACAGCCACTTTAATTCCAATTTTAAAAGGGGGAAAACTATCAGATGTCCAGTAAACATTTAGTTGGACTAAAAATACATAAGCCAGGAGAGGGAGAGTCATATGGAGAAAATATTATGAGGGAAAGTGATCAGAAATATTAAATGCTGCTAAAATGTAAAATAGGAAAGAAAGACTTAGTGTTAGATTCCCACTGGGAGACTGAGCTCAGGTTATCACACTGTACATTTTTTTAACAAATTGATTTGCATTATGAATCTCACACAAAACATGCTTTAGTGATTAGGAACACAGAGTGACTTCCTCTTACATCCGACTCAGAGCAGCTGCCTGCTTTGAGCTCGCACACTGAAAACATGAGCAGACCACTGTACTGCAATAAAATGAGAATAACATGCTCATTTAATCGAACAAATGTCAAAACCTTGCTTTGTGAAAATTGAACTAAAAATTAACAATATCATGTAAATATTAGAGAATAGAGAATAAAGGATGCCACAGAAATCCAGGGCTCTAAATTGTGGCAATAATTTCATTTATTTATTTATTTATTATTTATTTATTTATTTTTGGTACTTGGGATGGTACTTTGGTACCATAGGCATTCTATCTTCAAGCTACACTCCCAGCCCTAATTTATTCTTTTTTTATTTACTTTTTTTTTTCCCATGGAACTAGGAATTGAATCTAGGGGCATTCTACCTCTGAGCTACACCAGCCCTATTTTTTATTCTTAACTTTGAAACGGTATCTCACTAAGTTGTGGACAGCCTCACTAAGTAGCTGAGGCTGGCTGCAAACCTGTGATCCTACTGTTTCAGCCTCCCAAGTACTGGGATTACAAGTGTGCACCACCACACTGGCTAATTCTTTCATTTATTGATTGATTGATTGATTTTATATTTTTTGTGGTGCTGGGGATGGAACCCAGGTGCATTCTACCTCCAAGATATTCTTCATTATTAATTTTAAAATAGGGTCTCACTGAGTTGCAGAGGGCCTCACTAAGTAGCTGAGCCTGGCCACGAACCATGATCCTCCTGTCTCAGCCTCCCAAATGCTGGGATTATTTTTAAACAGGGTCTCACAAAGTTGCAGAGGGCCTCAGTAAATTGCTGAGACTTGCCACAAACCTTGATCCTCCTATCTCAGCCTCCCAAGTACTGGGATTACAAGCCACCATGCCCAGCAGAACTAAATTTTTAAATAGTAAAAACTTGCCAGAAGTCAAATGGGCTGGGTATTTTAGCACAAGCCTGCAATTCCAGTCTTTGGGAGGCTTAGGCTGGAGGATTGCAGGTTCCAGTGCAGCTTCAGCAGCACTGAAGCAGCTTTATGAGACTCTCAGAAACCTAGTGAGACCCTGTTTAGAAAAAGAAATATCTGGGGAAGTGGGAGTGTAGCTCAGTAGTAAAATGCATCTGGACCGTACCCCCCCCCCAAAAAAAAAACCCAACAAGTTAAATGGCCAAGAAACAACTAAAAATATAGTTAGCTATAACAATATTCACGATAATAGGGCTCAGCATGGTATGACATACCTGTAATCCCAGTACTGGGGAGGCTGAAATAGGAGGATCGCAGGAGAGCCTATTTCAAAATTTAAAAGAATATTTCAAATTTTTAAAGAAAATAAAAAGCATAGGGAGTATAGCTCAGTGGTAGAATGCCCCTGGGTTCAACTCCTAGTACTTAAATAAATATCAGTATGTTTTTCTATACTGGGGATTGAATCCTGGGCCATTTTATTTCCAAGCTATACCCCAACCCTATTTTATTCTATTTTGAAACACGGTCTCACTAAGTTGTGGAGGGCCCACTAAGTTGCTGAGGCTGTCCTTGATGAGTTGCTATCCACCTGTCTCAGCCTTCCAAGTATTGGGATTATAAGCATGAGCCACCAGGCCCAGCTAGCTCAATACCAACATTTTAACAGGCATAAAACTCTATTTCACATCCATGACTTGACAAAGATGTGGGGACACGAAGATTATCTTCCACTGCTTCCATTGAGAGTAAATTGGCATGAACATTTTGAGGAGTGCCATTTGGTAAAATTAAAATTGCATGTACTCTATGACCCAGCAATTTCTTTTATGTATCCTAGAAACTCATGCTCTTAAATAGTCCAAGTTATTCATTATAGTGTTATTTATAATAAAAAATACTTACCAGTATGGCAATGAAAAAATAAACTGGGCTACATTAAAAGAGAAACATAATACAAATTTGAGCTAAAACAAATGACCTAAGTAGATCTAGATATCACAAAGTAGATCTATAGATCACTATGGATAGATTATAAACGTAAAAGTGAATAAAAATAATTAGAAGATACCATTTATAATGTCACGTATATAAATCTGAAAACTCACAAAGCAGTACTACATATTATTTTGTAGTTGTTTACAATACAAATTTGTACCGATGTGCAGTAAAAGCTTAAGGAAACACGTTGGATTCGCGCCAACTCAGTAATGTGTAGCTTTCAATCGAGAACAGTTATCTACAACTGTTATATTTTAAAAACTTACATCTGAAGTAAATATGAAGATAGATAAATTTTACAACTTTGTGATAATCTATTTGCACTTCGTGTTTTATTCAAATTTAATTGTATCAAACCAGGTGTGGTGGCTCACACTGAGACAGGAAGATTGCAGGTCTGAGTCCAGCCTCAGCAACTTGGCTCGAGGCCCTCAACAAGTAGGTGAGGTCCTGCTTTAAAATAAAAAATAAAATAGAGCTAAGGGTGTAGTTCAGAGGTAGAACACCCCTGTATTCAGTCCCAATATCACACACACACACACACACACACACACACACACACACACACACATTAATTCCATCAAATAAAATTTAAGGCTATTAATTTTTTAAATAATTTTATTGTGAAATCGTTTCTTTTTTATTTATTTTATTGCTGGTACTAGGGGGTGGAACCCAGGGGCTTCCTTCCTCCAAGCGACACCCCTAGTGCTATTTTATAATTTATTTGGAAACAGAGTCTCACTAAGTAGCTGAGGCTGGCTTTGAACCTGTGTGATCCTCCTGTTTCAGCCTCCCAAGCATGAGCATTACAAGCGTGCGCCACCACGCCCGGCTGTATTTAAGGCTATTAAATTTTTTTAAAGGATGTCTTCTAAATAATAAAGTGAAAAATCACACACCGGAAAAAGCAGTCATTTGTTTCCTTTTTCAGGAAAATGAAGAAGACGGTCCTTGGATTGAAAGAAGATTTAAAGCACACATTGCTCGGGTCCGTGATATAGAACTTCTTACTGGTCTTGACTTTTATCAGGAGAAAGCACAGCCAGTCTCTGAAATTTTGCGACTGAAGACATATTTACCCATACCTGATGCTGATACAGAAGAAATTTGATCAAATGTAGGTGGTAGTTTCTGTTGAAAAATCATAAAATAAAGTTTTCTATTTTTCCTTAACTCCCCTAAATGTCACTTTGCATAATTCTCATTATCCTCTTCTTTTTTTTTTATTATGCCATTCATAGTCTTTGCCTTATATTTTTCTGCCCAGTTTCATCTAAACAAAAAAGAGAACAAGAGGAGCAGATATTACTTTGGAATTGAATCAGTTCTGCATCAGTTTTGTTATGAAGCACTTTACATTTAACAAGCAGGAAATACTTATTAAAATAAAAATGTAAAAAAAACTCATTCCATAATTTCACACGTAAAAACTGTCCCAACAGATGAGTTTGCACAACTGCATGAAAATAAAGATCCAAAATGTGGAATTTAAGTGAACAACAGGATACTGCTCCTCTCTAAAGAAAGAAGTGGTTCTGTGTATTGAACACATAAATATTGTTAAATGAAAAAAGTAGTAAAATAGAATGATCCATATGTTGTCATTTTTCAGGCATTGCAAAACTTTTGTTTTAATTAAAGATGAGATAGTAAGGAATTTTTTTTTTTTGTAGTACTGGGGTTCCTGGAAACCCTTCTACCTCCGGGCTACACTCCCAGACACCTATTTTTATATTTTTATTTGGAAACAGGGTATCTTAAACTAGAGAGGCTGGCTACGAACATGCGCGATCCTCCTGTCTCTGCCTCCCAAGCGCGGGGATTACAAGCGTGGCCATTACGCCCAGCCTACTTTTTATATTTTTATTTTGAAACACTTTATTTGGAAACATTTTATATTTTTATTTGAAGCCAGCGGAGACTGGCTTTGAACCTGCGCGATCCTCCTGTCTCAGCCTCCCAAGTGCAGGGATTATAAGTGTGCACCACCATGCCCAGTTGAGATAGTAAGGAATTTTAACCCATACAGTGTGTGTAGCAAATACACAGGGTGGGGCTATGGTCTGGGAAATGTGTGGCTAGGTGATTTTTTGTCATTGTGCAAACATCAGAGTATTCACAGGAACTAAAATGGCATAGCATCAGCAAGTGATCTCATGGGACTACTGTCCTACATATATATGGTTTGTCCTCAGCTGAAACCTAAGCAGCAGATGACTGTGCTTAACTCTACCAGTCTATCAAAGAAGCAGTCATAGATAATATGGAAAAGGAATAGGAATGGCTATGTTCCCAAAAGTTTTATTTCCAGAGTGCTGAATTTGGCCCACAGGCTGTAGTTGGTCAACCCCTGAGTTATTTAATTAGGCTCTGATGATAAGGGAGGTAAGAAGTAAAGGTAAGGAGAGAAAGAAAGAGTAACAATTTTTACTTTATGACTTTTGAACTTTCTAAAGCTTTATTTTTTTTAAAAAAAAATCTGTATGTGTAATTTAAATTTTCAAAAAATAGTTATGAATCAAAGAGATCCCACTACTTATTTGAAGGCAAATCACTGGCCAGAGAATTGGACTACCAGACTGGCAATGTTCCAGATTCTTCTCTGATACAAAGATGAGCTCACCCAGGGACATGAGCTTTGCTGCTGATCTTCTGACCAGCGATTCAGGAGAAGCACATTTTATTGTTTTCTATTTCTACTACAATTTCAACTGATTTATGGTCATTAACTACAACTAATTAGTTTAACTACAATTAATTAGTTTAGTGCCATCAGATTTATAATTTTCTTTCTTATAGGATTTAGTTAAAAATTTTGTGCAGTGCAAAATGTACAACACTAAGAGGTCAAAAATAAAAACAAAAAAGACACAAATTAAAAATGACATGGTAACAGTACTAATATCCTATACCTAGGCACAATTTCTTCGATGTTCTCCTACCCTACTACGGTCCAAAAACTAGATATGATCACCCAGGCTTATACCCCTCTATGGCGAGACAAGTGTTAGGTGGTTACACCCTGAACTGAGTTTAACTCAGGAAGGCCCCTGAGCTTCCCTGAAAGTGGCTAGATTGTTGAGTGACAAAATAGAAAGATCAGTCTGAGAAAAATTAAAACTACCTCTTTCTTACATAGATATTATGTGACATTATGCCTTCCTTTCATATACTCATGGTTATGGTAAAAAGAGTTACATGTGTTTAAAAATGTTCTAAATAAATAACAATGCATTGACAGACCATGGAATTACAGGAGATTTGCAATTTCTACTTAATAATTTTTAGTATACAATTAGCTTTTTATTTTAAAAATAAATATATAGGCATTAAAGTTAGTCATATTTAAAAATATTATTAAGAAAGAATTTAAAATATACAGAAAGGTTGCAAGAATAGCATAAAGTACTCCTGCATCACCTTCACTCCAGATTCACCATTTGTCCTTACTAAAAATGCTTATATTTACATCTTTTTTCCTCTTAACGTGTGTGTGTGTGTGTGTGTGTGTGTGTGTGTGTGTGTGTGTGTGTATGTGTGGTACTGGGAATGGAATCCAGGGATATTCTACCTCCATGCTCTACCCCCAGTCCTATTTTTTTAATTCTTTATTTTGAAACAGTGTCTCACTGAATTGCAAAGGTCCTCACTACTGAACTGAAGCTGGCCATGAACCAGGATCCTCCTGTGTCAGCCTCCCAAATGCTGGGATTACAAGCATGCAAACCAATGCCTGGCTTCATCTGAACTTTCTGAGGGTATATTGCAGTCTGCCATCATGCCCATCTTCCAATATTTCAGTATATATTTCCTGTGTTGAGGAAATTAAGCCACACAGTCAGGAAGTTTAATGTTTATTCAATACAATAATCTGATTAGAGACCTATCTAATTTTTCTCATGTTTTTTTTTTCAATAATGTCCTTCATGGTATTTTTTTTTTCTAGTCCAGGATCTGAAACATTTCTTGCATTACATCTTCTTTTCCCTTCGGTCTTTTACAATGTCCAAAACCTTCTCAGCCTTAAATATTGATATTTTTTAAGAGTCCAAGTCTTTCATTTTGCAGACTTTTTTTTTATATATCTCCTCATGATTAATTTCATGCTATGCATTTTGGGTAGGAATATTATTACATCAGTGATAATTTGCCTTCAGTGTTTCCTCTTTAGGGGCACATGATCATTTGTGCCCTTATCATTGATGCCAAATTTGATCACTTGGTTAAAGTTGTGTTCACCGGGCTTCTCTCTGTAAAGATGTCACCTTCTTCATTGCAATTTATAAGTTATTTGAGAGGAGATACTTGAGATCCTATTTATATGCTGTTTTTTATTGAATTTTCATCCACTGGGTTCAGGATTCACTAAAAATCTTTCCCTGATTCAAGATTTACTGTGACAGTTGCAAAAGGGTGATTGTGAAAAACTCTAGTATTTGATACCTACTAGCATTCTACTTTAAGAATAATTTTTCTCTCTTTGTATTTGTTTACTTATTGTTTTATGCATGGACTCATAGATTCCTTTCTATTCTAATAAATTAAAATGTATGTAATTACCATTATTTGTTTTAAAATAAAAAACAGTTCCAGATTCAGTCTGCAGGAGCTATTTTTCTTTCTTCCTTCCTTTTGTGTGTGTGTGTGTGTGTGTGTGTGTGTGTGTGTGTGTGTAACTGGGGACGCAACCCAAGGGCTTTCTACCTCCAAGCTACCTTACCAGACCCATTTTATATTTTATATGAAAACAGGGTCTCACTAAGTTGCTGAGAGCTTAAGTAGCTGAAGCTGGCTTTGAATCTGTGAGAGCCTCCTGTTTCAGCCTCCGAAATACTGGGATTACAAATGTTCACCACCAGGCCCGGCTTTTGCAGGGGTTCTTTTAAGTGAACTCCTGTATCCTTTTGATTTACCTCCAACATTTTTTGAGTCTGTTCTTATTTTCTACTATTAAAAAAAAATGCTACAGACTCGTCTTGTACTTTCCCTGCGCTGACTCTGAAGTCAGCATTTCTCCAAGGAGTCCTGCTTCCATACGGTGGTCGCTGGTGCCCCAGTTGCACCTAGGGTATACATGCATGTAGGCCCTTTCAGTCAATGAAAGTAGATCCCTATCTACACTTTTTGCCACGCTATTCCTACCTCTATGCTTATAATTACATGAACAAAAATCCTGAGTTCAATCACCATCCAATTCTGCATGTTTTTTTCTACCCCTTTGCCTCTCTAATGGTGAGCGGCATGCTTCCCAACACCCCAAAGTACTTACTCATTTCCTCAGTCCTACAATATGCACAGAGTAGGATTTATTGAACAGCATCATCAAGAGAAACAAACTACCGAGCTCAAGAAAGGTTTCCTCTTTGTGATCCGAGACTAGAAATTTATAGTCAGAATACAGTGTTCCACAATTATTTGGATTTATTTTCCCCTTCACTGTAACATTATTCATTTGAATGGTAGTATTGTTCATTTGTTTCTGTTTATACTCCACTAAGGGGATTTCCCCATCCTGTTTAGCCAATTTTTTTTTTAGTATATAAAATATGAACATGGTGCACAAAGCAAAAATTAGATAAAAAAGATGCTCAGAAAGGTCTACTCCACCCCCTTCTAGTCCTTTCCCATCTACCCTGGGTTGTAGATAACCAGTGCCATTTGTTTCTAATATCATTCCTGTATTTATTTTTGCAAAATAAGCATATATTTTTATATTTTCCTTTATTACTCAAAAGAGGCATATCATGTAGATCTTTTATGCCTCCTCATCCTATTTTATTCCTGCTCAGTATGCTACTGTGTAGATATGTTATAGTTTATTAAATATATCCCCCAGGTAAAGGTCTTTGTGTTTTTTCCAATATAACTATGAATATATAGCAATGAATAATGTTATATATTATGTACTGTTGGAAATATATATTATTGGCACACTTTAATTCTTAAATTAGTATATTCAAATTTTGAATTCACTGAGATATAGTTCCTCACTGAAAATGAAAATAAATTATCTTAATTATAAAAGTAACACATATTCATTGTAAGATTATCTAAACTAAATATATACCTTATATATAGTAAGTTAATATATTTATATATAAGTATTAAAATTCTATGCAATCACTTCAACCAGTGTTTACAATGAATACGCCCTATTATGGCCACGGCCGTGATTTTCCTTTTAAATGCAATATTTTAATGAGGAATTTGGAGAAATAGAAACTCATGTAACGTGGTTCAGATTCAAAATTTTTCTTTCTTAAGGGAATTTCAATTTTTTCCAGGGAAACACTGTGTTTGAGGGATTGAGAAAACCCTTTCTATTAGAATATATAACTAATGGAAGCAAAAAAGGAAATCATCATATGACATTTCCATAAATGCCTGGATTTTTTTTACAAACTGGTACTCAAGATGTGTGTAGCTGAGAATTAATAGAAAAATCACATGGGTGTAGTAATAATCTATGTTAGTGTTCATGATTAATCATCCTCTTGGTCTTCTCAACTTGTTTTTTGATTTTTTTATATATAGAACTGTATAGCACTATATAGTCTCAGACAATGTACTACCTTTCCTTTTCATTCTGTTGATATTAAAATCTGCAGTCAGACAAATATTCTACCAGTGCTTTTTATACAAAAGAGTCTTAATACAACAGAATTGCTTGCTTTATAATAGAGGGGCCAAATATTACTAACTTTAGCTACATGTATTTTTCCAGACAGAATATATATAAATATACTTTTGTGAGTTTCAGTGTTACTGAATCAAGTATTACAATTAATTATTGTTTTTTAAAAGGGGATTTCTAACCCACGGAGGTCAACTAAGTTCTTGGGAGCAGACTTGGGAAGAAGGGAAATTCTAAAGGTTAGCTTGCTTTCCAAATTTAGTAAAAATTTTGAAAATCTATTTAGTGCAGTTGTTTCAAATTTTTTTTTAACTTTCAGGACATTTACTGCCATAGTTGGAGGTAAGAGATTTTGGAGTCAGAAACAAATGAGTTTTCTGCAAGTAGACACCCACTTTTCCTGCTGGGATGTGGGTTGGGTAGATAGGTGAAGATGAATAGAATAAGAAGTTGCATCTATTCATGCACCACAGATTTGTCTTAGCCATTAATTTAGCTGTAATGTGGTATAAGAATATCCATTAGTGTTTGATCACTTCAAAAACCAGTAAATGGAGTTTTTAGGAGTGTGTTTATACTTATAAATTAAGCTGGTCTTGATGTAAACTCCGTCTGGTTTGTGCATTTGAGTTTATTTCCACATTATTTGGGTTCTTTGAAAATTGTCTTGCCCTGGGGAGATATGTTTCCTTCCTCCACCTCCACCCCATCCCTGCATCACACTAGCACCCCCCATCCCAAAAACTTGTCATCTGTTTACTTTGGAAGGGCCCGGCCTGGGAATGGAAATGGGACATAGACTGAAACAGTTTTCAAAAACACAAACAAAGCTGTTGGAAGGGACAACTTCCTCTTTACACAGCATCCTCGGCTAACCACAGTCCCGCCCTCAATCAGTGTACTGACGCTTGGACAGGCTTCCAGACTGAAGCAAACCTCAGCCTTTCAATGACAGAGAATCAGGGCAATTCGGGCTTGTCCCAAACCACAGGAAAAACGTAGCTGGATAACAACTAGCAAAGTTTGCCTCTGAACTTAAAGCTAAACTGGCTCCTGTATCCTAAAGTATTTTGTTTCTTCATATGCAAATGAAAGATTCATAGTTCTGGAAATCTGAAGAAGTTAACTAATTAATCGCTTAAGACTTATTCCAACAAATCATGTTGTAAACATTATATGTTAATGATATCAATCTCTAAGGAGTGGAAAAATACAACAGTTGTTTATAGTTTTGAAATTAAAAGAATTTGACTCCTGGTTATCAACACGGTGACCTCTTCCTGTCTTATAACTAAAAAGTTTGTTTATAGTAGATTCCTATACACCTATATACTGTATTATTTCAGTACAATAACACAGTAGTGTATTGATAAGAGCGAGAGTTCATTCCTAAGTTAAAATCCTGCATTGGTAGGTGTGTGACTGCGGCAGGCTTCTTAAACTCTACAACCAAATATTCTGAAAAAGGGGATCATTTAGTAACTCATAGAGTTGGGTTATTCAGTAAATTATTAGATATAGACTACAAACAATAGGGTATCCTATCAGTTGTATACAGAGCCCTCCTTTTTAATTAACCAGGCGGCAGCTTCTGCTGCACTTGGGTGTAGGCACAGTCTCAGTGATTCAAATTTGTGGATTGTGTCAGGCTGCTCTTTGCCCTATGATTTAGAGGTTTGACTCCTCTATTTCCTGCCAGGATAAGTTACTCACATTAATAGCATCCTTCATCATGGTTTGTGGTTGACTTGATCTTTAAGTTTGGTCTGTCTATAACACCATCTCCATTCATTGGTTAAATCCAAGGATATTTTTATCTTAAAGCCATATCTAGCAATAAAACGTATGGGGGAGGGGAATGGACCATGGCATGGTTAATTGTTACTCTGGATTTTTTTTCTTTTTGGCAGTACTGGGGATTGAACCAGGGGGCATTCTACCTATACCTCCAGACCTATTTTTTATTCTTTTTTTGGGAAACAGGATCTCACTAAGTTGTAGAGGGCCTCACTAATTAGCTGAGGCTGGCCACGAACCTGCAATCCTCTTGTTTCATCCTCCCAAGTACTGGATTACAAGTGTATACCAAGGCCAAATGGATTTTTTTTTTTCCTGTTGGTAGTATTCTACCTCCGAGCTACACCCCCAGCCCTATTTTATTTTTATTCTTTTTTTTTTTTTTTTGGAAACAGGGTCTCACTAAGTTATTGAGGCTGGTATCAAGCCTGAAATTCTCCTGTCTCAACCTCCCAAGTACTGGGATTACACCCGTAAACTACCATGCCTGGATGGAATATTAAAACAATAGCAACAACGACATAAGTTGCAACAGATTTGACACAGGGGCTTTGCTCAAGATCAACCAACTGTACACTAGATTGAGGTAAATCTTCCAGATCTGTCTACATCTCGTCTCAGAAAATGAGCCTATTCTGCAGAAAATTTGTCATCCATTGTCACCTCTGATTCTGGCTTTGGACTCTTAGAACATTTACGTAGAGTTTTCTACAATTAAGAGCAGAAATTTAAGAACAAATATTCAACTGGTAACTTTGATATAAAGGAATCCATCAAAAGGCCCAATGCCTTCCTCCTTTGCTGTCCCTTTTATCCAGGACCACCACTCCTGGTCATTCAGGTTCATGTCTAGCCTAGTCAAACTCTCATTAACTATATTTATTCTGTTAATCTCTCTCTATTCTCTCTCTCTCTCTCTCTCTCTCTCTCTCTCTCTCTCTCTCTCTCTCTCTTTGTGTGTGTGTGTGTGTGTGTGTGTGTGTGTGTGTGTGATTGAACTTAGGAACATTTTACCTTCAAGCTGTACCTCCAGCTTTTTGGGTTCTGTTTTGTTTTGTTTTGTTTTGTTTTGTTTTGTTTTGTTTGAAATGGCCTTGATAGGTTGCTGAAAGTCTTGCTAAGTTTCTTAGGCTGGCCTGGAACCTCTGTCCTCTTGTCTCAGCCTCTCACATACTGGGATTATGGCCATGTGCCACTACGCCTGGCCCCATTAATGTTTATTGGGCTCCTACCATGTTTCAGGGACTAGAAAGTTGATCATTAGTGGATAAACTTTATAAAGACCCCTGCCCTTGCAGAGAAGCCATGCAGCAAACAAGAGACACCACAAACAAAGAAAAATTATAGGTATTAAGAACTGGATGTGGTGGTGCACTCCTATAATCCTAGTACTTGGAAGGCTGAGACAGGAGGACTGCAGGTTAGAGGCCAACCTCAGCACCTTTCCAATAAACCCTGTTTCAAAATAAAAAAATTAAGAGGGCTGGGTGTGTAACTTAGAGGTAGAATGCCTCTAGGATATCTGTCTATGATCTATCTATCTATCTATCTATCTATCCATACATATATGAAATTGATAAGTATCATAGAAAGAAAGAAAAAGATTAAGTGGAGTAAAGTGAATCAGGAAAATGGGCTATGGAGATGCAAGGTGCAGGTTGTCAAAACTATCAAATAGGGTAGTCAGGGCAGTTCTCCTTGAGAAGATGACTGTCTGAGCAAAGGCTTGGAAGAGATACCTGGGCGAAGCTGCCAATGCAACCGGGGACTTGTGTGTTTAAGAAGTGATAGAGATGGGCCTGGTGGCGCATGTTTGTGATTCCACTACTTGAAAGGCTGAGAAAGAAGAATCACAGGTTTGTGGCCAGCCTCAGCTACTCAGAGAGGCCCTTCACAACTTAGTGAGACCCTGTTTCAAAATAAAGAATAAAAAATAAGGCTTGAGGTGTGTCTTGGAGGTAGAATGCCCCTGGGTTCCATCCTCAGTACCTCACACAAAAAAAGAAAATATTTTTCTCTTCTCAGACCTCTTATAACTATTTCTTGGGAACCACTTCAAGGTTAAGGAACAAATAAAGAAGAACTTAGGTAGTGTAAGTCATCCTGTTGGAGAGGGAATCTAATTTTGTAGGCAGAGGTGACCATGGAAGTGGTATATCAAGTTGTAGTTAGCAACAGCAAATCTGTTAGCAATGCTTCCCCTTCTCCCCCCAAAAATCTGTATTTTCATGGAGCATTAAGAAAAACCTAATGAATTGCCTTTTTTTGTAAGTTAAAAACTGTTGAGGTGGTACATGACTGTAATTCCAGTATTTGGGAGGCTGAGACAGGAAGATGATAGGTTAAAAAACACCCTCAGAAACAGTGAGGGTTTTTTTGCAACTTAGCAAAAACCCTGTTTAAAAAAAAAAAAAAAAAAGCTAGGCATAGTGGTACTGTAATTCCAGTATTTGGGAGGCTGAGACAGGAAGATGATAGGTTAAAAAACACCCTCAGAAACAGTGAGGGTTTTTTTGCAACTTAGCAAAAACCCTGTTTTTTTTTTAAAAAAAAAAAAAAAAGCTAGGCATAGTGGTACAAGCTTATAACTTCAGTACTAGGAAGGCCAAGATAGAAGGATTGCAAATTGAACACCAATCTTAACAACTTACTGAGCCCCCCCCCCTCAATTTAGTGACACACTGTTTCAAAATAAAGAATATAATAGGGCTGGGAGTATAGCTCAGTGGTACAAAGCCCCTGGGTTCAATCCCCAATACTAAAAAACAAAAAAGATAGCAAGCCAGGCGTAGTGACACATGCTTGTAATACAAGTACTTGGGAGGCTGAGACAGGAGGATCACACAGGTTCGAAGCTAGCCTCAGCTACTTAGTGAGGTTCTCAGGTACTTAGTGAGACCCTGTTTCCAACTAAAATATAAAATAGGTCTGGGAGTATAGCCCGGAGGTAGAAAGCCCCTGGGTTCCATCCCCAGAACCACACACAAAATAAATAAATTAATTAATAAATATCCACAAAAACCCAAACAAACAAAAATCTATCTAACACTGTCAATTGCATATGGTTTGACCTATACTTTATGTTGTCAACATTAAAATAACAGGAAATGTTTTTTTTTTTCAGAAACATAGTTTGACATTTTTGTAATTTCACATAGCTTTTGTCATGAAGTTATATTTATTGCTTTTATAATTTTTTCAATTCCTAATACACACCGAATCTTTTCACATATTTCTCAGATATCAGTTCTTCAGACTTGAACTATACATTGGCTTTCCCCTGCCATCCCACTGCAGATTTGGGGCTTGTTAGGCTCTTTTCCTTTTTTTCTTGGTACTGGAGATTGAACCCAGGGCATCCTACCAGTGAGCTACACATTATACTAGCCAATTTTTTTTTAACACAAATCTATTTATTTATCCATCTATCTATTTAATATCACATCTTACTGGTTCTGTTTCTATGGAGAACCATGGCAAATATACCCAGGATGTTTCATCACTGAAGGGTTTAAATATTGGGGAAATACAAAGGACCTGCCAAGTGATTTAGGAAGGCACAGGGAAGAGAAAGTGTCCCTACTAAGCATTAAAAATCTGCTGTTAGCTGAACATGGTGGCACACTTCTGTAATCCAGTACTTGGGAGGCTGAGATAAGAAGATCGCAGGTTCAAGACCTGTTTGCAATAGCTTAGTGAGACCGTGTTTCAAAATAAAAGAGATGAGGTTGTAACTCAGAGGTAGAAGCACCCAGCTTGGGATCAATCCCAGTACAGAGAGAGAGAGAAGAGAGAGAGAGAGAGAGAGAGAGAGAGAGAGAGAGAGAGAGAGAGAGAGAAGGGAGAGAGAGAGAGGGAATGAGAACACTTGATCACTTGGCTTCTTTTCATCATCAGTAAGATGGGATAATATTAATATCTGCTCTAAGAATAGGTGATATAAGACATGAACTAAGCTTAGAACAGAATTCTGCTATTATAATTTGTTATTTGCTCTGAAAATTACCATAGGCCTATAATTACCGACGTGAAAAAAATTAGTCTTAAAATTTTGTTTGTGAAGCCGGGCGTGGTGGCGCACGCTTGTAATCCCCGCGCTTGGGAGGCAGAGACAGGAGGATCGCGCAGGTTCGAAGCCAGCCACGCGCGCTGGCTTAGGAGACCCTGTTTCCAAATAAAAATGTAAAAATAGGTCTGGGAGTGTAGCCTGGAGGTAGAGGGCTTCCAGGAACCCCAGTACCACCCAAAAAAAATTTTTTTGTTTGTGGGAAAAAATATATTTTACTTAAAATATAAAATGATTCACAAATTTTTAAGTTTAATTCTTTGAACACCTGTAGGTGGTACTATTGTCAGACATATTATCAATTCAGTTACATTGTTCACTAGAGTCTTTCTGAAAGGCTAGCTGATAAATTTTCATATTTTAACCTTAACTTTAGAGCTTTTGTTGACATTATTGCTTTTAAAAGTAATTTTAATACATATAATCTATCATGGTTATTTATTTAGATACCTGTGAGCAATTTGAGATTAGGAACTCTGTCTTCCTCATCTTTGTTCTAGTGTGCCTGATTGAAAGAGGGCTCGGTGAATGCCAAATCAACTTATCCTAGGCCTATTTAAGCTTCTGTTAGAAAAGAACTAAGACTTTCACATTGCTATGACCAAAATACCTGACAAGAACAACTTAAAGGAGGAAATATTTGCCTCATGGTTTCAGAGGTTCAGTCCACGGTTAGCTATGTCCAAAGCAGAAACATCATGATGGCAGGGTGGTGCAGTTTCTGGCAGCTAGAAACCAGAGAGAGAGAGAGAGAGAGAGAGAGAGAGAGAGAGAGAGAGAGAGAGAGAGAGAGAGAGAGAGATATCAAAGTCAGATATGGTCTTCACGGCCATGACCCCGGTGCCCTCCCTCCTCCAGCCATGTCCCATCTGCCTACAGTTACTATTCAGTAAATCCCTTCAAATTATTAATTCTCCAATAGACTAAGTCACTGGTGAGGTTAAAGCCCTTGTGATTCAGTTATTTCATTTTTTGACATTGTTGCATTGTCAACACATAAGCTTTTCTGAGAGACATTCTCTTTCTCCTTTTCTTCAGCTTCCCATGTATTTCCAGGAGGGTCTGTAGTTTGCTAAACAGACAATAAAACAATTCAGACATGCAGAGGAATCCTTATATACTGGTTGGTAGGCAAAAAATTAGACAAAAGTCTCGTTCTGTATGAAGCACAGTGGGATATAACAATGTCTGCAGTCTTTTGGGGTAGTGATCACACACTCTGTAAGTAATATACTCAGCATCCATGTATCTTCTCCCTTCATTTTCTTGAAACCGTGAGTGGCGTCCAGAAATCACTGAGATACCTTAAATAACTGACTTATGGAAAGAAAGGCTTATTGGCTTAGTTTTGGAGAGTCTAGTCCATGGTTGATTAGCTCTGTTGCCTTGGGCCTGTGGTGAGGCAGCTCATCATAGCAGGAGTGAGTGGTGGAGCAAAACCACTTACATCATGACCCAGAAAGCAGAAGAAGAGGAGGGTATCATTCCTCTATGCCTTGGCATGGAGTTGCCCTAGTTTTCTCCAGTGTTGAAATCTACTAGTACTGAACTCAACATCCATCCACTTGGTTTAGGCATTTTAGCCCCTCAGTCTCTCACCAGTTTCTTGCCAATATCTAGCTTGCACTGAGATCCAATCCCATCTCTTACGCAGGATTTCTTCTTAACTCAGTCTCTTTGGCACAGGGGAACTGAGAGTAGCTCAGGGAAGCCAACTTCGGGGGCTCTATCACTACCATTTTGCTCCACCTTTCTATGACTGCCTTACATTGGCTCAGGACAGCTTCCTCCCTAAACCCGAAATACAAGGCACTTCCCCTAACACATTTGGCACTACAGGTCAGGGATGTGAAAACTGATAGGCATAGTGGTTGATTCAGCTACTCTTCCCTTCTCTTTTCTCCTGCTCATAGTCTACACTTGAATTAAAAAGGGGTAGACTTTTCCCACTCATCTTGATTTCTGAATGATCCCCAAGTCAAACTCTATGGCCTGCCAGTCAAAATATGTTGAAGGAGAGATCAAGGAACTTAGATAATCATTTCCTCAAACAGTGATTTGCGGTAAAGGGCTAGTGTCCTTATTTGAAGTCCTATTTTGAATACTAGAACACTAGTCTTTCTCTTGGTGTTTGATTTTAATACTACAAAATATATTGGTTTCCTTATCTCACTCCAATCTACATCTAGGCAAGTCAGGATAAGCAGCTTGTGCTCAAATGCACAAAAGAGGAGAATAACATCAATGCCTCTTAAAAATATACTTTTGAGCCAGGCATGGTGGCACAGGCCTATAATCCCAATACTTGGGAAGCCGAGACAGGAGGATCACAGGTTCACGGCCAGCCTCAGCAACCACACAAGGCCCTCTGCAACTTACACCCTGTTTCAAAATAAAATAGGGTTAAAGTGTAGGTCAGAGATACAATGCCTCTGGGTTCAATCCCCACTAACACACAGACACACACGCACTAATGAAAAGGGAATAGTTATGAGTTATTTTAAAGGACATACATTCACACAACATATATAAACCTAGAGGACATTATGTTAAGTGAACCAAACCAGGCGTAGAGATAAATATCATGATTGCACTGAAATGTGGAAGCTAAAATGTCATACTCATGGAAGCAGGGAGGACAATGGTGGTTACTACAGACCAGAGTTGTATGGAGAGTGTGGATGGGAAGGGGAGACTGGTGAATGGATAGAGTTAGGTAGAAGATCTAGGTTCTGGTGTTCTACTGCATAGTCAAAACTTGTATATTACAAAATAACTAAAGTAGAGGACGTGCAGTGATCTCACCACAAAAAATGATAGAGATTTGAGGTCACAGATATGTTAATTACTCTCATTTGATCATTTCACAATGTATGCATATGCCAAAATATCACTTTGAAACACATAAATATTTACAATTATTATTTGTCATTTAAAATAAAATGATGACCTAGCACTTAGGGACATAAGAGATGCTAAAAATGAGGCAAGTAAAATTTCAATTTTATTTCTTTAGCGCACTATACCTTTTGGGGAAGACTTTTATTTTTTTTATTTTTATTTTTATTTTTTATTTTTGCGGTCTCAGGGGCATTCTATGCCTCCTTATGAGCCACATCTCCAGCTCTATTTTTTATTCTTTATTTTGAAACAGGATCTCACTAAGTTGCAGAGGTCCTCAGTAAGTAGCTGAGGCTGTCCTTGAATCTGTGATCTTCCTGTCTCAGCCTCGCAAGTACTGGGATTATAAATGTGTGCTACCACACCCACACCACATCTGCTTTTTTTTTTTTTCCTAAAAAAAAGATATTTTGGGCCGGGCGTGGTGGCGCACACTTGTAATCCCCGCGCTTGGGAGGTGGAGACAGGAGGATCATGCAGGTTCAAAGCCAGCTGTGCTGGCTTGAGACTCTGTTTCCAAATAAAAATATAAAAATAGGTCTGGAAATATAGCCCAGAAGTAGAAGGGCTTCCAGGAACCCCAGTACCACCAAACAAAAAAAAGAAAGATATTATTGTAGATTCTCAGAAAGTTGAGAAAATAAAGTACAGAGTCCAGGTTACCTTCATCCAGCTTTATTCAACATTAACATCTTACATCATGGCAGTAACAAGTCTGTGGACTTGTTATATCAGATATCACTGATTTTATATGCAGCCATCAAACATTTTTATATTTGCATGCTCTCTCTCTCTCTCTTTTTTTTTTTTTTTTTTTTGCACAACACTGAAAGAAGGTACAGATGCATCAAGCCAGGTTTGGAGAACGAGGAATACCCTGGTCCAGCATGCTGGCTGCTCTATGGAGTGTGGTATGACCAACTGGGCACAACCAGCTGTGGGTAAGGCCCGACCCTGAGCCCTGTCCCTTCCAGGGCCTTAACCCTTCCCATCAGAGATTTGCTAAATCAATTCCAATTCTTTAGAAGTCAACTTGTTCAACTTTTAGTCTCTCTCTCTCTCTCTCTCTCTCTTTTTTTTTTGTGGTATTGGGGTTCCTGGAAGCCCTTCTACCTCCGGGCTACACTCCCAGACCTATTTTTTATACTTTTTTATTTGGAAACAGGGTCTCCTAAGCCAGCGCGCGCGGCTGGCTTCGAACCTGCGTGATCCTCCTGTCTATGCCTCCCAAGCGCGGGGATTACAAGCGTGCGCCACCACGCCCGGCATTCTCTCTCTCTTTTTGTACTGGGCATCAAAATCAGGGACATTCTGCCTCTGAGTCACACTCCCAGCCCTATTTTATTTTTATTTTGAAACAGGGTCTTGATAAGTGGCTGACAGTTTCACTGAATGACTGACCTTGGCCTCAAACCTGCAATCCTCCCATCTCAACCTCCCAAGTTGGTTATAGGTGTGTACCACTGTGTCCAACTTCAACTTGTTCATTCTTAACTTTTCCTCCAAGAACTGAAGGGATGATAATTGCCTGAGAGCTATGGTTTAACTTTGAAAATAAGAGGCTAATAATGGAGGAAGGACCAGCTCAAGGCTATCCAGGCAAACAGTCTCTCCTCCTTAGCAGGCTCTCTGTGGGGGGCTGAATTCATTAGGCATGTCTGGGATAACCACAGAATGTGGCCACCTCAGACAGGGGGTTGACTTAGGTTTTGTGAATCTGACGAGAGAGTTAAATATTAAAATCTAAAAGGTAACTGCATTTTAAAATGAGAATAATCTAGAGAATATGTGAACATGCATTTTTGAAACCGCAAAGCGCAAAGAAGGAAGAATAAAAAGACTTGTGTTTCAAAAAGCAGTTAGGGAAGGACAGCACACCACACCAAAAGACTGGAAGCCAGTTGTCTAGAGGTGGCAGCTGTGCCCGGAACAGAGGAAGTTTCCATACGACTTTGAGGACCAAGTAGTCATGGTGACTCAAGCCCTGTCTGCAGAGATGTATTGATGGAAACTCTGCAGGCCGCGTTTTCTTCTTTTCCCACTCTGACTTTACGAGCCAGGGCCCACATACTTGGAAATTGTAACTGTGCAATTACTAAACGGTTACTGAGTGATCGCGTAAATAGCTGGGGAAAGAAAAGCTTCAGCTTGGATTCATGACAGCTATCAAGGTAAATCTTTTTAACTCTCTTGCTTTCCGTAGTTTTATATACCCCTAGGGCACACAACCATTGCAACAAAGTATAAGTATTCTCTGCATGGCCAGTTGAAATTCATCTTGGTCGGTCAAAAATATTATATGAAAGTGTAGATAATTTTTTTTTGTATTTGCATTTGAAGGCTCCACGTGCTCTCAAACTACTGTAATGTGATTTAATGACATTTTATTGTATTTTGTATATTTAAGGTGTACATCATAACGCTTTGATATACACAGTGAAATGCCACGTATCATATACTTTCATTGGTGCAATGTAATTATACACATCATAGTGAGATTTAAAAGTGATACAAATATCCATGTACACATTACTTGGTATATTTCCTTCTATACAAGGCCACCCTCCTCCTTCCCATCCCTCCCTCTCCATACATGTTAGTGAGACTGGGAGTGAAACCTTGTATGGACATAGCCTTACTTGAACTGTTGTGAAATGGTTACTATAGCCAAGAAAATTAACACATCCCTCAGCTTGCACATTTTTTCCTTGGGTGCAGCAAGCAAGAGTACTTAAAATCTACTCTTTTAACAAAATTCCTGGAGAAAGTTTCCACACAGATGAAGGTTACATCAAAGAGCCCCAGTCAGGGCTGGTCGGCTCACTGGCATCAGACACAGAGCTCAGGCAAAGGATGGGCTTAGGGCAAACCTCAGAGGTCCTCCTCACTCTCACATTGTACATTTATCCACACGTGTTACAGATGCATACCCATAATATCTATTCATCCACCTCGTAAAAGTGATATTCTATTAGCTGTATAATTTCACCACCACCACACACCTCACCCCTACACACACACACACACACACACACACACACACACACACAATTGTTTCTATAGCAAATATTTTTACTTCTACTTGGTGTCTTCTACATTTGCTTTTTACATTATACTGCTTGATGTGGAGGGTAAAACACCCCAAGGTAAGATTTGCCCAACACCTAATACTTAGTGATCTGCTTTTTGCTTTTATTTTTGTCTGTTTTTTGTTGTGGTGGTGATAGATGTTGTTTGTGGAGGGTATCAGAGGCTACCTACCCAATTTCTTTTGGGTAATGAAGAAATTCAACTTAAAAGCTGAATTTGAATGTTAGGACAATTGATTTCGTTTTTGATGTGTAAATGAGAGAAAGGAGTTTGGAGGCACAGTAAAGCTTAACTTTTGCTAAGTTCCGCTATGTGGTATATAATTTAAGTTTTCTCTTTGTGTGTGTGTGTGTGTGGTACTGGAGGTGGAACCTAGGGCCTTTTCTACCTCTGGGCTATATGCCCAGACCTATTTATATTTTATTTGGAAACAGGGTCTCACTAAATTGCTGGGAGCCTCACTAAGTAGCTGAGGCTGGCTTCAAACCTGTGTGGTCCTCCTGTCTCAGCCTCCCAAGTGCCGGGATTTTACAAGCATGAACCACCACACCCGGCTTAAGTTATCTCCTTCTTTCAGCAAAATTGATATTACTTAACAAATGCACTATGGTGTTGGATTCGTTTGGGAGATGTGGGAAAGTATGTGTTTGGCTCCAGAATGGACACAGGGTGAGCAGAGAATTCGACCTCCCAGTTTCTCAGAGGTTCATGCAGCAGTCCACTGCTTCTTAGTGAGAAGTGATATTTGTTGCTAAGAGGTATCTGCTGCTAATACTTTCTTTCTGCATTTAGAACGTGAGACAAAATGATGACTGCATTCCTTTGTGAGTATTTTCTTTCATACATGCTCTGTTATATATGATTATCATTAACAAAAATTCAAACACATGTTTAGTAAGCTGCTCATGGAGAAAAAGAACATGATACTTATGTGGGTCTTTTGGACTATCCAGTTAGCAGGAAACTTCAAATGTAGACAGATGAATCAGATCCTTGTAGCCAATTTAAAACATCTTAGAAACTAAAAATTATTTATTATTTTTATTTGTTAGAAAGCTAGAAAGAGCAGGGCATAGTGGTGCACCCTTGTAACCTCAGTATTGGGAGGCTGAGATGGGAGGATTACACATTCTTAGCCAGCCTCAGCTACTTATTGAGGCCCTTTGCAACATAGTGAGACCCTGTTTCAAAATAAAGAATTAAGAAATAAAAGGGCTGGGGGTATAGCTCAGAGGTAGAATGCCCCTGGGCTCAATCTCCAGTACAAAATGAATGAATGAATGAATGAATGAATGAATGAAATCAGTAGAAATATTTTCTTTAGGCACATAAATATTGATTGGCAAAAGAAAAAATCACTTGTACCACCACCAGACTCAACAGATCTCCGCTAATATCAGGATGTATACCTTTTCAGTGCTGCCCTTTTGCTACAAAAAGTGGGCAATATGACACCTTCTAGCTTTAACAAGCCATGTGCTGATTGATCATGCTTAAATTTTTTAAATTAATTGAAAGCTTCTTAATAATCACACAGTATATTTGAGTAATGTGAAAATATTTTTTCCAAATGAAGTTGATAAATATAAAAATCTATGAAATATGACTCACTTGTGAAATTTCCAAGAAACCAAAATGCCTGTGTTTCCATACAGATGGTGACTCACTCTTCCAGGATATTTAAGCAAATGTCCTGGAAGGTGGGTGGAAGAAGACAATCTAAGGGCAAGAACAATTAAATAATAGAATGTGTCTTGTTTTACACATAAGTATTTCTCATCTGAAAGAATATTCTGGCTATTTTCACTTTTTTATTTTAACTACCTGATGTTTGCCTTTTTATGTCCTAATCTCTGGTTGGTGGTAATTTGACTCAAGATGTAAATGAACAGAAACTATTGAAACCACTAGAAATTCAGTCTTTTTAAAGAAGCTAATTTTTTCATGTGTCTGGAGGCTTACCTTTTGAGAAGCAATGTTTAAAAACCATATGACCAAGCCAGGCGTGGTGGCACACACTCGTAATCCCAGCATTTGGGAGGCTGAGACGTGGAGGATTGCGGTTCGCGGACAGCCTCAGCTACTTAGTGAGGCCCTCTGCAATTCAGTGAGACCTGGTTTCAAAATAAAGAATAAAAAATAGGGCAGGGGGTGTAGCTCGGAGGTCAAACGCCCCTGGGTTCCATCTCCAGACCTGCAAAAAAAAAAAAAAAAAAAAAAACATATGACCATAATTGAAAGACAGCTTTATAAAATGTATTATAGGCTTCCTGCTCCTTTAAATTGGCTGTTTTAAGTATAACCAAGTATTTTGCTAAAGACCCTGTTCATTAACATGAGTGTTTTCTGCCCTTTGTTTAGTCTCCGTCTTTTTCTTCATCTTTTGATGTATATTTTGTGCATGCTCTTTATTGTATTCTTGCTTCCCCCACAATCTTTCCACCCCCACCCACCCCAACCCTGCCACTACATCCTCTCTCTTGGTTTCAAGTTTTTGGATATCTCTTCTCTCTGCCATTATGTGACTGCTTCTTCTGGCCCTGAATGTCCCCTTTTTTCATTTGTATAGTAGACATTGTGCTAAATCATGTATCCCCAATTTCACTTTTTTTTTTTTTTTTTGGTGGTACTGAGGTTCCTGGAAATCCTTCTACCTCCGGGCTACACTCCCAGGCCTATTTTAAACTTTTTATTTGGAAACAGGGTCTCTTAAGCCAGTGCGGCTGGCTTCGAACCTGCACGATCCTCCTGCCTCCACCTCCCAAGCACGGGGATTACAAGCGTGCACCACCATGCCTGGCTGGAGATGGGATCTTTATAGAGGTAATTGAATTAACATAAGCTCCTGAGGATGGGCTTAATCCAATATGACTGGTGTCCTTATACCTAGAGGTAAGTTGCCCATAGACAATCACAGAAGGCAGACAATGTAAAGATGTAAGGAGAAGACAACCATCGGCCAAGGAGAGAGGCCTGACACAGATCTTTCCCCCACAGCATTCAGAATGAAGGTGCAAACCCTGCCAGTACTTTATCATCCTCTTGTGGTTTCCAGAACTGTAAGAAAAAAAACTGACAATTTAAGGCACTCAGTCTGAAATACTTTATTACAATAGCACTAAGCAAACCAATATGGGTTAATGTGGAAATCATTTCACAAATCAATACTGTGAAAACTATAAATATACTCTGTGGGCAAGTTCAAGGATGACTCTCCTATGAGTAGCTCCTCTAAGCTTCATGATATGAATATTGTTATCCTAACTCACTCCACGCTGCCTTCTTAGATGCTGATATTCATTCCTCCATGCAGTTATTTATTCATTCAATGAATATTTATCAAATCTTTTCTACAGACCAGACATTGTACTAGATGTTGCATAGTTAGGAGTTGGTGCAGCCCTCTGGGAGACTGTAGCCTCAGAGAAAGGGAAGCCATGTAAGAAACTCGTTATTGTAAAGTACTACAAGTACACAGGATAACAGTAAGGTCCAAAGGAAGAAGGAATTTACTTTACTGGAAGCTCTTTATGGAGATGGTGATTCCTGAGCACATAGAGGAAAGAAATGACATGCTTTAACTGAATTGTGCCTTTCTGAAATTCATACATTAAAAGGTTTACCCTCAATGTGATTTTATTTTTTAATAAATTTTTATTGGTGCACTGTAGTTATACATCTTAATGGGGTAAGAAGCTTGTAGAGATATATATGCACACATCACCCAAGAAGCCTTTACCCAGTCCCTATCCTCTTCCCTCCCCCTCCCTCTTTCCCATGCTTGATTTCATGATCGACTTTGTATGTTTAAGTATATCATGTGCTTTAAAGAGTTTCTCTCTTCCCCCTGCCCATCCCCTCAGATAGGTTATGCCACCCTGAACGAGCCCGATCTCATCTGATGTTATTTAGAAAGTTCATTACGATTAAATCAGGTCATAAGGGTGGGGTCCTTGCGATGAGATTAATGGCCTCATAAGAATAGACTTTCCCTGCCCTGTGAGGTCACAATGAGAATGTGGCCTCTACAGGCCATGAAGAGAGCCCTCACCAGAAACTGAGCTTGTTGGTACTTCGAAATTGAACTCCTATCTTCCACAACTGAGGAAATTAATGTCTGAAGTTTAAGCTCCTCAGTCTACTGTGTTTTGTTATGGCTGCTAAACTAGACAGAGCATGAAGAACAGAAGCAAAAGGAACTCATTCCCTTATTTATTTGTCTGATCATTCTGTCTCTCAGCTATACTGCCAGTCCTTTTATTTTTTGGTTGGAAACAGGGTCTCACTGTGTTGCTGAGGCTGTCCTTGATCCTGTGATTCTGTCTCCTAAGTATTGGGGTCACAGGTGTGCACCACCACACCCAGCCTCATTAATTTCTGGATTCCTTTGCTCTACACATATTTATAGAAAGAACATTATATGTGTCAGAAATGATGTTAAACATGGAAAGTATAGTCACAAATGAGCATCCCTTGGTCTCATAGAACTTAGGTTCTAATGAGAAGATAGAAAATATGTGAATAAATAAGTGCAGATTGTGAAAATGCAATGAAGATAAGAAATAGAAACAAGACAAAGAGCAACTAGGGACGCTATTGATAGAATATCCAGAGGAGGCTGCTCTGCAGAAGTGACATTTATCTAAGTCCTGAGAAAGGAAAGTGGGCAGATATACAAAGACCTGGGAGAGACTGGTCCAGGTAGATGGACCTGCAAGTTCTGAGGCAGAAGAGAGCTGCCTGTGTTCCAGGAACAAGGAGATCTACGTTTCTGGGACGCAATGAATAAGGGAGATGCGTGGGAGAAATTGGAGTAGAGAATGTTCAGGCCCTAGAGGGTTTTGTATGCCACACCAAAGACTGTAAACTTGTTCTTGTGGACAATGGGGACAATCTGAAGATATTAAGCAGCGAAAGACTATGATAAATTATTTTTGCTCATCCTGATTGGTGATACTGAAGATGTATTTGTAAGGAAGCCAGATAAATTACAGGTTGTTCATAAAATATTTGGGAAATATATATACTAAAAAATTATTGGTTATTTATATGAAATTCATATTTAACTGGACATCCTGCATTTGCATCTGCTAAAGATAGAACAAGAAATTATAGTTGGGAAGGTACTTGGGATTGCTCAGAAAAAAGAAAACGAAGGCCTGAAATTTTCAGGAAAGTGGGGCCTGAGTGGAAGAGAAGGGTGTAGGCCTGATTGGAGGGTGTAGTTGATTGGGATGGACATAGAGGAGATAGACTGGCTGGGGGTGACAACTGTCTGTCATGCTTTTTGATCTGGGTGGAAGGCATTGCCTGTCTCTGAGGGATAAGAGAGAAAGAGTAGATTTGGGGGAAAGGTTGAGTCTAACTTTTTTAAAACTATTTTTATTTTGACATATTTATTTTATGTATTTTTATTGATTCATTATAGTCTCACCTCATAATATGAGTTTGACTTTGAAAACAATGACTTTAAAGTGTCAGTGGCCCATTCGGATAAAATCATATGAGGCAGAGTTATATGACCTAGAAGCCAAGAAAATTTAGTTTGAGAATTCTAAATTTCTGACTTGTGAACTATCAGTGAATCTGTGTCAGTTATATCTATGAAAATCATCCCACAGATGTTCAGTAAGGTGATGTCAGTAAGGTGATCAGGACAGAATATGATGATGTATATATTTGATACTGGGAATTGAACCCGGGGCATTCCACCTCCAAACTATATCCCTAACCCTATTTTATTTCTTATTTTCTCACTAAGTTGGTGAGGGTCTCACTAAGTTGCTGAGGTGGACCTTGAACCTGTGATACTCCTGTCTTAACTTCCCAAGTACTGGGATTACAGACATGGGCCAGCAAGCTTGATTTATTTATTTATTTATTTATTTATTTATTTATTCATTTGTACTGGGAATTGAGTCCAGGGGCATTCTACCTCCAAACTACACCCCTAGCTCTATATTTTATTTTTATTTTGAAACAGGGTCTCATTTGTTTGATGAACGTCTCACTACTTGCTGAGGCTGTCCTCGAACCCGCAACCCTCCTGTCTTGGTTTCTCAGGTCCTGGGATTACAAGTGTGTACCACCATGCCTGGCTGATTTCTATATTTTGAAAGAAATAAAAAAGGGAAGGGGAGCCAAGAGGAAGAGAGCCAAAAGAATATGGTGTCACAAAAGAAAAGGAAAGTTTAGAAAAGAGTCAGTTCCCATGTGAAGCACCAGATAACCATAAGACATCCTTGCTAAGTCACAAGTAGATATGTTGGCTAAAATATGATGATCACGCTTTAAAGATGTAATTAAATTTGCAAAATGGGACATCCTATGCCCCATGCAACAGCGTTCCAAGCCTGAGTGTTGGATGTGTGAGGCAATGCTTTAGCAGCCCTGGGGAGTTTACCAATTGTGAGACCAAAGGCTTATTTTTCATGAAGGAGCAGGGAGTAAGATCTTGAATGTGTGTGTGTGTGTGTGTGTGTGTGTGTGTGTGTGTGTGTGTGGTACTTGGGTTCCTGGAAACCCTTATGCCTCTAGGCTACACTCCCAGACCTATTTTATATTTGTATTTGGAAACAAGGTCTCTTAAGCCAGTGCGGCTGACTTAGAACCTGCACGATCCTCCTGTCTCCACCTCCCAAGCATGGGGATTACAAGCGTGCGCCACCACGCCTGGCGATCTTGAACTTTTAAGCAATTTAAAAATAACCTACCCTATCCACAATGAAGCATCTGCACAAACGTTAATATATACATGCAATGAATTATTACTAAAATGTAATTATAGTCAACTCTGGCTACATGTATCATGACTACCTATCAAAAGCAATGTTGAAAGAACAAAGGAAGTTTCAGAATAATACTATAGGAAATTAAAGGAAAGGAAATTTAGGGAGTACAAAAGAGTAAAAAATGTTAGTTAATACATGCATACGCATACGTAGCTAGGTGTGGTGGCGCATGCTTGTAATCCCAGTACTTGGGATGCTGAGATAGGAGAATCACAGGTTTGCGGCCAGCCTCAGCTACTTAGTGAGGCCCTTTGCAACTCAGTGAGACCCTGCTTCAAAATAAAGAATAAAATAGGGCTGGGGGTGAAGTTCGGTAGAATGCCCTTGGGTTCAATCCCCCGTAGTATAGAAAAGTAATAAAACCTATTTTGGTTCACATGATAGTGACTATTTCTCATGAGGAATGAAAAAAATGGGTAAAGGAGAGGTATACAAGAGCATCTACTGCATTTATTTCATTCCCTTATTAAAAAGAAAAAAGAAGGTAAATGTTTAGATTTGTCAAAGTTTTGTGGTTAGTACGTGGGGCTCCTGGGTCTTAGTCTGTTTGAGCTTCTATAACAAATCTCACAGGCTGGTGCTTTGTAAACAGATAGCCATCCTCACAGCTCTGGAGCCTGGGAAGTTCAAGTTACACAAGTGACCTTTGGTGTTCTTCTAGCCTCACACAGAGGAAGGAGCTAGAGGTCTGTCTCAAGCCCCTATTATAAAATAACGAATCCTATTTATGAGGTTTTTGCCTCATGTCATAATGACATAATCACCCAGTAATACCATCTCCTAGCACCCCTACTTCTTAATACCATGACCTCAGGAGTTAGGATTTCAACATATGAATTTGGGGCTGGAGTCAACACTTTCAGACCATGACAATACAGCAACATAATGTTTTTAATGAATAAGAGAAGAAACAGAGATATCACTTGTCAGCTATAGAAGCCAGAAAGCCAGAGGGGACTGCAACAGAGTGTAAGTATGTACATGAGTGATCATGGGTGCATGCATGTGTGTGTGTGTGTGTGTGTGTGTGTGTGTGTGCATTTGTGTCTGTTTAGCTTGGCAGAGACAGAGTGTTTTGTTAAGCTGTGTAGAAGGAACCTACATGGGTTCGCTCATATGAGTGGGCATAGGAATAAATAGATGAGAGCCGGCTTCATTTTTTCTGTCAATTATAAAGAGAAAAATAAAACAGAGGACTTGTGATTTGGCGATATTTAAGAATGAGTTCTACCTAGGCGTGGTGGAATATGCCTGTAATACCCGTACTTGGGAGGCTAAGGCAGGAAGGAAGAGCAGGTTTGAGGCCAGCCTCAGCAATTTAGCAAGACTTTCAGTAACCCAACAAGACTCTGTTCTAAAACCAAAAAGAAAAAGGGCTGGGAGTGTAGCTCAGAGGTAGAATGCCTCTGGGCTCAATCTCCAGTTACACACACACACACACACACACACACACACACACACACACGCCTCTGTCTGATGCAGCACAGACCTCCCGCCTGGTGCAGGGAAGCTGCAGGGACGGGGATCCCTGGGAGGAGGTCCTCCTGTAGGCTGCCTACGGCCTCTACTTGCCAGCCCCATCGAGGGGTGCTCAGAGCCAGCAGGGTGGAGAACAGGACCAATGGACCCAGAGTCAAAGGAATCAAACTCACCTGCCTCCTATTACCATCATTGATCACCCTTTTCAAAGTCTCCTATAAAAGAAAGCTGGTCTCTCCAAGGGGTTTTAGCCTCTCTATCAATCTCTTTCTCTCTCTGCCTTCTCTCTACCTCTTCTGATCTGCTCCATTCTTTGAATGTGCCCTCGCCTATATAAACCTTTGTGTGGTTCCATTCCTGTGGTGGAAATGCTCTTCCAGCCGGTGTCACTGCCCAACACTTATGTCTTTTTAACATAGCAACATACTCTTCTAACTTCTGCTTGGTATAGATGGACTCCGGCTGCTACTCACAGAGGCCAGTAGATACGCTAGAGGGGGAGCATAGTTAGAAGACATAGTAGAGGTGGTTGTGTTCGCATCCCCTGTCTATCTATCTATCTGAATGACAACAAATCTTTCAGCTTTTCTAAGTCTCTGTGTTAAAGTGCTTTGGAAAGTGTAAGGTCATAAGTAGTCTAATTATGATTTATTGAACAACAAAAAAGTGGGTCTTCTCAAGAAAAGAGATAGTTGAAACTAATAAGTGGCAAGAGAAGCCAGGGATATTTTATTTGAGGTATTAAATGGCTCTCTGTGGGCACTGTTCCATTTTCTTCCTGTTTAATGTGGCAGTTCCAGCGAGACTGTGCTCCTGCTCAGTTGCAGAGCTGATGATAGTCACCACCCCATGTATGTGGCACTGACTGTGAACACTTAGATTAATAATAAATTTGGCCAGGTATGGTGGCACACACCTGTAATCCCAGTACTTGGGAAACTGAGACAGGAGGATCACAGGTTCACACCCAGCCTCAGCAACTGATCGAGGCTCTCCACAACCTAGTGAGACTCTGTTTCAAAAATAAAAAATAAAGTAGGCCTGGGGGTGTAGCTCAGAGGCAGAATGCCCCTAGGTTCAGTCCTCAGTAGCACAAAAATAAAAAGTAAACAAGTGAATAAATATAAGTAAAAATAATAACAAGTTTGATGTTTCTGAAGCATCAGTTTTTACCAACTACTGAAGCTGAGCGAATTTCACATAAGTGCTGGCTTCTGCTCTGCTTGCTTAACAGGTTGCACGCCAAAGTAACATCTGCCTCAAAGGCCCTTTGACTCTCCACTATTCTGAAATAAGAACTACTATTTGGGGTGGAGCAACAGAGTCACAGCTGTTTCTGTCATCTTATGTGAGGTGTAAGAATCTGGTGTGTGTGCGTGGGTGCGTGTGTTGGGGTGGGGCACGGTGAAGCCGTGAACTCTCTTCACTCTCCTAGGATTATTTTCAGCCTCACTGGTTTGTCCTCTTTCGGAAAGGGTTTAGGCAGTTCCAACATTGCTTGCGAAACTGTTAATGGATGGCATCTTTTCTGAGGAAAGTATCTCCAAGACCTTGATACATTTCTATTTTAAGCATTGGCAATTTATTTGGGGGTAATAATTGGCAAGGGCTCAAAAATGCATGAATGAATGATACTCATTGAGACGTTGCTTAAAGCAATAATAAAAGTGAGGAAGCTAAACACTTGACAATATTGAATGGATTAGTATTTGATGTTGTATAACACTGTAATCTCTAAGGCAGCAAAATAAGAGAAATTTCTGGCTTTATTTTGTTTTTGTTTGTTTTTTTTGTGGTGGTACTGGGGTTCCTGGAAACCCTTCTACCTCTGGGCTACACTCCCAGACCTATTTTATATACTTTTTTAAATTTGGAAACAGGGTCTCTTAAGCCAGAGAGGCTGGCTTCAAACCTGCGCAATCCTCCTGTCTCTGCCTCCCAAACGCGGGGATTACAAGCGTGCGCCACCACGCTCGGCAAGAAATTTCTGGTTTTTATAGGAGAAGTTCTTCATATATCATAAAGTAAAAAGGCAACTTATAGCAGGGGCTGGTTGGTACACTCTTTTCATCTCAGTGACTTGGGAGGCTATGACAGAAGGATTACAAACTCAGGCCCAGCCTGGCCAACTTAGTAAGACCCTGTCTCAAGATGAAAATTAAAGAAATAAAAAGGGCTGGGGCTATAGCTTGGTGGCATAGCACCCCTGAATTAAATCCTCAGTGACCCCACACACAAACACAAAAAGTAAGTTACAAAGCTGTATATAGAATTTGATCCAGTTCTTTAAAAGAGGTGACTTTTATATATTTATGTTTGAATAAAAAATGTTTGGGAGTATCTAGATGAAAATTGTTAATGGTAATTATCTCTGGCTTTATTTTAGCTACAGATATATATATATATAATTTTCCATAATGATATATGAATGGAATGTATAATAGCAAGAAAAAAGAATATTGTCCATTTGCCTACCTTTTGCCATCAAGTTCTTTGGGGGAAGATTTCAAATGCGTTCTAGGTGTTTTTCTCAACCCTACAGTGAGGGGGATATGCCTGTGGCTTCTGGGAAGGCTGAGGTGTAAAAAGCGGGTTGAAAGCCATACAATGCACACTCACTTCTTCCCACCCCCTCCCCTTCCTCCCCGCCTCATTTTCAATGGAAAAAGGATATCTATTGCACAAGGTCAGAAGTACTGTACTATCTCAGGCCCCAAGAGGGGAAAAAAGGAGAGAACAGTCCTTATCTTGACCTAGTAATCAATGCTGAGCTCTCTAAACCACAATGGTTCTTTTTTGCTAAATTAATTATCATGGTTGAAAGAGTATCTTTGAGCTACTCCCAACAGACAAGTCTCAGTGATCAGCATAAGACTTTGGAGCTTTTGGCTAACAACTCACAGGGGTACTGCCAAAAGGTCTCCTAAGGCTGTTCTCGGGATTTCCTGGAAGATTTCCAAAGACCAAAAATTGAAAAAAAAAAAAAAAAGAATAGAAAAAGAGGAGTCTTCTTTTTTTTGAAATTTTATTTATATGTGGAACATATTGGAAATGGTATACATTTAGACTGAGGAGAGTCTTCTTTCAGTGCTTACATGGCCAGCCCCGAGTTCTTCCAGGATGAGCTGCAGCCACAGCTGTTGGCAAATCTGCCGCATCTTTCTCTCACGCCTGGCTTCCTATTACCTGGGTTAGGCAGGGCAAAGGACCAGGAAACAGGAAAGATTAAAGACGGCCATCTGTGTCAACTTCTGTGAGCTGCGGGGAGGTGAGCGGGGAGATGAGAGAAGAGTGGGTAGCAGGAGATCAGGACCCACCCGCCCACAGAGTAACAATTCAAAATTAAAGACTGACGTCGCATAAAAGACACTGGTCCCTCGAGACCCAATTCTAACCAATTATAAAAGACCAGATGAAGAACCCCAATAAGGTTTAAATCCCGCTTCCTGAGAGCTTTGGAGGTTATTCTCTTTTGGGAAACCCCCTCCCCACGTGTGGAGGGAAGCTGTTTTTATCTCCTATCTCTTCTTGACTTAAAATAACGTTCATATTCCTCTGCCCTTCATTAGTTCTTGGAGTTTATTCATCAGGATCCACTGGACAATAACCCAATAAGAGGAGACACCCCCATATCACTAGCCGGGGTCTCCTTCGGTTTCTAGTGGCCAGACATCCTAGGATTCACTGACTTACTCTCTACCTGGAATTTTCCTTCTTCTTAGAATCCCCTGGATTGAGTTCAGGCATCCATGGACCCAGTCTAGGTAGAAGAACCTCAGTGGAGAGGAGCATCTTAGTGTAAGAAGGAAGAGCTAGGGCTCTTGGCTGGAGTAACCACTTTGTAAAATGGGTATAAAAATAGTACCCACCTCAAGAGGTCACAGCGAGGATCAAAGTCAGTTGTGAACTTAAGGTGCTTATACAATGCCTGGCACATTAATATTTAATTAAAGTCAACATTAGCAAAGAACGACTTTGGAGGAGTGAAGGACTGGCCAGATTCTGGTTGGAAGGGCCACAGCAAAACTGAATGGATGAATCTAAGAATAGATTCCACCATGTTGGAGAATAGGGTTCCCCATCTCCACCCCATGCCTTTCTATTCCTTAATTTCAAAATAGTATTTTAACAGCAGTACCATTTGATGAAGGTGATGTTTTAGATGTCTGTTTTCTTGAATAGCTCTTAAATGTATGCCTCTAGGCTCCCTTTAACCCAGAACTTCAGATGTTCAGAATCTTCAGAGAAAATTACTAGGAAAAAGAGAGCTGCTTCTTATACTGTCAGTTTCCTTGTAAAAGAAAACACCAAAAAAATAAAAAATAAAAAATAAAAACCCCACAGAATATCTAGTTTATTTGAGGATAGTAGGAAAAAGTGAACTATTAAATACTAAAAATAAAAGCAAGCCATTGAATCTATTTAAACTGATCGGTGCAGCCAGCAGGATCTCATTGAAAGTCATTTTCAAAATGTGATAGCTTTCAAAGAACCTTTTCATATGGTTTTTTTCCTGAAGTGTCCCTGAAAGGGTTCTTTACTTCATGAACATTGCTATTAACAAGGGCCTCCATAAACCAAGATGAAGGTAAGCAGGGGTTTTTAAGGGAATAAAAGCCTGATTCAGAAGTGTTTATTGAATTCAAGTAACTGAACTGACTTTTCCATCCAGGCATTTCATTTTTTTTTCTTATTATTATTTCCAAAGTGGATCAGCCATCTTAAAGCTCAGAGGTTCCACTTATGAAATCAGAAAATAGCTCCCACATTGTACGGCAGGCTTGTGCTATGCCATCAGTATACACTTATGAGGCGGAGAGACCACGAGGAACATCTTAGGCTATGCTTTTTCCTTTTTTTTCTAGTGCTGGGCATTGAGCAAACACGCCATCACTGAGCTACACCCCGTCCCCTCTGTGTCCTCTTAGATTAAAGTCACCGGCAATCACAGGGCTGATTCTTCTTCCCCTGTCCCTCCACCTCTTAGTTACATGTTTGCCCCTAAGGGCAGGCCACTTTTGTTCTCTTCCAAAACCCACTGACCCTTAACTACTCTAAACTTTCATAAACAAGGAGAATCAACTAATAGAAAAGCAGCCATGAAGAGCCAGGGAAAGTGAGAGGCTTTTCAGTGTTCCTGACACGCTCTCAGGAGAAAGGTTATATGCTTGCATACGTCAGATGCAATATATTTGTGTGCAGAATTCCAAACATTGAAAAGGTAAATGGGAGAATTAAACAAGATAATGCACCAGAGGAGTTTCCGACTTAGATTTGCTCAAACAAAGTTCAGCCTCTTCCTCCCATCTCATCCCACCCTGAAGCGCTTTCTATAACAGAGGAGGCCACTATGGTATATTCTCTGAACCTTCTTTTTTCTCAGGGCAAACACCTGGCCTTTTCTTTTCAGTTTCTCTTCATAGTGCAGAATCTCAGCACCCGCTCAGCCTTTCTGCTATTGTCCTTGGCTTAACCACATCCCTTTATATTTCAATAACAGAGCATGGAACAGACCTCCTGACCTCTCCAGGTGAGGAGAATGCCCCAGGATGCCTTTGTCTTCTCTTTGAACATGATTTCTCTCCCATACTAGACTAAAGTCACCTTATTGGTTCTCTCACAGTACTAGGGATCTGATCTGTGTGAAATTAGATGAGTTTTCTACAGGTTTTACCATGTGTTGGTCAATGACATTGAGAAGATACCAACTTTATTAGCGTTCCATGAAAAATTTGGTTGAATGATTTTGGAGCGTGTGTGTGTGTGTGTGTGTGTGTGTGTGTGTGTGTGTGTGTGTGTGTTACTGGGAATTGAACTCAGGGGCATTCTACCTCCGAGCTACTGAGGTAGAGTTGCTGAGGCTAGTCGTGAACCTCCTGTCTCAGCCTCCCAAGTTCTGGGATTACAAGCCTATGCCACCACGCCCGGCTTGATTGTTATTTTGTAGACTCAGCTGTGCTTTGCCTTTATTTAGTAGCTATCGGAAAAAGAACAGTTATTTATCATGTGGGTGGGATTTTTTTTTCTTTTTATTCAAAAGACATTTACTAAGTACCTGGCACATGGTAGACACTCAATAAATAACTTTTAAGTGACAGAATTTATATCTAATAACTAGGCTTCCGTTACTCATTCTGACTGGTTTAACACATGTGTTTTATACCCAAACTACAACTTGAGCATTTTAGGAAATTGTAACTTCAGCATCCCTGCTGTCATGCTCTGTCTCTTAGCAAAAACATCTCAGTTCACTTTTCACAGTGATTAGAGGTGAATGGGAAATCATTTTTAGTATTCAAATTATGGGTATAGAACATTGTCTGAAAGCAATATAGCATTATTTAAAGTATTTAACATAAGATATTATATTCTAGGTATAATTACTATACTTTTATAACCTATGCCACACTGGGTGATTCCTGTGTAATTCTCACAATGATACTACTGTTTATATTTTTTCAGTTGGGGAAACCGAGGCTTTATGGTGACACACCCAAGGTTTCAACTAGAAAATATAGAGGTAGTATTGAAATGCTCAAAGTCTACATTCTTCCACTCTGTTACTCTGCCTTGGGATGTTCATTATCTCTTTGAAAAACTATTTACTAAGTGCATAGTATGTGCCAGGCACTATTCTAACTGCTCAGGAAACATCAGTATCCTGAATAAAGATAAAACTTCCTGCCTGTATAAAGCTTATATTTCAGCAGAAGAGACAAAGACAGAATATAATTGTATTTTAAATTATATACATGCTAACTGCTGCCAAGTGCCAAGGAGAAAAAGGAGAGCAAGAGAGGAATTGTGAATGTGGGCAGTGGGTGTGGAAACAGGTCACCATATTGGGGGGGGGGGTTTGAGCCTCATTGGAAAGGTGTCATTTAAGCAAAAACTTGAAGAAGTGAGGAGGGAGCCAAGCAGAGCCAGGCAGGTACAAAGGCCAGCATATGTCTGGCAAGTCCCAGGGCCAACAAAAAGACCAGGGTGGTGGCGTGGAAGGAACAAAGGGCAGAGAAGCGGAAGCAGGGGAATGAGAATCGAGTCTTGCAGTGTGGGCCACTGCTCTGGAAATTCAATGGGGTGCGGTGGTAGAATGTTTTGAGCTAAGAGTGACATGCTCTGGTGAAGCTTTTAGCAGGCTCAGTCTATCAGCCACACTGACAATAAACTATGAACAGGGAAAATGTAGACGGCAGGAAATTTAGAAATTTATTGCAAAAATTTAGGTAAATTATCAGAATATTAAATTTCATTTAGTGTTCTGATAATCCAGACTTCAGAAGGAGTGAGAAGTGATCAAACTATTGCAAGGGAGAGTCATGGATTTGCTGAAATAACGATAGAAGAACTGAAACAACAAGAGGAGCTGAGATGACACCAGGATTTTTCCTGGGCAACTGAAAGGATAAAATTGCTGTTCGCTAAAAACTGAAAATATCTTTTGGGGAATGATGGGATGCTTTGTTCTGACACTGAAATTTAGGTGCTGATTAGACATTTAAATGGTGTTGTGGGCCGGGTGTGGTGGCGCACGCTTATAATCAACGCGCTTGGGAGGCAGAGACAGGAGGATCACGCAGGTTTGAAGCCAGCCGCGCTGGCTTAAGAGACCCTGTTTCCAAATAAAAAAAGTATAAAGAAATAGGTACTGGGAGTGTAGCCTGGAGGTAGAAGGGTTTCCAGGAACCCCAGTACCACCAAAATAAATAAATAAATAAATAAATAAATATAAATGGAGTTGTGGCGTAACCAGTTGGATACTTCCCAATTTATATGCATTCTAATATAGTTTATTGACACACATTATTTACATTGTCAATGGCTTAAATTATATTTAGCCTTGGATATCTTTGCTTCATAGCCTTTACTGGCTTGTAATTATATTTGTTGGCATTATCGTTTGATTAGCATCTGCCACCCAACAGCATCTGTTAGACAGTGAGCTCATGAGGTCAGGGTTCACTGTCATCAATACTCATCTTGTTATTGTATTTCTGTTGCCTAGCACCCTGCCTGCTCAACTGCCCAATAAATATTTGTTGAATAAAACAATATTTTTTGTGTGTGTGGGGAGTACTCAGGACTGAACCCAAGGGCACTCTACTTCTGAGTTGTACTCTCAGCCCTATTTTATTTTTTATTTTGAAACAGGATTTAACTAAGTTGCGGGGTCCTCACTAAGTTGCTGAGACTGGCCATGAACCTGTGATAATTCTGTCTAAGCCTCCTAAACACTAAGATTACAAGAATGCAACACCACACTTAGCTCAATATTTCTTAACAGATTTATGTTTTTAGTTAGCAGAGTGATCTGATCTGACAATGTCTAGAGATAAGAAAAACACTTTTTTAAAATTTTTTTAAACTTAACTACCATATTGTTTTGTCAGAAATATCTGACAACTTTAATTCAGGATTAAAAATTATTTTTATCAAAATTATATTCTTCTTAAATATAAAATTTCAAAAAGATTGTCATTTGTTCATGTGACTTATAATAATCTTATAAAAAGAATATATGCATGTCAATATGCATATACATATACACATATAAGCATTATGTATAAAAATGTCCTCTTCATGTACAAAGTGTTTCTGGAATAACATCTTACACCAATGAAAAATATCTATTCAATTTATAAATCGTAGTTCCAATTAATAAAACTGCAAAGGTGCAATATAGAACTTTTCTAGAGTATTACAAACTAGCAGAGAGAGAGCATGCCACATTTTTTAAGTACTACATGTTTAAGTAAACTGCAACGTAGCAAGAGAACAAGGAAATGGTGGGAGAAAAGTGGATGAAGCATCTTGTGGCAAAAACCACAGGAAGTTTGGATTTTGAGATACAGTCATTTCTTCCCATACATACTAAGAGCCACAAATGCTCAAGTCCCCTCTATAAAAATTTGTAGCATTTGAAAGGAAACTATACACACCCTCTCATGTGACTTTAAATCATCTCTAGATTAGTTGTAATACCTAATACAATGTAAGTGCTACATGAATAGCATTTATACTATATTGATTATGGCATAATACAAGAAAAATATCTATGTGTGTTCAGCATTTTTTTTTGTCTGAAGTTTTCAACCCATGGCTGGTTGAATCTATACATGTAAAACTCACAGATATGGAGGGCCTGCTGGACTCTACACTTCTGTATGATGCTGAATAGCCAGATCAGGGAAAGCAAGCTGTGTGGAAAGCAAGCTGTGTGTCTTTGAAAGGATCAATGTCCCAGCAGGGAACGTTTTGGACCACATCTCCTCTGTCCACTATGGTTGAGGAAAGGAATGACCAAGATCCTTTGTATACATTCTATTTACCTCATTTTTCCCTTTCTTTCCTTCTTTCTCTCTCCATTTCTTTCTTTCTTTCTCTCTCCCTTTCTTTCTTTCTTTCTTCCTTTCTTTCTTCCCTCCCTCCCTCCTTTCTTTCTTTCTTTCTTTTTTTATTTCTTTCTTTCCCTTCCTTCCTTCCTTCCTTCCTTCCTTCCTTCCTTCCTTCCTTCCTTCTCTTGCAGTACTGGGGATGGAACTCAGGGGCATTCTACCTCCAAGCTACCCCCCAACCCTATTTTTTATTCATTATTTTGAAATGGTATCACTAAATTCTAGAGGGCCTCATTAAGTAGCTGAAGCTGGCCACAAATGTTTGATCCTCCTGTCTCAGCCTCCCAAATTCTGGGATTACAAGCATGCACCACCACACCTGGCTTACTTACCTCATTTCTATGGAAATCTTTTTGTATTTTTTATCCTGAGATAAGGAAGAAACAATTGAATCTCAGGGGGGAGTGCTACACAAATCCTGCAATATAACCTCTGATGGCGTTACCTGGGAGCATCGCACTTCATGTAGTTTATTTTCATCATTTTTCCCTAGGCAAAAATTCAGAACTCCTTGGTTGAAACTGGACTCAGATATGGAAAAAGTGAAATAATGTTACTATTTTTACAAGCCTTTCCAGCCAATTGGCGGCGCTATAAACTTTGAACTAGCCAAGATTTTTATACAGCTTTCCTGGTCTAAAACTGGTCCCTGAAGAGAGCATATTCCTCATCTAGCAGAGAAACCCATCCAGGAATACATCAGATTTAATAATCACAAGACAGATCTAATGATATCCATCTGCCTATTGGCTCTTAATACTTGACTATACTTAACCAGTGTTTGCCAGGGCTCCTTCTGCAAAGGAAGTGAAAATGTGCATCTAGCAACAGATGCAGTGCTTACAAAACCTTAAAAAATATGTCTTAAACTTATTAAGCACCATTTTCTCATCTGCAAAATAGCATAATGATAGAACACATCAGAGGTTTTCTTTAAAAAAAAAACCAATGCATATCAAGTATGTTTATCATAGTATCTGACTCAAGATAGTGTTTTTAAATACTATCACCTATCACAGATAAATTGCATGAATTTATCATTATTATAGAGTGGAGTGGGGTTAGAATTTAGAGTCCATAAATGTCCAGTCCCTGCTGGGTGTCTCCTAACCTTGGATTCAATTTGTGTGACTTTGAACTAGTCTTAAAAATCTTTGCCTCATTAAAGCACTACAATAGCAACTGAATAGTGTAAAATATAATATAAAATAAGTATTAAAATAGTTTGAGAGATGCACACCCTACTATGCCCAGCAACTATTAAAGTATTACTATTGCATGGAGAAGCACATATTTATTCGGTGCAGGGACGAATATAAATGATCTAGGCATCAGGCATCCGTAACAGATGCAGGAGGATTATACTATGAATTCATAACATTTCACATCTTCTGAAGGTCATAGTAGAAAAATGCCTGTCTCTATGATTATAAATTATTTTGCATACTTTCTCTGTCTTTGACTTAATAGGTTGAAAAATCAACAGAAAACAAACCTTGTTATGGTTAGATTTAAATGTTCCTTGAAGAGCACAGATATTAATGTCCAGAGTTAGTTAAGTCATGAGCATCACAATGAATTTATTGGTGGTAACCTAAGCAGGTGGGTCTAACTAGAAGAGGTGAGTTCCTGGATGTGTGGCCCTAGAGACTGTGTGCTTGTATCTTTGAATGCACACTGCCTGCCCCCCCCCCTCTCTCTCTATGATATGAAAGCAGAGCCTTTCTTTCTGCTTCCTACCTACTTATTATTCTCTGAACTCCACATACCCAGTCTAACATGGACTGAAACTCTGATATCTCCAAAACTGTGAGCAAATAAATACTTTTCCCTCTAAGTTGTGGTGGTCAGATGTTTTAGATTACAATTGTGAGAATGTTGGCTGAAACAAACTCCTACAAACATTTATCTCCATAGCAACAAAGAACAAACACAATTCCTGATTTTAAAAAATAGCAGTGTAACTGCCATTGGGGAGGTGAAAAAAATAAACCTTGAAGAAAACAGTTCAAATAATGCTATGACCATATATGAAGGTATCAAGGTATCACTACCAATTGCAGGAACATCTGTAGGAATGGGTGGGAAGCAGGGTGGGCTCTGAAAGGAAACACACCACGTGTGGCATGCATGTATGTTTTCATCATTTTGAATCTTACTGTGAAGTATAATTATAATGCATCAATAAAAGCATTAAAATTGAAGAAACCAAAAAAAAAATGTTGCCTTAAGTTGGCTGAGGCAAACAGGGTAGAACATTTAGATACACATAGTCAATACTCTGACCATGCTTAGAAGTGAAGGACATAAAGTTCCAAGTCATAATGGTTCCCTAAAGGAGAGCCTATCCATGGTGCTCAACATTTGTGGGATCTGGGATAATAGAGCGGGGATGATGAGATTTTTGTTTACTTTGCTCATATCCTTTAAGGGTTGGTTCTTTACCCCCACCCCTGTATCTGCTCTGAATCCCCATTGTTGGCCTTCTGGGCATCCTTCCTCCCATGGCACAGGCAAGCCATGCCCCAGCCTGTGCACCTGCTGGGTCTCCTTCTGTAACCCTCTTCCATCTTTAATGTCAGCTTCTCAATGAGGACTCCTCTAACTATCATGGTTAAAATTGCAACCACCTCCTCTTACAACTCTTTCTCTCCTAAGCAACTTTTTTTTCCTTATAGAATTTTCTCCTTGCAAATATTCTATGTTATATTTCTTTACTTTCCAAATTGTCTGCATTCATCCCCTTCCTCACCACTACTACCATTACCAGTAAATTATAATGCCAGGAAGACCGGAATTTGTGTCTATGTGAGTCAGTACAACATTCCTAGAGCCAGCCGTGTAGTAGTAGGCTTCATGCCCATCTGCCAATACACAGTGGAAATGAGTGTAAGAGCCTTGCTAATGGTAGTGTTCACATTGTGGGAAGATTGAACGACTGAGAGGGTGTGATGAGCTTGGCAAGGTTAAGCCTGTTCCTGGTCTTCTAAGTCTAAACTGGAAATCAATTAGATTCTGATGAGTCCCTCTGGATAAACACATCCATGATACTAAAAAAGAGCATAGCTTGCTGACAAAAGTCCCCTAAAGAGGATGGCATGAGAACTCAAGGTCACCAGAGTGGAGAAGCTACAAGCCCTTTGAGTGTGGTGAGTCAACCTATGACAGTGGAGGGCAGAGAGGACACTGGGATGCAGCAGGAAATAGAGCAAGATGAATACTTTGGGAAGGTGGAGCTCATTTTATACAAGGGCAATGGTGTCCCAGAGCTGGTCTACATGTGCTTTCTTGGTCTTTTCTCCAGATTGCCTAACCTCAATACTGTGAATTTCATCTCCTATTGACCAAGGGACATTCCATCAGGTATAGCTTGCTTTGTTGGATGTGAATATCCTGGCTTATTGGTTTCTGTTTTCTTTCATCTAGATTACCTATGCTATCCCAAAGGGGAAATGCCGTCAGGACTAAGGTTCAACACAAAAATGCTGGTCAATAAATAAGGGCATGGCATCAGAGTCCACAGTGGCCTCTGTGTGGAGCCTAAATTGTCACTATTATTTCAGATGCTCGATGCCCTCATCCTCTCTCCCTTCCTTCATCAGAGGAATCTGTGGAGTCATCACAAACCTTTCTCTATGAATATATAAATACAAGACAAAAATATTCTGTTATCCCCTGAAGAACATTTTTATTGTGAAAGTTAAGTGTCAAACCCAATCAAACGGATCTCTAAGGTGGTGTATCTATGTAATTTCAGCATTTTGGGGTTAGTAGAATACTGTAAACTGAAAGCATTGGTTTCTGAAATTAGTCTAGGCCACTGTGTGTGGAGATAAAACAAGGTCAGTGGTCGTCAGGGAGCTGGACATCTTCTGAGACTGGGGAATTCTTTGGGTTCTAAGAAGACTAATAGGTGTATAGTAGTTACTCTGTTTTTAATTACAGAATGTACAGGCTATAGAATGTTTAGACTTTATTCCTCTGGAATCACCACCACTCACAAGGAAATTTAGATATGCAATAAGTCTTAGGTATAGAAAGCCAGCACCTCCATTGTCCTTTTTGTCAATTCTAACTGGTTACTGGTTAAGATGTTAATTTCCATCTTTATTTCTCTATAACAATCAGCATTATGACATATGTTGGGCCATATTTTCAAACACTCCATGCAGATGTGGTTTTAACTTTCCTATGGATTTTACTTAGAACTATTAGTGCATTTTTATTCCAAGAACTATCTCCCAGGATTTGGAGACTAAAGAGCAATTAATCATGCAAAATGCTTTTAGGGTGTAGTCATGAAGTCTGTGTATTTCTCGATGGTTACTTAGCAAAAGGCTTAAATAAACCCATAGTGATAGCTATGGTCCAAGTTTCCCTCCCCTTCTTCTCTCTGACTTTTTTTTTTTCTCTCAGGAGATTGGCACAGAGGAAAATCACTCTGGCCTGTGGTGGCCACCTCCTGGAATCCAGACTCCTCCACAATTCCCTCAGGTCACTCTCCAGGAATGGAACTCTAGCTTCCCATATCACCCTGGGTGCGGGGTTTACAGCCAACAGAGTAAGGCCCATGAAGAAGAGGAAGGTGGGAACACATGCAGGGCTTCCGTGCCTTGTGCCTGGAGCTGATGGAGGTCGGCTCTGGCTCTCTGGCCGAGTTTGTGGACTCAGCAGCCCCAGCTCTCAATACTGATCTTGGCTCTGGAGCAACAGTTTATTACTTGACAACAAGGAGCTGAAAGGAGTCGGGGGATGTGGAGAAACAGCCCAGCATTCAAAATTCATGACCCTCCTCCCCTGGAAAAACAAATCAACAATAGATAATTTGAAATTTCAAAATAGGCAATTTATTTTGGTTTTCCAAAGACAAAATCAAATTATATTATTGGATTGTTTTACTCAGCATGTGCGTGCACTGGCACACACACACACACACACACACACACACACACACACACACACACATCTTCCTGAAAGTCTAATACACTGTGTTCCACAAAGGAGCATTGGTTTGAAATGTGTCTGATTTCAGCGAGGGTGGGCAGAACTGGTCACCTGGCCACCCTGGCTTAAGCTGGGCACTGAGGGCCAGTGGACTTGCCCTGTGTCCTGTTCCACAGCACGCCCAACTTCATTAATGCTCTTGGTATTTGGGTTCTTTTGGGAATGTGTAGCCCGCCATGGATCTCGCAGTCACACCAGTGATTGGATTAAAGGGAAGGAATCAACTGGAATAATTTAATTTGACAAGCATATTTTTCTTCCCTTCTAGTTTGCTTGCTGTTTATTACATAAAGCAGTTAAGTCCTAATTTTAGAGCTTGGGTTGTAGATTGGTTCTAATAATTGTGGATATGTTAAATTATTTAATTTATTTATTTACTTATTTATTGGCACTGAGGATTGAATGCAGGGGCATTCTACCTCTGAGCTATACCCCTAGCCCTATTTTTATTTATTTATTTATTTATTTATTCATTCATTCATTCATTCATTTGTGTGTGTGGTACCCAAGATTGAACCCAGGGGCATTCTACCTCTGAGCTAGCCCCCAGCTGTATATTACTTTTTATCATGAAATATGATCTCTTGAAACAAGGTCTCACTAGGTTACTGAAGCTAACTTTGAACCTGCTGTCCTCCTGCCTCAGCCTCCCAAGTACTGGTATTACAGATATGCACTACCATTCTCAGTTACTAGTGGAGATTTTAGAAAGAAATGTGAGCCAAGAGATTACTTTTTTTTTTTTTTTGGTTGTACTGGGGTTCCTGGAAGCCCTTCTACCTCTGGGCTACACTCCCAGACCTATTTTATACTTTTTATTTTTGGAAACAGGGTCTCTTAAGTCAGCGGGGCTGGCTCCGAACCAGTGTGATCCTCCTGTCTCCTCCTTCCAAGCACAGAGATTACAAGTGTGTGCCACCACGCCTGGCAAGAGATTACTTTTTATATGTTTATTTTTTTCTGTTGTAAGTTTCTGCCATATGCAGAAGAATTATTTAAAAGTACTTTTTCTTTGATAGGATATCTTTCAAGGATTTCTTTCTGCTATTAGCCAAAGAGTAGCTTAAAGTTTAAAAAATCTTTAGTTGTTATTATTAATAATAGTAATAATCTGTATTATTGTTCCTAATTATATCATATATGCTATTTAATGATAATACATCTCTGAAAAGAAACAGAGGATGGGAAAAGAGAATTGAGGGACATCCAGAATCTTTCTTAGAAAAGGATATTTGAATGTTGCTTATTACCTGAAAACTCTACAGGTCACTTTGGAATAACAGACCCAAAGAAAATGAGAATAAGCCAGGTTGCAGGCATAAAGAAGAAATATTAAGCAGTACATAAACTCTATGTGATTTATTTAAGAAATGAAGATAATTCTAATGGGAAGGGAAGAAGGGAAGTCAGGGCTATTTATGCCATATAGATTTCATTTAAAAAAATAAACAGACTTTTTAGGCTTAGACTGAAGTTTTACATTGGAATGAAGGATCATTTTCTTACCCAGAGTTCTGCATATTTAGAAATTTATTTGGATCCTCAGATGTGTCGAACTTATATAACTATCACCTCAGGGTAGAATGTGCTTTGGAGCCGTTTAAAAAAAACCAGTTTGCCTTCTCTGTAGTTATAACCTGTAGATTTTTTTGAGGGTAAAAAATAAATTTTTCAGCACTCATGATATGAAATTATAAATGAATAATAAAAACATACAATGCTTACATGTTACATTTGCCAATATTAGTTTAGTTTTGAACATGAAAAATAAAATCCTAGGAATTTCAGAGAAAACAAACTACCACTTCAGAGTGGCCAATTCCCCCTTTAGGAAGAGTTCGTTTTCAATTGGAACCATTCAATAATAATTGCAACAGCAACATCACCACCAATCCAATAGTCCCTTAAAAATTACAAAGTGTTTCAAGCCAAGAATCTCAGTTAATATTTCAAATGGGTCTTTTTGAGACTGGTGAGATAGGTAGTGTTATTTTTCTCATTTTAAATGTGGATGCCAAAATAGAAAGAAGTCAAATGTCTTGGCTAGGGCCATCCAGTTATTAAATAAGGCAAATGGGGCTTTAACAGTTATTTTGATCTCACATATCAACTGCTTCAACCACCTTTATTTACAAATAGCTGAAAACACCTCCAAAACAGCTTGGTGTGGGTTCATAGATATTTGGCACATTTATATTCAAGGATATTTGAGCATTTCCCTTCCTTCCTGCCACCACCTCTGGTCTTCTCCCACTCCTCAAACAAAATTCTCCTAATAAATATCTGCAACCAGGAGGAAGTTGTGTGAGTAAACATATTTAAGAAGCAAATTTTCCCAACCATGCTGTGGTCTGAAAAATAATTATTTTTTAAATACACCTTGTGACTACTCAGGGATTCTATATAAACAGCTGGGCACATAAGTACTCAGTGTGTCTCTAGCTCATCATGGAAATTATTCGATGAAAACAATGAAACAGGACATGAAAAACAGAAACAGGAATAGAATGCAAGCAATAACTTTCCCTGATGCTGCTTCAGAACGTCAAAAGTAGAGCTTCATGATCTTCCCAGAGGTGACCAGAAGAAACAAGCAACAACTTTTAATATGGTGCATCACACAATGTCTGTGTTCTGCCTTGTGTCCATGTCCCCTATCTCAGAAGAAGTAATCTCACTATCTTTTGAGAGCTACCTGTTTTCTGCTAGAAAACATGATTCCAAGCCTGAAGAATGGGTCTATTCTTCCTCGAGATAATCAAGGCTGGTTATCCCAACTTTGAAATGATGCTAAGGTCTTGTTAAAAAAAAACACAAACGCCCATTTCAGGACCTGAGAATGTAGTTCCCCTGCTTCTCACAAGCCAGGCTAGTACTAGGGTCTGGTCACAACATAACCCAGCTGAGGAAGTGCTGGGCCTCCAAAGCACTGTAGACCAAATGAGATGGAGGACCCTGGTCATATACACTAGTGATCTCTTAGAGAAAAACTATGGGTCTGTGTTCTGAGAGTTCTGAATCAATGGAAATGAAATGTAATACATAATATATAATGTAATAAAGTAAGAATTTATCAATATAGAGCAGTCTCCCTTGACCCTGGATTTGACATCTGCAAGGACCACTGAACGTGATGTTAAGCCATTACTAGTCTGGCTTTGGAAACCTTGGGGGTAAATGATGGCTTACACTCAGTCAACTAGAAATCCCAGAACTTCATGGCAAATGGCTGATCAAAGATTCAAAATACTCGAATAGGTAGGCAAGGTAGAATGGATATACTATGTAAGACCAAAAAACCTGGCAGCTGGCCATATGCCGTGGACAATCCCAGAATATAGTTTGCCAAACCTTTAAGGCATGTACTGCCGAGGGTACACCAGCCTTTCTCCCTCCTGGACACTAAGCTGAAGACAGGAGAAGTTTTATAGCACTGGGTTTCCAGAAAGCCATGGTGATAATGGAAACCAGATAGTGACATTTAGCCTTCAGAAGCAGGGTGGTTGCAATTATCACAATGAACACCAGATTATCACAATGGCTACCAGAAAAGCCTGAGCCACCAAGAGCTATGAAGTAGGTTAGTGGAGCATGGTGTACCTAGGACAAAATAGCCAGGCAGAGAGCAAAGGTATTGTTCAATCTAAACTACAATAGAGATCAAGAATGAATAACCAGGAAGTTGAATACAGACATCCCAAAACAGCGTCACAACCTCTAGCATAGCTTCTAGATCTAAGTTTGTTTTCAAACCTATAAGTATTGACTCAAGAAGATGTTGGATCCTCCTGAAGACGGTACCAGTGCGACATCACAGCAAGTGGATTTGTTCATGGTTCTTCCCATTTATTTTCCAAAGGAATCTACTGCCATTTACTTATGTAAGTCTCAGGAAAGAGATGTACCGAGGCACTCCGAGAACCTGAGGTCTGAGTTGATTTTGACATCCAGGCACAGGAAGCCTCATCATGGCCTATCCAATAGAAGAGTAGCATATACAGCCAATCAATAAATGGAATTATGCCTCAAATTTGGCCCAAATGGGGCCCATAGATTAACAAAGTGTTCAGTTCCCCGTCCCTAACTTTCATTTGGAATAGACACATGTAGTAATTGTTGGAATATTCATTTGGGTTTCTTGGCTTGTGTAGTAAAATCTATCATATAGTGGAAAGACCATGTGAATGCCACTGAAGCTGCCTCACCCTGCCAGTATAGCACATCTAAAACAATTTCACTTTTTCAGGAATATTTGCATCCTTAAAATCCAAAGAATGCTTGGGTGGTGGTCTCTTCCAGGTCCTTTTATTGACTAGTAAATAAAGCAAACATATGGCCCCTACAAAAACCAGATAAGTACTGGAAGACAATAATCCTGATGGCAGCTGTTCGTTTTATGTGTGTGTGTGTGGGGGGGGAGAAACTAGAGAGATCAAATCCCTATCTCATACCAAAATAAATGCCAGATGGGTCAAAGTGTGAAATGTCAAAACTTAAAAATATTACTACAATAACACTGAAGAATTAAAAATAACTTAGAAGGGATATTTTCTTAAAGTATATTATAAAATCCTGAAATCACAAAATTAAGATTAAAAAAGTGCAACTACACAAAATAATAATATATTGCTGGTAATAAAATACCTGTGAGCAAAACTCATAACTCAAGTTGAAAGATCCTGATCATATGATGCATCAATAAGAAAAGGACCAGAAATCCAGTAGAAAAATAAATGAAAGGAATAGCAAATTCACAAAAAAGATGCAAATTCTTACATAAAGAACGTCAGTCTAATTATGTAGGAACTGTAATGAACACTACAGTGACATACTCCTTTTCATCCATCAGTTTGGCAGTAGTAAAGCTTGATCAGTGTAATGTGGGATTTAAAAGCGTGGACCCCACTCAGGAGGCAGAGACAGAAGGACCGCATAGGTTCGAAGCCAGCCTCAGCTACTGAGTGAGGCTCTCAGCAACTGAGACCCTGTTTCCAAATAAAATACAAAATAGGTCTGGGAGTATAGCCCAGAGGTAGAAAAGCCCCTGGGTTCCACCCCCAGTACCACAATAAATAAATAAATAAATAAATAAATAAATAAATAAATAAATAAAATAAAAAGCATTGACCCTGGACTTGGAAGTTACTAGTATTGGTAAGGAAATGTGTTCATCTTGATTTACCTCAGTTTTCTCACCTAAAATGCTTATAAGAATGTGGTAAATAAATGGATTTATTCCTATTTTCATTGTATTGAGAAGTGGAAGGATGGGATAAGAACCATCATAGTTGGATTATCAGAGAGTAAATTCACTCATCCTATTGAGAGGGCCATTTGCAAGGATATTTGTAAGTAGAGCCAATACATTTGTAAGTATAGATCTGACAAACACAGTCACGCATGTGGGAACCGCATATGCCAAGGTATTCATTGTAACTCAAGAACTCAACTCAGAACTCAAGTTAAATAAACATGAAAATATCTACTCATTTCCTTCTTCAACATCATTCTGTCCCAAGATTAGAAACAACTGAACATCCAACTCCCTGCAAAGGAAATTGATCTAAAATGTGGCTCATGGGTACAAAGGATTACTGTGAAATTACCAAAAACATTTTAGTCTCCATATGATCAAACAGAAACGACGGTGCCTCCTCCTGCACAGGAATGGCAGTAGCACTGCTGTTTGGCTGTGGCTGTTGCAAACACCAGTGAAGGAATCCCAAGCAGAGGGTCTACAGTCACATACTCAGTGCCTAGCCTATTGCAAATGTCCAAAAAGTCATAGTCATAATAATGGAATAGGGATTATATTATTCATCATCATTTATATTTTCAATATAATAGAGCCACACATGTACAACGCTCTCGCAAGTGCCTATGGTTGTTTTTATCAGAGCCTATCAGAGTCATGGTTGCTTTTAGCCTTTGCTCCAAGTAAGCAAGTCTTCCTCACAGCTGCTCACCAGGCTGGTTTGTCATCGGCAGCCATTTCCCAGCCAGCCTTGGCCCTGGCGTACTGCCAAAGAGCATGCTTGAGTGAATCCTTACAGTTCTTTTTGTCTCTGCTGTGATTACTTCACTGTGTTTACGAGAAGGCAACTGCTAGAGAGCTGGGTTGTCCACTCATCTCACGTGGCAGCCTTGGCTCTGAGCTGTGCAGTCAACTGCTTCCTGTGGACTGAGTGATAATGGCCAAATATCGCCATCTGGACTCCACATTCTTGAAAGATTCATAATAATTTATTAAAATACAACTTTGTTTTTAAAAAAATTACAATTTTGGCCGGGCATGGTGATGCACGATTGTAATCTCCATGCTTGGGAGGCGAAGACAGGAGGATCGCTCAGGTTCGAAGCCAGCCTCCCTGGCTTAAGAGACCCTGTTTCCAAATAAAAATATAAAAATAGATCTGAGAGTGTAGCCTGGACGTAGAAGGGTTTCCAGGAACCCCAGTACCACCAAAAAAAAAATTACAATTTTGAGCTGGGCATGGTGGCACATGCCTATAATCTTAGTATTAGGAGACTAGGACAGGAGAATCATAGGATTGAGGTCAGACTCAGCTACTTAGTAAGACCTTGTTTTAAAGTAAAAAATAGCCGGGCGTGGTGGCGCACGCTTGTAATCCCCGTGCTTGGGAGGCGGAGACAGAAGGGTCGCCAGGTTCGAAGCCAGCCGCGCGCGCTGGCTTAGGAGACCCTGTTTCTAAAATAAAAATATAAAAATAGGTCTGGGAGTGTAGCCCAGAGGTAGAAGGGCTTCCAGGAACCCCAGTACCACCAAAAAAAATAATAATAATAAATAAATAAATAAAGTAAAAAATAAAATAGGGCTGGGAATACAGCTTGAAGGTTGACTGTCCCTGGGTTCAATCCCTAATACCAAATTTTAAAAATACAGTTTTGTGCGTTTTACAATTTATGATCCATAAGGATCAAATATCTCTTTCTGTTTTGAATAAAGTATAAAAATAACTGAAATAAATCTTTGTGTTGCATTTTGTTTGTTTGTATACCAAGGACTCATTCTATGCAGTGTTTTTGCAAGTTTAATTTCATATGATTGAGGAGAAAAAGCATAAGACATATAATTGTCCATTATAACCTAGAAGAGGGAACTCACTACTGACAGTGTTTGAGAATTCAAGTTAAATAAACAAACATGGAGAATGTCTTCATTAACTTCCTTCCTCAGCATCATCCTGTGACTGGCTTTCTTTTCTAGTATCCTTTCAAATGTATAATACACATTTGAAAATGGATTCCTATACAAAATATATTTTCTATTTAAATAGACTTTAATATATCTTCACATGTATATTTGAAAAAGTCGTGTGAATTTAACTATAGAGACAGTTCCAAATCTACTCTGGTCTAATACATGATTTTTTTTTTTTTTTTTTACTTTATGATGTGAAAAGAGAATGCATTTAGTAGGAATCATGTGCTACTTAGTTTTTCACTTTCACTAGATGAGTTACAAGGGTAGTCAATACTCTATTAAAAGTCACAAGGATGCCAGGCGTGCTTGTAATCTCCACGCTTGGGAGGCTGAGACAGGAGGATCGCACAGGTTCGAAGACAACCTCAGCTACTGAGTGAGGCTCTCAGCAACTTAGTGAGACCCTGTTTCCAAATAAAATATAAAATAGGTCTGGGAGTATAGCCCAAAAATAGAAAGTCCCTGGGTTCCACCCCCAGTAACACAAAAAAATAAAAGTAAAAAAAAAAATAAAGGTACAAGGGATATTCCATGCCCTATTATAAAGTAGGCTGTGTTAGGTGATTTTGCCCAAGTATAGGCTTGTAATATAAGTCTCATAAGCAAGGTTAAGGTAAACTAGACCAATCTGCTTAGTATATTAGGTGTATCGAATACATTTGTTTTACTTACAATGTTTTCTGCTTACAGTGGTTTTATCAAAATGTAACTATTAGAAGTCAAATAAACAGGGCGTGGTGGTGCATGCTTGTAATCCTAGCATTTGGGAAGCTGAGACAGGAGGATCGTGGTTCGAGGACAGCCTCAGCTACTTAGTGAGGCCCTTTGCAACTCAGTGAAACCCTGTTTCAAAGTAAAGAATAAAAAATAGGGCTGGAGGAGTAGCTCAGAGTTAGAATGCCCTGGGGTTCCATCCCTAGTATCACACACACACACACACACACACACACACACACACACACACACACACACAGAACTCAAGTAACGTCTGTATTTGTAAATAAACTTAACTCTATTTTCAAATGTATATTTTACCTAATTTACTGTTTCTTTTCATATTATCAAAATATATGTACTTGAGTCACTTTTCAAAGATTATCACCATCTGGACTTTGAGGTTTATTTTCTGATGAGTTCAAACTCCTCCTTACCCTCTGATTTCCAAAATGATTTCTGGTAATATTGAAAGGATCTTGAATCCATTCTAATGCATTAAAGGGAACTTACAAATGTGGTAGTTTAAAAACTTGACGTTTAGCCAGGCATGGTGGCACATGTTTGTAATCACAGTACTTGGGAGACTGAGATAGGAGGATTGTGATTCTAGGCCAGTCTCTGCTACTTAGTGAGGCCCTTTGCAACTTAGACCCTGTTTCAAAATAAAGAATAATAATAAAAAAAATAGGGCTGGAGGTATAGCTCAGAGGTAGAATGCTCCTGGATTCAATAAAAAATAAAAAAGTTAAAAAAACTTGAAGTGTAAGTGGTTTCCATTTCATAACACATGGTTAATCTATCTCATTTTTCCTATGTGCAGATTTTAACCAACAAAAGCCATATTTCAAAATCATCTGGACTGTGGTCCTGTTTTTACTTCCTCTAATTAAGCCCTACTTGATCATTCAAACCTTGGTTCAAGCATCATTCCCCTGACCACATCCTACCCCAGTCATAGACTGATTGGGATTCTCCACTTCTATATTCTCCTAGTCTCTGGTTCCTTTTCAGCACAGTGCTAATAGCAATTTTTAAAATTATATTACTTTGCATTTAATTTAATATTTATTTCTCTTCGCTACATTGTAAACTCTTTGTGGAGGCTGATATTGCCTTCCTCTTCTATCTAAAGCCTAGAATAGTTCTGGGTTCATAGTAAGAAGTCAATGAATATTTAGTGAATAAATGGAATTTTTAAAACAAATGAACAAAAAAAGAAAAAAATAGATGAATGGTTGAGTCTCTGGCACCATAACCCGCACATGGTGACACTCAATAAAACGAGTGTCAACATTTTTATTAGTTTTCATAGCAAACCAATTTGCTGAGTATTTCAGTTTGTTAAAGATGTAGTTATGATTTTAGAAATTGAAAATCTGTATTTCTTCAAATATGTTGTTTCTTATAGTTGTTTCCTATTATGTGATAGATATAGGAGAAATAATGTATTCATATATTTCCTCTAATAATCATATATGTTAAAACATATTTGCTTTAATTTTATTAAAATAGTTAAATTTTTAGTCTTTGTCAGGATTTTCTTATAGGAAGTATGTTACCAAGATGAAAAAAGGTATTCATGCATCTTTTGACATTTAGTTTTCATTTTAATTTGATGTTTTAATAATTCTTTGAAATTTGAAGGCTTCCATTTTCTATTGAAAATTATGATCACTTAAATAACATAAGAAATTTATGGGTTGTTAATAATTTTCTGTTAAAATAAAATAAATTTTAATCTTTAGTTTTTAATAAAGAGTACTCTCAGAATCACCTGAGTTTAGACCCCCTGAAAAGATTGCAAATTATGACTAATTATCCTTCCATTCATCTAATATTTAATTTTTTTTAGATACTAGGGATTGAACCCAGGGGCATTCTACTTCCAAGCTACACTCCCAGTCATATTTTACCTTTTTTATATTGAAACAGGTTTCACTAAGTTGCACAGGGCCTCCCTAGGTAGGCTGGCTGAAAACCTGCAATCCTCCCGTCTCAGCCTCCCAAGAACTGGGATTAAAAAACATGTACCACCATGCCTGGCTCTAATATTTAACTTTTAAAAATGAATGTATTTATATAACTTATCAATAATAGAGATATTTTGAAAATTTTTCCTATTGCAATAATAATTTTCCTGGCAGAATATTTACATACAAAGCAACACTCTGAATCTTTCCCTTGGAACCAGAATACCACATCTCATTTCTCCATTAACTTAACGAACTTTTAAGAAATCTTATTCATTGCTTTGTGAGCTGAAGAAAATAATTTTTTGAGGTGTGATGGGCCAAGAGTTCACTCATCCTACTCATTCATTGCCTAAGAGCCAGCCAGACACCCCTGGCCTCTCCCTGTCCAGCTATAAAGTGCTCTGACTACTCAACCGCTGGCATTGCAGTCCCCGGAAGGAGCCTCCTCTTTCCTGAAATACCATCTTCTTTCTTTGATAACTCTTGCCAGGTTTTTGTGACTTGCTGAGACATCATGGAAGACCATGACCCCTATTCTAGTCAAGACTTCTGGTATGTAAAGAAAGACACCCACTAAAATTGATTATGGCAAAAAGGAGGGACATTTAAAATTTCAGAAAAATAATCAAAGAAACAGGTAGAATTGAAAGACGGTATACCAGGCATTGCTGAGCCACACAGGCGTGGGCTGCCCTCTGATCTCTGCCCCTCACCAAAGGCCTACTGTATGGCTCCTTTTCTGTCCGTGCCAGATCCCTCCACTGACTCAGCCCAACATCAGCCCCTTTTCCTACATCATTGCCTTCCAGCTACTTCTGTGCAAAATTCTCAAGTGACAGAAAGCCTCATAGCCCAAGCCAGAGAAAACCTTAGTCACAGCTGAGTCAGTGGATTGGTGGGCTCTGGGAGGCATCCCTTTCTGCTAAAATCAGTCCTGACTGTAGGAACAGGTCCATGCCCCAGGAGATGTGGGGCTGCCCTGCTCCAGGCTATCAGGGGAACAGTTTTCTAAAGTGAATGACAGGAGGTATAAGTAATACTCATCATCAAGATTATGGTCCTCACTTTGGGATTAGTATCTTCCTATGGACTCTGAACATTATGTTTCCCTATAAGTTTCTTATGAGGATGGGCCATTCTTGGTTTTTTTTTTCTTTCCCCCTCAGTGTTTCTCTTCTATTTTATTTATAGTACTAGAAATGGAACCCATGGGCATTCTACCTCTGAGCTACAACTCCAGTCCTAATTTTTAGTCTTTATTTTGAAACAGGGTCTCACCGAGTTGCAAAGGGCCTAGCTAAGTAGCTGAGGCTGTCTGTGAACCGAGATCCTCCTGTTTCAGCCTCCCAAATGCAGGGATTACAGGTGAGGGCAGCCATGCCGAGCTTTTATCTTCAGTGTTATAATTACACTCCTCTGTATAAGTACGTAATGAATAGATATATATTCAAAGGGTTGTTCTACTGCCATTCATTATGAACTATTGTATCTATATTCTATCTTACTTTGGTAATTACATGGCAATCGATTACATATATTACTGTAATCATTCCTTGCCTCTCCGTCCTGAAGTCCTAGAACCCAGAGGCTGTTTTGTTTTCTCCATGAGATCTGCCTTGGGTTTTCTGTTCACAGAGGTTGTGAAGAGCTAGGGAGAGGAGCTGACCCTCTATCTGCTTCTTTCTTTTTTTTTTGGTGGTACTAGGGGTGGAACCCAGAGGCTTTCTACCTCCGGGCTATACTCCCAGACCTAATTTATATTTTATTTGGAAACAGAGTCTCACTAAGTTGCTGAAAGCCTCACTAAGTAGCTGAGGCTGGCTTCGAACCTGTGCGATCCTCCTGTCTCAGCCTCCCAAGCGTGGGGATTACAAGCGTGCGCCACCACGCCCGGCTTCTCTATCTGCTTCTTAATCAGACTTTCAATCAATTTTTCTGTTTTTCAGTCTTATCTCTACCCACCTCTAACCAGACTAACCTGGAGCAGCCGGTTGTGCGTAGGAATCTGGTTATGTCTTGACTTCCCTGGCTTCTGGTAGAGGGTTAAGCTGACTTAGGCCTGCTAAAGAAATTACCAAACATCCATCTGTTTTTTTCACCTAATATTGTGTTTTCCTGGGTCTCTCCTCTCCAATATTCTTTGTTCCTTTTGGATTTATGCCTTAAAAAATATTTCTGTGATTTAGTCTAGTTTTGCAAAAAAGGGAAAATGAATTTGGGTGTTGGGTCCAGTAACTTTTCTCAACAGTGCCTGCTGGTTTATGTAATTAAAAAAAAAATTAACATCAACTATAGTGAAACATATTTTATATGCAATCTATTTTTTAAAAAAAATTTAGATCTACTATTCAATGAGTTTTGATATTTATACAATCAATATTCTTGGTTATTTTCTTTTTTCTTTTTGGTACTGGAGTTTAATCCCAGCTACACCCCTTGCCTGATTTTATTTTTTGTTCTTGAAACAAGGTCTTGGGTGGCTGAGGCCGCCCTTGAATCTGTGATCCTTCTGTCTTCATCCCTCAAGTACTAGGTTTACAGTACTTGTGCCACCACATCTGGCATAGCCGGCACTTTTATTTTTTATTTTTTTTACGGTACTGGGGATGGAACCCAGTGGCATTCTACCTCCAAGCTATACACCCAGCCCTATTTTTTATTCTTTATTTTGAAACAGGGTCTCACTGAGTTGCAAAGGGCCTCACTAAGTAGCTGAGGCTGGCCACAAACCCAGATTCTCCTGTTTCAGCCTCCCAAATGCTGGGATAACAAGCATGAACCACCATGCCCGGCAATATTCTTGTTTTTGACAAGACCTGAATGTTCTCTCAACCCACTCTCATTTCTACTACTCCCATCCTCTGATGTCATCATGACCTCTTTTCTTTTCTCTCAGTCTATCCCACCCATCAGGTCTTGACTTCACGATCTGTGCAGTGGTCATGGTTTTAATAAGACCCCACAAAAGATATGCTGAAGTGCCAGACCCAGGCACACTTGATTGTGACCCTATTTGAAAATTGGGTCTTTGCAGGTGTAAACAGTTCCCAAGGTCCTGCTATGTTAGGGTGGGTTCCAACCCAGTGACTGAAGGGAGTGTAGATACAGACAGAGAAACAGAGGAGGGTGATGTGAAGAGACAAAGGAGAGCATGTGAAGATGAAAGCTGGGATTATGCAGCTGGTATTTCATCTGGGTTTTGGTTTGTTTATTTTCTTTTCCTTAATCTGGATTAATTTATATAATTAATTATGACTCCATCTTGATTAATTTATATAATTAATTATGATTCCATTTTGTCTCCACTCATGGCATATTAGCCCTTGCTTTGTTTTGTTAGTTGTTGATTTAAGGTTTGCACTATATTTTTTTCTTTTTCTTTTCTTTTCTTTTTTTTTTTTTTTTTTTTTTTTTTGGTAGTACTGGGGGTAGAACCCAGAGGCTTTCTACCTCCGGGCTATACTCCCAGACCTATTTTATATTTTTTTTATTTGGAAACAGGGTCTCACTAAGTTGCTGAGAGCCTCATTAAGTAGCTGAGGCTGGCTTTGAACCTGTGCGATCCTCCTGTCTCAGCCTCCCAAGCGCGGGGAATTACAAGCGTGTGCCACCACACCCGGCTGCACTGTATTTCTTTTAACATGTCAGAACCAACAGTGTCACACCAGAAACAGGGCATGAACTTCACAACAAGAGTTTCTGTTTCACCGGCCCATCCCATGTGCTCTTGTTACGTCTTTTATTCATTCCTACATATACTATAATCTCATGATAAATTATTATTAATTTTTTCTCAAATTAATCGTATTTTAAAGAGATTAAAATTAGATGTCTTTATATCTACCCACACATTTATAATTTCTTTACTGTATTTCATTATAAAGATATAAATTTCAGTCTGGTATCATTTTTCTTCTGCTTAAAAAATCTCCTGTAATATTGGTTGTTGTGTGCCAGGCATAGTGGTTCATGCTTGTAATCCCAGTACTTGGGAAGCTGAAACAGGAGGATCGCAGGTTTGAGGCCAGCCTCAGCTACTTAGTGAGGCCCTCCACAACTTAGCAAGACTGTGTTTCTAAATAAAGAATAAAAAATAAGGCTGGTGAGGTAGCTCAGAGGTAGAATGCTCCTGGATTCAATCCCCAGTACCACAAAAACGAAAATAAATATGTGTTTTAGTGTAATTTTTTTAGAGATAGATTTTTTTAGCTTGTTTATCCAAATGTCTTTATTTTACCTCTTTTTTTCAAAGGCACTTTTTTTTCTAGGTAAAGAACTAGGTTGATAGGTGTTTTCTCTTTCTCTACTTAGGATATCTCTGCATTGTCTCTGGCCAGCATTCATTCTGACAAAGGTCTGCTAAAATGTTTATCTTTTTTTCTTTCTGCCTATAGTGTGTTTTGCCCCTTTGGCCTACCTTCAAGATTTTTCTTTAACGCTAGTTTAAAGAAATTTGACTATGATGTATCTGTGTGTGTGTGTGTGTATGTGTGTGTGTGTGTGTGTGTGTGTGTGTGTGTGTGTATTTTGCTTTGCTTTATTAAAATTCTGAAATTTGAGTTTATGCTTTTCTTCAAAATTGGAAAATTATGTCCTATTATCTCTCCAATTTTTAAAAATATACTTTTCTGAAATTCTTATATGTGTATGCTAATTACATATCCTTCAGGTCCCTCATGTCCTGTTAATTTTTGATGATTTTTTGAAGATTGTTAATTTTTTATGAGTTTTTTCTTCTATATACTTATTGGGGTTATTTCTTTTCTTTCTTTTTTGGTGGTACTGGGGTTTCTGGAAGCCCTTCTACCTCTGGGTTACACTCCCAGACCTATTTTATATTTTTGAGACAGGGTCTCTTATGCCAGAGCGGCTGGCTTCGAACCTGCGCGATCCTCCTGTCTCCGCCTCCCAAGCACGGGGATTACAAGCGTGCGCCACCACACCCAGCTATTTGGGTTATTTCTATTCCCTGCCTTCAGTTGAATTATTTTTCCTATCTTTTATTTCAAACATATGTATGTTTAAAACTATATATATATATATATATATATATATATATATATATAATTAATTCTACTAGTGGGGTTTTTTGTGTTTTGTTGTTTTTGTTTTGTTGTTTTTGTGGTACTGGGGGTGGAACCCAGGGGCTTTCTACCGCAGGGCTATACTCCCAGACCTATTTTATACTTTATTTGGAAACAGGGTCTCACTAAGCTGCTCAGAGCCTAAGTAGCTGAGGCTGGTTTTGAACCTGTGTGATCATCCTGTCTCAGTCGCCCAAGCACTGGGATTACAAATGTGTGCCACCACGCCTGGCTTATCCAGCATTTTTTTTTAAGATACATTTTTTTCACCTCAAGAAACCACATTTAGCTATCTTGGGTACATTTTATTCTCTCTTCCTCTTATTGATGTCTTTCTCTACTCTTCTAACATTTTTAATATATGGAGAATATTTGTAATAGCTTTTTAAAACCTTTATCTGCAGTACCATCATCCTCTTAATTTCCGAGTCTGTTTCTTTGATTAGCAATTATCATATTATTAGTGAGGGCATGGCTTGGAATATTTTCTATTTCTGCTATGCAACAATTTAAACATTTTAAGGTTGCAATTTTCTTAGAGTTTATATTTTTTAAAAATGTTATTAAATTTTTATAAAGTCATTTCCACATTAAGAAAGATGGTATAAAGCCTAGAAACAGATGGCCTCACTGCTAAATTTTACCAATTTCTTCTTCTTCTTCTTCTTCTTCTTCTTCTTCTTCTTCTTCTTCTTCTTCTTCTTCCTCCTCCTCCTCCTCCTCCTCCTCCTCCTCCTCCTCCTCCTCCTCCTCCTCTTCTTCTTCTTCTTCTTCTTCTTCTTCTTCTTCTTCTTCTTCTTTGTGTGTGTGGTACTGGAGATTGAACTGAAGGGCACTCTGCCTCTGAGCTACATCCCTTATCCCCATTTTTTATTTTGAAAAAGGATCTCAGTAAGTTGCAGATGGCCTCAATAAGTTGCTGAGGCTGGCTGCAAACCTATAATCTTCCTGTCTCAGCCTCCCAAATACTTAAATTATAGGTGTGTACCACCATACCTGGCTCTATCAAATATTTGAAGAAGAAATGATTCCAATTCTTTTTCTATTATTAAAATATAGAGCCGGGCGTGGTGGCGCACGCTTGTAATCCCGGCGCTTGGGAGGCAGAGACTCTGGAGGATTGCGCAGGTTCAAAGCCAGCTTCACTGGCTTAAGAGACCCTGTTTCCAAATAAAAATATAAAATAGGTATGGGAGTGTAACCCGGAGGTAGAAAGGTTTACAGGAACCTCAGTATCACAAAAAAAAAAAAAGAAAAGGAAGGAATTATTCCAAACACATTGTACAAAGCCAATACATTCTATAAAGCCAGTACTCTGTTACCAAAACAAGAAAAGAATGTAAAAAACAAATAAACAAATTATGGGTTAATATTCTTGAAAGTTACAGATGCAAAAGTTCTCAACAAAATACTAGTGAACCAAATCCAGTAGTGTATTTAAAAGATTATTCACTATAATCAGGTGATTCATCTCAGGGATGCAAGGATGTTTCAACATACCCAAACAATTAACTTGATACACCACACCAGGTAGGAGACTGCGGCTTGCACCTATGGGCCTTTGAAGGCCATTTAAGATTCGACCACAACAAAGAGCAAGTACTTGTTGAAGGCTTAATCTTATCTTTCCCATGACCACCCTAAGCAGCTTTGATGATTACATGAGTAGGGGGGAAAAAAAAATCAAAGTCTCTTCTGTTAAATTTAAAAATGTCAAGTTCTCTCCCTATCTCTCTTTCTCTCTCTCTCTCTCTCTCTCTCTCTCTCTCTCTCTCTCTCTCTCTGTGTGTGTGTGTGTGTGTGTGTGTGTGTGTGTACTGGGGATTGAACCCAAGGGGCATTCTACTTCATTCATATGATATGTAGCTGTTATGTGCAAAGATATAACTTGGTAATAATGTTTTAAAATAAACATGATTTTGATCTGATCCTTGATCAACCAGAACTATATCTACTTGCCTCAGAGGAGAGGGAGAGAGGTTAAGGTAGGCCAGGGATCTTGGCTTTGTTACAACAAATATATAAAAATAAAGAAATTATTATTGTAGACTTTAAGTTTTCACAAACATATTAAGAGCGAGGCCTGAGACACTTGAATATTAAGTTTCCATAAGCTATGGGAATAAAAATGTCAGGAGACCATGTACACAGAGTCCCTGCCATCCTGGGATTAGAGGAAGTTGACTCTTTTGACGTTGTCAGTGTGGAGAGGAGACAAAGAAGTTAAGGGAATCCCTCAGCGACACACCTTGATGATGGCTTTGCCTTTGGAGAGTTGAATCTCAGAGTTGGGGCTACGTTGAACAGAGTCCACAGCAGAGTTTTTTACTTTGCTTCCTGATTGGGCTTTATGGAGGTGCCTATTGGCCGAATGCTTCCCCACATCGATACGAAGGAGTTCTTCCGAGTAAAACATAGCTCCAGTGTGTACAGGAGCAATCTAAGGTAGCATCCTGGAGCTTCCACTGACTCTTCTGTAGAAAGACAGCAACCCAGAAGTTCCCACATGTGTGTGGTGTGTGTGTGTGTGTGTATGTGTGTGTGTGTGTGTGTGTGTGTGTGTGCGCGCATGGGTGTAGCTTTGGAAGTTATTTGTGTTAAGAGCAAGTGGAAAAACCTCAGAGTCAAAGATAAGCCACTTTAAGTGACTCTAGCTCAGGAAGCTAGATATACCATTGTTGGATGGAGGATGTGGCTGACTCAGAGTTGCCCACAGCTCTACCATCAACAGAGGTAGAGTTTAGTTAGCTATATTGAACTCCTGAACCTTGGTGGAGCTAAGAAAACAAGACACCACTTTACCAGAAGCACATGGGTCAACACAAGTGAAAGCTGCCGAGGGGCCACCTCAGACTAGGTACTGATGACACAGATCAGCGGGGATCTAAGGAAGACCTCAAAGAGAAGTGAGCCAGGCAAAGTCACATCTCACGTTGACATAAGAGCCCTGTCCAAACCTGCTAGCTAACGTCTGGGGGGAAGAATTGGGAGAAACCAGGAAGAATGGGCATAGCTATCTCCAAATATTGAATTACACCAAAGATGCTGAAAGGGATGGGAGCACGAGGCTTAGTTTTCCCCATCTCTACCTCAATCCCTAGTGATTCAGCAGGAGAAACACTTAGAGGAAGTTAGAAGAAGGCTGAATCATTTATATAAGTATGAATAGCAATGTGTAGATTTGTGTCTTTGTACACATACTTAGAACTCCAAAGGCTTTCCAAAGAATAGGCATAATGCTTATGGTAAGTAGAAAGACTTTGCCTTTAGTAGCAGTTTGCTGCCTCAGATGAAACTGTCCAGGAGACTTCATAATGCTTAGGAAATTTTAACAATAAAGATCCAAAGAGATCGTAGTGGACATTGTCTATTTTTGTTATCCAGCACGAAATCAACATTCTTCCAGAACAACACACCAATTATGTACTGAGGAACGCATCCTACCTAATATTCTCAAACCTTAGATATCCTTAACATAAATTTGCCTCTTTATAGAGTACCCCAATTACTGAGTTACCCGAAAGAGGTAGAAAGGGATATAAATAATACGCTTAGACATTATAGTGTACACATTTGCAGAGAAAAGGAATTCCTCACCTAGATTTGAAATGAGCACAAAGGGAAATTTTTGTTTCTTGGCAGGCATACCTGATAGTCCCTTAAAGTTTGCAAATTTGGAGTTTAGGGATCAATCAGTTCCATACATTTTGTTGATCTTTATGATATTTTAAAAAATACTGACTCGGCTACCAATATTTAAAAATTCAAATAAATGTCCAAATTTTCAGCATTTATTTAAAAATCTGTGATGGATTTCTACCTACAGAGGTGTGAACAGGGTGGCAAATTCTGCAAAATCCAAGTATAAAAATGGACGATACTCTCAATAATAATCATTTTACCTCTAATATATAATGTATAGATTATACATTATACAGAGAAATTTATAGCTTTAAATGCATACATTTAGAAAATCCTAAGGAATCTTAGAAAATTCCAAGGAAACCAAGCTAAATAAAACTATTAGAACTAATAATCAAATTTAGCAAGGTCACAGGATACCAAATAAATACACAAAACTAATTATAATGCTGTACCTTGTCAATTCAACAATTAGTTGAATGTGAAACTCAGAAAAATAATTCCATTCACAATATCATAAAAAATATAAGATACTTTGGGATAAAATTGACCAAAGAAGGAAAGATCTGTACAGTGAGAATTATGATACACTGTCAAGAAAACCTAAAAGCAACCTAAATAAATGGAGGAGTATAGCATATCTGTAGGTTAGAAGACTAAATGATGCTGAGAAAACAATTTTTCTTGATTTTTTTTTTTTTTTGTGTGTGTGGGTCTGGGGATGGAACCCAGGGGCATTCGACCTCAGAACTACACCCCCTGCCCTGTTTTTTATTCTTTATTTTGAGACAGGGTCTCACTAGGTTACAGAGTGCCTCACTAATTAGAGGAGGCTGTCCACGAATCTCGATCCTCCAGTCTCAGCCTCCCAAATGCTGGGATTACAAGCGTGTGCCACCACGCCCGGCTTTGATTTAATTTATAGACTTAACACAATCTTTTTAAAATATACATTCTTTTTTTTTTTGCGGGTGTGGGGGTGAAACCCAGAGCATTCGACCTCTAAGCTATACCTCCTGCCCTATTTTTTATTCTTCTTTATTTTGAAACTGTGTCTCACTGAGTTGCAGAGGGCCTAAGTAGCTGAGGCGATCCTCCAGTCTCAGCCTCCCAAATGCTGGGATTACAAGCTTGCATCACACCCCCCCACACACACTTTAAAATATACATTCTTTTAAAAATAGAAATTAACAATGTGTCCTTACACTTTGCTGGTGGGAATGTGCAATGGAATGGCCACTTTGATAAGCATTTTCCCAAAAAATTAAATAGAATTTACATATGATTTAGCAATCCCACTCCCAGTTATACACACAATAGAAATGAAAATACAGATTCACAAAGACATGCTCATGAATGTTCACAGCAACATTATTCATAATTGTTCCAAATGGAAACAATCCAAATACCTGGCTACTGCTAAAGAGATAAATAAAACAGGATAGATACATTATCCAATGGGATACTACTTAGTAATAAAAAGGTGCTATTGATACATGCATAAACATGAATAAAATGTCTAAACAGTATGCTAAGTGGAAGAAGCCAGATACAAAACATTGTACGATGCCATTTATATTAATTGTTTAGAAAAGGTAAAACTATAAACAGAAAATATAGCAGTCTTTGCTGAAGTCTGGAGCTGGGTTGGTTTATAACTGCAAAGGTTCAGGAGGAAACATTTTTTTTTTTTTTTTTTTTGGTGGTACTGGGGTTCCTGGAAACATTTCTGCCTCCGGGCTACACTCCCAGACCTATTTTATTTATACTTTTTTATTTGGAAACAGGGTCTCTTAAGCCAGTGTGGCTGGCTTTGAACCTGCGCGATCCTCAGGAGAAAACTTTTTTTGAGGCTGTGGACAGACTCCCAAACTGGATTGTGTTAATATTGCACAACTGTATAAATTAATAAAAATTATTGAACTGTATGCTTATAATGGATAAATTTTATAACATGCAAATTATACTGTAATAAAACTATCAAATATTCCTATCTGAAAACCCTAGGTTTTGTTTGAAGTAGAAGCATAGAGAGAAAATGGTTGCAGGTGGCAGAGCCTGTATACAACCCAAGAATTGGACACCAACTCCCTTTTGAGATAGGGTAGGCATTTTTCATTTTCCATAGTTTCTGTTACTCCCATCTTATCTTAAATTTCTGTGCTCATGTCACTTATTTTGTTACCCGATTTTTGTAAGCATCTCTCCTCCATCTCAGGGAAGCAAGTATACCTTACTTCTCCCAGGTAGATGCATGTCCAATGGAAGTCCTTTTCCTAGAGATTATATATAAACTATAAATAATTTATGAAAAATTAAATGATTTTATTCTGTTAGGGGTAGCTATAAATATGCAAAAATAGAGCCGGGCGTGGTGGCGCACGCTTGTAATCCCAGCACTTGGGAGGCTGAGACAGGAGGATTACGGTTCGCAGACAGCCTCAGCTATTTAGTGAGGCCCTCTACAACTTAGTGAGATCCTGTTTCAAAATAAAGAATAAAAAATAGGGCAGGAGGTGTAGCTCGGAGGTCCAATGCTCCTGGGTATCATCCCCACACCCGCAAAAAAAAAAAAAAAAAAAAAAAAATATATATATATATATATATATATATATGTAAAAGTAAGTCAAAATTGTTATGCAAATTGGGAGGTTTGAGTATAGAAAAATAGATTGAAATTATTACGTAAAGTTGTAAAGTTGGGGGGAATATAAAACATTTTGCTAGCATTTAGAGATCAGAATAATTTTGCAATATGACTTGTAAGATTAGTTTATAAATGAGAAAACTGAGCATTGAAAACATCTTATAATCTGTTCAAGGTCATGTAGTTCTCCAATCTTCTTGCATTTGCAAAAAAAATGCCCCCAACCTTATAAAGATTAAAGGAACTCAGTAATAAAAAAAAATAAAATTGCATTATTTGCAAGAAAATGGAAGGACCTGGAAAATACTATGTTAAGTGAGATTAGCCAATCATGGAGAATGAAGGGCCATATGTTTTCTCTAACATGTGCAGGATAGGGAGTAATTGGGATACAAGAGAGACTCAGATGATGAGGAGAAACCTCAGGGGAGCCAGGGAGGAGATATAAGGGTGGTGGTGGGGGAGACTGAGGTTCCTTAATAGAAAGACTACCATAGAATTGTGTCTACGTGTGAATATATACCAACATGGATCTGGGTGCTCGGTATTGGGAGGGAGGGAAGTGGGGAGGCAGGGGCACCACGAGCGTGTGCATGTATGTCACTGTCAACATGATTTACCTTATGATGTGAGACTGTAATGCACCAATGAAGGCACACACAAAAAAGAAAAAAGATTAAAAGAACCTTGTGGGTTTCTCATTTTAGACTTGGCTAGGTGTCTTTACTATTGTACTAGTGAAGTGTGATAAGTCGGGTCCCTCCCCCACGCGATCTCACAGACGAACAGGAGGCGGAACCCCAGAAGCCAGAAGTGAAGATGTCGCGAGATTCCAGGTGCCTCGAGACTCCAAACATCCTGAGACTATAGATGTCGCGAGAGAATCGGCATGCCGATAAAACAGCGGTGCCTCCGATCCGCCACGTGACTCAGTCGGCAGATCAGGACTAAGCACAACTCTCCAGACCCCAAGCCCATCAGCCCCACGGCCGGCTGACTCACCAGAGGGGCCGGGTCTGAATCAGCGGTCTCTTATAACCCGGTTGGTGATTTTACCTCCCTCTTATAAACCCCCTAACTCTATTTTCAAGCTAACAAAGTGAAGCAAGTTGCAGACATGCTGAAGCAGCTGCTAAAATAATTATGTCCTATTTTATTTTTGAAAGCTGAGAGTTGTTTCTCATGTAGAGAAGGCATAGCTGAAGCATAGGTATATTGATTTTGCTTAGTATTCTGACCTTATCAATATTATGGCTTCAGGCCCCAAGGGAGGAATGATTAAATACTCAAGTATTATAGTAAAGACTTAAGAAATCACAAACCCTTAACATTTCATCTCTACTGTCGCACTAAAGCACAGTCCTCAATCACAAAAGCAGAGTGATTTGGGAATAAAGATGAAAGTCATTGTTCACCTTTGCACTTCCCAGAGCAGTTGTGTTGCCCTTTTAGGTCCCCTGACCTTATTGTACTTTGGAGTGTGAAGCCATCCCTCTGACCATTTAGAATAAACAAGACTTTGGCAAGACTTCATCAAAGGCATTGCAATATCTATAAGCTAAGCAAAGGAGTGACCTACTGGACCTGCTTTTTATTCCTCTGACTTTAGGACTTTAATTGGGATTTTATAATTATCCATAAAAGTCCCAGATGGTCCACGCCAGGCAGGAGAAGAAGGCAGAAACCACATCCTGGTGGCCTGGCCTGTCTGCCGGGTCCACCCTGCAGATGTGTTACATTTTGTTTGGCCTTTAAAGTGTTTAAAGAAAAATTGTTTTTCTGAGTTTTGCAGACAACATTTTGCAATCTGCAGTGTTCCCAAAACATCTACATTTCCTGCTTCTTTTGAAAAATTTGACTTGTCTTCTCATGATACACAATCCTGCGGAGAAAATGCCTCATCCTTTATTATGAAAGAACAGCCCCTGCACCTTTTGCCTCATCTGCGGGGTGCTGCCTCACCCATTTGGGGGGTCCTACTGGTCCCTAGGTGTTTGAGCTGTGTGTGACCCTGAGGACTGCCCTGACTTTCCAGTGGGTGGAATCTTCTGTCTTTGGTTGCCTTAGGTGGCAGACAATACACTTCTCCCATTTGTTTTGTCAGGTTCAAAGCCACTTTGCAAAGTCTCTGTCAAGTTGCTTTCAGAAGTTCTGACATGTATTTATTTGACTAGTTCCAGTGGAGCAAATCCTTGCCCTTGATTCTGACTTCTGGAAACAGTCAAAGGGAAACCTGGAGCTAAGTTTGGGGTAAAGAATGTGTTTCTATGCAATATTGAAAACCTGTTCCTGTTGAGCAGTTTGTAAGCTGACTCAAAGGTCACAACAACAACAACAACAACAACAACAACAGAAGTTAGCTGGGTGTGGTGGTACACACTTGTGATCCCAGTACTTGGGAAGCTGAGGTAGGAGGACTGCAGGCTCAAGGCCAGTCTCAACTACTTATTGAGGCGGTCTGCAACTTGGTTAGGCCATGTTTCAAAATAAAGAATAAAAATAGGGCATGGAATGTAGCTCCGAGGTAGAATGTCCTTGTCCTTGGGTTCTATCCCCATTCCTTTTCTCTCTCTCTCTCTCTCTCTCTCTCTCTCTCTCTCTCTCTCTCTCTCTCTCTCTCTCTCACACACACACACACACACACACACAGTTGAAAAATGCTTCAAGGAGTCGCTGTTACTTCTTCCAATGTCAACCACCCTATTAATTCCTCATAACGTTCTCTGTGAGTTCTATCATACAAATGTGACTTAGGTTTTATTTTTTGGTTTACATGTTGGCCCTCTCTTTTCCTCTTCACAGGACCGAGACCACTCAAGGGAAAGATATTTATATTCACTTTTTATGCAGTGTATATAGTTGGAGGTTGAAAGATTGAAGGACTCATTATTGAATGAATGAGTGAAGTCAATATAAAGTGGAAAACAGCCGATCTATTTTAAAGGGAACAAAATCCAAATTTTAATCTGTCAAACATCCATTCTCGTTAAAAATGTGTATACACCTGTATAATCAACATGAATAGAAAATTAATTGCTTGGGGGGGGGGTGTGACTTTCCTTAGTCACTGATCAGAGCCAGCGGAGTCCCCGTCACCCCCACAGCCGAGACTCACTCCCTCGCACACTGTGATTTTGCTGATGAGAAAGAAATGCAGAAGTTGTAGAATCAAAGGTGTAACAAACCCCATCGAGAATGAGAGGCTCCTGCTTCAGCGTCCTAGGGCAAAAATAAAGCTTATGGCGGCCTTTCAGATCGCATTAGGATTCGTAGTGTGATTAACCAAATATCAGTGGCAACCCCAGGAAAACTGCAACACCAACACCTGGAAACCTTGGGGACAGAAGGCCAAAAAGCACCAGCAAGAAATGTGCCCCCCAAAATGAAGCGGCGACAAAACCCTGGAGAACTCAACACCCCTTTCTCCGTGTCTGAGTGCAAACCCACTTATTTTAAGCTTGTCTTTTCCTTCCCCGTAGCGTAGGTAGCGGGGTAGACTTGGAGGGAGCTCGGGCTCGTTTCCACGTGGGAGAACCACGAAGTCGCCACCCGGAGGAGCACACAGGTCGGTCCTCCCGCCTGCCCCCCCACCCCCCAGTCCCCGCTCTATTTCGGGGCCGGTGAGCTCATGCCCTCTGCAGACCGCCCAGCAATTGCAGGGCGATTCCTGCAAGTGTCGGCCGGTGCCCGGGGCGCGGGGCGCAGCGAGACCCGCCCACGGAGAGGACCCAAAATAGCCCACACGCAGAGAGCCCGAAATCAGACAGGAAGCCAAATAATCCCGGCGTCGGGCGCTCGGGCTCCCCGCCCTCGGGCCCGGGCCGGGCGGGGCGGGGCGGGCGCAGGGCTATTAAAGGCGCGGCGGGCGGCGGCAGCGGCGGCGAGGATGGAGCGGGACGGCTGCGCGGGGGGCGGGGGCCGCGGCGGCGAGGGCGGGCGCGCTCCCCGGGAGGGCCCGGCGCCCCGGGACCCGCCGGCCGCCGCGTCCCTGCTGGCGCCCCTCGAGCTGGGGGAGGAGCCGCCGGAGAAGGCGCGCGGCCGCCCGGCCAAGGACCCCAACACCTACAAAGTGCTGTCGCTGGTAGGTGCCGAGGGGCTCGCCCCGCGCCGGGCCGCGCAGGAGGCTGCGCCGGGGTCCCCCCTCTCGGGCCCGCGGGACGAGCTGCGGATGCCGCTGTTAGGAGTCGGGGATCCTCGGCAGGGAAGCGGGGTGCTACAGGTGGCCGCGTTCAGTGGACCCAACCCCGCCGCCCCAACGGGAGAGGGGGCCCGCGACCCGCCTGGAGCTGGTAGTCCCTTGTGGGAGGCTCTGGCTCTCCTTCAGCCCCGCGTCCCTGAGTTTATACCTGGACCCAGTGCTTCCAGTTGCAAAGATTTAACAGAGCTCCCCCCCACCCCCACCTCCGGAGTTTAATCGGGAACTCGGGGCAACTCTTTTTTCCTTTGGCTCTGTTTTGGTATTTCCTTGCAGCTGCAAGGGAATTCCACCAGGAATTCCATCGATATTCACATTCTGTGACTGTGATTCTTTGCTCCCTCGATAACCACCCGCGGCATGCTTGCTAGCAGAACTACCTGTTCGCCCTCTGCTGTTTTGTTCTAACGGTGGGAGGATCTGCAGTCCACTCTCCACTCTTTGAAATGTGGAGTTGTTTTTTTTTTTAGTCTAAATCTTTGATGGGTGGACTGAGGGGGTCAGAAGGCCTGGGCTTCTTGGCCGTTGTAAAAGGGGGCCTTGTAAATCCCCCCCGCCTTCTTCTGTGTGAAAATGGGGACCTGAAGTCCGGTGTGCTGGCCTTGACTGTAATTCCAGTATTTGGGCGGCTGGGATAGGAGGATCACAGGTTCAAGGCCAACCTCAGCAGCCTAGCGAAACCTGGTTTCAAAACAAGGAATGAAAAGGGCTGGAGGTGTAGCTTGGAGGTAGAATGCCCCTGGGCTTGATTCCCAGCACGAGGTAAATACACACAAAAAAGATAGGACCTCGCCTCTCCCGCACATTACATAGGATTATTGTAACAAATGGAGCAATGTATGTGCAAAGAAAGTTCAAAACCAAAATAAGATGTGATTGCTTTTACTGTATTGTATGAAAATCACAGATTTCTGTGTATAGTGTATCTTAAAATAACTGTCATCTACATAATATGATTGAACAATGCTTTGTTGAAAAATTGTCTTTCCGATGCTTGAAGTTTCCTTTTTGTAAACGATTTCCATTTTCACTGTATTTTAGGGAATTTGAAGACATTTCAGCACTTTGAGGAACAAAAGTTTCTATTCTAAATTGATGGTGTCATATCCTCAGTACTTAAAAATAAGCCTAAGGTTCAAAGAATAAGTGTCCAAACCCACATGACGTTTGCATTTCAGGACACGTTTCTGTCTAAACTGTCAGTTAAGAGAACCATATTGATGAGAACTTTATTTTTTTTTAGTTTGAGTCTACTGAGTCATTTTTATTTTTTATCGATGGAAGACTTTAGATTTTGCAACATGATTATCACTTAAATTATTTCGTTACATTACTTTCAGGTGTTTAGGGTACACTACAGTGTTCAGTTCAATACATTCAGTCTCTATGCAACTCTAATGTAAAACCATTTCTAAATGACTGTCAAGTCTTAATAGGCTTTCCAGTTGTGAAATCTTTAAGTCTTTCCTGCTTTACTTAGAGATCTGCAATAGGCATCCACATCCTTTTGACAGCTGCCTTTAGCAGCCAATGGCATTTCATTAGGCTTTAATGACACAGCTCTGACATTTGACATGCAAATGTCCTAGGACTTCCTCCAATAGGACTACAGAAATGCTTTTTTTTTTTTAATCCCACTAGGTGTGGTCTTTTTCTGTTACATACATTGAATTGGAAAGAATTCTTACCTCTGATCTTTTGATGGAATACTGAGGGACATTAAAATGTAAACATTCACCAAACTCATTGCTTTATTGTTGAAACTCTTATTTAAGGACTGGACTGAGAGTGAAACCTCTTCATTTTTCTTTCCCTCCCTTTAACACCCTCCTTCTACTACCCCCAGATCTTCTCTCAAATGACGGGGAAGAGCACCCCCTAAAAATGAAATTCGACTGCTGTCAACAGAGAGCTCTAGAACATGTCTTTTAGAGAAAAGCTGCAGCTATCGGATTCCTTCCTTCCTTTCTCCCTTCCTTCCTTCCTGCTTTCCCTCTCTTCCTCTCTTTTTCCCTTTTTTCTTCCTCTCTCCCGCTCTCCTTCCTTTCTTTTTCAGATTAAGCATTAGCACACTTTATAAAGCTGAAGAAATGGGTTGGACCAACTGCATCCCAGGGTTGGATTAGAAGAGGCCACCACTGCACAGCCACACGGCTTTAGTCCTCAGGATAAGCACAAGAGCAGCTTTGTAGAGAGATAATCAGTGGTAACATGACTTTTGCACTTTTCTAGATAAACTGAATAATGTAGTTGTGTAAGAGTAGCTGAAGAAAGGAAGTTCCCGTCTCTCTCTTGCTTCTCCCAGGTGATGTTTAATCTTCGGTCCTCAGAGAAGACCAGCAAGCTCTGCTCTAGAGACTTGTGGTCCTGGGGTCTGGAAATGCTTATACACTGAGCCAGACCGAGGAAGACACAAGAGGGGAAACCAAGACTTTTTCCTATATGCTTCTGTATCTATGTGTGCTAATCTACTCTCTGTCACCATATGAAATACGGAGGCAATGAAGTTACAGAGAAAAGGTTACTTAGCGCACAGTTCTGGTGGTTCTGGTCCAAGATCGAGGGACTCATTGCTTTGGGTTCTGTAATGAGGTGTCTGGCAGTGCACGGAGCATGTGATATACCACTGACATCAGGGGCCAGGAAGCAGAAAGAATGAGACTGGGGCCCCACAGTCCCCTTTGAGGCTATACCCCAATAACCTAAAGACCTCCAAAAGGGCCCGTCCTCTCAAAAGTTCTACCACCTCCCAATAGAAGCACCCTGTGGACCAAGACTTAACTAATGGACCTTTGGTAGACAGTCAATATCCAAAGTATAGCAATATGTTAAATACTAGAGCATTTTCTTAATTCCAAATCAAGTTTTTAGCTGAAGTAGAGACTTTCACTCAGGCTGGACTTGGGGATTCATTTGAAATACCCTTCTTGTTCTCCCACATAAGTTTCAAAAGACACTTAACTTTAATTACATTGTAATTCCAGTTAGGTTTTCTAAAGCCTTGTTTTGTGTGTATGTGTGTGTGTGTGTGTGTGTGTGTGTGTGTGTGTGTGTGTGTGTGTTGATGACTTTCTGCCATATTTATGCACGGATAGTGGTTACTGAAAACTTACCTTTTCATGAAAGAGTTTTTTTTTTTAAGAGGCTGAAGTTGGTTTTGTTTGATATTTGGGTGTGAAATTTAATAATTCCCTCAGTTTCTTCCTTCTTCCCTTGTAATCTACTACTTTAATCACTAGTATATATCCTGAAAAATATTCAAGATAACTCTCTACCCTTAATTAGACCAAGGATTTCTAGGAACTCAACTAGACTGTTTTGTTTACTGCTCTGCTTAAGATAGCACCTCACATAGCGCCAGCATTTGGTTGGTTGACTGAGTTAGCTGCATTGGAAATGGGCAAGATGGGAAGACTGGATACAAAGCCAGACTCTTAGGACCTGGGAAGGACAGAACTCCAGATACACACGACATTTATATAGAATTTCAGGGGTAAGATCACAACTGGGATGTTTTATTTGGCCATAGGGAGATGAAAAGGTAATAAAGGAATAAAAATTCCCACCTGAGATCAGCATGCCAGGCAGGGCCTCTGAGATTATTTGGATTCAGAATCAGACATTTCCCCAGGTCCAAACCACCCAGGTGTGGCCACGCCAGGACGTGCAGGTGAGCCACCGCGCAGGCCAGATAAGCCTCCCTTCCCTGTGCCAGGGCTGCTTTTGTTTGGTGACCTCACTGTCCACCCCCATTCAGTCTTTATGACTCTGGTAGGCGTGATTTTCTACAGCATTGCTTTCTCTTCTTTCCTGCTGTCTTGAATGGTGTCCTGTCATTTCTCTCCCATCATTTATATCTCAGCGGTTCCAACCCCATATAGTCTCTTTCTCAGGGATGCACAGCCACCTTTGAACACCTGTCTCATTTTGCTTTTTCAGCCAACTTTCGGTTTTGTCTTCTCCTGTTCCCATTGTATCCTAAATCAGGACATTGAAGAGAACCCTAGGGGTCGGCCTATGAAAAGCTATGGATTCTTTTAAATGAAGAACTGGGGGCTATGAACCTTTCTAGAATATCTACAGAAAGTTTTATCTATCAGCTTCTTATCTTCCATGCAACTCTTTCCTCTCAGGTGTCAATATTTAAGGTACATGAAAATAGTTTCTTTTATTTCCCAGTTTGATCACTACCATTGCAAACATTTTTTTGTGTGTGTGGTTTTTAGGGTTAGCCAATGTATTTCATCCATTCTGGGCATCTATATTTATCATGGGCTTTTTGGGCAAGCTAGAGAACTTAATCATGATTCGTAACTTTTTTTTTTTTTTTTTTTTGCTAGAGGGAGAGATATTTCAAGTTCCAGACAACTTAGAAACAAATAAGCTTTGGGAATATAACTTATAATTAGAGACCTACCTTTGGTTAAAATAAACTTGCCTCCATAGACCGTGAAATATATTCTAAACAATGAAAAATAAACAAGAAACCTTTTTAGCAGGGAACTCAAGGCAGAATATAAGCATGAGCTTCTAAGCATGAGTCTGCAACAGGAACGGCTACTCATAATGCTGACCTCACATGAACAGCCCCTGGCATCAAATAAAAGCCAAGTTATGCATTTACCAAGGAAAGAAAGCGCGGTACTACATTAAAGAAGGTTTTTCAAAAGAGGAACCAGAATGTTCAGCTACGAACTGGAACATTCTACTTCTCAAGTTTCTGAGTTTTCTGAGGCTTCATTACATCAGTTAAGAACATTTATAGTATATGTCATTGGTTTTTTTTCTCCTTCACTAAGTTTTTAGAAGAATTGAAAATTTAAGTGCTAAAAGTTTAGGTGATAATAAGCATTCATATAGCATTTTGCTGTTTCAAAAAGCATTTTCTGTGTGTGTATTTTTTTTTTTTTTTGGTACTGGAGGTTGAACTTAGGGGCATTCTACCTCTGAGCTTTACCCCCAGTCTTATTTTATTTTTGATTTTGGAACAGGTTCTCACTAAGTTGCTGAGGCTGGCCTCAAACCTGCAATCCTCACATCCCTCTTTCCCATATATTTTTAATTGGCCCTGAGCACATCAACAACTCAAACAGGAAGACATCAGGACAGTGAGCAGTCAGTGCTACTTAAAGATGGGCAAATAGGCATTGAAGGGTTCAGTTGGGTCTCACAAGTATTAGTGTGCACAGAAACTACCTGGGGGATGACATAAATTCCTGGATTCTAATTCCAGAGATAAGAATTTGGAGAATTTGGAGTGGATCCATGGAATCTTTTTTTTTTTATTATTATTAAACAAGTCCCTCACATTATTCAAATATATGTGGTTCATTTATTCCACTTGTGGAAACAATGTTAAATTTCTAGGCAAAATTTCACACTGTCATTAAGTAATAGATACTATAATAACTGGAAGGACTTGTGTGTGTGCAATAATGGGAATTGAATCCAGGGGCCTTCTAACTCTGAGCTACACCCCCAGACTGATTTTTTTATTCTTTATTTTGAAACAGGGTCTTACTAAGTTGCAGGGTGCCTCCTTATGTAGCGGACGCTGGCCGTGAACTCCTGTCTCAGACTTGCAAGTGGAAAGACTTTTAAAAATGGGTTTTTATTCTCAGGGCTAATGTCATCCTATTCATGCGATGACTGCAGGTTACATCTTGATTCGCTACGCTTGGTCTGCCTTTGGGTTTCTTCTCTCCTTCTCCCACCGCAATATAAACAATAGTAATTAGAACCTAAGTGATCTTTAGTGTGGTAATGCCATAGATTGCTTATGTAATGAGACATAATGTGTTTCTTTAGGTAATTCAATGACTAAATATTCCTGGGTAAAGACCAAAATTACCCTGCTTTTAGTTAGCATTAAGTTAATAAAAACATGTTTTTGTGAACTGCAATCTTTGGGGAAATGGCTTTCTTTTCACGTGAGTTCTTCTTGATACACCTTTAACTCTACTAGAATAGGAAAATAGTGGGCCATGACAGGACATTGTTTCTGCCAGAGGGAATTTTCACAAGCATTATCTCAGTTGATCATTCTCACTGTGTCTTAGGGCTTTGCACAGATTTAGCTGGCAAACATTCTATACAGATGTGATTTGGGAGCCTTAAAGATCATTCCCTCTTGGTTCTCACGAGAAGATTCTTGAGAAAAATGATTTGTTCCTAAAGCAGGATTCTTTCCCTGGGAAAGTGTCTTGGAAAGCAGACATGTGGGGTCTAATGAGGCATCTGGGGCCTGTGGTCTCTTACAGAGAGAGGGGGTGGAGCTGGGAAAAAAGGGTTTTTATGATGGTATTGTGCAGCAAAATAAATACAACTGTCATTATGAGATTTTTTTTTTCAAATAGAGCTTCACATTCCCCTAGAGTATCTTTATGCAATTTTAGGTAAATAAGCTTAAAACCAAAAGACAATAGAGCTAAAACAAAATTTCAGCCAGAATATTTAGGCAGCACTTCTCCAAGTGTGTTCATTGGTTCCCTGAGGTTCCCTAAGAGCCTTTCAGGAGGACCTGGAAGTCAAAATTATTTTAGCAATGGTAAGAGGTTATTCGCCCTTTCACGCTGTTGATGTTTCCATTAATATTAAAAGCAGTGCTGAGTTTCTTAGCAGGAACCAAGGCAGTGGAACCAATTATACAAGTAACATGAATTTGAAGTAATGTGATAAAAAGGAATTTCAACAAAAAGAATTTCCTAGATGAAGCAGTATAAAAAGTGTCCTGGATAAAGCAGATTTTATGTCAAACTCTGATTACTCATTTTAAAATTTTCTGGGTGACAAAATAGGAGGCATACCTATAGCATAGCTGCCCACATTGGAGTACTCTTCCTCTTCTGGAGGAAAGGCAATTGCAAAATCAAGTTCAGTGAACCACTGCCACCCTCCCCACCTCAGAGGAGCATGCTTGTTACTTGAAAGAATTTTTGACAAGCCGCTGTTATTCCCAGTTGGGTATTTGGCACATGTTTTCTCAAAAGTGGATGCCATCAGCCTGTCAATTCAAGGAAAACAAATGAAGATGTTTGTTGCCCATGACACCACCTGAGCTTCTGAGCAAAATTAAAAATTTGAAGAACCTATATGTGCAACTGTGATCTTGGCAGCTTCCCAATCCTTAAAGGCTTTTCTGATGATACTCATGAAGACGTCCAGGATTGTGATTTTTTTTCATATTTTTCAGTGATTTCATATTGTTAACATTTAGAACCATTGTATAACTCATGAAATAATTAAGCAAACCAATATTTTTTTGTTGCAATTCTTACTTGTAGATTTTTTTGGTCATCTAAAGAGGCTTCTTAAGGTTGTCAACAAATTTTAGCATCATGATAGGATCCTGAGACTGAAAGGTTTGATATCATATCTGCTTTTAGTAGAGGTGTATATTTAATAATATTTTAAGACTAGGAATTGGGAGAAGGAAGATGAAAATAGATAAAAAGAATCATCCAAGTATACTATTTTTATTTTTATTTAAGTTACTTTAAAGATTTCAGAATCCTTCTACATTTATGGCCTCATTTGGTTTAAACCACAGGGCTATTATTTTCTTGTTAGAGATAAAAAATCCATGGCCCAGAAAAACTTGGGGGGGGTTATCCAAGATCACAACATTAAGAATTCTGGCTGTGCACAGTGGCATAGCCTCCTAGTGCATAAGAAGATGAGACAGGGGATCACAGATTTGAGGCCAAACTTGGCAACTTAATGAGACCCTATCTCAAAATAAAAAAAAAAAAATAAGGCTTGGGATGTAGCTCAACAGTAGAGCTCCCCCTTCTTTTGACACTAAAATAATTTTTTTTTAATTTTGTTAATCTTATCTCTATAGTTTATTGGTGAATACTTTGGAACTAGGTAGAATTGGAGTTAAGTCCTGGTACTATTATTAGCTGTTTGCAGATAATTATGTGTCCTGAGTATCGGCTTCCACTACTATAAAATGGAGATAAACCTCCATCATATTGTGTGTGAAGAGAATTAAAGTCTATACAAAGTGGCACATGTTGAACCCTGGGCAAGTGATCATTTTCCTTGTTGTTGATCAGCTTCAGTGTGCTTGTGGTTTTTTTTTTTTATTTTTCTTTACTCAGAAGGTTCTTTATACCCTTGCTACCTACCCAGTGTGTGCTCTGCTAACTTACCAGAACCATCTTCTTTCAACATGTAAAAGAGGAAGACTCTTGGGCCCCATCCCAGCCCTGCTGAGCCAGGACCTGCATCTCACAGACCCCAGGGACTTGTCTGCGCATTCAAATTTGGGATGTCACCTCACTGTAGGGTGATGAGGTGGTGCGGAAAACCCAGTAACTAGAATTCCTGTAGCTGGGAATTCTAACCTACACTTGCTGTGCCATGGACTTCAAACATGATGCTGGGATTATAAGCACAAAACAAGACCCAAAACTCGACATCCCTCCATGGCCTCACCCATGCAGGCCTTGGGGTGACCTTGGGTTGACCAGAACTACTGCTGGTTCCATTTCACCCCTTCTTCTTGGACCTCAGTGGTACATTGTCAATACAAGTAGCCTGGTTGCTCTTATGTGTCCAGAACACTGCATTCATAGTCCCTTCCTTCCTGCCCTTCCCGTGTGCAGGGAAGGTTCCTGGAAGAGGAACCTGTGCTCTCATCTGCTGCTTGTACTTTAATTGCCTTTTTCTTATGCTGTTCTGGCTTGTTCTTTGACTGCTCTCAGCTGGGAACACAATAAACAGTTTTCTGTCCTTGTTCTCATCTGACAACAGATGTTTTTTTCCATTTGAGCTATCTATCTACCAGAATGTCACATGGGTCTCTCTCTCTCTACACACCATTAATAGAATTCTTAATTTCAAAGTTTTCATTTTTTTCCCCCATGGTTACTGGGAATTGAATCCAGGGTCATTCCCCTTCTGAGTTACATCCACCCGCAGCCCTTTTTATGTTTTTGTTTTTTAAATATTTTATTTAAATTCTTATATTTATGTTTAGCTCATTAATGTTCAGCTTTCAATCAATTTCTTTCTTCTTTCTTTCTTTCTTTCTTTCTTTCCTGAGCTACACTCCCAGCCCTATTTTTTTATTCTTTATTTTGAAACAGGGGTTCACTGAGTTGCAAAGAACCTCACTAAGTAGCTGAGGCTGGCCATGAACTGTGTTCCTCCTGTCTCAAGGTTTTAGCCAGGCGTGGTGGTGCATGCTTGTAATCCCAGTACTTGGGGGGCTGAGATAGAAGGATCACAGTTTCGTGGCCAGCCTCAGCTCTTTAGTGAAGTCCGCTGCAACTTAGTGAGAACCTGTTTCAAAATAAAGAATGAAAAAATAGGTCTGGAGGTGGAGCTTGAAGGTAGAATGCCCCTGGGTTCAATCCCCAGTACTGCAAAAAAAGAAGAAGAAAAAAAGAAAAAAGAAACAGGATTTTGCCAGGTTGCTAAGTGTCTCACTGAGTTGCTGAGGTTGTCCTTAAACCTGAAATGTTTCTGTCTTAGCTTCCCAAGCATTGAAATTACAAGCATGTGCCACCACACCTGGCTCTATTGCAATACTTTCTTGACAATCCATAATATACTTGAAGAAAACCAAAACAAAGAAATGTTATGTTGGGGCTTTTCAAAGATGATGTCAAATCAAGTTAAACGCCATTGGTACAAAGTTTATTCCATAATACTCCCATCGTTTTACACACTGGCTTCCTATAAAGTGCCACCCAGCATTATATAGATTACAATCTCTGGTAGACTAGGAAACAGGTGAATGAAATATATTCATGTGGGGAGGGTGTGGTTTGGGAACATTATGAATATACTATATTGGTCTGATCTATTTTTGGATTACCAAGGGAAATAAATACAAAACAATTTTACTTATACAATTTGTTTATATATGATACCTTACCCAAGCAGCTTAAAGGAAGTTAAGAATTTCAACCCTTGGAAGCTCCTTCATCTCTTGGAAAATTTAAAAGTAAAGAGAATGCTAATTTTTCTGGAATGATTGAAGCAAAGGTCTTGAGAGGCCGGGAACATGTAGAGTGTAAACTTAGAGTCTCAAGAATTATTTACTACGTGACCTTTGAACAGTTACTTTGCTTTGTTGACTTTCAGTTTCCTTAATCATAGTATGAAAGATTTGGATTAGGTGGGCTTCTTCTGGGTCTAATATCCTTGTATAGAGAGCTTATAATATTTTTCCTTTTGTTATACATAAAAGTACTACATATTATATAACATTGTAGAAAAGTATAAATAAGAAAATTAACATTGCTTTACTCTTTGTGTGTGTGTGTGTGTGTGTGTGTGTGTGTGTGTGTGTGTGTGTGTGGTACCAGATATGGAACCCAGGGGCATTCTACTTCTGAGCTACATCCTCAGCTTTATTTTTTATTTTTTATTTTGAAACAGGGTTTCACTAAGTTGCAGAGGGCCTCATTAAGTAGCTAAGGCTGGTCATGAACCTGCAATCTTCCTGTCTCAGCCTCCAAAGTACTGGGATTACAAGTGTGAGCCCCCATGCCTGGCTAACATTGCTTTACCATCTCCCCAGGACTTTTGTATGTGTCAATTTTACTTTTTTAAAATAAAAATGAGATCATACTGTATGTACTGTTCTATTTCCTCTCTTGATTTATATTTCAAATGTGATTTTCCCATGGCTGGACCGCTTTTTTAATGTAGTAGGATTTTGAAACTTTGATTTTACTAACCTTAGGTTAATAGGTAAGCTTTGAAACTATATCTACTTGTACATTAGACATAACTAATCCCCAAGAATTTTAATTGTTTTGATCATTTTTTTCTAGTTTGCTTTCTTCATTCCTTAGTTTCATCTCTATTTCCCAGATCTCTTTATTATTACTAGCGTTCCTGAAATAATGACTGATCTTCAATATAAAGGTGCTGAGAATTTTCCAGAGACTGCCACATCATAGGTGGGGAAACTTAAGCTTCTGAGCCTAGCCTCCTTTTTAGCATTGCCTCTCATCACTTGAGTAACAGCAGACCTTATCACTCAAGAGTTCACCATGAACATTGTATCCACTTGTAGCAATAGTCCCAAAGGTCTGTGACATGTGTGTAGCCGTTTATGAGTTAATATTTGTTGAAGATGTAGAGTAGCCCCTTGAACCTGGTGAGTGCTCTGTGTATATACACACCTCTGTTGGCTTTTTACCACTTGTCAGATACTCAGCACACATCTGTGAGGGAGGAGGGACAGATCAACTCACCTGTCAGCTGGTGAGTGAGCCTGGTCCTGCAGCCACACCTCAGCCATACTCCATGCCTCATGTGTTGAGTGAGACCTGTATGTATTATGACATATAGTTTGCATTTAGAAATTTGAAGGGCTCGGTTATATTTTTATCTTATGATTCTTTATCAATTTGGAGTCAAAAAGGGACTCAAGATACCTGTCTTTCTCAATTCTCCAGCTCTGCCAAGATGTACCTTCTATTCCAGTCAGCTCAGAGTTGTCCTGTTCTACACACACTCTTTGCACAAGTTATTTCTGTTCTCTATCCCAAGAGTGATCTTTGCACAAGTTATTTCTGATCTCTATCCCAGGAGTGATCTTTGCACAAGTTATTTCTGTTCTCTATCCCAGGAGTGATCTTTGCACAAGTTATTTCTGATCTCTATCCCAGGAGTGATCTTTGCACAAGTTATTTCTGATCTCTATCCCAGGAGTGATCTTTGCACAAGTTATTTCTGATCTCTATCCCAGGAGTGATCTTTGCACTTCCCTTTTTCTCACCCAGGTATTAATCAGCTCCCTTTTTTTTTTTTTTGTCAGCATGGACAAAAATATCTGATAGGAACAACTTAGAGGAGGAAATGTGCATTTGGCTCACAGTTTCAGAGGTTGAGTCCATAGTTGGCCAGCTTCAAAGCCAAAACATCATGGTGTTAAGGAGTGGAGGAGTTAAACTGCTTAGCTCCTGGTGGCCAGTAATGAGAGAGAGAGGAAGGCACCAGGGGGAGATACACACCAGTGACCTGCTTTCTTTAGCCACACCCTACATGCCTATAGGTGCCACCTAGTAAATCCATTCAGATTATTAACCCATCAAGTGGTTTAATTCACTGATGAGGTCAGAGCTCTCATGAGTCAAGTATTTCACCTCTGAGCATTTCTGCATTTGCCAACACCTGAGCTTTCCTGGGGGACAGTCCATGGCCAAACCGTAATGATCCTTTAGCATGAAACATTCCTTGCAGGCTCTTTGGCCCATCTCTCCCACTCTTGAACCACTCGGCTGTTACTTAATTGTATAGAAACCATTGCATTTAGTGGGAGGGACAGACCTCTGCTTCCAGAATGCTGAGGTATAAGTCATTTCTCTGCCAGTAGTTGCTCTCTGTCCTCAGGACAGTCACTCAGTTTTCCTAGGTCTTAGTTTCCTTGTCTGTTGCAGGGTTACAGTAGTAGCTACTCCATGCCTTATAGATGCTGGGTGCTAGATTATGAGAGCTCCCATCATGTGAGTGGTCCTGTGTAAGAGGCTGGGGGCCGCGTGGTCAATGGGAAGGCTGTCTCTGTTCTCATGGTCCACCCCAGGGGACCAAGTACTTACCAAGAATAACACAAATATCTCAAGTTGCATCTGTGATAAGTGCTACCCAAACGCTGTACTCAGGACTCTCTCAGGACAATGAGAGAGAATAGAGACAGAGAACTGGATGAATTGCAGAGGTCTGAGGAGGCATCTGGCATGCAGAAAAGGATTTGAGGGAGGGCAGGGACAGAAGGCCCTGGGAGAGAAAGGATAATGCTTATCCCGGAGCTGGGAGAAAGCAGCCATGGGCTACTTGCAGAGCTGAGTGTTGTGTAATGGGGCCCTAGACTGGAAATGTCAGGAGCCAGCTCTAGGCAGGCCTTGCAGGCCATCTGAGGGATTTGGGGTTTTATTTTAAGAGCAATAGAAGTCACTTAAGTCTTTTATTCTTCTTTCTGTTTGGTTTTGTTTTTATTTGGGTTCTTGGCAATGAGACAAGATTTGACTTACATTTTACAAAGATCATTTTAGTATTAGTGATAGAAATATATTAAGGGGAGTGCAAAGGGTACGTGGGAAGAACGTGCTCTTTTTTTTACTTGATCATTTATAACCATCTTCATTTTTACTAGTTACCTGTGGTTATTTATGTTACATTTAAATAAATATTAAATGAAGTAAAATATTCATTTTCTCGGTCACTTGATCCACCTTTCAACTGCTGAACAGCAACACATGACTAGTTACCACATATTGGACAGCACGGATTATGGGACTTTTTTTTGGTGCAGGGGATTAAACACAGGGTTATTCTACCTTTAAGCCACACCCCCAGCCCTATTGTATTTTTTTTTATTTTGAAAAAGGATCTAAGTTGCTGAGGGTCTGGCCTTGAACTTGTGACCCTTCTGTCTTAGACTTCTAAGTACTGGAATTACAGGTGTTTGCCACTGCGCCTACTATAGGACATTTTTATCATCTTTAAATATTCTGTCAGCAGGTAAATATTATGATTTCATAGTTTTATTTTTAAACTTATAGTTCTGCTCATACTATTGAAAAAGTACATAGCACCTATTGATGAAACATTAACTAAAAGAACAAATTAAAAGAGTTAAGTGTGAATGTCCTTATAAATATAATTTTGATTCCTTATCCAAATAAATAAGTATAATAAAATTGACATGAGTCTAAATGTACACATTAAAAGGTATTATATGTCAAAAATTATGTTCCCTCCCTAATATAAACCCTTTAATTCATTACCAATTTTTAGGTTCTGTTGCCACTATAGTTGTGACTGAGTAGCCACTAGTCCTTTACAAAAACGAAATGTTGTCTGTGTTTACCTGTTATCCCATTTTCTGTTGCCAGAAAGAATTACTAAAACTCCTATGAATAGCTGTCTTTTTGTTTATTTCTACTGAGCCTGTTTTTAAAGGATAAACACAAGTTGATCTAAATCCAAAAATTATCTCAGGGAAAAAAATCATATAACTTCACATGATGGTCTTTCCATCTTTTTTTTTGCCTGTGATGTACTACTTGGGTAGGTAAGACATCTGTCTAGGTAAGAACAGCACTGCTTTTTAGATGGGATATTTCCCTTTTAGTCCACCTATTTGCCCTCTGCCTGAGGATAGGAAGGGCTGTCCTGCACCATCAAAACTTGTTTTCCTTTCCCTATCTTATGAACTTAACTTGAATTAAAAAAAAAAATCATCTAATCCTACTTTTACTTGCTGAGTCATAGCTTCCTTAATAATAGCTTCAAAAGAGACTATTTTTAAGATTTCGGGGTAATTTTTTTATTGTTTGGAGGTCAACTGAAACAAGACTTAATTAAACTATTGTTTGCAGCTAGAAGATTTGAGAACTATGAAACAGGTGAATGTCTAAAATGGAGAGTTCTTCGCTTGCCTTAAATTCAATTGTGCCTTGGGCTATGTGTATCTATCTCTCTATCTTGATCTATTTTTAGCTGTGTTCATCAGAATCTAATTAGAAAAACAAAGGCCATACCTGGCAATTTAATCAAGATATTTTAAAATAGGAAGCAAATTACAGCACAGTTAGAAAAGCTAGAAACCAACAGGAGTTGGCAGGGCACTAAGAAACCCAGAGAAGAGTAAGGAAGGAAGGAAGCTGCTACCACCTCGAGGGCAGGAAGGGCAAAGGGGAAAAGTGTAAAATGAGAGCTTGGAGCAAGGGCTTCCATAGAAAGCTGCCAGCCTGGGGAGCTACGGCCACAGCTTGGGTCCACCTGAAGAGATGAGGCTGGGGAGATGCACTGTGACGCCTTCCTTCCTCCCACCCCCTGGTCTTCTCTTGTTTTCCACTGGCTTTTTCTGGCCATAGCCCTAGACTCCAGCAGCCTGGTGATGGAGTAAGCCGAGGTCATTTCTCTGAGCTAGCAGGTCTGGAGAAAGCCAGTGCCACAGGTTGAGTGTCTTGGGAAAGACACTCAGAGACTAGTGATTCAGATGGAGACTAACATACGTGGGGTGCTTTTAGAGTGTGCTCTTGAGATCGGAACCTGTGGAGGGAAGAGGAAGGTTGGAAACCAGACTGTGCACAGAGTGGAGGTGGGCTGCGATGCTCAGTGGAAGCGCAGTGAACATCTTGCTCAGTGGAGGACTTGTCTGCCGGATATGCTGCTCTTAAATTAATGTGATCCTTTAGAGCTGCCCAAGAGGGAGAAGCTGCCCCAGGAAGAAGATGTGACCTTGGGTAACGGGCTTTCTTGGGCTGACACAATCCCTGTAGAGGAACACTCCCAACAGCCAGGGGACAGGGGAGCATGTCCTTAATCCTGGAAGTGCTGTCCAGGGATCTGGCTGGAGTGTCCAGTATAGTCAGCGAACAGATGTGAAAGCAATGTTTACCCATTGGTGATTAAAAAAAAACGCATGCGCGCGCGTGCACACACACACACACACACACACGCGGGCTTTGCAGAAATATTTGAAGTGAATATTCAACTTGCTTTTTTTGTTTAACAATACCATGTATTGTTTATATATTTGTATGTTGAGACCTGTAGATCTACTTAAATAAAAATATGTATATTTAAAAAGATTTACTTGGTAAGCTGAGACAGGAGGATTAAGCAGTTTCGAAGCTAGCTTTGGCTACTTAGTGAGACCCTGTTTCCAAATAAGATATAAAATAGGTCTGAGAGTATAGCCCAGAGGTAGAAAGCCCCAGTACCACACACACACCACACACATACACACACACACACACACACACACACACACACACACACACAGATTTACTGGTAAAATAAGAAAATGTCTATGAATATGAAACAAAATTATTTATAGTCATTTCTCAATTTGTTTATAGGTTTGCTTTTAAATTTATGTACATATATTAGCCTTTAAAACAATTTTAAACAAATGGAAATGGAGGGGTAGTTCTGGAGAGTGAACCCAGTGGCATTATACGTCTGAGCTACACCCATACCCCTATTTTACTTTTTATTTTGAAATAGGGTCTCACTAAATTGGCGAGGGCTTGAAATCTAAGCCTTCCTGTCTTAGCCTCTCAAGTACTGGAATTACAGGTATGCACCACCATTCCTGGAACAAAATGGAAATTTATTGGTAGAATATTCTTTCCCATAAGCACTCTATTTTGGGACACTTTAGATTTACGGAATGGTTGTGAGGCTAGCTAGTATAGAGTTCCCACCTTTGCCAAACCCTATCATTAATATCTTACATTAGCACAGTACATTCGTTACCACTAATGATCCAGTATTCATATTACTCATTGACTAAATAAAGTCCATATTTTATTTCCTTGTTTTTTCCTAATTTTTTTTTTTAGTTTGTTCTTCCAGTATCCCATCCAGGAATACCACGTTACATTTAGCTGTCATGTCTCCTGAGGCTCCTTTTAACTAAATATTTCAGACTTTCCTTGTTTTTGATGACTTTGACAGTTTTGAGAGAATGAGTCATGGGTTTTATGGAATGTCCCTCACTTGAAATTTGTCTGACATTTTCCTCATGATTAGGCTTGGATGATGTAGTTTTGAGAGGCAGACCACAGAGGGAAAGTGCCATTCTCAGCACATTGCATCAAGAGAGACTGTGTTATTAAGATGACTTGTCCTGGGTGATGTTAATCTTAATTTCCTGGCTGACATAGTCATTTTTTTGGTCCCTTTTTATACTGTTCCTACTGAAGGCAGTCACTATGCCCAGCCCACATTTAAGGGAGTAGAGACTTATATTAAACTTCTTTCATGGTGGAACAGCTACATAAATTATTTGGAATTCTTCTGTATTAGAAGATTACCTATTCTGTCCCATATATTTATT